>NW_026695083.1:0-600000 GCF_021218885.2 Marmota monax
CCTATTTTGACTATATTCCAAATGTTTGGGCCTCCTACATAAAGGGTTTGCTTTTAGGAACAGTTTCAATTTGCATGTTTCTCTTCTTTTTGCCCTGTAGGGGTGAATGGAAATGAAGCTGGAAATCTAACAGGGTTTGTGCTAGCTGCTTGAAACTTCACACACTTTATCAGTTCTCAGTGAGCATTCTCTGGTTTGTTTCCTGTGAAGAATCTTTAAGCTAAAGTAGAAAGAAACAGCTTTATCTCAGAGTGCCTTAGGAGCAAGCAAAATACACATGTACTAAAAGAGCTTTGAATATATTGTCAGATTATTTTGATACTGTACAAGATTTACTGTTGACCAACCTTAGTAGGTTCTCCAAGTTTGGGCCTTCAAGGTTGAATTGTTCAGTGTCAGGAACAGTTTGAATTTTTAGTTTTCACTACATTATGGCCTGTAGGTGTGAATGGAAATGGAACTGGAAGTCAAACAGTGCTAGCTGCATTAAAATTCACACAATCAATCACTTCACTGTGGGCATGCTCTGGTTTGTTCCTTGTGAAAGTACCTTAAGCTGAATCATGACAAATCAATTTATCCAAGAGCACTTTAGGAGAAAACACGGGAAATAGGCATGTACAGAAACACCTGCCCCAATAATTGGTCAGATTTTTTGATACTGGGCAGTATTCATCTGTTACCTTGCCCTGCTAGGCACCCCAAGTTTGGGACTTTTATGATCAAGCTCTATGAACAGGAAAGGCTTAGTTTTAGGATAAGGGTTGGTGCTAGGGTTAGAACTAATGTTCGGATCAGAGTTAGTTTTGCTCAAATTTCTTTGATACTGGTCAGGATTCGTCTTTTACCTACAATTACCATGTTTCCAAGGTTAGACCTTCTCAGTTCAAGGTTCACTGTCAGGAACAGTTTGTGTTTTCAGGTTTCCCTTCATCTTGACTTCTATGGGTTAGGGTTAGGGTTAGGGCTATGGCTTGGTTTTGTTTTAGGTCTAGGACTAGGGTTAGGGATAGATTTCGAATTAGTGATAGGGTTAGGGCTAGTGTTAGGGTGAGGTTTAGGCTTAGGGTTAGGGTTAGATTTACAGTTAGGTTTAAATCCAGGATTAGGGTTTGGGCTAGTGTTAGTGTTACAGTAAAGGATAGGGTCAGAACTAGGAAAATGGCTAGGAGGAGAGTTAGATTTAGATTTAGGACTAGGCTTAGGGTTAGGTTTAAAGCTAAATTAGGGCTAGGGTTAGTGTTAGGTTTAGGCCTAGGGGTAGGTCTAGTTTTATAATTGGTTTTAGGATTAAGTTTAGGGAAATGGGTGGGGTTATACGTAGCTTTAAGACTAGGGTGAGGGTGAGGGTTAGAATTAGGATTAGTAGTAGGGTTAGTTTTTAAGTTAGGATTAAGGCTAGGTTAAAGGCTAGGGTTTCTGTTAGGTTCAGCGCTATAACTAGGGCTAGGGCTATGTTTAGGGTAAGGGTCCTGTTTACAGTTAGGGGATTATTAGGGTCAAATTCATGGTTAGCATTTGGTTAAGGTCAAAGTTTAGGGTTAGAGCTTGAATTAGTGTTAGATTTAGGCTTAGTGTTAGGGTAATGGATAGGGTTAGGTTTAGGTTTCAGTTAAGGTTTATGGTAATGGATGGGTTAGGTGTAGCATTAGGGTTAAGGTTAGCATTTGGTTAGGATTAGGTTTAGTATAATGGAAAAATTTAGAGCTAGTGTTAGGGCTAGGTTATTGTTTAGATTAAGTCTAGGATTAGAGTTATCTATAGGGATAGGGATAGGGTTTGGTTTACGATAAGTATTAGGTTTAGGACTAAGGTTATGGTTAGGTTAGGGTAAGTGTTAGTGTTTGAGCTAGGGTTAGGGCTAGAGCGAGGGTTAGGTTTATGTTTAGGTCTAGGGATATGTTTATGTATAGGTTTTGGTTTAGGGTTCCGGTTATGGCTAGAGTTTTCATTACAGTTAAGGTTAAGTTAAGGTTAGGTTTAGTGTAATGGATAATGTTAGATTTAGGTTAGGGTTAGGGTATAGATTAGGGCTAGTTTTAGGATTAGGTTTATTGTAAGGCTTAATGTTTCCGCTAGGGTTATGGCTATAGTGAGGTTTATGTTTATGGTTAGGTCTTGGGATACGTTTATGTTTAGGGTTAGGTTTAGTGTTAGGGATAGGGTTAAGGTTAATTAGGGTTAGGGGTAATTAGGTTTAGCATTAGGGTAATTGACAGGCTGAGAACTAAAGTTTGAGCTAGCATTAAGGTTAGGATAAGATCTAGGGTTAGGGTTATGGTTTAGGATATGGCTAGCATAATGTTCAGAGTAAGGGTTTGGCTTTGAACTAGGATTAGGTTTAAGGCAAGGGTTAGTGTTAGGGTTAGTGTTATGGCTAGGGTTAGGGCTAGGATTAGGGTTAGAGATACTGTTACGTTCAAGATTAGGGTTAAAATAGGTTTAGGGTTAGGCTTATGTTTAGGACTAGTATTAGTGTTAGGGTTATGGCTAAGTCCAGTGTTAGGATTAGGTTTTGGGTTAGGGTCAGGTTAGAGATATGTTAATGTTAGGGTCAGGGTCAGTGTTCCAGATAGAATTAGGGTTAGGTTCAGAGCAAGAATTAAGACTACTGTTAGGTCTCGGGGTAGGGTAAGTGGTCAGTTTAGGTTAAGGGTTATTG
Source organism: Marmota monax (assembly GCF_021218885.2). Lineage (NCBI taxonomy): Eukaryota > Metazoa > Chordata > Mammalia > Rodentia > Sciuridae > Marmota > Marmota monax. The sequence goes on from NW_026695083.1 coordinate 2,663, forward strand.
TTAGGGCTAGAGCTAGGATTTTGTTTGGGTCTAGAGTTAGAATTATAGGTATATTTAGGATTAGTTTCGGGTCTAGATTTAGTGTTAGGATTAGGTATAGTTATAGCATTACTGGTAGGGCTAGTGTTAGGGATTGGTTTAGGTTTAGGGTCAGGTTTAGACCTAGGGTTACTGTTAGGATCAGAATAAGGATCAAGGTTAGAGTTAGAACTAGAATGAGGGCTAGGGTTAGAACTAGTAATACTCTTAGTGTTTAAGTCAGGCTAAGGATTAGGGTAAGGACCAGGGTTAGCATTTGGTTTAGGGTTTGGCTTAGGGTAAGAGATAGGGTTAGAGCTAGGGTTAAGGCTAGGGTTAGGGTTAGGATTAGGGCTAGTGTTAGGGATAAGATTAGGGTTTAAGCTTGTGTTAGGACTAGTATTAGGGGTAGGATTTGTGTTACGGTTAGGGATAGGGTTATGACAACAACTAATGTACTAACTAGGGTTATGATTATGGCCAGTTTTAGGGTTAGGGTTAAGGCTAGTTCTAGTGTTATGGTTAATTTAAGGTTAGGGTGATGTTTAGAGCTAGGATTAGTGTTAGCATCAGGGTCAGGTACAGGGTTATTTTTAGAGTTAGGGTTAGGGCTAGGTGTAGGTTTATGGTTTGGTTTAGGTTAAGGTTTCGGGTTAGGGATATGGTTTGGGTTTGTTTTATGGCTAGGGCTAGGGGTAAGGAAAGTTTTAGGATAAGTATTATTGCTGAGGCTAGTGTTACAGTTTGGATTAGGATTATAGTTGTGGTTAAATTTAGAGTTAGGTTTAAATTTAGAGTTAGGTTTTAATCCAGGGTTGTGATAGGGCTACAGATAGAACTAGGGATAGGGCTAGGGCAAGAGTTAGAGTTAGGCTTAAGGCTAGATTTAGGGTTAGGATAGGACTAAATTAGTGTTAGTGCTAGCCTTAGTGTTAGTGTTAAGCCTAGGGTTAAGGAAATGGTTATGGTTAAGTTTAAGATTATGGTTAGGTTTAGGGTAATGGTTATGTTTAGCGTAAAGGATGGGGTTATAGCTAGGTTTAGGGCTAGGGTGAGGGTTAGAATTAGGGTTAAAGCTCAGGTTTTGATTTGGGTTAGGACTAAGGTTAAGTTTAGGGCTAGGATTAGGGCTAGGGCTAATTTCAGGTCCATCTTTACAGTTAAAGACAGTTTTAGGATTAGGTTAGATGTAGTGTAAGGGTTAGGTTTAGGGTTAGGGTCAGGTTTAGAGCTAAGAGTACTGTTTAGGTCAGGGTTGTGATTAGTGTTTGGGATAGGTTAAGGTTTAAATTTAGGGCTAAAATTAGAATAGGGTTTTGATATAGTTAGGTTTAGGTTTCAAGTTAGGTTTAGTGTAATGGATAGGGTTAGGATTAGGGAATAGTAAGGTTTAGGCCTAGGGATAGCATTAGGATTAGGATTATGGTTAGGGTAATGGATAGGGTTATAGCTAGGTTAAGAGCTAAGGTTATGGTTATTCTTAGTGCTAGGTTTAGGGTTAAGGTTAGGGTTAGTGTTAAAGCTTGGTTTAGGGCTCAGATTAGGCTAGGTTTTGGGTTAAGTTAGGGCTAGGGTTAGGTTTATGGCTAATGTAAGTACTATGGTTTCAATTAGGGCTAGTTTTAGGGTTAGGGTTAGAGCTTGGTCTAGTGTTATGTTTAGGGTTAGGTTTAGGGTGATGTTTAAAGCTAGGGTTAGTGTTAGCGTCAGAATCAGGGTTAGCGTTAGTTTTAGAGTTCTGCTTAAACTAGAATTAGGTCTAGGGTTAGGGTTAGGTGTAGGGGTAAGGTTAGGGTTTGGTTTAGGTTAAGGGTTAGGGTAATGGTTATGGCTCGGTTTTGTATTAGGGCTAGGGCTAGTTTTAGGAGTAGCATTAGGGTTAGGGTTAGTGTTAGGTTTAGGCTTAGGCTTTGTATTAGGGTTAGATTTAGAGTTAATATTAGATTTAGGGTTAGGACTAGGACTAAGGAAATGGCTAGGGTTAGGCATAGGGTTACGGCTAGGTTTAGAGTTCCAGTAAGGAAGAGGGTTAAAACTAGTTTTAGGGCTAGGTTGAGAGTTAGACTTAGTTTTAGGGCTAGGGTTAGGATTAGAGTTAGGGTTAGGGATAGGGCTAAGGTAGGTCTAAGATTAGAAATAGGGTTGGATTTAAGTTAGGCCTAGGTTTAGGGTTAGGATTATGAGTAAGTCTGTGTTTAGGGCTAACATGGGCTATGGTTTGTGTTAGGGTTAAGGCTAGGATTTTATCTAGGGCTATTGTCAGGTCTAGGGTTCTGGTTATGGATAGTATTAGGGTTAAATTTTGGTTAGGGTTAGGGTTAGATTTAAGGTGGGTGATAGAGTTAATGTTTGGGTTAGTTTTAGTGTTAGGTTAAGGGTTAGGGTTAGGGTTAGGGTTCTGGTTAGGCTTAGGTTTAGTTTTAGAGTTAGTGTTAGGTTAAGTGTTAGGATTAGTGTTAGGGTAAAGTTTAAGGTTTGTGTTACAGTCAGGGTTAGGTTTGGGTTTTCAGTGAAGATTAGGGTTAATTTAGTGTTAGGATTAGTGTTTGGGTTACTGTTATGGTTAGGGTTCGGCTTAGTGTTTCATTTAGGGTTAGGGTTAGGTTTAATGTTAGTGTTAGTGTTAGTGTTAGGGTTAAGGTTTCTGTTAATATTAGGTTTATGTTTAGGGTTAATGTTAGTGACAGGGTTAGTGTTAGGATTAGGATTTCTGTTAGTGTTAGGGTTATGGTTAGTTTTAGAATTAGGTTTAATCTTAGGGTTAGGGTTAGTGTAAGTTTAGGGTTAGGTTAGTTTAGTGAGAGAATTAGGTTTAGGGTTCGGGTTAGGTGTCATGTTAGGGTTACATTTGGGGTTAGTGTTAGGGTTAGTGTTAGGATTAGGTTTAGGGTTAGTGTTAGGGTTAGTGTTAGTGTTAGGCTTATGGTTAGGTTTAGGTATACTGTTAGGATTAGGGATAGGTTTAGGGTTAGTGTGAGGGTTAGGGTTAGGGTTATATTTAGTATGATGGTTAGAGTTAGGGTTAGGGTTAGTGTTAGCATTAGGGTTAGGGTTAGAAAAGGTTTAGGGTTAGGGTTTAGTTAGGTTTACGTTATGGTTTGGGTTAGGTTTTGTGTTAGGATTAGGGTTAAGATTAGGGTTAAAGTTAGTTTAGGATTAGGGTTAGAGTTAGCGTTAGTGTTAGAGTTAAAGTTTGGGTAAGGTTTATAACTAGTTTTAGGGTTAGCATTAGGGTTAGGGTTAGTGTTAAGGTTAGAGTAAGTTTTAAGGTTACTGTTAGGGTTAGGGTTAGTGTTAGGGTTAGGATTAGGGTTAGGGTTAGTGCTCAAGTTAGAGTTAGGATTAGGGTGAGGCTGAGGGTTAGGTTTAGATTTAGGTTTAAGGTTAGGTTTAGGTTAGGGTTTCGTTTAGAGTTAGGGTGAGGATTAGTGTTAGGGCTTGTGTTAGGGTTAGAGTCAGTATTAGGTTTAGGGTTACAGTTTGATTATGGTTAGGTTTCTTGTTAGGGTTAGTGTTAGGGTTAGTGTTAGGTTTAGGGTTAGGGTTAAATTTATGGTAAGGAATAGGTTTAGTGTTAGTGTTAGGATTAGGGATAGTGTTAGTGTTAGTGTTAGTGTTAAGGTTAGAGTTCGTGTTAGGTTTAGAGTTAGTGTGAGTGTTAGGGTTAGGGTTAGGGTTAGGTTTAGGGTTAGGGTCATTTTTAGAGTTTGAGTTAAAGTTAGGGTTAGGGTTATGGATAGTGTTAGGGTTAGGGATAGATTTAGGGTTAGTGTTAGGCTGAGGTTCAGGGTTAATGTTATGGTTAAGATTACTGTTAGTTTTAGGGTTAGTGTTCGGGTTAGGTTTAGGTATACGGTTAGTGTTAGGATGAAGGTTAGTTTTAGGGTTAGTGTTAAGTTTACATTTAGTTTTAGGGTTAGTGTTAGTGTTATTTTAGGTTAGGGTTAGAGTTAGTGTTAGTATTAGGGTTATGGTTAGGGTTAGCAATAGGTTTAGGGTTATGTTTAAGGTTAGTGTTAGTGATAGGATTAGGGTTCGGGTTATGGTCAGTGTTTGGGTTAGGGTTAAGATTAGTGTTAAGGTTAGTGTTAGTGTTAGGGATAGGGTTAATGTTAATGTTAGGTTTAGGGTTAGTGTTAGGGTTAGAGTTAGGGTTAGTGTTAGGGTTAAGATTGTGTTTAGGTTTGTGTAAGTGTTAGTGTTACGGTTTCGGTTAGGGTTAGGGTTAGGTTTGTAAGTTAGTGTTAAGATTAGGGTTAGAATTTGGGTTAGGGTTATGGTGAGTGGTAAGATAAGGATTAGGGTTCGTCTTAGGGTTAGGTTTAGTGTTAGGATTAGGGTTAGGGTTAGTGTTAGGGTTAGTGTTAATTATAGTGTAAAGTTTAGGGATAGGTTTAGGGTTAGGGTTAGTGTAATGGTTAGGGTTAGTTTTAGGTTTAGTGTTATGGTTAGGGTTAGGGTTAGGTTTATCCTTAGTGCTCGGTTTAGGGTTAGGGTTAGGGTAAGTTTTAGGGTTAGGATTAGTGTTAGGGTTAGTGTTAGTTATAGTGTTAAGTTTAGGGATAGGTTTAGGGTTAGCATTAGTGTAAGGGTTAGGGTTAGGTTTAGGTTTAGTGTTACATTTAGGGTTAGGGTTAGGGTTATCCTTAGTGCTCAGTTTAGGGTTAGGGTTAGGGTAAGTTTTAGGGTTAGGGTTAGGTTTAGGTTTAAGGTTAGGTTCAGTGTTAGGGTTTGGGTTAGGTTTAGTGTTAGGTTTAGTGTTAGGTTTAGTGTTAGAGTTAGGCTAGGGTTAGTTTTAGGCTTAGTGTTATGGTTATTGTTAGTGTTAGGTTTAGGGTTAAGGTTAGTGTTTGGGATAGGGTTATGGTTAAAGTTAAGTTTAGTGTTAGTGTTATGGTTAGGGTTAATTTTAGGGTTAGGTTATATTTATGGTAAGGATTAGGATTAGGTTTAGGGTTTAATGTTATGTTTAGGGTTAGAGTTAAATTATGTGTTATAGTTAGTGTTATGGTGAGGTTTAGGGTTAGAGTTAGGGTTAATGTTATGGTTTGAGTTAGAGTTAGGGTTAGTGTTAGGGTTAGGGTTAGGGTTTGTGTTAAGGTTAGGTTTAAGGTAAGTGTAATGTTAGGTTTACTGGTACGATTAAGATTAGTATTAGGGTTACTGTTAATGTTAATTTTTGCATTAGAGTTAGTTTCAGGTTTAGTGTCAGGGTTAGGTTTAGATTTAGGGTTAGGGTTAGTGTTAATTTTAGGGATAAGGTTAGTGTTAGGTTTAGGGTAAGGGTTAGGTTTAGTGTTAGGGTTAGGTTTAGGGTTAGGTTTTGTGTTAGGGTTAGGTTTAGATTTAGGGTTAGGTTTTGTCTTAGGGTTATGGTTAGGTTAGGTTTAGGTTTATGGTTAAAATTATAATTAGGGTTAGGGTTACGGTTAGTTTTAGGTTTAGAGTTAGAGTTAGGGTTAGTGTTTGTGTTAGGGTTTGGATTAGCATTAATATTAGGTTTAGGGATAGAGTTAAGGTTAAGGTTCGGTTTAGTGGTATGGTTAGTGTTAGGGTTTGTGTCAGGGTTGTGGTTAGGGTTAGGTTTGGGATTACAGTTAGAATTAGATTGAATATTGGGGTTAGGGTTAATGTTAGTGTTAGGGTTTGCAATAGGGTTAAATTTAGGGTTAGTTTTAGGGTTACCATTAGGGTTAGGTTTACTGTTAGTGTTCATGTTAGGGTTAGGGTTAGGTTTAAGGTTAGTGTTAGGGTTAGGGTTAGAGTTAGGATTAGTTTTACATTTAGGTTTAGTGTTTGTGTTAGGTTTAGGCTTAGGGGAAGACTTAGGATTTGTGTTATTTTTAGGGTTAGAGTTAGGATTAGTGCTGCAATTAGGATTTGGTTAGGCTTAGGGTTAGGGTTAGTGTTAGGGTTATTGTTAGGTTTTTGTGTTAGGGTTAAGGCTAGGATTAATGTTAGGTTAGGTTTATGGGTAGGGTTAGTGTAAGTGTTTGTGTTTGTTTTCAGGTTAGTTTTAGGGTTAGGGTTAGTGTTAGGGTTAGGTTTTGTGTTAGGGTTAAGGTTAGGGTTATTCTTATGTATAGTACTAGGCTTAGGGTTTGGTTATTGTTATATTTAGGGTTATGGTTAAGGATAGGTTTAGTGTTAGGGTTAGCGTTAGGGTTAGGTTAAGGCTTAGTGTTATGTTTAGCATTAGGGTTAGTGTTAGGGTTAGTTTTAGGACTAGTCTTATGCTTAGGGTTATTGTTAGAGTTAGGGTTCTGACTAAGGTTAGGTTTGGTGTTAGTGTTAGTGATACTGTTTGGGTTACAGTTAGGTTTAATGTTCAGGTTAGGGTAAGGTTTAGGGTTATGGTAAGTTTTAGGGTTAGGTTTAGTGTTAGCTTTAGGATTAGGGTTAAATTTAGTGTTAGGGTAAGTGTTAGGGTTAGGGTTATGATAAGGGTTAGGGTTAGTTTATGAGTTAGATTCACGTTTAGGGTTAGGGTTTGTTTTATGGTTAGGTTTAGGTTTAGGGTTAGGGTTGCAGATAGGATTAGGTTTAGAGTTAGAGTTATGGTTAGGGTTAGGTTAAGTCTTAGGGTTACGGTTAGGGTTACTGTTAGTTTTAGGTTTAAATTTAGGGTTAGGGTTAGGGTTTGTGTTAGGGTTATTGTTAATGTTAGGGTTAGGGTTACTGTTAGGTTTAGGGTTACGTTTACATTTAGGTCAGTGATAGGTTTAGGTTTGGAGTTAGGGTTAGTGTTAGTGTTGGGGTTAGGGTTAGCATTATGGTTACTGTTAAGTTTAGGGTTAGGGTCAGGGTTAGTTTGTGGTTAGGGTTTGGGTTATGTTAAGTTTACAATTATTTTGGGGTTAGGGTTTGTCTTAGGTTTAGGGTTAGTTTTAACGTTAGGTTTAGGTTTAGGATTAGGTTTAGTGTTATGATTAGGGTTAGGGTTGGGATTATGGTTAGGATTAGCATTAGGGTTAAGTTTAGGGTTAGGTTATTGTTAGAGTTAAGTTTACAGTTAGGGTTTGTGTTAGATTTGGGGTTAGGGTTAGAATTAATATTAGGGTTGGGTTAGGGTTAAGGATAGTGTTAGGATAACATTAGGGTTAGGTTTAGGGTTAATGTTAGTATTAGCCTTAGTGTTCAGGTTAGGGTTAGGGTTAATATTTTTGTTATGGTTAGGTTTAGGTTTAGGGTTAGGTTTATGGTAAGTGTTAGGTTAGGTTTAAGGGTAGGATAGGGTTAGGATTAGGATTAGTGTTAGTTTCAGGTTTTGTGTTACAGTTATTGTTAGGGTTATCTTTAGGTTTAGATTAGGGTTATATTTAGGGTTAGGGTTAGGGTTTGTTTTAGGGTTAGTGTTAGGTTTAGGATTAGGTTTAGGATTAGTGTTAAATTTAGGGTCAAGGTTCGTGTTAGGGTTAAAATTAGGGTTAGAGTTAGGCTTAACTATAGTGTTAGGGTTAAGGATAGGTTTAGGGTTAGTATTAGGGTTAGTGTTATGTTTAGGCTTAGGCTTAGGGATAGGGTTAGTGTTAGTGTTAGTGTTAGGGTTAGGTTTAGTATTTGTGGTAGGGTTAGCATTCGGGTTAGGTTTAGGGTTACTTTTATGGTTAGTGTTAGGATTAGGGTTAGTGTCAGTGATACGGTTATGGTTAGGGTTATGTTTAGTGTTAGGTTTAGGGCTCGAGTTAGCATTAGGGTTAAGGTTACATTTAGGGTAATGATATTTTTAGTGTTAGGTTCAGGTTAGGTTTAGGGTAATGTATAGTTTAGGTTTAGGGTTAGTGGTAGGGTCAGGCTGAAAATTAGTATTAGGGTTAGCATTAGGGTTAGAGTTAGGATAATGGATAGGGTTAGAATTAGGTTTAGGGCTACGGTTATGGTTAGAGTCAAGGCTAGGGATAGGGTTAGGTTTAGGTTTAGTGCAAGGTTTAAATTTAGGGTTAGGTTTAGAGTAAGGGTTAGGGCTAGGTTTAGGGTTCAAGTTAGGGTTAAAGCTAGGGTTGGGTCTTGGATTAGGGTAGGTTTTGGGTTATGTTAGGGCTCTTCTTAGGGATATGGCTAATGTAAGAACTCAGATTATGATTAGGGCTAGTTTTAGGGTTACATTTATGACTGAGTCTAGTTTTAGGATTATGTTTAGGTTTAGGTTGATGTTTTTAACTAGGGTTAGAGTCAGAGTGAGAATCACGATTCATTTTATTGTTAGGGATAGGACTTAAATTAGGGTAGGCTTAGGGCTAGATGTAGGGTTAGTATTTGGTTTAGGTTAAGAGTTAGGATTAGTCCTATGGCTTGGTTTTGTTTTAGGTCTAAACCTAAAGTTAAGGGTAGTTTTATAATTAGCGTTAGTGTTATTGCTACTGATAGGGTGAGTTTAGGCTTAGGAGTAGATTTAGAGTTATGGCTAATTCAAGTTTTAGGGCTATGGCTAGTGTTAGAGCTAATATTAGGGCTAGTGTTTGGGTTAGGAAAAGGATAGGGTTAGAACTAGGAATAGGGCTATGGTGAGAGTTTGAGTTAGTCTTAGGGCAAGAGTTTGGGTGAGGGTTAAGGCTAAATTAGGGCTAGGAATAGGTCTAGGATTAGGGTTAGTCTTAGGCCTAGGATTAGGGATATTTTTATGGTTAGGTTTAGGGTTAGGTTTAGGGGAAGGGCTGCCTGTTTGATTTCCACCTACATTTCCATTTACCCATAGGTGTCAAAATGAAGTGAAACCTTAAAATACAAAATGTTCATGATAGTGAACCATTGAATTGAGAAGAACATACCTATGGAGCATACTAAGGCTAAATAAAAGATGAAGCCTGCCCAGTATCAATGAAATTTGAACAAAACTAACTCTCACTGTAACATTACCTCTATCCCTAGCCCTAGCCGTAACTCTAAACCTAACATTAACCCTAACCTTATTAGAGAACCATTGACCCTAGAATTCCGCCCTTGGGGAGACTTGTGGGCAAGCTAAGTGATGAATCCTACGCAATATCAAACAAATCTGACCAAATAATTATCGGAGGTATTTCAGTACATGCATATTTTTCTTTATTCTCCTAAAGGGCTCTCAGATTAAGTTGTTTTTGCATGCTTAAGCGTAGGCCTACTTTTATAAGGAACATACCAAAGTCCCTACAGAGAACTAAAGGAGTGTGTGAAGTTTCAAGCAGCTAGCACAAACCTTGTTTGATTTTCAACTCCATTAACTTTCCCGTATAGGTCAAAATGAAGTGAAATCTTAAAATACAAAATGTTGCTGACAGCGAACCAGTGAACGAAGAAGGCCTAAACCTGGGGAACAGAGTAAATCTAGCTAAAAGATAAATCCTGCCAAGTATCAAAGAATTTTGAATAAAACTAACTCTAGCCCTAACACTAGCTCTAACCCTAGCTCTTCCCCTAACCCTAACTCTGTTATGAAAACTTTAACCATAGAATTTCCAAACATGGGCAGCCTAGTGAGGCAAGCTAAGGGATGAATGCTGCACAGTATCAAAGAAATCTGTCCAAAAAGTTGAGGAGTATATCAGTACATGGATATTTCTCTGTTATCTCCTAAAGGACTCTATAATATAGTTGTTTTCACATGATTCAGCATAGGACTACTGTCACAAGAACAAACCAGAGATTGCTCACAGAGAATTGATGGAGTGTGAAGTTTCAAGCAGCTAGCACCAATACTGTTTGATTTCTAGCTCCATTTCCTTTTACCTGTATAGGACAAAATGAACTGAAACTTTAAAATACAAACTGTTCCTTACAGTGAACCATTGAACCTAGGAGCCCCAAACATGTGGAGTATAGTAAGAATAGGAGAACAATGAATCCTGCTCAGTATCAAAGAAATTTGAACAAAACTAACTCTAACCCAAATAGTAGATCTAACACTAGCCCTAACACTATCCTTAACAAAAACCCTAACATGTTTGAAAAACTGTTGATCCTAGAATTCCCAATCGTGGGGAGCCTAGTGAGCTAAGCTATCAGATGAATCCTATGCAGTATCAAAGAAATATGACCAAATAATTGAGGTGGTATTTCAGTTCATGCATATCTCTATGTTTTCTGTTAAAGGGCTCTCGGAAAAAGTTGTTTTTACCATCTTCATCTTAGGGCTACTTTCACAAGGAACAAACCAGAGAGTTCCCACAGAGAAAAGATTCAGTGTTTGAAGTTTCAAGCAGCTAGCATCAACCCGGTTTGATTTCAACCTCCATTTTCCTTTACCTATATAGGTCAATTTGAAGTGAAACCTTAAAATACAGAGTGTCCCTGTTAGCAAACCATTGAAATGAGAAGGCCCAAAGCTGAGGAGCATATTAAGGCTAGGTAGAAAATGACTCCTTCCAAGTATCAAAGAAATTTGCACAAAACTTACTCTCACCCTAACACTACATCTAACCCTAGCCCTAACTCCAAACCTAATACTAACCCTAACCTGATTAGAGAACCATTGATCCTAGAAGTCCCACACTTGGAGAGCTTTGTGGGGCAAGCTAAATAATGAATCCTACTCAGTATCAAACAAATCTGACAAAATAATTATGGGAGGAATTTCAGTGCATGCATATTCTCTGCTTTCTCCTAAAGGGCCCTTGGATAAAGTGGTTTTTGCATGCTTCAGCTTAGGCCTACACTCACAAGTAACATAACAGAGTGCCCCCACATAATTGAGGGTGTATGTGCAGTTTCAAGCAGCTAGCATAAAACCTGTTTGATTTCCAAGTCCATTTACATTTACTCATATAGGTCAAAATGAAGTAAAATGAAAATATTATCTGTTCTGGACACCAAAACTTTGAACCAAAAGACATAGACCTGGGAAACAGAGTAAAGTTAGTTAAAGATGAATCCTGGATTGTATCAAAGAAATTTGAATAAAGTAACTCTAATTCTAACACTACCTCTAAACTGAGCCCTAATCCAAACCCTAAACATTGACATAGCCCTATTCCTAACCCTAATTTTAACCCTAATTTTAACTGGAACCATTGGCCAAACCCTAGCTCTAACTCTATCCATTACCATAACTCTAACCTTAACCCTAATGCTAAACGTAGTCCTAACCCTAACATTTACCCTAGACCTGCTCTAACCCTAACCCTCACCCTAGCCCTAACCTAGCTCCAACCATAACACTTACCCTAAACCTAACTTAACCCTAGGCCTAACCATAACCTAACCTTAACCCTAGCCCTACTCCTAAGCATAAACGTAGCCCTAACCCTAGCTGTAATCCTATCTTTTACCCTAAACTGAAGCCTAACCCAAATTCTAACAATAGAACTAAACCTACCTCTGTAGCTATCCCCAAGGCTATTCAAAACTCTAAACCTAACTTGAACCCTAAACCCAACCATATCCATTACTCTAAACCTAATGCTAATTTGAGCCTTAATCCTAAACCTTAACCAAAACCAATCCCTAATCCTGACCCTGACTGTAATAATACACCTAGCTCTAAACCTGACCTTTACCCTAAACCTAACCCTTACAGTAGACCTATTCATAACCAAACTATACATTAACTACCCTTAACTGTAATGCTAGACCTGACATTAGCCCTAGCCTTAATTCTAGCCCTAGCCCTAACACAAACCCTCATCCGAGCCCTAAACTAGCCTTAAAGCTAACCCTCACCCTAACCCACGACCTAATCCTAACCATAACCCTAGCCCTAACCTTAACTCTAACTGTATCCATTACCCTAAACATAACCCTTATCCTAATGCTAACCCTAAGACTAACCCTAAACCTATCACTATCTCCAAAACTATCAATAACCCTAAATCTAACTTAAACCCTAAACCTATTCCTATATTTACCCTAACCCTAACCCTAACGCTAACTCTAATTTGAGCCATAACCCTAAACTCAAACCTAAACTGAGCCCTAACACTGACCTTGGCCCTAATAATTCCCCTAGCTCGAAACCTGACTCTTATCCTATACCTAACCCTTACAATAGACCTAGCCATAAACTTTTCCCTAAAACTATCCCTAACTGTAACCCTAGACCTGACATTAGCCCTAGCCATAATTCTAGGCCTAATCCTAACACAAACCCTAGCCCTTATCCTACCCCTAAACATAACTTTAATTACAATTCTAACCCAATCTCTAGGCCTAACCCTGACACTAATCATAGCCCTAAAATTAGACCTAATTTATTCCTATCCCTAATTCTAGTCCTAAGACTAACTCTAACCCTCACATTAGACCTTTCACTCATTCTAACCCTATACCTTACCATAACCCTAACCCTAGCCCTAAACCTTGCCCTATCCTTTGCCCTAGCACTAACCTTAGACAAAACCTAACTCTAAATCGAGCCCTAACATGAAGACTAAGCCAAACCCTAACACTAGCCCAAACTTAACACTAATCCTAAAACTAGCCCTAACCCTAGCCCTAGCCCTAAAACAAAACCTAGCTATAGCTATAACCCTAACCCTTAACCTAAACCAAACCCTAACCTTAAACCTAGCCCTAACCCTAGCCCTAATATGAGTTGTAAGTCGAACCTTTAAACTAATCCTGAACCTGACACTGACCCTAAAACTACTAGCTCTAAATATCACCCTAACCATAAAACTAACACTAACACTAACTCTAGCCCTAAAACCCTAAAACTAGCCCTAAACATCACCCTAGTACTTACATTAGCCCTAACCCTAACCTTATACCTAACTTAACCCCAAACCTCGCCCTAATCCCAGTTTTAACCCTAGTCCTATTCATAACACTAAACCTAGCCCTAACCAGATCTCTAACTCTATCCATTACCATAACCAAAACTATAACCCCAATGCTAAGCCTAAGCATGAACCCTAATCTTAACCCAATCTATTACCCTGAACCTTACCTGAACCTAAACCTAAACCTATCATTACCCTAACCCTAACACTAACACTAATTCAAGCCCTAACTTTAAACCTTAACCTATCCCAAGCTCTAACCCTGACCTTGACCCTAAAAAAACCCCTAGCTCTAAACTTGAACATAACCCTACACCTAAACCTTACCCTAGACTTAGCCATAATTCTAACCATAAAACTATTTTCAACCATAATTCTGGACCTGAAATTAGCCCTAGCACTAATCCTAGTCCTGAACCTAAAACAAACTCTAGCCCTCATCCTAGCCCTAAAGCTAGCTTTAATCATAACCCTAACCCTAACCCTACCCCTAACCCAAATTGGAACCCAGACCCTACCTCTATACCTAGCTATAATGCCATCTTTACCCTAAAGTTAAACCTAAACCTAACCCTAACTCTAGGCTTAAGACAAACAATAAACCTAGCCCTAATCCTAGCATTAATTTAGCCCTATCAACAACCCTAACACTAACACTATCCCTAAGACTCTAACTCTCAGCCTAAACCTATCCCTAGTTCTAACCCTATCCCTTACCATAACCCTATCCCTAGCCCTAACGCTTGCCCTATCCTTAGTCCCATCCCTAATCCTAGATTTAACCCTAACTCCAAATCTATCCCTAACCCTATGCCTAAGCTTAACACTTACACTAGCCCTAAACCTAACCCTAGGACTAAACCAAAAGCAAGCAATAGCCCTAACCCTAAACATTAACTTAAACCAAACCCTAACATTAAACCTAGATCTATCCCTAGCACTATTCGAGTTCTAACACTAACTTTAAAACTAACACTGACCCTGACTCATATCTTAACACTCAAGCTAGCTGTAAACACCACCCTCACCTTAAACCGAATGCTAAGAATAAGCCTAACAATAATTTGAGTCCTATTCCTAACCCTAAAACAAACCCTGACCTGACTCTTATCCTAACACAAACCCTAGCTATAATTATCACCCTAAACTTAAGCCAAACCCTAACACTAAACCTAACCATAACACTAAAACTAACCTAAATTTAATGATAGTACTTACATTAGCCGTGGCCCTAATCCTATCCCTAACCCTAACACAAAAACTATCCCTACTCTGATCCCTAAACCTAAATTTAACCCTAACTGTAATCCTAACCTTAGCCCTAAACCTAACTCTAAAGCAATTCCTTACCCTAAGCAAACCCCTAAACCTAAGGGTAACCCTAGACTTATCCCTAATTATTAGGCTAACCAAAACTATAACTCTATTAATAGTCCTAACCCTAGCTCTCATTCTAGTTCTAACCTTATCCCAAATTCTAACCCTAACCCTGACCATTATACTGACCCTATCACTAATCCTAGGTCTAACTCTAACTTAACTCTAACCCAAAAACTATGGTAATCTTATCCCTAGACCTAACCCTGAAACTAACTCTCAGCCTAGCCCTATCCACAGCTCAGAACCTAACCCTTACCCTAAACATAACCCTAAACTAACCCTAGTTCTAACCCTCATCCTAACCCTCTCTCAAGAGCTAATCCTAACCATAAACCTAGCCATAATCTTAACTCTAACTGTATCCATTACCCTAAACGTTACCCTTACGCTAATATAATCCTAGGCCTAACCCTAACCTTATCACTATCCCCCAAACTGTCAATTACCCTAAACCTAACCTGAACCCTAAACCTAACCTTATCATTACCATAAAGCTAACCCTAATGCTAATTTGAGCCCTAACACTAAACTCAAACCTAAACCAAAGCCCAGCACTGACGCTGACATTAATATTTCCCATAGCTCTAAACCTGACTATTACCATATACCGAACACTTACACTACACTTAGCCATAAACCTAACGCTAAAACTGTCCCTAACCATAACCCTAGACCTGACTTTAGCCCTAGCCATAATCCTAGCCCTAACTCTAGCACAAACCCTAGTCCTTATCCTAGCCCTAAACATAGCCTTAATTATAAACCTAACCCTAACCCTAGGCCTAAACCTAACACTAACCATAGCCCTAATCTTAGCCCTAATTTAGCCTTATCCCTAACCATAAACCTAACCCTAGCCCAAACACTAATTCTAACTCTCACCCTAGCCCTAACTCTAGTTCTAACCCTATACTTTACTGGAAGCCTAATCCTAGCCTGAACGTTAGGTCTAATCCTAGCCCTATTCATGTCCCTGGCCATAACCCTAGTTCTAACCCTAACTCTAAATCTAACCCTAACAATAAGCCTAAGCCTAAACCTAACCCTAACCCTAACACTAAGGCTAATCCTAAAACTAGCCCTAACCCTAGCCCTAGCTCTAAAACTAAACCAAGCCATAGACCTAACCCTAATCCTAACCCTAGCAATAATTCGAGTCTTAAGCCGAACCCTAAAACTAACCCTCACCCTGACTCTGGCCTTAACAATAACCCTAGGTCTAAACATCACCTTATCGCTAAACCTAAACCTAAGATTAGAACTAGTCCTAATCCCTAACACTAAAATTAGCCCTAATCATAACCCTAGTACTTACATTAGCCATAACCTTAACTCTAGTCCTAACTTAACCCAAATCCTAGCCCTATTTCGAGCCCTAACCCTAGATGTAACCCTAAACCTAACTCTAACCCTAGCACTAATTGTAACCATAACCCTACTGTAACCCTAGCTCTAACCCTATCCATTACCCTAACCATAACCCTAACCCTAATGCTAACCCTAAGCCTAAACCTAACCCTATACTTAACCTTCCCCCTATCCATTACACTAAATCTAACCTGAAACCTAAACCTAACCCTATCAT
Organism: Marmota monax; assembly: GCF_021218885.2. Lineage (NCBI taxonomy): Eukaryota > Metazoa > Chordata > Mammalia > Rodentia > Sciuridae > Marmota > Marmota monax. Next base: position 18,338 of record NW_026695083.1, read on the forward strand.
TATGCTGAACCTAACCTTAATGTTAATTTGAGTCCTAACTTTAAAACTTAACCTATCCAAAACACTAATCATGACCATGACCCTAATAATACACTTAGCTCTAAACCTGACTCTAACTCTAAACCTAATGCCTTTTGTAAAAAAGGCATAACCATAAACCTAACCTTAAACTATCTTTAACTGTAAACCTAGACCTGAAGTTAGCCTTAACCGTAATCCTAGCCCTAAACCTAGCCTTAATCCTAACCCAAACAATAACCCGAGCCCTAACCCTAATTCTAACCCTCATCCTAGCCCTAAACCTACCTATAACCCCATCCCTTACCTTAAACCTAAGCATAACCCTAAACCTAACCCTAAACCTAATCCTAACTCCTGCCCTAACAATAGGCCTAATACTAACACTAAGCCTAGCGCTAATCCTAGCCGTAATTTAATCCTATCCTAACATTAACCCTAGCCCTAAGACTATAACTCTTGCCCTAGCCCTAGTCCTAGTTCTATCCTTAGCCCTATCCTAAATCTAGATCTAAACCTAACACTAAATCTAAACCTAACTCTAAATTTAACTGTAATCATAAGCCAAATCAAACCCTAACACTAGCCCTAACTATAATGCTAATCCTAAAACTTGCCCTAGCCCTGGCCCTAGACATTAAACAAAAACAAGCCATATCTCTAACCCAAACCCTTAACCTAAACCAAACTCAAACCATACACCTAGTGCTAATACTAACTCTAAAAATTACTCTGACCCTGAGGCTGACCCAAACACTAATCCTAGCTCTATTCCTCACCCTAACATAAATTAACCCTAACACTAGCCCTAGCCTTTACTGTAACCCTAAAACTAGCCTAGTTCATACATTAGTCATTGTCATAACCCTAGCCCTAACCCTAACACAAAACCTATCCCTAATTCTAGTCCTAACCCTAGCTTAAACCCTAATTTTAACCCTAATACTAGCCCAAACCTAAACCAAACCCATGCCCTAACCCTAGCTCTAACCCTATCCCTTACCCTAAGCCAAACCCTAAACCAAATGCTAACCCTAATCCTAACCCTAATCCTTAGCCTAACTTAAACTCTAACGGTATTACTAGTCCTAACCCTAATCCTTAGCCTACCTTAAACACTAACGTTATTATTAGTCCTAACCCCAGCCCTAATTCTAGTTCTAACCCTAACCCTGACACTCATCTGACATTAAAAGTAACTCTAGGTCTAAACCAGATCCTAAACCTAAACCAAAACCTAACACTAGACCTACCAGTACCCCTATACTTATACTTAAGCCTAACACTAGACCTAGACCCAACGCTAATCCTAAATATAGCTATAAATCTAGCCCTAGACCTAAACAAAATCCTAGCACTAGCCCTAACACTACTCCTTGACCTAAACCAAACACTTACCCTATCCCTAGACCTAACCCTAGTCCTAATTCTAGCTCTAACCATAAACCTAAAAGTATCCTGAACACTGGCCCTGATCCTAACACTTAAACTAGCTTTAAACCTGACACTAACTCAAAACCTAGACCTAACACTAGACCTAGCTATAACCCTAAACCTAAAATTAGCCCTAAACATAACCCTTACTTTTACATTACCCATAGTCCTAACCCTAGTCTTAAACCTAAAACAAAATCTAGAGCTAATCCTAGGCCTAAAAATAGCTCTAAGCATAAACCTAAGCCAAGCCCTAACCCTAAGCCTAATTCTAACCATAACCCTCTCCTTAGACCTAACTATAGCTCAAAGCCTAACCCTTATACTAAACATAAACCTAGCCCTATCCTAATCCTAACCCTAGCCCTAATCCTAACTTTAATCCTAGCCCAATCTTTAGCTCTAACCATATCCATTACCCTAACCCTAACCCTAATTAAAACCCTATCCCTAACACTAAACCTAACTCTAACCATAATCTTGAACACAGAAGTGAACCTAAACCTAACCCTCACACTAGCCCTAACCCTAGCTCAAACACTAACCCTTATCCCAACCTAACCATAACCTTAACCCTAAACTAACACTTACTCTAACCCTAACACTTACCCTACACCAAACCCTAGACCTATCCCTAAACCAAACCCTAATCCTAGACTTAATCCAAACCATAACCTAGCCCTAATCCTAGCTCAAAAACTATGCATTACACTAAACATAATCCTAACCCTAATGCTAACCCTAACTCGATCATTAAAACCTAACCCATCCGTTACCTTAAACCTTAACTGAAACCTAAAGTAAACACTTCCATTACCTTAACTCTAAACCTAACCCTAATGCTTATTCGAGCCCTAAACCCTTAACCTTAACATAAACCAAACGCTAACCCTGACCCTGACCGTGACACAAATAATAACTCTCGCTCTAAAGCTGACCTTTAACATAAACCTAACCCTTACACTAGACCTAGCCATAACCTAACCCTAAAACTATCCTTAACCATAACCCTATACCTGATATTATCCCTAGCCCGAGTTGTAGCCCTAACCCTATCAGAAAACCTACCCCTCATCCTAGCCCTAATTTTAGCCTTAATCTTAATCTAAATCATAACCCTAGGCCTAATCCTAATTCTAAGAATCACCCTAGGCCTAAACATAGCTATAACCTCACCATTCCTCTTAACTTAACCCTAACCCCAGTGCTAACCCTAACCCTAGCCAAACCCCTAGGTTTAACCCTAACACTAACCCTAGTCCTAATCCTAGCCCTAATTTAGCCCTAACCCTTACTCTAAGCCTACTCCTAAGAATAACTCTAATTTACACCCTAGACGTATCCCTAGTTCTAAACATATTTCTTACCATAACCCTAACACTAGCCTGAACCCTAACACAAGCCCTAACTGTAGATCAATCCTAACTCTAAATCTAACCCTAACCACAAGCCTAAACTTTACTCTAACACTAGCCCTAAACCTGATGCTAATCCAAAATCTAGCCTTAACCCTAGCCCTAGCCCTAAAACAAAACTGACCAATAGCCCTAACCATAACCCTTAACCTAAACCAAAAACCTAACCCTACACCTAGCACTAACTTTAGCCATAATTTGAGTGCTAAACATAACACTAAAACTATCCCTGACCCTGACACTGACCCTAAATATAATCCTTGCTCTAAATATCACCCTAACCCTAACCCTAAAACTCGCATTAATTGTAACATTAGTTCATACATTTGCCATAGCCCTAACCCTAGCCCTATCCAAACCCAAAACCTAGCCCTTATTTGAGATTTAACCTAGTTTTAAACCTAACCCTAACCCAAAACCTAGCCCTAAAACTTACCCTAACCCTAGCCAGAATCCTAACCTAAACCATAGCCTTATCAGTAGCTATAACCCTATACATTACCCTAACCCTAATGGTAACCCTAAGCCTAGCCCTAAACTTATTGCTAAACCTAAACCTAACCTAACTCTATCATTGCCCTAACCCTAAACCTAATGCTAATTTGAGCCCTAATCCTAAACTTAACATAATCCAAACCCTAACTCTGACCCTTACCATATTAATATACCTAGCTCCAACCCTGACCCTACCTCTAAACCTGACCCTTATACTAGACCTAGCCATAAACCTAATCCTAAAACTATTCCTAACAAAACCATAGACCTGACATTTGCCCTAGCTGTAATCCTAGACCTTACCTTAACACAAACCAGAGCCCTAAACCTAAACCTAACCCAAAGCCTAGCCCTAATCCTATCTATAACCCTAGCCCTAAACTTAGCTCTAATACTATAAATTACCCTATACATAACCCTAATGCTAATGCTAAACCTAGGCCTAAATCTAACCCTATGCCTAACCATAACCCTATCCATTATGCTAAACCTAACCTGAAGCCTAAACCTAACCCTATCATTACCCTAACTCAAAACCTAATGCTAATTTGAGCCCTAACCATAAACCCTAACATAAACAAAACCCTAAATATGACCCTGACCCTAATAATACCCCTAGCTCTAAAGTTGACCCTTACCCTAAATATAACCCTTACACTAAACATAACCATAAACCTAACCCTAAAACGATCCCTAACCATAACCCTAGAACTAACATTTGCCATAACACTAATTCTAGCCCTAACCAAAACACAAACCCTAGCCCTTATCCTAGCACTTAACTAGCCTTAATCATAACTCTAATGAAACCCTAGCACTAACCCTAATTCTAACATTTGTCCTAGCCCTAAACCTAGCTCTAACATGATTATTTACACGAAACCTAACCCTAAGCCCAAAACTAAACCTAGGCCTAAACATAAACATAAACCTAGCCCTATTCCTAGCTCTAATTAAGCCCTATACCTAACCAAATCCTAAACCTATCCCTAAAACTAACTCTCATTCTCTAACCCTATTTTTATCATAACCTTAATCCTAGCTATAAATCTAGAACTAATGCTAGCCATATCCTTAGCCCTAGACCTTACCCTAGATATAATCCTAACGCTAAATCTAACTCTAAACCTAAGAGTAGTGTTACGGTTATGTTTAGGAATAGGTTTATTTCTAGTGCTAGTCTTAGGTTTATGGTTAGATTTAGAGTTAGGATTATGACACTAGTCCTAAACCTAATGCTAATCTTAAAACTAGCCCTAACCATAGTCCTAGCCCTAAAACAAAACCGAGCCATAGACCTAACTTTAAAGCTTAACTAAACCAAAACTTAACTCTACACCTAGCCCTAACACTAGTCCTAATTCGAGTCCAAACCCTAACTCTAACACTACCCCTGACATAAATTTTGACCCTAATACTAACCCTAGCTCTAAATATCACCCTAATGTTAAACCAAACCCTAACACTAGACCTAGTCCTAACTGCAATCTTACACTTACCCAATTTGCAACATTGGCTATAACTCTAAACCTAGCTCTAACTCTAGCCAAAATTTAGCCCTAATCTGAAACCTAACTCTAGCTTTAACACTAATACTATTCCTAACACTAGCCCTAACCCTACCCTAAGTGTAGCCCTAACTCTAGATCTAACCCAAGTCCTAACCCTAATCCTATTACTAGTCCTAAACCTAGCCTTTAGCTCTAACCATAACTCAAACCTGACACTTATTCTGAATCTAATGGTAACCATAGGTCTAAACCTGACCCTAATCCTATACTGAACCCTAACACTTGAACTAGAAATAAACCTATTCCTAAACCTAACCCTAACAATGTACCTAGAACTAAACTTAATCCTAACTTTAGCCATATCTCTAGCCCTAGACATGAACAAAAACCTAGCCCTAGCCCTAATAATAAACCTTAAAATAACCCAAACACTAACCCTACCCCTAGACCTAACCCTAGTGATAATTCTGGCTTTAACTCTAAAGCTAACTCTAACCTGAACACTGATCCTGACCGTGACACTAATTCTAGCTCTAAACATCATGCTATTACTAACCCTAACCCTAACACTTGACGTACCTTAATACTAACCCCAAAACTGGCCCTAATCATAACCGTAGTTCATACATTAGCTCTAGCCCTAACACTAGCCCTAACCTAACCCAAAACCTGCCCCTAATCCAAGCGCTAACCCTAGCTTTAACCCTAACACTAACCCTAGCCATAAGCCAGTCCCTAAACCTTTTGTAACCCTAGCTCTTATCCTATTTGTTACCTTAAGCCAAACCATAACCCTAATGCTAACCCTAGTCCTAACACTAATCCATAGCCTAACCTAAATCCTAACCCTATTACTAGTCCTAACCCTAGCCCTCATTCTAGCTCTAACCATAACCCAAAACCTAATCCTAACCCTGAAACTTATATGAACCCTAACATTAACCCTAGGTCTAAACCTGAACCTAACCCGAATCTGAACCCTAACATTAGCCCTACTGGTAATCCTATACCTAAACCTAAACCTTATACTAGTCCTAAACCTAAACCAAATCCTAAATCAAGCAATAACTCTAGACCTAGACCTGAACAACAACCTTACCCTAGCCCTAACAATCACCCTTACCATAACCCAAACACTAACTCTACTTCTACACCTAACCCTAGTCCTATCTGGCACTAACCCCAACACTAACTCTAACAAGAACACTGACCCTGACCCTAACATAAACCTAGCTTCAAAGCTCACCCTAACTCAAAACCTAATCTTAGCACTACACCTAGCCATAACCCTAACCCTAAAACTAGCCCTAATCATAACCCTAGCTCTTAACTACACATGGCCCTAACCCTAGGTCTAAAATAACACAAAACCTAGTCCTAATTCTATGCCTAAACCTAGCCATAAGTGTAACCCAAACTAACCATAGCTCTATCTCTTTCCCTAACTTTCCCCTTAAACCTAACCCCAGCACAAAGCTTAACCTTTACCCTAAACATAACCCTAGCCCTATCCCAAACCCTAACCTAACCCTAGCCCTAATCCTACCCTTAACCATAGCCCTAACCATAGCTCTAATTCTATACACTACCCTAACCCTAGCCCTAATCCTAAGCATAACCCTAGCCCTAACCCTAGCTCTAATTCTATCCATTACCTAAACATAATCCTAATCTTAATTCTAACCCTAGGGTTAACCCTAACACTATCACAAGCTCTAAACCTATCCATTACCCTAAAACTATCCTGTACTCTAATCCTAAACCTATTTATTACACTAAACCTAACTCTAACCCTAACGCTAATTAAAGCCCTAAACCTAAACCTTAACCTAAACTGAACCGTAAGCCATACCCTGACCTTAATAATACATATAGCTCTAAACTTGACCCTTACCCTAAATCTAACCGTTACACTAGACCTAACCATAAACATAACCCTAAATCTATCCCTAACCATAACCCTAGACTTAACCCTAGACACTTACCTTAACACAAACCCTAACTCTAAACCATATCCTAACTGAAAAACTAAACCTAAAACTAGACAAACCATAAATATACACATAACCAAACCTAGCTCTTACATTACTCATACACCTAACACTAGCCCTAAACCTCACACACAGCATAGCCCTAATTGTAGCCCTAACCTAGACCTAAGCATAACCCTAACCCTATCCCTAGCACTAACCTTAACCCTAACACTGGCCCCGGCCCTAATCCTACTCAAATTCTAATCCTTATCCTAAACATAACAATAGCCCTAACTCTCAACCTAACCCTAACCCTAGCCCTAATCCTAACTGTAACCATAGCACAAATCCTAGCACAAACTCTATCCATTACCTAAACATAACCCTAACCCTAATGCTAACCCAAGACATAACTCTAACCTGCTGGGAGCCATTAGCCAAGTAGGTATGACAATTTCCTTGCCAGCGTACCCCATGTTGCTGACATGTTGTAGTGACATTGAATGTAGGTGACCTTGCTCAAGGACCAAGGCAGATTAGGGTGTTCCCGGTTTTAAGATAATCCTGTTTAGGGCGTTCCCAGTTTAGGTTCCAGGTTTGAGGTTTAAGACTATTCCTGCTGGGAATAGGGTGTATCCTGCTGCCTGAGTTCCCCTTGAGTTCTCACGGGATTCAGACAGTATATTTTGGAGATAGAAGCCCAGTGGGTGTGGATTTGGGCAGAGACGGCTGGTGTGAGTTCGGGAATAAAGAGTTGCTGTTTGAATCTACAAGCTGTGTGGTGGCTCGTGATTGTGTGCCCAGCCAGACTGCGGCATTTGTGCCCAGCCAGACTGCGGCATTTGGCGGCCCGTGCGGGGAACTTCTGAAGCTTAGAGGTAAGTGAAATTTCTCACCCTTGAGGAAGAGAGAAAGAATGGGTGAACATTTCAAAAAACAATATGTTATTGTTTTGATTTATTTTGTTTTTATTTCAAGTTGCCTGTTCCTAGAACTTTCTCAGGCAAACTGGGGAAAATGTTTGACTCAAGGTTTTGAAGTTATTCGCCTCCGAGCAAGAGAAATTGTTAGAGGAAAGAGGCACCCCAGTAAGACCAAGAACAGTTAAGGCATATGTTGATAAAATACAAAAATGTAGCAAATGACTTTTTAAAGACAAATTATTAAGTATATCAATGGGACCATCATGGTATCCTGTAGAAGAATTTTTCCTCAACAAGAAAGAGATGGCTAGTTCTGTTTACTACATTTGTCTAAGATCTTGGTTTTTACAGACATCTGATTAATTTACAAAGCTAAAGTGTTAAAATATCAACCACTAAATATGAAATCAAGTACTCTTTACTTATTAAGTTCCATAAGGTAATATATTTAAACATTATGTGTGTTTTCATAAATTGGTAAATGGAAAAATGTTTAATATTGCTTTGTGTATGTGTCTTTGCTAAAACAAGGTTACTAAGTGTTAAGATTCTATCATGTGTAATTTATATACAAAGAGTAGAAAAATTTTCAGTTGGGTTTCAATTATAGTATTATAGTGTCATAAGAAACATGAAAGTCTTTCATCTTATTAAAGTGGAGTAATTTGTCTAAATCAGAAATTTTATAAGAGTTGTTTCAAAATGTGAATTTATAAAAAGGGTTAACGGTTAAAAAGAGATAGAAAAAGATTGAAGATGTGGAAATATATTTTCATATAAAAGGTTAAAGGAAAAAGAAATGATTCTAGATGATATAATCTGTGTGGTAAAGTAAAAAATTGTAAAATGCCATTTAAAAAAAAATTTGAGGAAACTAGACTTAATTTAAAAGCTTGAGAAAGGAAGAAAGAAGAAAAAGATATTTGTACATGGCAGATTGAGACAAAGCTTCTCAATGGAGTTAAAAAAAAGCCTTTGGTTGAAAGGCAGACATGTAAACTAACATTGAAGCGATTTAAACAAAATCCAAGCCTCGTTTAAAAGAGTGAAGCTGTAGGTGGTGGAAAAGTACATTTAAAAGTACAGTATAGATGATAATTAAAAGGCTTTAAAAGGTTAAATTGAAGGTGGTTAAAATGCCTTCATGATGGAGGAAAGCAGCTTAATCTTAAAGGCATTACTTTAAAAAAATGGGAAGATAATAGGATAAAAGATATTTAGATAAAGAAGATTAAAAATATAAAGTGAAAAACTTTAAAGACAGAAGTATAGAAAGTTAAAAAGAAAAAAGATAAAGAAGATGTAGAAAGATAAAAAAATGTAGGAAGACAAGAATTTTAAACCCACAAAATAGGAAGGAAAAAAAAAACTAGGAGGAAAATAAGCAACTAAGGGTAAAAATACAAACCTTAAAAAAAAAATAGAAGATAGAAATAAGATAAAATGGTTGAAAATGTCAAGTAAGGTATTTCAGATAGAAAATGCAAAAAGCTAAGACAACTATTAGATACAGACATATACTTATTAAAGCAAAAAGAGGGAATTGGAAAGGGGTATATATCCCCCAAAGATAAACTTAAAATAACGCTTTTTACTCTAAACTTTTTAAATTTGGATTCATCAGGACTTAGTGCTGCAGAAAGGCTTATGTATCCAAAAAATGTACATAAGCCTAAAGTACTTTGGAAAGATATTCTAACAGGACAATGGAAAGGTCCTGACCCAGTGATTGTCTGGAGTCGGGGGTCTGTTTGTGTTTTTCCACAGGGAGAACAGCAGCTGATTTGGATTCCAGAGAGATTAACTAAAACAATTTCTACAGATCGAAAAGAAGATGATTTGACTCAAATCCATAACAGCTGATATCCAGAACTCCAGCTTGGCCATTCTTACATCTGCGACAGTGATTAACCAGTGATGCAATTTTTATTTCCTTGCCAGCGCACCCCATGTTAGTTGTGGTAGTGCTGGCATATCTTTGCTGATGGTGTCACCAGTGATGCAATTTTTCCCAAGGAGCCGTCAATTGGCTTGGTGTCGTGGCATTTCTGTATCCTCCTCCCTTCTGCTAGTGATGGTCTAAAATTTGGGGGCCAATGGCTTATGCTGGACCGGTAGTCAGTGACGGGTATGATCCAATTGCAGTGGTATCAACCTAAGACAGGAGGCTGACGCCTAAAGGTCAGTTTTCCGATGACGGGTAAGAACCATATGTTGAATTGGACAACCTACCAGGCACGGTCCATAAGCCACATTAACCTCACTCCCCCACTGGCACCAAGGCCAAATTTGGGGGCCAACAGAGGTGAGGCAAAGAACCTCACCCCCCCACTGGTGCATAGACCTATCCACAAGTATAGCTGTATGCTGGACCGGTAGTCAGTGACGGGTATGATTCAATTGCAGTGGTATCAACCTAAGACAGGAGGCTGACGCCTAAAGGTCAGTTTTCTGATGACGGGTAAGAACCATATGTTGAATTGGACAACCTACCAGGCACGGTCCTTAAGCCACATTGCTTGTTATTTAACTAATCAGAAGGGGGGAGATGCTGGGAGCCATTAGCCAAGTAGGTATGACAATTTCCTTGCCAGCGTACCCCATGTTGCTGACAGGTTGCAGTGACATTGAATGTAGGTGACCTTGCTCAAGGACCAAGGCAAATTAGGGTGTTCCCGGTTTTAAGATAATCCTGTTTAGGGCGTTCCCAGTTTAGGTTCCAGGTTTAAGGTTTAAGATTATTCCTGCTTGGAATAGGGCGTATCCTGCTGCCTGAGTTCCCCTTGAGTTCTCACGGGATTCAGACAGTATATTTTGGAGATATAAGCCCAGTGGGTGTGGATTTGGGCAGAGACGGCTGGTGTGAGTTCGGGAATAAAGAGTTGCTGTTTGAATCTACAAGCTGTGTGGTGGCTCGTGATTGTGTGCCCAGCCAGACTGCGGCATTTGTGCCCAGCCAGACTGCGGCACTAACCCTAACCCTAACTGTAGACCTGACTCAAACTCTAACCCTCATCCTAGCCCTAACCCTAGCTCAAACCCAAACACTTCTGCTAAACCTAACACTAACACTAACCCTAGGCCTATCTCTAAACCTAGCCAAAATCCTAACATTAACACAAGCCCTAACACTAGCACTAACCCTATCCTTTACCATAAACATAAACCTAATCCAAATGCTAACCCTTGGCCTAACCCTAATCTTATCGATAACACTAACCCTATCTATTACTCTAAACCTAACCTGAAGCCTAAAACTAACATTATCCATTCTTTAAACCTAACCCTAATGCTAATTTAAGCCCTAACCATAAACCTTATCCCAAACCAAACCCTAAACTGGACTCTGACCATAATAATATACCTAGCTCTAAACCTGACATTTACCCTAAACCTTACTTTCCACTAGACCTAGCCATAAACCTAAAGTTAACACTATTCCTAACCATAACACTAGACCTGACATTAGCCCTTGATCTAATCCTAGCTCTAACCCTAACACAAACCCTTGCCCTCATCCTAGCCCTAAACCTAGCCTTCATACTAACTCGAACACTTACCTTATTCCTATACCTAATTTTAACCCCTGCCCTATCCCTGAACCTAGCCATAACCTCATCCCTTCATCTAAAACTAACCATAACCCTAACACTAACACTAACCCTAATTCTAGCCCTAAACACAGGCCTAACCCTAACACTAAACCTAGTGCTAATCTAGCTCTAATTTAGCCTTAACCCTAAGCAAATCCCTAACTCTATCCATAAGAATAACTCTAACTCTCAACCTAGCCCTATTTCTATTTCTAAACATGCCCATTACCATAACCCTAACACTAGCCCTAACCTTAGCCCTAATCCTAGATCTAAACATAACTCTCAATTATGGTTATAAACTCTAAATCTAACCCTAACCTTAAACCTAAACCTCACCCTACCCCTAGCTGAACACTATCACTAATCATAAAACTAACCCTAACACTAGCCCTAGCCAAAAAAAAAAAAAAAACTGAGCCATTTCCCTAACCCTAAACCTAACATAAACCAAACCCTAACTCTACAACTAGCCATAACCCTAGCTCAAATTCGAGTTCTAGGACTAAAACTAACCCTTACCCTGACTCATTTCCAAACATTAACCCTAGCTCTCTATATAACCCTAACCATAAAGCAAATGCTAACACCATTCTTAACCCAAACCCTAACCCTAAAACTAACACTAATAATAACCCTAGTTCTTACATTAGCCATATTCCAAACCCTAACCCTAACCCCAAAACAAAAATAGCCCTAATCTGAGCCCTAAAACTAGATTTAGCCCTAGCCCTAAACCTAACCCTAACCTTAGCTCTAAGCCCAGCTCTAACCCTATCCCTTATCCTAAGCCAAATGCTATCCATAATGCTAACCCTAGTCCTAATTGTAATCCTTAGCCTAAATCAAACACTAACCCTATAACCAGTCCAAACCCTAGCCCTTATTCTAGCTCTAAACCTAACCCAAAACCTAACCCTAAACTTTATTTTGACCATAGCACTAATTATATGTCTAAACCTGACCCTAACCCTAAACTGAACCCTGAAACTAGCCCTACCAATGAACTTTTACCTAACCTAAGCCTTACACTACCTGTAGAACAAAACCTAATCCTAAATCTAGCAATAAATCTAGCCCTAGAACTAAACAAAAATTTAGTCCTAGCCCTAACAATAACCCTTAACCTAAAACAAACAATAACACTACCCCCAGACCTAGTCCTACTCCTTATTCTAGCTTTCACCCTAAATCTAATCTGAACACTGACCCTGACACTGACACTAAACCTAGCTCTAAAAATGACTCTAAACCAAAATCTAAACCTAAAACTAGAACTAGCCATAACCCTAACCCTAAAACTAGCCCTAATTAGAACCCTAGATCTTACATTACCCATAGAACTAACCCTAGACCTAAACCTAATACAAAACCTAGCCCTAATCCAAGGCCTAAACCTACCATAAGCATAACCCTAACCCTAAACCTAGCCCTAACCCTTACCTTAGACCTAAAGATAGCTCAAAGCCTAAACTTTGGCCTAAACATAACCCTGGCCTTATCCCTAACAATAACCCTAAGCATAGCCCTAACCCTAACCCTAACCCTAACCCTAACCCTATACATCACCCTTATGATAACCCTATTCCTCATGCTAACTCTAGGCCTAAACCTGACCCTATCGCAAATCCTAAATCTCTCCATTACCCTAAACCTACCGTGAATGCTAAATCTAACCCTATTCATTACCCTAATCCTAACTCTAACCCTAATGCTCATTTGAGCCCTATCCCTAAATCTTAACGTAATACAAACCATAACCCTGAACCTAAAAATACCCCTAGCTCTAAAACTGACCCTTACCCTAAACTTAACACTTACCCTAGACTAAGACATAGACCTAATCCTAAAACTACTCCTAACTCTAACACTAGACCTGACATATTCCCTAGCCCTAATTCTAGACCTAAACCTATAACAAATCCTAGCTCTCATCCTAGCCCTATACCTAGCCTGAATCATAACCCTAACCCGAACTCCAGCCCTAATCCTAATTCCAACCCTCACTCTACCTCTAAACCTAGCTATAACATATCCCTTACCCTAAAATTAACCCTAAACGTAGCCCTAATGCTAGGCCTAACATGAAAACTAACCCTAGTTTTAATCCTTGCCCTGATTTAGCCCTATCCCTAAAACTAACCATAAACCTAGCCCTAAGACTAACTCTAACTCTCACCCTAGCCTTATCCCTAGTTCAATCCCTATCATTTACCATAACCCTAAACCTATCCCTAACCCTTTCCCTATCATTAGACCTAGCCCTAACCCTAGATCTAACCCTAACTCCAAGTCTTAACATACCCATAAGCCTAAGCCTAAAACAAACACTAGCCCTAATCCTAATGCTAATCATATAACCTAGGACAAAAACAAAACTGAGCAATAGGGGCTGAGGATGTGGCTCAAGCGGTAGCACATTTGCCTGGCATGCTCAGGGTGCTGGGTTCAATCCTCAGCAACAATAAAAATATAATTAAATAAGAAAGATGTATGCACCAAAAACTAAAGAATTAAAAAAAAATTAAAAATTCTCTCTCTCTCTCTCTCTCTCTCTCTCTCTCTCTCTCTCTCTCTCAAAATAACTGAGGAATAGTCCTAATCTTAAATGTTAACTTAAACCAAACTCTAACGCTACACCTAGACATAACCCTAGCCCTAATTCGAGTCCTAACCATAACCTTAAACTAACCCTGACCACAAATCATAGCCTAACACTCACCCTAGGTCTGAACACCACCCTAAACTTAAACCAGACCCTAACAGTAACCCTAGACTTAATTCGAGTCATAACCCTAAGCTTAAAACTAACCCTGACACTGACTCATATCCTAACAGTCACCTAGCTCTAAAGACCGCCCTCACCTTAAACTGAACCCTAAAATCAATCCTAGCACTTATTTGAGTCCTAAACCTAACTCTAAAACTAACACTGTCTCTGAATCATATCCTAATATTAATTTAGCTATAAACATCACCCTAACATTAAACATAACCCTAACACTAGACCTACCCCTACCCCTAACCCTAATTGTAACCCAGTTCTTACATTATCCATTGCCATAACATTAGCCCAAACCCTAAAACAAAAATTAGCCCTAATCTGAGTCCTAAACCTAGATTAAACCCTAACCCTAACCCTAACTCTAGCCCTAAAGCTAGCTCTAAGCCTATCCTTTACCCAAAGCAAAACACTAACCCTAATAGTAACCAAGACCTATCCCTAATCCTTAAGCTAAGCAAAGCCCTAACCCTATTAATAGTCATAACCCTACCCTCACTCTAGCTCTAACCCTATTCCAAACCCTAATGATAACCCTGACCATTAATTTGACCCTAACACTAACCCTACGTCTAAACCTGGCCCTAACCCTAGACCAAACCATAACATTAGCCCTAGACCTAAACCAAATCTTAAATCTAGCCTTAACTCTAACCCTAGACCTAAACAAAAACCTATCCCTAGCCCTTAAAGTAACCCTTAACCTAACACAAACACTAACCCTACCCCTAGACCTAAACCTAGTTCTATTTCTGGCTGTAACCCTAACTCTAACTCAAACCCAAACACTGACCGTGCATTTAAGAGTAAACCTAACTCTAAACCTGACCCTAGCCAAAAATCTAAACCTAACAAATGACAGAGCCAAAATCCTAGTCCTCAAACTAGCCCTAATCATAACTCTAGATCTTACATTACCCATATCCCTAATCCTAGGAATAAACCTAACACAAAAACTAGAGCTAATCCTAGGCCTAAGCATAACACTAACTCTAACCCTAACCCTATCCCTAATCTAACACTTGATTAATCCTAACTCTAGCTCAAAGCCTGACACTTATCCGAAGCATAAACCTTCACCTATCTCTAAGTATACTCCTAACACTAGCCCTAATCCTAAACTTAACCCTAGCCCTAAACCTAGCTCTAAACCTACACATTACCCTAAAACTAACCCTAAACCTATTGATAACCCTAGGCCTAACCCTAACCCTAAACCTAGCCAGAAAACTAACACTAGACTTAACACTAAACCTCACATTTTCCATAGTCCTAACTGTAGCTCAATCCTAACCCTTAGCAAAAACCTAAACATAACCATAGCCCTAACCCTAAACCTAAACCTCAATCTAACACTAACCATAACCCTATGCCTACATCTAACCATATACATTACTCTAACCCTACCCCTACCCCTAATTATGATGCTAGCCCTAATCCAATCCTAACCCTAACCATACTCTAATCTTATCCATAGACTAACTCTAAACCTAACCCTCACCCTAGCCCTAACTCTAGCTCAAAACCTAACTGTTATGCTAAACATAACCTTAACACTCACCCTAGTTCTAACCCTAACCCTAACCCTGATTCAAGACCTATTCCTGACCATAACCCTATCCCTAACCTTAGCTCTAACCCTACCCGTTATCCTAAACATTATCCTTACCCTAATAATAACCCTAGGCCTAACACAAACCCTATTGCTAAACCTAACCCTATCAATTACCATAAACCTAACCTGAACCCTAAACAAAAATCTATCATTACCCTAACCCTGACCTTAATGCTTATTTGAGCCCCAACCCTAAACCCTAACCTCAACCAAACTAACCAGATCCTAAACCTAATAATTCCCCTAGATCTAAACCTGACCCTTAACCCTAAACCTAACCCTTAAACTAGACCTAGCCATAAAATAATTCTAAAATTGTCCTCTCCTCAACTGTAACCCCACACCTGACATTATCCCTAGCCCTAATGCTAGCCCTAACCCTAACAATAACCCCAGGCCTTATCCCAGCCATAAACCTAGATTAATCCTAACCCTAACCCTTACCCTAGCTCTAATCCCAATACTAACCCTAGCCCTAATCTTACCCTAATTTCACCCTTTCTTTAAACCTAAATATAACTCTAGGCCTAAGAATAAATCTAACTCTCAAACTAGCCATATCACTAGTTATAACCCTACCCCTTAACATAACCCTAACCCTACCCCTAAACTTAGTCCTAAGCCTTGCCCTATCCATAGCCCAAGCACTAACCCTAGATCATAATCTATCTCTAAATCTAACCCTGAATCGAAGCCTAAGACTAACCCTAACACTACCCTAACCCCTAACACTAATCCTAAAACTAGCCCTAATTCTAGCCCTAACCCTAAAAAAAATCAAGCCATAAGCTCTATCCCTAACCCTTAAACTAAACCAAACCTAACCATTTACTTACCACTAACCCTAGCCCTAATTCGAGTTTTAAGCTGAACCCTGAAACTAAACCTTACACTGACTCAACACTAACACTAATCCTAGCTCTAAACATCACCCTAATCGTAACACTAACCCTAACACTAAACCTATCCCCAATCTTAACCCTAAAATTAGCCCTAATCATAACTCTTGAACTTACTTTAGCCATAATGCTAACCCTAGCACTAACTTAACCCAAATCATAGCCATAATCTGAGCCCTAACCCGAGCTTTAACCCTAAACCTAACCCTAACTCCAGCCCTAGCCCTAATCATAACCATAACCCTAGCCATAACCCTGTACATTACCATAACAATAACTCTAACCCTAATGTTAACCCTATGTCTATATCTGACTGTATCTCTAATCCTATCTCTAACCATTTCCCTAAACCTAACATGAACCCTAATACAAAGCCTATCATTATGCAAACACTTACCATAATGCTAATTCAATCCCTAACGTTAAGCCTTAACCTATTCCAAACCCAAACCTAGACTTTCACCTTAATAATACCCCTAGCCCTAAACCTGACCCTAACCCTAAACCTAAACCTTACACTAAACATACCCATAATCCTAATGCTAAAACCATCTTTAAACATAATTCTAGACTTGAAATTAGCCATACTCCTAATCATAGCCCTAATCCTAAAACAAACCCTAGCCCTCATCCTAGCCCTAAACCTAGCCTTAATCATAACCCTAATCGTAACCCTTATTGTAAACATCACCCTACCTCTAAAACTAGCATAACACCATGCCTTACCCTAAACTAAATCCTAAATCTAACCCTGACACTATGCTTAAACTGAACACTAACCAAAGACTAATCCTAGTCTTAATTTAGCCCTATTCCTAACCCTAACCCTATCCTTAGCCCTAAGACTAACAATAATTCTCACACAAGCCCTGTCACTAGTTCTAATCCTAGCCCTTACCATAACCCTAACCCTAGCCCTAACCCTTGATCAATCCTTAGTCCTAGCCCTAAACCTAAGCCTAAGCCTCACACTAACACTAAACCAAATCCTAACGCTAATCATAAAACTAGCCCTAACCCTACAACTAGCAGTAAAAAGAAACCAAGCAATAGCCCTAACCCTAAACCTAACTTAAACCAAACCCTAACACTACACCTAGAACTAACCATAGCCTTAATTCTAGTCCTAACCCTAACCTTAAAAGTATACCTGACACTGACTCATATGCTAAACTCACCCTAGCTTGAAACACCATTATAAACTTAAACCAAAACTTAACAGTAACCCTATCCCTTATGTGAGTCCTAACCCTAACCCTGACCCTGACTCATATCCTATAACTAACGCTAGATCTAAATATCACCCTAAACTTAAACTTAACCTTAACACTAAAACTACCCATAACCCTAACCCTAACCCTAAAACTAACCCTAATTGTAACCCTAGTTCTTATATTAGCGATTGCCCTAACCCTAGTCCTAACCCTAACATAAAACTAGCTCTAATCCAAACCCTAAACCTAACTTTAACGCTAACTCTACCCTAACTCTAGACCTAAACTTAGCTCTAACTCTCTCCCTTACCCTAAGTGAAACTGTAACCCTAATGGTAAACCTAGATCTATCCCTAATCCTTAGGCTAACCAAAATTCGAACCCTTTTAATAGTCCTGATACTAGCTCTCATTCTAGCTCTAATCCTATCCCAAACCCTTACTCTAACCCTGACCCTTATTCTGAACCTAACACAAACCCTAGGTCTAAAACTGACCCTAACCCTAGAGCAAACCCTAACACTGGCCATACCACTAACTCATACATAACATAACCCTAACCTTAGCCCTAAGACTAACTCTAACACTCACACTATCCCTATTCCTAGTTCTAAGCCTATCCATTACTATAACTCTAAACCTAGCCCTAACCCTTGCCCTATCCTTAGTCCTAATCCTAATCCTAACTCAAAATCTAACCCTAATCCTAAACCTAAGCCAAACACTAAAACTAGCCCTAATCCTAATGCTAATGGTAAAACTAGCCCTAACCCTAACCCTAGCAATAAAACAAACTGAGCAATAGCCCTAACTTTAACTTAAACCAAACCTAAAACTAAACCTTAACTTAAACCAAACCCTAACACTACACCTAGTCCTAATCATAGCCTTAATTCGAGTCCTAACCCTAACCTTAAATCTAACCCTGACACTGACTCATATCCTAACACTCACCCTAGCTCTAAACACCCTCCTAATATTAAACTAAAACCTAAAAGTAAACCTATTCCTAATTTGAGTCCTAACCCTAACCCTGACCCTGACTCATATCCTAACACTAACCCTATCTCTAACTATCATCCTAACCTTAAACCTACCCTAACACTAGACATACCCCTAACCTGAACACTAAAACTAACCCTCATTGTAACCCTAGTTCTTACATTAGCCATTGCCCTATCTTTAGCCCTAACCCTAATCCAAAAACTAGCCCTAATCCAAGCCCTAAACCTAGATTGGAACCTAACCCTAATTCTAGCCTTAACCATAGCTCTAAGGATATCCCTTCCCTATCCTATGAATAACCCTAACCCTAAGAGTAGCCCTAGACCTATTGCCTAATCCTTAGGATAATGAAAATCTAACCTTATTAATAGTCCTGACCTTAGCCCTCATTCTAGCTCTAATCCTATTCCAAACCTGAACGCTTATACTGACCCTTATCCTGACCCTAACACAAACCCTAGTTCTAAACCTGACCCTAACACTAGACTAAAACATAACAGTATCCCTGGACCTAAACCTAATCCTAAATGTAGCCTTATCTCTAACCCTAGACCTAAACAAAAACCTAGTCCTAGGCATAACAATAACCCTTATCCTAACACAAACACTTACCCTACCCCTAGACCTAAACCTACTCCTAATTCTGGCTGTAACCCTAACTTGAACTCTAACCCAAACACTGACTCTTCCTTTAACATTAAACCTAATTCTAAACCTGACCCTAACTGAAAATCTAAACCTAAAACTAGATCTTGGCATAACTCTAACCCAAAAATAGTCCTAATCATAATCCTAACTCTTACATTACCCTCAGCTTTAACCCTAGGCCTAAATATAACACAAAACCTACAGCTAATCCTAGGCCTTAACCTTGCCCTAAGCATAACTCTAACCCTAACCCTAGCCCTAACTCAAACCTAACCCTCACCTTAGTCCTAACCCTAGCTCAAAACCTAATGCTTACTATAAACATAAACCTAGAACTATCCCTGAATCTAACCCTAAACCTAGTCCTAATCCTAACCTTAACACAAGTCCTAACCCTAGCTCTAAACTTACCCATTACCCTAACCCTAACCCTAACCCTAATTTTAACCCTAGCCTTAGCCCTAACCATAATCCTAACCCTAAACAGAAACTAACCCTAGACCTAAACCTAAACTAATACTGGCTATAGCTCTAACCATAAATCAAACCCTAAACCTAAACATAAACATAACCATAGACCTAACCCTAACCCTAATCTTAAATCTAGCCCTGTCCCTAACCCTAAACCTACATCTAGCTGTATTTTTACCCTAACCCTA
Source organism: Marmota monax (assembly GCF_021218885.2). Taxonomy (NCBI): domain Eukaryota; kingdom Metazoa; phylum Chordata; class Mammalia; order Rodentia; family Sciuridae; genus Marmota; species Marmota monax. Next base: position 38,521 of record NW_026695083.1, read on the forward strand.
AACCTAATTATAACCATTCCCCTAACCCTAACCCTAAACCTACCATAATCCTATCCCTAAACATAACCCTGAACCTAACCCTTGCTCTAAACCTAATCATAGCTCAGAATCTACCTCTTACACTAAACATAACATTAACCCTAACCCTAGTTCTAACCCATACCTTAACACTAACTCAAGACATAATCCTAACCATAAGTCTAGCTATAACTTTAGCTCTAACTCTATCCATTATCCTAATAATAGCCAATATCCTAATGCTAATACTAGGCCTAAACCTATCTCAAGACCTAATCCTAACCATAAACCTAGCCCTAACCTTAACTCTAACCCTAAACATAACCGTTTCCCTAATGCTAACCCTAGGCCTAACCCTAAACCTATCAGTAACTCCAACCCTATCAATTACTCTAAACCTAACCTGAACCCTAAATCTAACCCTATCATTACCCCAACCATAACTCTAATGCTAATTTGAGCCCTAACCCTAAACTCAAGCCTCAAGGAAACCCTAACCATGAAACTGACCCTAATAATTCCCCTAGCTCTAACCTAACCCTTACCCTAAACCTAATCCTTACATTAGACCTAGCCAAAACTTAACCCTAAAACTATCCATAACCATAACCCTCGACCTGACATTAACCCTAGATATAATCCTAGACCTAACCCGAACACAAACCCTAGCCCATATTAGCACTAAACATAGCCTTAATCATAACCCTAACCTTAAACCTAGGCCTAACTTAAAACCAACCCTATCCCTAATTTTAGACCTAACTTTTCCCTATCCCTAACCCTAACCCAAACCCTAGCCCTAAAACTAAGTCTAACTTTCTCCCTAGCCCTAAAACTAGTTCTAAATCTATCCCTTACTGGAACTCTAAAACTAGCCCTAACCCTAGGCCTAACCCTAGCGATTCCCTTAGCCCTAGCCCTAACCCTAGATCTAACCTTAACTCTAAATCTTACCCTAATGCAAAGCCTAAGCCTAAGCCTAACACTAACCCCCAAAATAACCCTAACGCTACTCCTAAAACTAGCCCGAAATCTAGCTCTAGTCCTAATACAAAACCGAAAAATAGTTCTAACCCTAACCCTTAGCCTAAATCAAACCCTAACCCTACACCTAGCCCTAATTCTGGTTTTAAGCAGAACCCTAAAACTAACCCTAACCCTGATTCTGATGCTAACACTAACCCTAGCTTTAAACATAACCCTAAACATAACACTAGACCTATCCTAACCCTAACCCTAACCCTAAAACTAGCCCTAATTGTAACCCTAGTACTTACATTAGCCATAATCCTAACAATACCCCTAACTTAACACAAAACCTATCCTAATCTGAGCCCTAAACCGAGGTTTAACCCTAACCCTAACTATAACCCTAAACCTAGCAGTAATAATAACCATAACCTTAGAACTAACCCTAGCTCTAACGCTATCCATTACCCTAACCATAATCCTAACCCTAATGCTAACTCTAGGCCTAAACCTTACCATATCCCTAATCCTAACCCTATCCATTGCCCTGAACCTAACTTGAAACCTAAACCTAACTATATTGTTATCCTAATCCTAACTCTATTCTAATTTGAACCATAAATTTAAACGTTAACCTATACCAAACACTAATCACGACCCTGACCCAAACAATACCCTTACCTCTAAACCTGACCCTAACCCTAAACCTAACCTTTACACTACATCTAACCTAACCCTAAAACTATGTTTAACTGTAAAGCTGGACCTGAAATAAGACTTAGCCCTAATCCTAGCCCTAAACCTAGCCTTAATCCTAACCTGAACCATAACCCGAGGTTTAACACTCGCCCTAACCCTACACCTAGATATAACCCCATCACTTCCCTAAACCTAACCATAAACCTAAACCTAATTATAATCTTAAACTTAACCATAAGCCTTGCCCTAAACCTAGGCCTAACCCTAACAATAAGCCTATCACTAACCCTTATTTAGTCCTATCCTAACCCTAAACCTAGCCTTAAGATTAACTCTAACTCTTGCCTTAGCCCTATCCTTAGTTCTATCCTTAGCCCTAGCCCAACACTGGATCTAAATCTAAATCTAAATGTAAACCTAACTCTAAATTTTAACATAACCACAATCCTAAACCAAACCCTAACACTAGTCCTAACAATAATGCTAATCCTAAAACTTGACTTAACCCTAGCCCTAGTCTTAAAATAAAACCAAGCCATATAACTAACCCTAACCCTTAACCTAAACCAAACCATAAACCTACACCTAGCATAACCCTAACTCTAAAAATAACCCTGAACCTGAAATTGATCCTAACACTAATCCTAGCTCTAAACATCACCATAACCTTAAATTAACCATAACACCAGAACTAGCCTTAACCCTAACCCTAAAACTAGCCCTAATCATAACCCTAGATCATACATTCATCATTGTCATAACCCTAGCCGTAACCATAATACAAATCCCACCCCTAGTTCTCGTCCTAACCCTAGCTTAAACCCTAATCATAACCTTAACACTAACCCTAACCCTAACCCTGACACGAGCCCTAACCTTAGCTCTAACCCTATCCCTTTTCCTAAGCCAAAACTTAAAAAAAGTGCTAACCCTAGTCCTAACCCTAATCCTTAGCCTAACTTAAACACTAACAGTATTACTAGTCCTAAGCCTAGCCCTCATTCTAGTTCTAACCCTAGCCCGGACCATTATTCTGATCCTAACAGTAAGCCTAGGTCTAAACCTGACCCTAAACCTAAACCAAACCCGAACACTAGCCCTACTGGTAAGCCTATACCTATACCTAACACTAACACTAGATCTAGACACAAAACTAACCCTAAATATAGCTATAATTCTAGCCTTAGACCTAAAGAAAATCCTAGCTCTAGCCCTAACAATAACTCTTAACATAAACTAAACACTTACCCTACCCGAGACCTAACACTTGTCCTAATTCTGGCTCTAACACTAACTCTAATCCTATCCAGAACACTGACCCTGTCCCTAACATTAACCTATCTCTAAACCTGACCCTAATCCAAAACCTAGTCCTAACACTAGATCTAGCCATAACCCTATCCCTAATACTATCCCTAAACATAATCCTAGCCCTAACCCTAATTTAACCCTAATCTTAACCCTAACAGTAGCCCTAACCCTAACCATAGTCCTAACCCTATCCCTAAACCTAACACAAAACCTAGCCATAATCCAAGGCCTAAACTTAGACCTAAGTATATCCCTAACCCTAACCCTAGCCCTAACACTAACCCTTGCCTTAGACCTAACCCTAGCTCAAAGCCAAACCCTTACCTAAACATTACCCTAGCCTTATCCTAAACCATAACCCTAACCCTAGCTCATATCCTAACATTAATCCTAGCTCAAACTATAGTTCTAACCCTGTCAATTACCCTAACTCTAACCCTAAACCTAATTGTAACCGTATGCCTTACACTAAACTTAACACTAACCATAAATGTATTCCAAGACCTAACCATAAACTTAAACCTCACTATAGCCCTAACCCTAGCTGAAACATTAAGCCTTACACTAAACCTAATTCTAAGACTAGCCTGAATCCATACCCTAACCCTAACTCTAACCCTAAATCTAATATTATTCATTACACTAAACCTAACCCTAACTGTATGAAATCTCTAGCTATAACCCAAACCCTAAACAAAACCCTAAACATAAAAATAATCCTAGACCTAAACGTAAACCTAAACCTTGCTCTAGCCATTACCCTAGCTCAAACACTAACCCTTACCCTAACCTAACCATAACACTAGCCCTAAACCTAACACTTACCGTAAACCAAACCTAGTCCTATACCTAAAACAAGCTCTAATTTTAGACTTAATCCAAACCCTAACCTATCCCTAATCCTAGCTCTAAATCTATCCATTATACTAAACATAATGCTAACCTAATGCTAATCTTAACCCTTTTGCTAAACCTAATCCATCCATTACCCTAAACCTTAACTGAAACCTAAACCTAACCCTATCCATTACCCTAAGCCTAAGCATAAACCTGACACTAATTCAAGCCCTAACCCTAAACTTTGACCTAAACCTAATGCTAACCCTGACCATGGCCCTAATAACACCCCTAACTCTAAACCTGACCCTTACCCTAAACATAGTTCTGACACTAGACCTATCCATAACCTAACCCTAAAACTATCCTTAATAATAACCCTAGATTGGACATTAGCGCTAGCCCTAGTTCTAGCCCAGAAACTAAGAGAAACCCTAGCCCGAAACTTAGCCTTAATCCTAATTTAAACACTAACAATAGCCCTAATCCTAATTCTAACCTTCTCCCTAGCCCTAAACCTAGCTATAACCCCACCCATTCCCCTAAACTTAATCCTAACCCCAATGCTAATCCTAAACTTAGTCCTACCCCTAGGCCTAACCGTAACACTAACCTTAGCCCTAATCCTAGCCAATTTAGCTTTAACACTAACCCTAACCCTAAGCCTAGTCCTAAATCTAAATCTAACTCTCGGCCTAGCCGTTTCCCGCCCTAATCCTAACCCTGGATCTAACTCTAACTCTAAAACTAACCCTAAACCTAAGCCTAAATGTCACCCTAACACTAGCCCTAAACCTAACACTAATTCAAAATCTAGCCTTAACACCCTAACCCTTGCTGGCCCCCCCCCAAAAAAAAAAAAAAAAAAAAAAAAAACGAGCAAAAGGTCTAACCCTAACCCTAACCCATAGAAGTCAAGATGAAGTGAAACCTTAAAACACAAACTGTTCCAGACAGTGAACCTTGAACTGAAAAGGCCCAACCTGGGAAACATGGTAATGCTAGGTAAAAGATGAATTCTGACTAGTATCAAAGAAATTTGAACAAAATTAACTCTAACCCAAACATTAGTTCTAACCCTAGCCATAACCCTAATTCTAAAACCAAACCTTTTCTGTTTATAGAGCTTGATGATACAAGTTGAAAAACTTGGGGTGCCTAATAGGGAAAGGTAACAGATGAATCCTACCCAGTATCAAAAATTCTGACCAATAATTGGGGAAGGTGTTTCAGTACATGCCTATTTCCCCTGTTTTCTCCTAAAGAGCTCCTGGAAAATTGTTTTTTCAAGCTTCGGCATAAGGAACTTTCACAAGGAACAAACCAGAGTATGCCCACTGCGAAGTGATTGAATGTGTGAAGTTTCATGCAGCTAGCACCAACCCTGTTTGATTTCCAGTTCCATTTCCGTTCACATCTATAGGCTATAATGTAGTGAAAACTAAAAATTCAAACTGTTCCCGACACTGAACCATTGAACCTTGAAGGCCCAAACTTGGGAAGCCTACTAAGGTTGGTCAAATATGAATCGTGTACAGTATCAAAGAAATCTGACCAAAAAAATTCGAACTTCTTTCAGTACATGAGTATTTTGCTTGCTCCTAAAACACTCAGATATAAAGTTGTTTCTTTCTACTTCAGCTTAGGGATACTTCTCAGGAAAAATACGACAACAACAACAACAAATACAAAAAACAAAAAAACAGAGAATGCTCATTGAGAACTGATTGAGTGTGTGAAGTTTCTAGCAGATAGCACAAACCCTGTTTGATTTCCAGCTTCATTTCCATTCACCCCTATAGGGCAAAAAGAAGAGAAACATGAAAATTGAAACTGTTCCTGAGAGAAAACCCTTTTACGTAGGAGGCCCAAACATTTGGGGTATAGGAAAAATAGTAAAAAGTTGAATCCTGCCCAGTATCATAGAATTTTTTTTGTAAAATAACTCTAACCCTAACACCAGGTTTAAACCTAGTCCTAACACTAAGTCTAACCCTAAACCTAATCTGTTTAGAGAACCTTTGATCATAGAAGTTTTGAAATTGGGGAGTCTACTGGGGTAAGCTTACAGATGAATCATGGGCAGTTTCAAAGAAATCTGACAAAATATTTGGGGAAGCTATTTCAGTAAATGCATACTTCCCTGTTTTCTCCTAAAGTGTTCTCAGATAAATTTGTATTGCATGCTTCAGCTTATTACTAATTTCACAAGGAACAAACCAGAGAGTGCCCATAGAGAACTGATTGAGTGTGTGAAGTTTCAAGCACTTAGCACCAACCTTGTTTGATTTCCAGCTCCATGTCCATTTACCCATGTAGGTCAAAATGAAGTGAATCCATAAAATACAAATTGTTCCTGTCAGCAAAGAATTGAACCGAGAAGGCCGAAACCTGGGGAACATAGTAAGGCTGGGTAAAAATGTATCCTGCCCAGTATCAAAGAAATATGAACAAGACAAACTCTAACCCTAACACTAGACCTAAATCTAACCTAACCTGTTAAGAGAACCTTTGATCATAGAAGTCTCAAAGTTGAGGAGCCTAGTGGGGCAAGCTAACAAATGAATCCTGCCCAGTATCAAAAAATTTGACCAAATAATTGGGGTAGGTAGTTCAGTATATGCATATTTTCCTGTTGTCTCCTAAAATGCTCTTGCATAGTGTTGTTTTTGCATGCTTCATCTTTGGGATACTTTCACAAGGATAAAACCAGAGCATCCTCACAAAGAACTGATTGAGAGTGTGAAGTTTCAAGCAGCTAGCAAAAATCCTGTTTGATTTCCAGCTCCATTTCCATTTACCCATATAGGTCAAAATGAAGCGAAACCTCAAAATAAAAACTGAAATACTGAGAGCAAACCAGTGAACCTAGAAGGCCCAAACCTGGGGAACTTAATAAGAGTAGGTTAAAAAAATCCTGCCTACTATCAAAGAAATTTGAACAAAACTACTTTATACCTAACACTATATCTATTATCCTTAGTCTTAACCCTACAGCTCACCCTAGCCTGTTTAGAGAACCTTTGATCATAGAAGTCCCAAACTAAGGGGGCCTAGTGGGGAAAGCTAACAGATGAATCCTGCACAGTATCACAGAAATCTGAGCAAATAACAGGGGGAAGTGTTTCAGTACATGTATATTTCCTTGATTTCTCCAAAAGTGCTCTGGGATAAAGTTGCTTTGCATGTTTCAGCTGAGGGCAGCATTCACAAGAAATAAACCAGAGAGTGCCCACAGAGGTCTGATTGAGTGTGTGCAGTTTCAAGCACCTAGCAACAATCCTTTGTGATTTTGTGCTCCATTTCTCTTCAACAAAATAGTTCATAATAAAGTGAAACCTTAAAATACAAACTGTTCCTGAGAGCGAATCATTGAACCGAGAAGGCCCAAACCAGGGAACATTGTGAGTGTAGGTAAAGGATGAATCCTGCCCAGTATCAAAGATACATGAACAAAACTGTCTCTAACCCTAACACTAGGTTTGATCCTAGCCCTTAATGTAACCCTCATCTGTTTAGAGAACCTTTTATCATACAAGTCCCAAGTTAAGTGAGCCTAATGGGCAAAGCTAACAGATGAATCCTGTGCAGTATCAAAAAAATCTGACCAAATAATTTGGGGAGGTAGTTAAGTACATGTATATTTCCCTGTTGTCTACAACAATACTTTTGGATAAAGATGTTTTTTTCATGCTTCAGCTTTGGGAAACTTTCACAAGGAAGAAACCAGAGTGCCCACATAGAACTGACCTAGTGTGCAGTTTTAAGCAGTGAGCACCAACCCTGTTTGATTTAAAGTTCCATTTCCATTTACCCATATAAGTCAAAATGAAGGAAACCTTAAAATACAAACTGTTCCTGACAGCAAACCATTGAAGAGATAATGCCCAAATCTGGGAAGACTAGTAAGGCTAGGTAAAAGATGAATTATGTCAAGTATCAAATGAATTTGAACAAAACTCACTCTAACTCTAACACTAGATCTAACCCAACCCTAAACTAATTCTAACCTGTTTAGAGTACCTATGATCATAGAAGTCCCAATCTTGGGGAGCCTAGTGGCACAACTTAACAGATGAAACTTGTGCAGTATCAAAGAAATGTGATGAAAAACTGGGGAAGGTATTTCAGTACATTCATATTTCCCTGTTTTTTCTTAAAGTGCTCATGGATAAATGGTTTTTCATGCCTCAGCTTAAGGTACTTTCACAAGGAACAACCAGAGAGTGCCCACAGAGAGCTGATTGAGTGTGTGAAGTTTCAAACAGCTAGTACTAACTCTGTTTGATTTCCAGCTCCATTTTCATTCATGTACATAGGCCATAATAAAGTGAAACCTAAAAATTCAAACATTTCCTGACATTGAACTGGCAAACCTTGAAAACCCAAACTTGGGGATCATACTAAGAGTGGGAAAATGATGAATCCTGCACAATATCAAAGTAATTCATACAAAAATATTGAAGCTTGCTTCTAAAGTGCTCACAGATAAAGCTGTTTCCTTCTAATTCAGCTTTGGGCTACTACCAGAAGAAACAAATGAGAGAATGTGCCCTGAGTGTGTTGAGTGTGTGAAGTATCAAGCAGCTGGAACAAACCCTGTTTGAGTCCAGATCCATTTGCATTCACCCCTATAGGGCAAAATGAAGTGAAACATGAAAATTAAACTGCTCCTGAGAGCAAACCCTTTTACTAGGAGGCCCAACCATGGGGAGTATATTAAGAATAGGAAAAAGATAAATCCTGCCCAGTATCCAAAAGGTTGAAAAACACTAACCCTAACCCTAACACTAGTTATAACCCTAACCCTAACCATAACCCTAAGCCTAATCTGTTAAGAGAACCTTTTATCATAAAAGTTTTAAACTTGGGGAGAATAGTGGGGCAAGCTTACATATGAATCCTGCAAAGTATCAAAGAAATCTGACCAAATAATTGGGGGAGGTATTTCAGTACATGCATATTGCCCTGTTTTCTCCTAAAATGCTCTTTGATAAACTTGTTTTACATGCTTCATCTTATCACTACTTTTACAAGGAAGAAACCAGAGAGTGCCCACAGACAACTGATTGAGTATGTGAAGTTTCAACCAGCTAGCACCAACCCTCTGATTTCCATTTCCATTCTCATTTACCCATATAAGTCAAAATGAAGTGAGACATTAAAAACAAACTATTCCCAACAGCGAACCATTGAACCGAGAAGGCCCCAAACTGGGGCACATAGTAAGGCTAGTTAAAAGATAAATCTTCCCAGTATCAAAGAAATTTGAACAAAACAAACTCTAACCCTAGCATTAGCTCTAAAGCTAGCCCTAACCCTAACCATAACACTAACCCTTTCCTGTTTAGAGAATCATTGATCCTAGAAGTGCCAACCTTGGGGAGCCTAGTGGAGCAAGCTAAAAGATGAATACTGTGTAGTATCAAATAAATCTGATCAAATTATTGGGAGACTTATTTCAGTACATACATGTTTCTCTGTTTGCTCCTTAAGGGCTCTCAGATACAATTTATTTTGCTTGCTTCATCTTTGGCCTACCTTCAAAAGAAAGAAACCAGAGAGTGCCCACAGAGAACTGATTGTGTGAAGTTTTAAGCACCTCCTGCCAACCCTGTTTGATTTCCAGCTCAATTTTCATTTACATCAATAAGCCATAATGAAGGGAAACCTTAAAATAGAAACTATTCCTGACAGCGAACCATTGAACCAACAAGGCCCAAACCTGTGGAACATAATAAGGCTAAGTAAAAGATAAATCCTGCCCAGTATCATAGAAATTTGAAGAAAACTAGGGAGCATGTGTGCTCTTGGTGCAGATGGAAGGGTTTAGGACTGGGTTTAGGGCTAGGATTAGGGTTCCAATAAGGGATAGGGTTTGAACTAGGGATGGGGCTAGGGTGAGAGTTAGTATTAGTCATAAGGCTACGGTTAGGGCTAGGGTTATGAATAGGACTAAATTAGTGCTAAGATTAGGGCTAGGGTTAGTTCTTGGGTTAGGCCTAAATTTAGGTTTAGGTTTAGGATTAAATCTAGGTTTAGGGCTAGGATAAGGGCTGGGGTTTGTGTTAGGTTTAGGGCTAGGATTAGGACTATGGCTAATGTCAGGTCTAAGCTTATGTTTGGGGATAGTTTTAGGATTAGTGTTATGGCTAGGTCTAGTGTAAGTTAGGGTTAGGTTTAGTGTAAAAGTTATCCTTAGAGCTAGGAGATTTATTAGGGTCAGAGTCAGTGTTAGAGTTTGTTTGAGGTTAGGTTTTAGGGTTAAGGCTTGAATTAGTACCAGGGGGTGGGCTAGGGTAATGATAGGGTTTTGTTTAGAGTTTACATTAGGTTTAGGGTAATTGATAGGGTTAGGGTTAGCGATAGTGTTAAGTTTAAGCATAGGGTTCGCATTAGGGTAAGGGTTGTGGTTAGTATAATGGATAGCATTAGAGCTAAGTTTAGGTTGAGGTTTATGGTTAAAATAGATCTTGAATTAGGGTTAGGGTTAGGGTTAAAACTAGGGTTAGGCTTAGGTTTATGTTTAGCATAAGGGTTAGGTTTTGAGCTAGGGTTAAGGCTAGGGTAGGTTTGTTTAGGGTTACTTCTAGGGATAAGTTTATAGTACTCATAGGGTTAGGGTTAGGATTAGGGCTAGGGACATCATTAGGGATAGGGTTAGGGTTAGGGTAATGTATACAATTAGATGTAGATTTAGGGCTATGTTTAATGTTAGATTGAGGTTTAGTCTTAGAGTTAGGGCTATGGTTATGTTTAGGTTTATAGTTAGGGTTAGGGTTTGAACTAGGGTTAGGTCTATGGCAAGTGTGAAGTTTAAGGTTAGGTCTAGGGTTAGTTTTCCAGTTAGATTTAGGTATAGCATTAAGCCTAGAATTATCAATAAGGTTAGGTTTAGTTTAGAGTAATGGGTAGGTTTAGAGCTAGGTTTAGGGCTAGGGTTAAGGTTAGGATTAGCACTAGGGTTAGGGTTAGATTGAGGGATAGGTGTAGGTTTATGTTTAGAGTAATGTTTAGGCTTTGAGCTGGAATTTGGACTAAGGCGAGGGTTAGGTTAGGATTAGGGCTAGAGTTAGGGTTAGGGTTATGCTTAAGGCTTGATTTACACCTAGGATAAGCTCTAGGTTTTGTGTTAGGTTTAGGCCTAGGGTTAGGGCAATGGGTTAAGTAAGAGCTAGGCTTATGTTGAGGGCTATTTGTAGGGTTAGGGTTATGGCTAGGTCTAGTGTTAGGTTTAGATTTTGGGGTAGGGTCAGATTTAGTGATAGGTTTACTCTATAGGCAGTGTCAGTGTTTGCGTTAGAGTTAGTGTTAGGGTTATAGCCAGAATTTGGACTAGGTTTAGCTCTAGGGTAAGAGTTAGTGTTTGAGTTAGGTTAAGGATTATTGTTAGGGCTAGGGCTAGGTTTATGTTTACGTCTAGGACTAGAGTTAAGGCTAGATTTAGAATTTGGTTTAGGTCTAGGGCTAGTGTTAGGGTTTGGTCTATGTTTATGGTCAGTTTTAGACCTAGGGTTAGTGTTAGGGTCAGAATAAGGGTCAGGGTTAGCATTCGGGATTCGAATAGGGTTAGAGCCAGAATGAGGGCTAGGGTTAGGACTATTAATATGGTTAGGGTTTTGGTTAGCCTAAGGATTAGAGATAGGTCTAGGGTTACCATTAGGTTTAGGGTTTTTCTTAGGTTAAGGGATAGCCTTAGAGCTAGGGTTAATGCTAGAGTTAGGGTTAGGATTAAATAGAGGTTTAGAGCTTGGATTAGGGATAGTTTTTGTGTTAGGGTTAGGGCTAGATTTGGGCATTGACTAATATAAAAGCCAGGGTTACAATTAGGGTTAGTTTTAGGGTTAGGGTTAGGGTTATGTCTAGTTTTAGGCTTAGCTTTGAGGTTAGGGTAATATTTAGAGCTAGGGTTATTGTTAGGATATGAGTCAGCATTGGGGTTAGTTTTAGGGTTAGGGTTAGGACTAAAATAAGGGCTAGGGTTACTGTTAGTGTTTGGTTTAAGGTGAGGGCTGTGTTTAGAGCTAGGGTGACTGTTAGGATATCAGTCAGGGCCAGGGTTAGCTTTAAGGTAAGGATTATGACTTGAATTAGGACTAGGGTTACTGTTAGGGTTTGGTTTAAGTTTAGGGTTATCTTTAGAGCTAGGGTCAGTGTTAGGATATGAGTCAGGGTCAGGGTAAGTTTTAAGGTTAGGGTTAGGACTGGAATTAGGGCTAGGGTTAAGTCTAGGTGTAGTGTTAGGGTTTGATTGAAGTTAAGGTTTAGGGTTAGGGCTGTTGCTTAGGTTTGTTTTTGTCCTAGGTTTAGGGTTTGGGCTAGTTATAAGATTAGCATTAGGGTTAGGGCTAGTGTTAGTGTTAGGCTTAGGCTTTGGGTTAGGGTTAGATTTGGATTTAGTGTTAGATTTGGATTAGGGCTAGGTTTAAATATAGGACAAGGGTTAGGGCTAGGGTTATGGTTACAGTAACAGATAGGGTTAGAACTAGGGCTAGGGCTTGGGTGAGAGTTAGAGTTAGTCTTAGGCCTAGGGTTTTGGTTATTTTTAGGGATAGGGCTAATTTAGGGCTAGGATTAAGACTATGGTTAGTGTTCAGCTTAGGCCTAGTGTTAGGCTAGTGTTATAGTTAATTTTAGGCTGAGGTATGGTGTTATAGCTTGGTTTAGAGGTAGGGTGAAGGTTAGAATTTGGGTTAGGGCTAGGGTTAGGGTTAAGGTTTTGATTAAGCCTAGGTTTGGGGCTAGGATGAGGGATAGGGTTTGTTGTAGGGTTAGGTATAGAATTAGGGCCACGGCTAATGTCAGGTCTAGTGTTACAGTTTGGGGTATATTTAGGCTTAGGTTTGTGTCTATGTGTCGTGTGTTAGGCTTTGGGTAAGAGTCAGGGTTAGAGCTAGGTGTAGTTTTAGGGTCAGGATCAGGGTTAGGGTTTGTTTTAGGTTAAGGTTTAAGGATAGGGCTCAAATGAGCATTAGGGTTAGAGTTAGGGTTAGGGTAATTGATTGGGTTAGATTTAGGCTTCAGGGTAGGTTTAGGCCAATGGAGAGCTTTAGGCTTAGCAAAAGAGTTAGAGTTATGCCTGAGGTTAGCATTAGGATTAGTATTATCATAAAGATAATATATAGTGTTAGAGTTAGTCTTAGGGCTAGTGTTAGAGATAGGGTTAAGTTTATGGTACAAATAGGGCTAGGATTAGCACTATGATTAGTGTTAGGGTTAGTCCTATGGTTAGGGATAGAGTTAGGGTTTGTTTTAGGGGAAAGGATGGGGTTATATAGCTAGGTTCAGTGCTAGGGCGAGGGTTATATTTAGGGATAGGGCTAGGGTGAGGGTGAGGGTTAGGATTAAGTGTAAGCTTAGGGCTAGGATGAGGGATAGGATTTGTTAGAGTTAGGGCTAGGATTAGGGCTAGGTATAATGTCAAGTCTAGGTTTATATTAGGGATAGTGTTAGAAATAGGTTTATTACTAGGTCTAGTGTAAGGGTTAGGTTTAATGTAGGGTCAGATATAGAGCTAGGTTATTATTAGGGTCAGAGTATAGGTTAGGTTTTGGTTTGAGTTAAGGTTTAAGGTTAAGGATCAAATTAGCATTAGGGTTAGGGTTGGGGTTAGAGTAATGGATAGAGTTTGGTTTACAGTTCAGGTTAGGTTTAGAGTAATGTATAGGGTTAGTGTTAGGGATAGGGTTAGGGTTAGGCCTATGGTTAGCATTTGGTTTATGATAACCAAATGAATAGGTCTAGTGCTAGTGTTAGGGCTTAGGTTAAGGTTAGGATTAGGGTAAGGTTTGGGTTACTCCTAGGGTTAGTGTTACGGTTCAGTTTACGGTAAGTGTTAGGGTTTGAGCTAGGGTTAGGGCTAGGGCAAGGGTTAGGGTTAGAATCAGGGCTACGATTAGGGTTAGGGTTTGGGTTACGGCCAGGGTTAGCATTAGGGTTAGGCTTATGTTTAAGGTAATGGATAAAGTTAGAGCTAGTATTTGGGCTATGATTAAACTTAGGATTAGGGATAGGGTTAGGGTTCGTGTTAGAGCTAGGGTTATGTTTAGAGTAAGGGTTAGAGTTTGAGCTAGGTTTAGGGCTAGGGTAAGCATTAGTTTTAGGGTTTGTGCTCGGATTAGGGTTAAGGTTAGGGTTAGGGTTAAGGTCTAGGTTTAGGGCTTGTATTAGGGCTAGGTTTGTGTGAGGCTTATGGCTAGTGTTAGGGCTATGGTTAATGCAAGAGCTAGGGTTATGATTATGGCTACTTTTTTGTGTTAGGGTTATAGATATGTCTATTGTTAGGTTTAAGTTTTGGTTTAGGATAAGGTTTAGAGCTAGGGTGTGTGTTAGGGTAAGCATCAGTGTTCGGGCTAGCATTGGGTTTATGTTTAGGGCCAGAATTAGAACTAGGGTTAGGTCTAGGGTTACGTTTAGTCTTTGTGTTAGGTTAATGGTTATTTTAGGGCTAGGGCTAGGTTTTTGTTTAGAACTAAGGCTAGAGTTATGGCTATATTTAGGATTAAGTTTAGATATAGTGTTAATGTTATGGTTAGGTTTATGTATAGGTATACTGGTAGGGCTAGTGTTAGGGTTCTGTTTAGTATTAAGGTCAGGCTTTGACCTAGGGTTAGTGTTAGGGTCAGAATAAGGGTAAGGGTTAGGCTTATGCTTTGGGTTAGGGTTAGAGATAGAATGAGGGCTAGGGTTAGGCCTTGTAATATAGTAGGGATTGGTGTAAGCTAAGGATTAGGGTTAGAACTAGGGTAGCATTAGGGTGAGAGTTTGTCTTAGAGTAAGGAATAAGTTTAGAGCTAGGTTTTGGGTTAGTGTTAGTGTTAGGGTTAGGGTTAAAGCTAGGGTTGATGCTCAGATTAGTGCTAGGTTTTGTGTTAGGGTTAGGGCTATGGCTAATGTAAGAACTAGCTTTACGGTTAGAGATAGTTTTAATGTTAGTATTAGGGCTAGGTCTAGTGTTCGACACAGGTTTAGGGTTAGGGTGATGTTTAGAGTTAGGGTTACTTTTAGGGTCAGAGTCAGGGTCAGTATTAGTTGTAGGGATAGGGTTAGGACTAGGTGTAGCGTTAAGATTTGGTTTAGAATAAGGGTTAGTATTTGGGCTATAGCTCAGTTTTGTGTGTGGGCTATGGCTAGGGTTAGGGCTAGTTTTCAAATTAGAATTAGAGTTAGGGCTAGTGTTAGGGTGAGGTTTAGGTTTAGAATTAGGATTAGATTTAGATTTAGGGTTAGTTCTAGGTTTAGAACTATGGTTATGGTTAGGTCTAAGGTTAGGGCTAGTGTTAGGTTTAGGCAATAGATAAGATTGGTACTAGAAATAGGTCTAGGTCTAAAGTTAGGGTTAGTCTTACGGCTAGGGTTAGAGTTAGGATTACAGTAAGCAATAAATTAGGGCTAGGATTAGAGCTATATTTAGTGTTAGGATTAGGCCAAGGGTTAGGGCTAGGGTTAGTATTAGTGATAGTCTTAGGGTTAGGGTTAGAGATAGGGAAAAGGATGTGGTTATACCTAGGTTCAGAACTAGGGTATGGATGGAAATTAGGGTTTGGGCTAGGGTTAGGTTCAGGTTAGGATTAAGGCTAGGTTTAGGGCTAGGATGAGGGCTCGGGTTTGTGTTAGGTTTAAGGCAACAATTAGGTAGAGTGCTAATGTCAGATCTAGGATTACGTTTAGGGATATTGTTAGAGTTAGTTTTATGGCTAGGTCTAGTTTAAGGGTTATGTTTAGGTTAAGGGTCAGTTTAGAGCTAAATGTGTTATTAGAGTCAGTGTCTTGTTCAGAGTTTGAGTTAGGTTTTGGTTTAATTTTAGGGCTTGAATTAACATTAGGCTTAGGGTTAGAGTTAGGGTTAGAGAAATTGATAGGGTTAGGTTTAGTGTTCAGTTTAGGTTTAGGTAAGAATAAAGTTAGTGTTAGCCATAGGTTTAGGGTTAGGCCTAAATGGATAGGGTTAGATTTAGGTTTAGGACTAGGGTTAGTATTAGGTTTAGCGTAACTGTTAGGGTTTGAGCTAGGATTAGGACTATAGCAAGGGTTAGGTTTACGGTTAGATTGAGGGTTAGGTTTACAGTTAGGGTTAGTGTAAGTTTAGGGTTAGGACTAGAGTTAAGTTTACAGTTAGGGTTAGAGTAGGTTTAGGATTAGGGCTAGTGTTATCATGATGTTTATAGTTAGGGTTAGGGTAATTGGTGTGGTTAGAGCTATGTTTAGAGCAATGTTTGGGTTAGGCTTATGTTTAGGGTAATGGATAGGTTTAGGTCTAGGGTTATGGTTAGGATTAGGGCTAGGGTTAGGGTTAGGTTTAGGTCTAGGGTTAGTGTTAGGGTTAGGTTTAGGGTAAGTGTTAGGGTTTGAGCTATGGTTAGGGCTAAAGCGATGGTGAGGTTTAGAGTCAGGTCTAGGTTTAAGATTAGGTTTAAGTTTAGGGCTAGGGTTATCAATAGGGTTAGGGTTATTTTTAGGGTAATTGATAGGGTTAGAGCTAGATTTAGGGCTATGCTTATAGTTAGGATTAATTCTACAGTTAGGTTTAGGTTTAGGGCCAGTTTCAGGGTTAGGGTTAGGTTTAGGGTAATGGATAGGGCTATGGCTAGGGTTAGGGTTAAAATGAGTTGTAGGGCTCAGATTAGGGATAGGTTTTGGATTAGGTTAGGGCTACGGCTAATGTAAGAACTAGAGTTATGATTAAGGCTACTTTTAGAGTTACGTTTAGGGCTAGTATTAGTTTTAGGTTTAGGTATACTTTTAGGGTGATGTTAGAGCTAGGGTATGTGTAAGGTCAGAGTCAGGCTCATGGTTAGTTTTAGGTTTAGGATAGGACTGGAATTAGGGCTAAGGTTAGGGCTAGTTGTAGGGTTAGATTTTGGTTTAGGTTAAGGGTTAGTGATAGGGCTATGGCTCAGTTTTGTTTTAGGGCTTGAACTAGATTAGGGCTAGTTTTAGGATTAGTGTTAGTGTTAGGGCTAGTGTTAGAGTGAGGTTTAGGCTGAGGGTTAGGGTTGGACTTAAAGTTATGGTTAGTTCTAGGGTTGGGGCTAGGGCTAGTGTTAGGGCTAAGGTTAGGGCAAGTGTTAGGTTTAAGTTAAGGAATAGGGTTTGATCTAGGAATAGGGCTAGGATGAGAGTTAGAGTTAGTCTTAGTGCTAGTGGTAGGGTTAGGGCTAAATTAGGGCTAAGATCAGGTCTAGGATTAGTGTAAGGGTTAAGTCTAGAGTTAGAGTCAGGGTTAGATTTGGGGGAAGGATTGGGGTTATAGCAAGGGTCAGAACTAGGGCGAGGGATAAAATTAGGGATAGGGCTAGAGTTAGGGTTCGGATTAGGATCAAGGCTAGGTTTTATGGCTAGGATGAAGGCTAGCATTTGTGTTAGGGTTATGGCAAGAATTAGGGCTAGGGCTAATATCAGGTTTAGGGTTATGGTTAGGGATAGTTTTTGGGTAAGATTTATGGCTAGGTCTAGTTTCAGTTAGGTTTAGGGTGAGGTTCAAGTTGAGAGCTAGGGGTATTATAATAGTCAGGTTTGGGGTTTGGGTTAGGTTGAGTTTTAGGGTTATGGCTCAAATTAGCTTTATGTTTGAGTTAGGGTTAGGGTAATGGATAAGGTTAGGTTTAGGCTTCAGGTTAGGTGTGGGCTCAGGTTAGATTTAGGGTAATGGATAGGGTTAAGAGCTACGGTTAGAGCTAGGGTTATGTTTAGGATTAGGGCTAGAGTTAGGGTAAGTGTTAGGGTTAATGCTAGGGTTAGGTTTAGAGTATCGGTTAGGGTTTGAGCTAGGGTTAGAGCTAAGGATAGGGTTAGGTTTAGGATTAGGTCCAGGTTTAGGATTAGGGTTACCATTAGGGTTAAGGTAATGGACAGCTTTAGATATTGGGTTAGGGTTAGGGTTAGGTTAAGGTTTAGGACTAGGGTAAGTGTTAAGTTGGCATAATTGTTATAGTTTGAACTAGGGTAAGGACTACAGCAAGGGTTAGGTTTATGGTTCAGTCTAGGGTTAGGTTTACAGTTAGGGTTAGAGTAGGTTTAGGGTTAGGGCTAGGGTTATAATGACGTTTATGTTTAGGGTTAGGGTAATGGGTTGTGTTAGAGCTAAGGTTAAGTCTAATTTTAAGTTTAGGATTAGGGCTAGGGTTAGGGTTAGCTTTAGGCTTATCATTTTCTTATGGTTAGACTAAGGGTAAGGGTCAGGGATTGAGTAAGTGTTTGGGCTAAGTTTAGGCTTCTGGTTAGAATCAGGGTTAGGGATAGATTTAGGTTATGGTTAGTGTTAGGGCTAGGTTTAGCCTTATGTTTAGGGTTATGGTTATGGTAATGGATAGAGTTAGAGCTAGGGTTTGGGCTATGGTTATGTTTAGGATTAGGGCTAGGATTGGGGTTAGGGTTTGGGCTAAGGTTATGTTTAGGGTAAGGGCTAGGGTTTGAGCTAGTGTTAGTAATAGGGCTAGGTCTCGGATTAGGTATAGCCTTATGTCTAGGGACAGGATTATTGTAGGTTTAGGGTTAGGGTTAAGGTTAGGGCTAGGGTTATCATTAGGGTTAGGATAAGGGTTAGGGTAATGGATATAGTTAGATGTAAGTTTAAGTTTAGGGTTAGATTTAGTTTTAGGGTTAATGTTAACACTACAGTTATGTTTAGGTTTATGGTACAGGTTAGATTTGAGCTAGGGCTAGGGCTATGATGAGTGATAGTATTAGGGTTTGGTCTATTGTTAGTTTTCTGGTTAGGGTTAGGGTTACACTTAGGGTTAAGGCTATGGTTATCAATACAGTTAGATGTAGGGTTGGGTAAGGTGTAGGTTTAGAGCTAGTTTTAGGGATAAGTTTAAGTTTAGGGTTAGGGCTAGTGTTAGGGTTTAGAGTAAGGTATAGGTCTAAGTTTATATTTATGGTTAGGGTTAGGCTTTGAGTAAGGTTTAAGACTAAGGCTAGGGTTAGGTTTAAGGTTAGGGTTAGGGCGAGGGTTAGTGTTGGGGTTATGCTTAAGGCTAGATTTAGGCCTAGAATTTGCCCTAATATCACTAACTATAAACCTAGACCTGACAGTAGTCCTAGCCCTAATTCTTGCTCTAAACCTAACACAAAACCTAGCTCTAATCCTAGCCTTAAATCTAGCCTTAATCCTAAACCTAACCATAATCCTAGCCCTAACCCTAAATCTAATCATAAAACTAGCCATAACCCTAACCATAACACTAAAAAAAAACCGAGCAACAGGCCTACCACTAACCTTAACTTAAACCAAACCCTAGCACTACACCTAGATCTAACCCTAGCCCTAATTCGAGTCCTAATCATAACCTTAAAAATAACCCTGAACCTGACTTATATCCTAACACTCATCCTAGTTCAAAACACCACCCTAACCCTAAATCTACTGTAATCCTATCCCTAGACCTAACCCTAAACCCAGTCATAATCCCAGCTCAAAACCTAATCTTTATGCTAAACATAACACTAAACCTAAAATTAAACCTAGTTCTAACAAAAACTCTAAACCTAACTCAAGGCATATTCCTAACCATAAGTCTAGTTCTAACCCTATCATTACCCTAAACATAACCCTTACCCTATCGCTAACCCTAAGCCTAACCCTAGCCCTATCACTAATGCTAACCGAATCAATCACCCTAAACCAAACCACAACCTTAAAACAAACCCTAAATATACCCTAATATTTTTGACAGTAGTCCTAGCCCTAATTCTTGCTCTAAACCTAACACAAAACCTAGCTCTAATCCTAGCCTTAAATCTAGCCTTATGCTAGATTTAGAGTTAGGGTTAGATATAGGAGTAGGGGTAGAGATAGGCTTAGGGCTAATGTAAAGGCAAGTGATAGGATTATGGTAAGGATTACGGTTAGAAGTAGAAATAGGACTAGGGTGAGAGTTAGAGTTAGTCTTAGAGCTAGGGTTAGGTTAGGTTTAGGGCTAAATTAGTACTAGGATTAGATCTAGTGTTTGTATTAGGGTTAGGCCTAGTTTAGGCTTATGTTTAGATTTAGAGATAGGGTTAGGTTTATGGGAAGGGATGGGGTTAAATCTAGTTTTAGGGCTAGGTCATAGGTTAGAATTTCAATTAGGGCTAGGGTTATTGTTTGATTTAGGAAAAAGTCTAGGTTGAGGGCTAGGATGAGAGCCAGGGTTTGTTTTAGGGTTATGGCAAGAATTAGGGCTAGGGCTATTGTCAGGCCTAGGCTTACATTAGGGATAAATCGAGGGTTACCTTTATGACTAGGTCTAGTGTAAGGGTTCAGTTTAGGGTAAGGGTGAGGTTTAGAGCTAGGGGTATTATTAGAGTTAGAATTAGGTTTTGGGTTTAGTTTAGGTTAGGGTTTAGCTTTAGAACTTGAATTAGCATTAGGGTTTGGTTAGGATAATGATACATTTGGATTTAGGGTTTATGTTATGTGTAGGGTAATTTATAGGGTTAGAGTTAGCAAAAGGGTTAGTTTTAGGCCTAGGGTTAGCCTTAGGGTTATGGTTGTGCTTAGGGTAAGGGATAGGGTTAGGGCTAGGGTTATGGTTATTATTAGGGCTAGAGTAAGGGTTAGGGCTATGGTTAGGTTTAGGTTTAGGGTATGGTTTAGAGCTATGGTTAGCACTAGATCAAGGGTTAGGTTTAGGGTTAGGTCTAGGTTATAGTTACTAACCGTAAGTATAGGTTATGGTCAAGGTTAGTATTAAGGTTAAGGCTGGGATTATCATTAGGTTTAGGGTATTTGATATGGTTTGATGTTGTGTTAGGGTTAGGGTTAGGGTTAGGTTTAGGCTTAAGGGTAGGGTTAGGGATAGGTTTAGTGTTAGGTTTTGGGTAATGTTTAGGGTTTGAGCAAGGGTAAGCTCTATGGAAAGGGTTAGGCTTATGGTTATGTCTAGGTTTAAGGTTAGGGTAGATTTAGGGTAAGGGCTAGTGTTATTATCAGGGTTAGAGATAGGTTAATGGGTAGGGTTAGAGCTAGTGTTAGGACTAGGTTTATCATTAAGGTTATGGTTAGATTTAGGGTAATATGTAGGCTTAGAGCTCAGGTTAGGGATAGGGATAGGGTTAAGGTTATATTTAGATTTAGGTCATGGGTTAGTGTTAGAGTTAGCTTAAGTTTTAAGGGTTAAGGATTGAGCTACTGTTTGGACTGGGACGAGGATTAGGGTTAGAGTCAGTGTGAGGGTTAGGGCTAGGGTTAGCATTAGGGTTAGGATTAGTTTAGGGTAATGGATAGAATTAGAGGTAGGTTTTGGCTAATGTGATGGCTAGTTTCAGGGTTAGTGATATGGCTAGGTCTAGTGTCAGTGTCATGTTTTTTGTTAGGATAAATTTTAGAGCTAGGTTTTGTGTTAGGGTAAGGGTCAGTGTTCTGTTTTGGGTTAGGTTTATTGTTAGGGCCAGAATTAGGACTAGGGTTTGGTCTATGGGTAGGGTTAGTGTTTGGGTTAGGTTAAAGGTTATTATTAGGGCTAGGACTAAGTTTTTGTTTAGGGCTAGGCCTAGAGTTATCACTAGATATCGGATTAAGTGTATGTCTAGGTCTAGAGTTAGGGTAAGGTTTAGTTATAGGGTTACAGGTAGTGCCAATGTTAGGGGTCAGTTTAGGATTAGGGTCAGGTTTAGACCTATGGTTAGTGTTATGGTCAGAATAAGGGTCAGGGCTAGGGTTAGGATTAGGGATAGTGATAGAGCTAGATTGAGGATTAGGGTTAGGACTGGTAATAGAGTTAGGTTTTGGGTTAGGATAAGAATTAGGTTTAGAACTAGGGTAGATTTAGGGTTAGAGTTTGGCTTAGGTTAAGGGATAGGGTTAGTGCTAGTGTTAGGGCTAGGGTTAGGGTTAGGGTTAGGGTTAGGGTTAAAGCTAGGGTTAGAGCTTTTATTAGGGCTAGGCTAGGTTTTGGGTTAGCTTTAGGACTATGGCTAATGTAAGAAATAGGGATACAATTAGGGCCAGTTTTAGGGTTGGTGTTATGTCTAGGTTTAGTGTTCAGTTAGGTTTAGGGTTAGGGTTATGTTAGGGTAATGGATAGGTTAGGGTTAGTGAATGTGTTAGGGGTAGGCCCAGGGTTAGCATTAGGGTTAGGATTAGAGTTAGGGTTAGGGTAATGGATAGAGTTAGAGCTAGGGTTATTGTTAGTGTTAGTGTTAGGGTTGGTGCTAGATTTAGGTTATTGCAAGGATTAAATTTAGGGTTGGGTTTAGGGTAAGGGTTAGAAACTGGTTTAGGTTTAGAGATAGGGTAAAAGCTAGGCTTGGGGCTCGCATTAGGGCTAGATTTTCGGTAACATTAGGGCTAGTGTTAGGGGTAAAGCTAATGTAAGAACTGGGGTCATAATTAAGGCTAATTTTAGGGTTAGGGTTTGGGCTAAGTCTAGTTTTATGGTTAGGTTTAAGTTCAGGGTGATGTTTTGAGCTAGGGTTAGTGTTAGGTTCAGAGTAAAGGTCAGGATTAGTTTTAGGGTTGGGGATAGGACTCAAATTAGGGGTAGGCTTAGGGCTAGATGTAAGGTTAGGATTTGGTTTAGGTTAAGGGTTAGGGTTAGTGCTATGGCTCATGATGTTTTAGGGCTAAGGCTATAGTTAAGTGCAGTTTTATAATTAATGTTAGTGTTATTGCTAGTGATAGGGTGAGTTTAGGCTTAGGGGTACATTTAGAGTTATGGTTAAATCTAGGGTTAGGGCTATGGCTAGGGTTAGGGCTAAGGATAGGTCTGGTGTTTGGGTTACTGTAAGGGATAGGGTTAGAACTAGGAATACAGCTAGTTCGATAGATAGAGTTAGCCTTAAAGCTATGGTTAGGGTTAAGTTTAGGGCTAAAATAGGGCTATGTTTAAGATTAGGTTTAGGGTTAGGTTTAGGGGAAGGTATGGGCTTATAGCTGGGTTTAGGGCTAGGGCAATGATTAGTGATAGGGTTAGTGATAGGGTTAGGGTTAGGCCTATGGCTAGCATACGTGTTAGAGTTATTCTTAGGGTAATGAATAGCATTAGAGCTAGGGTTAGGGCTAGGGTTTTGTATAAGATTAGGGCTAGAGTTAGGGTTAGGCTAGGGCTAGGGTTAGGTTTTGGGTTAGGTTTAGGATACAAGTTAGGTTTTGAGCTAGAGAGAGTGCTAGGGTGAGGGTTAGGTTTAGGATTATTTCTAGGGTTAGATTTACACTTTATTTTAGGTTTAGTGTTAGGGCTAAGGTTATCTTTAGAGTTAGGTTAATGGATAGGGTTAGATGTCTGGTTAGGGTTAGGGGTATTTTTAGGTTTACGGTTAGTGTTAGTGTTAGGTCTAAGATTATCATTAGATTTAGGGTAATGGATAGGATTAGATGTGAGGTTAGGGTTAGGTGTAGTTTTAGGTTTAGAGTTAGTGTTAGGGTTTGGGTTAGGGTTAGTGTTAGAGTAAGGGTTGGGTTTTATCTAAGATTAAGTCTATGATGAGGGTTGGGTTTAGGGTTAGGTCTAGAATTAGGTTTACAATTAGGATTAGAGCTAGGGTTATCATTAGGGTTAAGGTTCGTTTTAGGATATGGATAATTTTAGAGATAGTATTAGGGCTAGTGTTAACATTATTATTAGGACTAGGATTAGCATTAGGTTTAGGGATAGGGCTAGGGTTATGATTAGGGTTCGGTTTTGGGTTTTATCTAGGGTTAGATCTAAGTTGAGGTTTAGGGTTAGTGTGAGGGTTAGGCTTAGGATAAGAGATAAGGTTAGATTAGGATTAGGGTTACACTTTGGGCTAGATTTAGGCCTAGGATTAGGGCTAGGTTTTGTGTTAGGTTTAGAGCTAATTTTAGTGCTATGGTAATGTAAGGGTTATGTTTATGGTTATGGTTAGGTCTAGTGTTAGGTTTTGGTTTCAGTTAGGGTCAGTTTTAAAGTAGGGTTAGTGTTAGTGTCGGGGTCTGTGTTCGGATTAGGGTTAGGGTTAGAGTTAGAGCCAGAATTAGGAATGTTTAGTTCTATAGGTAAGGTTAGTGTTTGGCTTAGGCTAATGCTTATCATTAGAGCTAAAGCTAGATTTTTGTTTAGGTCTTGGTTAAAGATATTGCTAGTTTTAGTATTAGGTTTAATCTAGGACTGCTGGTAGCAGGCCCGCCCTGGCCCCTGGGGATTCAACCCCCAGTTCTTTGTTATGCATGTCAATGTGGCCAGCTCACAAGGCCGTGATGCTGGCTTGCGGTTCCCTGTTTATCTGCCTAGAGCATATGTGTGTCTCGGGAACATCTTGACCTGTTCGAGCCTCCTGATAGGGGATGGTGATGTGATGGTAACCCAAGGACGCAGTTATTACTCTTCCCTCCTCACTTTTGAGTGATTTCCCACAGCTGTTAAAAAGATATATAAGGGGAACAAATTTGGCAATAAAGCGCGCACATGCTGACTCCTGGTTGAAGAACCTTGGTGTCCTGTGTATTTTTAACCCCGCCGTCCCTCACCGGACTCGGCTCCGTTAGCCGGACGCGGCATAGGACTAGAGTTAGGGTTAGGTTTAGATATAGGGTTATGAGTAGGCCTAGTGTTAGGGTTTGGTTTATGTTTAGGGTCACAATAAAGGTCAGGGTTAGGGTTAGAATTTGGGTTATGGTTATAACAAGAATCAGGTCCAAGGTTAGAACAAGTAATATGGTTAGGGTTTGGGTTAGACTAAGGATTAGTTTTAGGACTAGGGTTAGCATTAGGGTTGGGTTTGGCTAGGGTAAACTACAATGTTAGACCTAGGGTTAGAGCTAAGGTTTGGGTAGGGTTAGCACTAGTGTTAGGGTTATGGTTAGGGTGAAAGTTAGGGTTAGGTATCAGATTTGGGCTAGGTTTGTGTTAGCATTACGTTTAAGGCTACGGCTAGTGTATGATCTAGGTTTATGATTAGAACTAGTTTTAAAATCAGGGTTAGGACCAGGTCTAGTGTTAGGTTAAAGTTTAGGTTTAGGGTGATATTTAGAGGTAGGGTTAGTGTTAATATCAGAGACAGATTTAGGGGTAGTTTTAGGGTTAAGATTAGCTCTCAAATTATGGCTAGGCTTAGGGCTAAATATAAGGTTAGGGTTTGGTTTAGGTAAAAGTTTAGGGTTAGTGTTATGGCTCAGTTTTGTTTTAGGGCTAATCCTATGTTTTGGGCTAATTTTAGGATTAGCATCAGGGTTAGTGCTAGTGTTAGGGTTAAGATTAGGTGTAGAATTAGGGTTAGATTTAGAGTCATGTTTAGATCTAGGGAAAAGTGTAAGGTTAGGGCTAGGGTTATTCTAGGCTATGGCTAGGAATAAGGTTATGGTAAGTGATAGGGTTAGAACTAGGGCTAGGGCTAGGGCGAGAGTTATAGTTAGTCTTAAATCTAGGATTAGGGTTAGGTTTAGGATTAGGGCTGGAGTTAGTGTTAGGGTTAGTTCTAGGGTTAAGGTTAGGGCTAGGTTTAGTGTTAGGGTGAGGTTTTGGGTTAGGTTTAGGGTAGCAATGAGGTTATAATTAGGTTTAGGGCTAGGGAAAGGGTTAGAGTTAGGTTTAGGATTATGATTAAGGCTAGGTTTTGGGCTATGATGAGAGCTAGTGTCCGTGTTAGGGTTAGGGCTAGGATTAGGGCTAGGGCTAATGTCAGGTATAGGGTTACAGTTAGAGATAGTTTGTGGTTTATGTTTATGATTAGGTCTAGTGTAAGGGTTCAATTTATGGTAAGGGCCAAGTTTATAGCTATGTGTATTATTAGGGTCAGTGTTTGGTTTAGGTTAAGGTTTAGGTTTAGGGCTCAAATTAGTATTAGGGTTAGAGTTAGGGTTAGGGTAATGAATAGGCTTAGGATTAGGGTTCACGTTAGTTTTGGAGCAATGGATAGGTTTAGGGATTGTGATATATAGGGTTAAGCCATGGGTTAGCATTAGGGTTAGGATTATGGTTAGGGTAATGGATAGAATTAGAGCTAGGGTTAGGGGTATTGTTATTGTTATATTAGGGCTAGGGTTAAGGTAGTTGTTATATTTAGAGCTATGGTTAGAGCTATGATTAATGTTAGGATTAGGGCTAGTGTTAGGTTAGAGTTTGGGATAGGTTTAGAGTTATGTTAAGGGTAAAGTTTAGGCTTTGAGCTAGAGTTAGGTCTAAAGCGAGGCTTAGGGTTAGGGTTAGTGCTAGGGTTAGGTTTAGGGTTACACTTAGGGCTATGTTCAGGCCTAAAATTAGGGCTCAGTTTTGTGTTAGTTTAGGCCTAGGGTTAGGGCCATGGTAATGTAAGAGGTAGGGTTATGATTAGGGCTAGTTTTAGGGTTAGGGTTATAGCTAGGTCTAGTGTTAGGATTAGGTTTTGGTTTCGGGTGATCTTTGGAGCTAGGATTATGTTAGGGTCAGGGCCAGTGTTCAGGTTAGAGTTAGTGTTGGATTTAGTGCCAGAATTAGGACTAGGGTTAGGTCTAGGGGTATGGTTAGTGTTTGGGTTAGGTTAAGGATTATTGTTAGGGCTAGGGCTGGGTTGTTGTTCAAGTGTAGGGCTGGAGATATGGATAGATTTAGGATTAGGTTTAAGTCTAGGGCTAGTGTTATGTTTAGTTTTAAGTATATGATTACCGGAAGGGCTAATGTTAGGGTTCGGTTTCGGGTTAGGGTCAGGTTTATACCTGCAGTTAGTGTTAGGGTCAGAATAAGTGTTGGGGTTAGGGTTTGGGTTTCAGTTAGAATGAAGGATAGGGTTAGGACTAGTAATAGGGTTAGGGTTTGGGTTAGGCTAAACATTAGGGTTAGGACTAGGGTTAGCATTAGGTTTAGGGTTTAACTGAAGGTAATGGATATGGTAAAATCTAGGGTTAGATCTAGGGTTAGGGTATGGATTAGGACTTTTTTAGGGTTAGGGTTAAAACTAGGTTTAGCACTCGGCTTAGGGCCAGGTTTTGGGTTAGGTTGGGGCTAGTGTTAGGCCTACAACTAATATATAAACCAGGTTTATGATTACAGTGACTTTTTGGGTAAGTATTACTGCTAGGTCAAGTGTTAGGGTTAGGGTTACCGTTAGTGTGATGTTTAGAGCTAGGGTTAGTGTTAGAGTCAGGGTCAGTGATCAGGTTATATTTAGGGTTAGGGTTAAACCAAAGATTATCACTAGAGTTAGTTCTAGTGGTAGGGTTAGTGTTTGTGTTGGGTTAAGATTTTTCATTAAGGCTAGGGCTAGGTTTTTGTTTATGTTTAGGGCTAGAGATACGGCTAGAGATAGGATTAGGTTTAGGTCTAGGGCTAGTGTTAGGGTTAGGTTTAGGTATAGGCTTATTGCTAGTGCTAGTGTTAGGGTTCAATTTATGTTTAGGGTCAGGTTTAGACATACGGTTACCTTTAGGGTCGAAATAAGTGTGAGGGTTAATTTTAGGGTTTGGGCTATGTTTAGAGCTAGAATGAGGACTAGGGTTAAGACTAGTAATAGGGTGAGGGTTTGGGTTATACTAATGATTAGGGTTAGGCCTAGGGTTAGCATTAGGGTTAGAGTTAGCTTAGGGTAAAGGACAGGATTAGAGCTAGGATTAGGGCTATGTTCAGGATTAGGGTTAGGGCTAGTGTTAGGTTTAGGGTTAGGGTTAAAGCTAGGGTTAGGTCTTGCATTAAGGCTAGGTTTTGGTTAGAGTTATGGCTAGTTTTAGAGTTATGGCCAATGTATGGACTAGGGTTATAATTTGGGCTAGTTATAGAATTAGGAAAAGGACTAGGTATAGTGGTAGGGTTAGTTATAATGTTTAGAGCTAGCATTAGTGTTAAGGTCAAATTGAAGGTCAGAGTAGTTTTAGGGTTAGGGTTTGTACTCGAATTATGCCTAGGGTTAGGGCTAGGTGTAGGGTTAGGTTTTGGTTTAGGTGAAGTTTTAAAGTTGGGGCTATGGCTCAGTTTTGTTTTAGGGCTAGGGCTATGGTTAGGGCTAGTTTTAGGATTAGTATTAGTTTTAAGGCTATTTAGGATTAAATCTATGGTTAGGTCTAGGGCTAAGGAAGGGCTACTGTTAGGTCTTGTTTTATGGCTAGGATTAGGGTTTATTGTAAGGGATAGGATTATAACTAGGAATAGGGCTAGAGTGAAAGTGAGAGTTAGTCTTACTGCTAAGCTTAGAGTTTGGTTAGGTATAGGGCTTAATTAGGGCTAGTAATAGGGCTAGGTTTATGGTTATGTTTAGGGCTAGGATTAATTTTAGGCTTTGGGTTAGGTTTAGTGTAAGTGATGGGGTTAGAGCTAGGGATAGGGCTAGGGTGAAAGTTAGAATTAGGGTTAGGGCTAGGGTTTCATTAGAGTTATGATTAAGGCTAGGTTTAGGGCTAGGATGAAGGTTAGGATTTGTGTTAGGGTTAGGACTAGGATTAGTGTTAGGGCAAATGTCCGATCTAGGGTTATGGTTAGTGAGAGTTTTAGGGTTAGGTTTATGGCTATCTTTAGTGTGAGTGTTAGGTTTAGGTTAAGGGTCTAGTTTAGAGCTAGGGGTATTATTAGGGTCAGGGTCAGGCTTAGGGTTTTGATTAGGTTAGGGTTTAGGTTTAGGGCTTGAATTAGCATTAGGTTTTGGCTTAGGGTAATGATAGGGTGTGGTTTAGGGTTCAGGTTAGATTTAGCATAATGGATAGGGTTACGGTTAGGTATAGGTTTAGATTTAGGCCTAGGGTTAGCATTATAATTAGTGTTATGTTTAGGGCAATTGATAGTGTTAGAGATAAATTTGGGGCTAGGGTAATGGATAGGATTAGCTCTAGGTTTAGGTTTAGGGTTAGGGTTATGGGTTTGGTGTGTGTTAAGGTGAGGGCTAGAATTATGGCTAGTGAAAATGTCAGGTCTAGGGTTATGCTTATGGATAGTTTTAGGGTTAGGTTAATGGCTAGGCTTAGTATAAGGGTTAGGTATAGGGGTAGGGTCAGGGTTTGAGCTAGGTATATTATCATGAAAGGGGTCAGACTTAGGGTTTGCCTTAGGTTAAGGTTTAGGTTTAGGGCTTGAATTAGCATTATGGTTAGGGTTAGGGTAATGATAGGGTTAGGTCTAGGGTTCAGGTTAGGTTTAGTTTAATGAAATAGGTTAGGGTTAGGGATAATTTTAGGGTTAGGCCTAGGGTTACCATAAGAGTTATGGTTATGGTTAAGGTAACAGATAGGGTTAGAGCCAGTGATACAGCTTGGGTTATGGTTAGAATTCTGGCTAGTGTTAGGGTAAGATTTAGGGCTAGATTCTGGGTTAGGGTTAGGTTTACACTAACCCTAATACTAAATCGAGCACTAACCCTAACCCTAAACTAACCCTAACCCTCACCGTAACACCAAACCTAAACCTAACAGTAACACTAACTCTAACCCTAAAACTATCCCTAACCTTAACACTATCCCTAACCCTAGTCCTAACTAACCATAACCCTAATCCTAACCCTAAACCTAACCCTAATCCAAACCCTAAACCTTATCCTACCACTCACACTAACCCTAACCCAAATTCTAACCCTAACCCTAACACTAATTTAAACCTTAACCCTAACCATTACCCTAATACTAACACTAACACTAACCCTAACCCTAACTCTAACCCTAATCCTTACCCTTACACAAACCTAAACCTAATCTTAACCCTAACACTATCCTTAACCCTAACCCTAAACCTAACACTAAACCAAACCCTAACCCTAACCCTAAACCTAAACCTAACCCTAACCCGAACGCTAATACTAACCCTAAACCTTACCCTATCCCTAATCATAATCCTAACGCATAACTCAAACTAAACTAATCCTAACAAAAGCATTAATGCTAACCCTAAACCTAACCCTAACCCTAAACTAAACTTAACACTAACCCTAAATATATCCCTAACACGAAGTCCTAACTCTAACCTTAACCATAACTTCAGCATGAACCCTAACTATAACACTAAACTTAACCCTAACCTGAATCCTAACCATAACCGTAACCATAACCCTAAACCTAAATTTTACCCTAACACAAACCTTAACACTAACCACAACAATAACCCCATCCCTAACACTGCCTCTACCTGTAACCGTAACCCTAACCCTCACACTTACCCTAACCCTAAACCTCACCCTAACCCTAACATTAACCCTAACACTAACATTAACCCTATCCATAACACCAACAATAACCCTAACAATAATCCTAACCCAAACAATGACCCTAACCTGAATCCTAACCCTATCACTAACACTAACCTTAAACATAACCCTAAACCTATCACTAACCCTAACTCTCACCCTAATACTAACACTAACCCTAACCCTAACCTAAAAGAAACACTAAACCTAACCCTAAAACTAAATATAAACTTAACACTAACCCTAGAACTAGCCCTCATCCTAACACTAACCCTATCCCTAAACCTAACCCTAACACTAACCCTAAAACTAACACTAACCCTAACCATAACATTACATTAAACCTGAACATCAGTCTAACACTAACCCTAAATCTATCTCTAACCCTAACACTATCCATAACCCTAACCCTAACTTTAACTCAAACACTAAAACTAAACCAAACACTAAACCTTACCACAATCCTAACCCTAACACTCACCCTAACTCTAACCCTAACACGATCCCTAACTTTAACCATAACACTAAGCCTAACACTATTCCTAATCCTAACACTGACCCTAAAGCTATCCCTTATCATAACTCTAACACTAACCCTAATCCTAACCATAACACTCACCCTAACACTAAAACTAACCCTAATCTGAACTGTAAATCTAACACTAATACTAACCCTTACCCTAACACAAACCCTAACACTAAGCCTAAAAATAACCCTAAACTAATCCTAACACTAACCCTCACCCAAAACCTATCCCAAACCCTAACACTAAACCTAACCTTAAACCTAAACCTAAGCCTAACCCTCAACCTTATCCTAAACATAACCCGAGCACTAACCCTAACCCTAATCCTAACCCTACCGCTAACCCTAACACTAAACCTAACCCTGAGAGTAACCCTAAAATTAAAGCTAACCCTAATCCTTACCCTAAAACTAATTCTAAACCTTAACCTAACATTAACTCTAAAACTAACCCTATATCTAATCCTAAACCTAAACCGAACTTTAACCCTAACACTAACCCTCACCCTAATCCTAACACAAACCCTCAGCCAAACCATAACCCTAAACCTAACCCAAAAGTAACCCTAACCCTAACCTAACCCTAACCTGAACCCTAACCCTAAACCTAATGCTAACTCTATAGTAACACTAAACATAGCCCTAACACTAACCCTAAACCTATCTCTAAACCTTAGAGTATATCTAAACCTAAACATAACCCTAACACTAACACTAACCCTAACACTAAACCTAAACATATCACTAAACCTAAACCTAACACTAACCCTAAACGTAACCCTTAACCTAAACCTAACCCACTCAATAACACTAATCCTACACCTAACATGAATCCTAAGACTAAGCCTAACACTAAACATAAACCTAAATCTAACCCTAACCCTAACACTAACCCTAAACATAACCCTAACAGGAAACCTAACCTGAACCCTAACCCTAATTCTCTCACTAACCTAACCCTAATCCTAAACCTACACTAACCCTAACCCTAAGACTAACCCTAACCTTAAAACTAACCATAACCCTCACACAAAAACGAGTCCTAACCTTAAAACTAACCCTGTCACTAACACTTATCATAACCTAAACCTAATACTAACCCTAACCCTAACACTAACACTAACATTAAACCTAACCCTAACCCAAAATTAAACACTAACCCTAACCCTAACTGTAACACTAACTCAAACGCTAATACTAACACTAAACTAACCCTAATCTTAACTGAAATCCAAAACCTAACCTTGACCCTAGCACAAACCCTAAACCTAACCCTAACACTAACCCTAACCCTAACACTAACTCTAAAACTAAACCTAAGCCTAACCAGAACCCTAACCCTAACCCTAACCCTTACCCTAATACTAAAACTAACCCTAACACTAACCCTATCACCAACCTTAAACCTAACCCTAACCCTTACTGTAACACTAAACCTAACCCTAACCCTAACCTAAAACTAACCCTAACCCTAAAACTATCCCTAACCCTAACACTAACCTAACTCTAACACTAACCCTAACGTAAACATAAACATAACCTTAACATAAACCGTAAACCTAACCCTACAGACAATTCTAAACCTAAGCCAAATTCTAACCCTAAACCAAACACTAACCCTAACACTAACCCTAACCATTATCCTAATACTAACTCAAACACCAAGCCTAACCCTAAACCAAACGGTAACCCTAACCCTAAACCTAACCCTTACAGAAACCCTAACCCTAATCCTAACACTAAAAGTAACCCTAATCCTAACCTTAACTTTAACCCTAACCCTAACCCTCAACCTAACACCAATCTGAATGCTAATACTAACACTTAACCTCATACTATCACTAACCCTAACCCTAAAACTAACATTAAACCTAACACTAACCCTAACCCAAACATTAAACTTAAGTCTAACCCTAACAGTAACACTAACCCTAACCCTAACGCTAAACCTAAATATACATGTAACTCTAAACATAACCCTAATACTAACCCTAACACTAACACTAACTGTACCACTAACATGAACCCTAATCCTAACCCTAAACCTAACACTAACCATAAAACTAACCCTAAGCCTAACACTAACCCTAAAAATAATCCTAACTTTAACACTAACCCTAATCTTAACCCTAACACTAACAGTACCCCTAACACTAATTCTAACCCTAACACTTTCACTAACCATACACCTAAACTTAACCCTAACCATAACCCTAACCCTAAAGCTAACCCTAATACTAATCCTAACCCTAAACCTATCCCGAACATTAAGACTATTGCTAACCCTAAACCTAATCCTATCACTAACACTAACACTAATCCTAACACTAACTCTAACCCTAATTCTAACCATAACCCTAACTGTATCGCTAACCCTAACACAAAAAATATCCCTAACCCTAAAACTAACACTAACACTTTTACTAACCCCAAACATAACACAAAATTAACACTAACCCTAACCCTAACCTAACCCTAAACCTAACACAAACCGTAACGATATCAATAACCCTAACCCTAACCTAACGCTTACCCTAAACAAAACTTAAACCTCACCCTAACCCTAATCCTAACACTAATCCTAAAACTAAACTTAACCTAAAACTAATGATAACCCTAACAATAAACACAACCCTAAACCTAACTCTAAATCTAGCCATAACACGAATGTTAACCCTAACCCTAACACTAACTTAAACCTAACCCTAACACTAAACCTAACCATATCCTGAATCCTAAACATAACCATAACCATAACCCTAACCTTTACCTTAACACAAACTGTAACACTAACCCTAACACTAACCCTAAATTTAACTTTAACGCTAAACCTAACACTAACACTAACCCTAACACTAACACTCACCCTAACTCCTTTCCTAACCTTTACCCTAACACAAACTGTAACCCTAAACCTAACATTTACCCTAACCCTAAACTTAACCCTAACCCTAACCCAAACCCTAACACTAACACTAACCCTAACACTAATTTAATCCTATCCCTAACACTACCACTAACTGTAACACAAATCTTAACCTTAACCCGAACACTAACCCTAACCGCAACCCTAACCCTATCACTAACATTAACCCTAAACATAACCCTAAACCATTCACTAACACTAACCCTAACTGTAACCCGAACACTAACATTTACCCTAACCCTAACCTAACCTTACAGTAACACTAACCCTAACCCTAAAGCTAAACTTAAACTTAACACTAACTCTAACACTATCACTTATCCTAACACTAACAGTATCCCTAACCCTAACCCTAACACTAACTCTAAACCTAACCCTAACCCTAAATGTAATACTAAACCTAAATATAAGCCTAACACTCAAACTCAGCCTATCTTTCACCCTAACACTATCCATAACCCTTACACTAACCCTATCCCTAACAATAAAACTAACCCTAAACCTAACTCTATCCATAACTCTATCCCTAACACAAACCCAAACACTAAAACTAACACTAAACCTAACACTTACCATAACCCTAACCCTAACACGAACCCTAACCCTAACCCTAACACTAAGCCTAACCTTATCCCTAAACCTAACACTAAACCTAAACCTAACCCTTTCCATAACTCTAACCCTACCCTATCACTAATCCTAAACCTTAGCCTAATCCTAACACTTACACTAACATTAAACCTAACCCTTACCACAACTCTAACCCTAACCCTAACACTAATATTAACCCTAATCCTGACCA
The DNA here is from genome assembly GCF_021218885.2 of Marmota monax. NCBI lineage: Eukaryota > Metazoa > Chordata > Mammalia > Rodentia > Sciuridae > Marmota > Marmota monax. Next base: position 72,622 of record NW_026695083.1, read on the forward strand.
TAAGCTAACAATATCATTAACCCTAACCCTAATCCTAATTTGAACTGTAACCCTAACACTAATACTAAACCTAACCATAACACAAACCCTAACACTAAGCCTAAAACTAACCATAATCTAACCCTAACAATAAAGCTAACCCTAATTTTAAACCAGACCCTAACACTAATCCTAACCTTAAACCTAGCCCTAACCCTAACCCTAAACCAAGCAATAACCCTAACCCTAACCCTAAACCTAATGCTAACTCTAACACTAACCCTATACTTAAACCTATCCCTAACCCTAACACTAACTGTAACACTAACCGTAAAGATATACCCTAAACCTAACAATAATCATAACTCTAACCCTAACCCTAACACTAACCCTAACCCTAACTTTAACCCTAAACCTAACATTAAATCTAACCCTAATCCTAAATCTAAACCTAACACAAACCATAACCCAATCCATACCAACCCTAACCAAACCGTAATGATATCCCTTACCTAAGAGTAAACCTAACTCTAACCAGAACACTAACCCTAATATTAACCTAAACCTAACCCTAACACGAACCCTAACCCTAACTATACCACTAAGACTAAGCCTCAACCAAACACTAACCCTAACCCTAATACTAAACCTAAACCTTACCATAACCTTAAAAATAACACTAACCCTAACCGTGACCCTAACCCTAACACTAACAGAAACGCTAATACTAATGTTAAACTTCACCATAAGCCTAAAGCTAACCCTAACCCTAACCCTAAACCTAACACTAACCCTAAGCCAAACACTAGTTCTAACCCTAACCCTAACACTAACACTAACCCTAACCTTAACCCTAACACTAAACCTAAAACTAACACTAGACCTAACTCTAACCCTAACACTAACACTAACACTAACCCTAACCTTAACCCTAACACTAAACCTAAAATTAACACTAACCCTAAACCTAACACTAACACAAACAATAACCCTAACATTAAACCTAACCCTAACCCTAACCCTAACCATAATCCTAACCCTAACACTAAAACTAACCATAAACCTAATCCTAACACTAACTCTAACCCAACCCCTAAATATAACACTAAACCTAAACCTAACGCTAAGAAAAACCCTAACACAAACAATAACCCTGACCCTTATCTAAACCTAACCCTCATCCTTACCTAACCGTTACCCTAACCCTAACCCAAACACTAATCCTAACCCTAAGGCAAACCCTAACACTAACCCTCTCTCTAACCCTAACACTAAACTTTTCACTAACCGTAACACTAACTTTAAACCCAACCTAAGCCTAACAGTAACTCTAACTCTAACCCTAACACTGACACTTAACCTAACCCTAAACCTGACCCTAAACCTTAACCTAACCCTAACCCTAAACCTAACCCTAACACTAACTTCATACCTAACCCTCACCCTAACCTTAACTCTAAACATAACACTAACCTAAACCCTAAACCTAAAACTAACACTAAAACTCACCAGAAACCTAAACCTACACCTAAACCTTACACTAACCCTAAACCTAACCGTAACAAAAACCCTAACCCTAACTCAAACTCGAACATAACCCTAAACATAAACCTAATCCTAATATTACCCTAACCCTAACCCTAACCTTAACCTAAACCAAACGCTAACACGAACACTAACACTAAACTTAACCATAACCATAACCATAACCCCACTCCTAAACCTATCACAAATCCTAATCCTAACCCTAACAGTTACCCTAACCCTAACACTAACCCTAACACAAACTCTAACCTTAAACCTAACAGTACTTTAACATTAACAATAATTTAACCTAACCCTAAACCTAACACTAACTCTAAACCTAACCCTAAACCTAACCAGAAACCTAACCCTAAACCTATCTCTTAATAACACTAAATGTAATCCTACACTTAACCCTAAATCTAAACCTAAACCTAACTGTAACCCTAACCAGAACACTAATCCTAAACCTAACCTTAATACCCACAGTAACCCTAATCCTAAACCTCTCAGTAAACTTAACACCTAACCCTAATCCTAACCCTAACCCTAAAACTAACACTAACCGTATCACTAACATTCACACTAACCCTAAATCTAAACTTAACCGTAACACGAACCCTTACCCTAATCTTACCACTAATCCTAACCCTAACCCAAATCCTAAACTTAACCCTAACACTAAACATAACACTAACCCTTACCCTAAAACTAACCCAAACACCATCCCTAACCCTAACTGTAACCCTAATCCTAAAATTAAAACAAACCATAACCCTAACACTAAGCTTAACACTAACCCTAATGGTAACCCTAACTTTAACCCTAACATGAACCCTAACCCTAAACCAAAACCTAACACTAACCCTAAACCTAAATTAAACCTAACACTAATCCTAAACCTAAAACTAAACCTAACACTTAACCTAACCCCAACCCTAACCGTAACACTAAAAATACACTAACCCTAACTCGAACCCTAACCTTAAACCTAACGCTAACCCTAATGCTACCTAATTAGGTAACCTAATGTTACCTAACCCTAACCATAATCCTAAACCTAGCAATAACGCTGACACTAACCCTAACCCTAACCTAACATGAACGGTAACACTAACTATTCCAATAAGCCCAATCATAACCCAAACCCTAATCCTGAATGTAACACTATCCCTAAACCTAACCCTAACTTTAACTCTAAAACTAACCCTAACCCTAACACTTACACTATGTCTAATTCTAACACAAACCCTAACACAAACCATAACCCTGACACTAATCTAACCCTAACCCTCACACTTACTTAACCTTAACCTTAAACCTAACACAAACACTAACCCTAACCCTAACTCAAACCCTAACACTAACCCTAAACCTATCCCTAACCCTAAACTTAACACTAACCCTAACCTTAACACTAACCTTAACCTTAATTCAAACCCTAAACTTAAAAATATACCTAACACTAACTTTAACCCTAATCCTAACACGAACCCTAAACCTAAACCTAACACTAACCCTAAACTAACCCTAACACTTACCCTAATTCTAAAATTAACCCTAACACTAACACTAATATTAACCCTAACCCTAATCCTAACTTACCTTAAACCTAAACCTAAACCTAAACCGAATCCTAACCATAAACATAAACCTAAACATATCCCTAACAGTAACCCTAACACAAACCCTAACCCTAAACCAAACATTAACCCTAACCCTAGTCCTATCCCAAACCCTAACCATAATTTTACACTTACACTAATTCTAACCATAACCATAAACCTAACCCTAAACTTTATGCTATCCCTAACTCTAACCCTAAAACTAACTTTAACCATAACCCAACCAATAACCCTAACCCTAACCATAACACGAAACCTAACCCTTTCCATAACCCTAAACTTAACCTAACCCTAAACCTAACCCTAATTTAACAATAACCCTAACCCTATCACTAACCCTAAGCCTAACCCTAACACTAATTCTAAAGTAACTCTAACCATAACACTAATCCTAACACTAACCTTAGCCTATCACAAAAGCTAACACTTATTCTAACACTAACACTAACCCTAAATCTAAACCTAACCCTAACCCTAACCTAAAACAAATCCTATCACTAACCGTAACCCTAATCCCAACCCTAACACTATCATTAACCTTAACAATAACACTAAACCTAACTCTAACCCTAAACCTAACCTTAACTCTAACACGAACCCTAATTCTAAACCTAAACCTAACACTATCACTAATCCTAACACTAAACCTAACAATAAACCTAACAGTAACCCTAGCAGTAACCCTAAGGCTAACCCTAACCCTAAACCTAACAATAACCCTAACCCTAATTCTCACCCTAACCCTAAACCCTACCCCAAATCTAACATTAACCCTTACCCTAAATGTAACATTAACCCTAAACCTAAATATAACCCTAACCCAAACAATAATTTTAAACCTAACTGTAATCCTAACACTAACTTTAACCTAACCCTAAACCTAAACCTAATACTAACACTAACCCTAACTTCAACCCTAATCCTATTATTAACCCTAACCCGAACACTAAAACTAACACTAACCCTAACCCTAACCCTAACTCTAACACGAACCCTAATCCTAAACCTAAACCTAAATATAACCCTAACCCTAACCCTCAACCTAACCATAATTCTCAACCAAACACTAACCCTTACCCTAAACCTAGCACTCACCCTAAACGTAACACTCACCCTAAACATAACACTCACCCTAAACCTAACTATAACCCTAACCCAAACACTAATGTTAAACATAACTTTAACCCTAACATTAACCATAACCTAACCCTAACCATAAACCTAAATCTAACACTAACCCTAACCCTAACATGAACCCTAAACATAACCCTAACCCTACCCAAACCCTAACCCTAACCTAAACCTAACCATAAAACTAACCTGAACCCTAACACAGACCATAACCATAACCTTAACCATAAACCTAAACATAATCCAACACAAAACCTAACCCTCACTCTTTCACTAACCCCAGTCTAACTCTAACCTAACCATAAACCTCACCTAAACACAAACACTAGCCCAAACCATAACCATAACCCTAACTTAACCCTAATGCTGAACCTTAACTAACCCTAACCCTAATCCTAAACTTAACACTAACCCTAAGCATAACCTTAACACAAACCATAAACCTAACCATACCACTAAGCCTAACCCTCACCGAAAGACTATCCCTAAACCTAACATTAACCCTAAAACTATTCTTAATCCTTACAGAAATTCTAACCCTAACCCTAGCATTAACCCTAAAGCTAACCCTAACCCTAATTTAACCCTAACCCTAACACTAACCACAATCCTACTCCTAAAAACAACCCTAACCCTAAAACTAAACATAACACTCACCTTAGCCCTAACCCTAAACCTAACACTAATCCTAACCCTAACACTAACACGAAGCCTAAACCTAAATATAACCCAACCCAAACACTAACGATAAACCTAAACCTAAACATAACAGTAACACAAACCCTAATCCTAAGGAAACCCTAAACCTAACCCTAAATTTAACACAAACCCTAACCCTAACCCTAACACTAACCCTAACCCTAATTTTACACTAACACTAATTATAAACATAACCCTAATCCTAACCCTAAATCTTAACCTAACCCTAACCCTAACACTAAATTTATCCCTATCCCTAACTCTGAACCTAACCATAACCCACATCATATCACAAACTCTAACTCTAACATTAACCATAACCTTAACCTAACCTCAACCCTAACTCTAACCTAACACTAATTCTAACCCTAAATCTAACCCTATCACTAACCCTAACCCTAACCCTAACATTAACCCTACCCTAAACCTAACCATAACTGTAATACTTATCCTAACTCTAACCCTAAACCTATGACTAACAATAATCCTTATCCTAACCCTAAGACTAATCCTAACCTGAATCATAAAACTAAACATAAAAATAACCCTAAACCTAACCCTACACCTAACACTTACACTAACCCTAACCCTAAACCTAACCCTAATACTTACCGTTATCCTAACACTATCCCTAACACTAACACTAACACAAACCCTAATCGTAAAACTAACACTAACCCTAACCCTAACCCTAAACTAACCCATACCCAAAACCTAAACCTAAACTAGCCCTAACCCTAACCTAGCCCTAAAACAAAACTGAGACATAAACCTAACCCTAACCCTTAACATAAACCAAACACTAACCCTAAACCTAGCCCTAAACCTTGCCATAATTTGAGTGCTAAACCTTACCCTAGAAGTAACCCTGAACCTGACTCGGTTCCTAACACTAACCCTAGCTCTAAACATTACCTTAATGCTAAATCAAGAAGTACCCCTTATCAGAAACCAAGTTCTTTCATTAGTCATAGCCCTAATGCTAACACATATCCTAGTGCTAATCCGAGCCCTAACCCTAGGTTTAATTCTAAGACTAACCCTAATCCTAACCCTGACCCTAATCCTAACCCTACCTCTAATCCTATACCTTACCCTAAGCCAAACCCAAACACTGATGCCTACCCTAACACACACCCTAGCTCTAAACCTTATCCTAACCCAAAACCTAACCCTAACACTAGACTTATCCATAACTTTAACCCAAAATCTAGCCATAACAATAACCTGAGCTCTTACATTACACATAGCTCTAACGCTAGCCATAAATTTCACAAAAACCTACCCTTCATCTAGCCCCAAACCTAGCCCCAATTGTAACCCTAACCATAACCCTAGACCTAATTCTAACCTTAACCCTGCCCTAGTCCTAAACCTAGCTCAAACTCTAACCCTTTCCCTAATCATAGCATTAACCCTAACCCTAACCCTAATCCTGACTCTAACCCTAACCCTCACCCTAGACCTATCACTAGCTCAAACCCTAATACTTACCCTAAACCTAACCCTGACACTAACCCTAGGCCTATCCCTAACCCTAGCCATAAACTTAACCTTAACCCTAGGCCTAACCTTAGCTCTAACCCTATCCATTATCATAAAGATAAGCCTAAACCATATACTAACCCCAGGCCTAACACTGACCCTATCACTAACAATAACCATATCCATTACTCTAAACCTAACCTGAATCCTAAACCTAACCCTATCCATTACCCGAATCCTAAACTGAACCCTAATGCTAATACAAGCCTTAACCTTAAACCTTAACCTAAACCAAATCATACCCAGACCCAGACCCCAATAAAACACCTAGCTCTAAACCTGACACTTACCCTAAACCTACCCCTTACACTGGGCCTAGCTGTAACCTAACCATAAAACTGCCACTTACTTTGAACCTAGATCTGACAGTAGCTCTAGCCATACTCTTAGACCTAGCCCTAACACATACCCTTATCCTGACACTAAACCTAGCCTAAATCCTAACCCAGACCCTAACCCTAGCCCTAAATCAAATTCTCACCCGAACCCTAGCTCTAAACCTAGCTATAACCCCATACCTTACCCTAAATCTAACCCTAATCCTAACACTAACACTAACCATAACCCTAGCCCTAACCATAGGCCTAATCCTAACACTAACCCTAGTGCTAATCCTAGCCCTAATTTAGCCCTAACCCTAAACTGAGCCCTAAACATAGACCAAAGATTAACTCTAATTGCACCCCAGTCTTATTTCTAGATCTAACCCTATCCATTACCATAACCCTAACACTAGCCCTAACCTTAATCTTAATGCAGGCCCTAGCCCTAAACCTAGACCTAACCATAACAATAAATCTAAGCCTAAACCTCATTCTACCACTAGCCCTAACACTATCACTGATTCTAAAACTAGCCCTAACCCTAGCCCTAGCTCTAAAACAAAACGGAGCCATAGCCCTAACCCTAACCCTAGCCTAAAGGTAATGCCAGACATGACATTAGCCCTATCCCTAATTCTTACCCTAACTCTAACACAAAACCTAACCCTACACCTAGCCTTAATCCTAGCCCTAATCTGAGTCTTATCCCTAACCCTGATCAGTAACACTGATCCTGACACTGACCCTAACACTAACCCTATCTCTAATCATCTCCCTAAACCTAAACCTAATCTAAACCCTAGACCTTGACCTAGACCTAATGCTATCTCTAAAACTAATCTTAATCATAACTCTAGTTCTTACAATAGCTGTAGTCCTATCTTATCCCTAACCTAAACCAAAACCTAGCCCTAATCTGATCCCTAACCCTAGCTTTAACCCTATCCCTAACCCTAACACTAGCCCTAACCCTTAATCTAAACCTATCCCAAAAACTAAACCTTGAACTAACCCGAACAATGGCCCTAATCCTAACCATAATCCTAGCCATAACCCTAGCTCTAATCTTATTTATTACCCTAACCATAACCCTAACCGAATTCTAACCCTAGGCATAATCTTAAACTATCCATAACCCTAAGGCTGTCCATTACCTTAAACCTAAACTGAACCCTAAACCTCACGATATCATTACCCTAACCCTAACACTAACCCTAATGCTAATTTGAGCCCTAACCATAAACCTTAATCTAACACATACCCTAACCCTGATTCCGACCCTAATAATAGCCTAGCTGCAAAGCTGACCCTAACACTCAACCTAATCCTTACAATATATCTGGCTATAAACCTAACCCTAAAACAATCCCTAACCATAACCCTAGACCTGACATTAGCCCTAGCCTCAATTCTAGCCCTAAACCTAACACAAATCCTAGCTCTAAACCTAGCACTAAGCCTAGCCTTAATCCTAACCATAACCTTAACCCTAGACCTGTCCCTAATTTTATCACTTGACCTAGCCAAAAACATAGCTGTAACATCATACCTTAACCTAACCCTAGCACTAAACATAGGCCTAAAACTAACACTAACCCTAGCACTACTCCTAGCACTAATTTAGCCCTAACCCTAAACATAACCCTATCCCTAACCCTAAGAATAAATCTCTCACACTAGCCCTATCCCTAGTTCTAAACCTATCCCTTACCATAACCCAAACTCTAGACCTATCCCTAGCCCCAACCTTAGCCCTAAACTTTGCCATAGCCCTAAATGTGAATATAACCCTAACCATAAGCCTAAAGCTCACCCTAACACTACCCTTGTCCCTAATGCTAATTGGAAAACCAGCCCTAACCCTAACCTAGCCCTAAAACACAACTGAGCCATAAACCTAACCCTAACCCTTAATCTAAACAAAACACCAACCCTAAACCTAGCCCTAAACTTTGCCATCATTTGAGTGCTAAACCTAACCCTAGGAGTAACCTTGACCCTGACTCGGATCTAAACACTAACCCTGCTCTATACATTGCCCTAACACTAACCCTAGAACTAGCCCTAATCAGAAACCAAGTTTTTCATTAGCCATAGCCCTAAAGCTAACATAAATCCTAGCACTAATCCAAGCTCTAAACCTAGGATTAACCCTAAGAATAACCCTAAACCTAACCCTAGCCCTAACACTATCCCTAACCCTAATCCTACCCTAAACCCATACCTTTCCCTAATCCAAACCCTCACCCTAATGTTACCTAGTCCTAACCCTAATCCTTAGCTTATCCCAATCCCCAACTATATTACTAGTCCTAATCCTAGCCTTCATTATAGTTGTAACTCTAACCCAAACTCTGACCCTTATTCTGACTTTAATACTAACCCTAGAACTAAACCTCACACTAACCCTAAACTGGACCCTAAACCTACCCCTACCAGGAAACCTGTACCTAAATCTAACAGTAACACTAGCATGAGACCAAACCTAATCCTAAATATAGTCATAAATCTAGCCCTACCCATAAACAGAAACCTAGCACTAGCCCTAACAATAACCCTTAACCTAACCCAAAGACTAACCCTATCCCTAGACCCAACACGAGTCCTAATTCTGGCCCTAACTCTAACTCTAACACTAATCCTAACAGATAGCCCTCATGCTAGCCATAAACACCACACAAACCCAGTCTTATCCTAGCCCTTAACCTGGCCCTAATTGTAAAACTAACTATAACCCTAGCTCTGACTCTAACCCTAACCATCGCCCTAGCGCTAACCCAAGCTCATATCACAACACTTACTCTAAACCTAACTCTGACACTAACCCTATGCCTAAACCTAACCTTAGCCCTAATCCTAACCATAACCCTAGCATTAACCTTACCTCTAACCTTATCCATTAACCTAAAGATAAGCCTAACTCAAATGCTAACCCTAGGCCTGATGCTAACCCTATCACTGACACTAACTCTATCCATTACTCTAAACTTACCTTGAAGACTAAACCTAACCCTACTCATTACCCTACTTCTAACCCTAACCCTAACGCTAATTCAACACTTAACTCTAAACCTTAAACTAAACCAAACCCTACCCGACCCTGACCCTAATAAAATGCCTAGCTCTAAACCTGACGCTTACACTAAACGTTATTCTTACACTAGACCTAGCCATAACCTAACCCTAAAACTATCCCTAACCAAAACCCTAGACCTGACATTAGCCCTATCCCTAATCCTAGCCCTAGCCCAAACACAAACCCTCAAACCTAGCCCTAAAGCTAGCCTTAATCATAACCCAAACCCTAACTTAGCCCTAACCATAATTCTACTCTCGCCCTATCCCTAAACCTAGATATACCCCACTCTTTTCCCTAAACCTAACCCTATCTCTAACACTAACACTAACTCTAACCCTAGCCCTAACCCTAACAATAACCCTAGCGCTAATCCTATCCCTAATTTAGCCCTAACCTTAAACCTACCCCTAACCCTAGCCCTAAGACTAACTCTAACTCTCGCCTAGCCCTATTTCTAGTTCTAACCCTATCTATTATCATAACTGTAACACTAGCCCTAACTTTAGCCCTAACCATAATGCTAGCCCTAAACCTAGAATTAACCATAACAATTAATATAAGATTTAACCTCACTGTACTACTAGCCCTAACACTATCGCTAATCCCAAATCTAGCACTAACTCTAGCCCTAGCTCTAAAACAAAACTGAGCCATAGCCCCAACCCTAACCCTAACCTAAACATAACCCTAGACCTGACATTAGCCCTATCCCTAATTCTTACCCTAACACTAACACAAATCCTAATCCTACACCTAGCCTTAACCCTCGCCCTAATTTAAGTCCTATTCCTAATCATAAAATTAACACTGATCCTGACTCTGACCCTAACACTAACCCTATCTCTAATCATCCCCCTAAACCTAAAACTAATAGAAACACTAGACCTAGTCCTAATGCTAACCCTATTACTAGCCCTAATCATAACCCTAGTTCTTAAATTAGCCAGAGTCCTACACTAGCCCTAACTTAACCCAAAACCTAGCCCTAATCCAAGCCCTAATTCTAGTTTTAATCATAGTCCTACCCCTATCCCTACCCCTGACACTTAACCTAAAGCTAACTCTAAACATAAACCTTGTCCTTACCAGAAACCTAAACCAAATCATAGCCCTGTTCCTAACCATAACACTAGCCCTCAACCTAGGTATAATTTCATCCATTACCCTAACCAAAACCCTAAGCAAATTCTAACCCTAGGCCTAATTCTAACCATAGTCCTAACCTAACCATAATCATACTTCTAACTGTAGCTCTAATCCTAACCATTACCTGAACCATGTCTTTAACCAGATTCTATACCTAGGCCTAACCCTAACTCTATGCCTTACCCTAACCCTGTCCACTATACTAAACCTAACCTGAACCTGAACCCTAACCTAAAGTATGCATTACTCTAACACTAATGCTAATTTTCTCCCTAAACCTAAACCTTAACCTAACCCATACTTTAACCATGACTCTGACCCTAAGAGTACCCCTAACTCTAAACCTGACCCTAATGCTCAATGTAACCTTTACAATAGACCTGGCCATAAACCTAAACCGAAAATTATCCCTAACCATAACCCTAGAACTGACATTAGCCCTAGACCTAATTAGCCCTAATGCCAACACAAACCCTACCCCTAAACCTAGCCCTAAGACTAGCCTTAATCCTAGTCCTAACCTTAACCAGACCACTAATCCAAAATTTTATCACATGGCCTATCCCCAAATGTAGCTGTAACATCATACCTTACCCTAACCCTAACCCTAACTCTAGGCCAAAACCTAACACTAACCCTAGGCTAATCCTACCCCTAATATAACCCTAATCCTAAACTTAATCCTATTCCTAGCCCTAAGACTAAATCTAACTCACACCCTAGCCCTATCCAAAGTTCAAAACCTATCCCTTACCATAACCCAAAACCTAGCTCTATCCCTAGCACCAACCCTAAGTCTATCCATCACTTTAGCCCTAAACCTGGCTGTAAACCTTAACCTTAAGCACAAACCTCACCCTAACACTAGCCCTAAACCTAATGCTAATTGGAAAACTAGACCTAACCCTACCCTACCCCTAAAACAAAACTGAGCCATAATCCTAACCCTAACCCTTAACTTAAACCAAACACTAACCTTACATCTATCCCTAAACTTAGCCCTATTTTGAGTCCTAACCCTAAACATAGAAATAACCCTGACCCTTAGTCGGACCCTAACAGTACACCTACCTCTAAACATTGCCATAACGAGAATCCTAGAACTAGAACTAATCAGAAAACTTGTTCTTTCATTAGCTGTTGCCCTAATACTAACACAAATTCTAGCCCTATTCTGAGCCCTGAATCGAACCCTAATCCTACCCATACCTTTAACCCATACCTTACCCTAAGCCAGACCCTAAACTTAATGCTACTGTAGTCCTAACCTCAATACTTAGCCTAGCCCAAACCCTAACTCTATTACTAGTCCTAAACCTAGGCTTAATTTTAGCTTTAACCCTAATCCTAACCCTGACTCTTATTCTGACCCTAACACTAACCCTAGATCTAAACCTCAACCTAACCCTAAACTGAACCCTAACACTACCACTACTAGTAACCTATACTTAAACCTAACATCAACACTTGCACTAGACCAAACCTAATCCTAAATAGAGTCATAAATCTAGAATTAGCCCTAAACAAAAACCTAGCACTAGCCCTAACAATAACCCTTAACCTAACGTAAATACTAAACCTATCACTAGACCAAACGCTAGTCCTAATTGTGGCCCTAACCATAAAACTAACCCTAACCCAACAATGACCCTTAATCTAATAGAAACCCTAGCTCTAAAACTTATCCTAAACCAAAACCTAACCCTAACACTAGACTTATCCATAACCCTGACCCTAACACTAGCCATAACCATATCCCTAGCTCTTACATTTCCCATAGCCCTAACATTAGCCCTAAACATCACACACAATATAGCCCTTATCCTAGCCTTAAACATAGCCCTAATCATAACCCAAACCATAACCTTAGACCTAACCCTAATGCTAATGCTTGCCCTAGCTATAAAACTAGCTCAAACTCTAATCCTTAGTCTAAACATAACCCTAACCCTAAACCTAACCCTAGCCCTGACTCAAACCCTAACCCTCGCCCTAGGCCTAACCCTAGCTCATATGCCTACACTTACCCTAACCTAACCCTAACATTAACCCTAGGCCTAACCCTAACTCTAACCTTAAACCTAACCTTAAGCCTAGCCCTAAACTTAGCTCTAACCCTATCCATTACCCTAAAGATAAGACTAACCCAAATGCTATCCCTAGGCCTAATGATAACCATATTGCTAACACTAACCCTATCCATTACTCTAAACCTAACCAGAACCATAACCTAATTCTATCCATTACCCTAACCCTAAACCTAACCCACAGCTAATTCAAGCATTAACCCTAAATCTTAACCTAACCAAAACCCTACCCAGACCGTGAAACTAATAATACACCTAGCTCTAAACCTGACCCCTACCATAAACTTAACCTTTATACTAGACATAGCCATAACCTAACACTAAAACTAATATTAACCATCAACCTAGAGTGACATTAGCCCTAGCTCTAATCCTAGCCATAGCCCTAACACAAACCCTCAGCTTAACCCAAAAACTAGACTTAATCCTAACCCAAACCCTAACCTTAGTCCTAACCCTAAACCTAACCCTTGCCCGTGCCCTTAACCTACCTATAACCCTATCCATTCCCCTAAACCTAATCCTAACCCTAACACTAATACTAACCCTAACCATAGACCTAACCATAACACTAAACCTAGTGCTAATCCTAGCCCTAATTTAGCCCTAATCCTAAACCTACCCCTAACCCTAGCTGAAAGACTAACTTGAACTCTCGCCCTATCCCTATTTCTAGTTCTAACCCTGTCCATTACCATAACCCTAACACTAGCCCTAAACTTAGCCTTAACCCTAACCATAGCTCTAAACCTAGATCTAACCATAACTATAAATCTAAGCCTAAACTTCACCCTACCACCAGCCCTAACACTAATCATAAAACTAGTCCTAAACCTAGGCCTAGTTCTAAAACAAAACTGAGCCATAGCTCTATCCCTAACCCTAGCCTAACCTTAACCCGAGACCTGATATTATCCCTATCCCTAGACCGAAACCTAGTTCTAAGCCTAGCCTTAATCCTACCCCTAATTTTAACCCTAGCCCAACCCTAATTTTATTTCTTTCGCTAGCACTAAACAAAGCTGTAACATCATACCTTACCCTAAACCTAATGCTAACCCTAACCCTAGCCGTAAACCTAGGCTTAAATCTAACACTAACCCTAGCACTAATCCTAGCCCTAATTTAGCCCTAACAGTAAACTAACGCTTTCCCTAACCCTAAGACTAACTCTAACTCTTTCCCTAGCCCTATACCTAGTTCTAAACCTATCCCTTACCATAACCCAAAAGCTAGCCTATCCATATCCCCAAACTTAGCCCTAACCTTCACCCAAGGATTAAACCTCGATCTAAAACTAAAATTAAGAATAAACCTCACCCTAACACTAGCCCTAACCCTAATGCTAATTGGAAAACTAGCCATAAATCTACCCTAACCCTAAAACAAAACCGAGCCATAACCCTAACCCTTAACTTAAACCAAACACTAAAGCTACAACTAGTCCTAAACCTAGCCCTAATTTCAGTATTAACCCTAACCCAACCCTAGACATAACCCTGACACTTACTCGGCCCTTAAACTAACCCTAGCTCTAATAATTGTCCTAACACTAACACTAGAACTAACCCTAAACAAAAAAAAAATAGTTTTTTCATTAGCCGTATCCCTAATGATAACACAAATCCTAGCCCAAATCTGAGACCTAACCATATTTTTTTATCTCTAACCCTAACCTTAACCTAGCCCTAAATCTAACTCTAACCCTAACCCTACCTTAAACCCTATCACTTTCCCTAAGTCAAACTCTAACCCTAATGCTATCATAGTCCTAAAATTAATCCTTTGCCTACCCCAAACCCTAACTCTATTACTAGTCCTATCCTAGCCCTCATTCTAGATTTAACCCTAATTCTAATGCTGACCATTATTCTGATCTGAACACTAACCCTAGATCTAAACCTGACCCTAACCATAAACCGAACCCTAACATTATCCTTACCGGTAAACTTATACTTAAACCTAACAGTAACACTAGCCCTAGATGAAACCTAGTTCTAAATATAGTCATAAATCTAGCCCTAGTCCTAAACAAAAACCTAGCACTAGGCCTAACAATAACCGTTAACCTAACTAAAGACTAACCCTATCCCTAGACCCAATTCTAGTCATAATTTTGACACTCACCCTAAACCTAACCCTATCCTGAAAAATGACCCTTAACCCTAAACCAATTCTAGCTATAAACCTTATCCTAACCTAAAACCTAACCTTAACACTAGACATATCCATAACCCTGACCCTAAAACTAGCCATACATATATTCCTAGCTCTTATATTTCCCATAGCCCTAATGTTAGCCCTAAAACTTACAGAAAACCTAGCCCTTATCCTAGCCCTAAACCTAGCCCTAATCATAACCCTAACCATAATCCTAGACCTAAGCCTAATCCTACACTTGCCTTAGCCCTAAACCTAGCTCTTTTCTATCTCTTACCTTAAATATAAACCTAACCCTAACCCTAGCACTGACTGTGACCCTAACTCTTGCCCAAGAACTAACCCTAGCTCAAATGCTAATACTTACCCTAAAACTATGCCTGATACTAACCCTAAGCCTAACCGTAATCTTAGCCCTAATCGTAACCTTATCCCTAGCCCTTACCTTAGCTCTAACACTATCCATTACCATAAAGATGAGCCTAACTCATATGCAAACCCTAGATGTAAGCTAACCCTATCGATAACAATAACCCTATCCATTTCTCTAAATCTAACCTGAACCCTAAGCCTAATCCTATCCATTACCTTATCCGTTACCCTAACACTAAAGCTAATTCAATCCTTAAACCTAAAACTTAACCTAAACCAAAACTTACCCAGACCCTGACCCTAATAATACACCTAGCTTTAAACTTGACCCTTATCTAAACCTTAACCTTGCACTAGACCTACCCGTAACCTAACCCTAAAACTAACACTAACCAAAAATCTAGACCTGACATTTGCCCTATCACCAATCCTAGCCCTAGCCCTAACATAAACCCTAATTCTAGCACTAAATATAGCCTTAATCCAAACCCTAGCTCTAACCCTAATTCTAACCCTTGCCCTAGCCCTAAACCTAGCTATAAACCCATCCCTTTCCCTAAACCTAACCCTAACCATAGGCCTAAATGTAACACTAACCCTAGCCCTAAATCTAGCACTAACGTAGCCCTAACCCTAAACATAACCCTAACACTAGCCCTAAGACTAAC
The DNA here is from genome assembly GCF_021218885.2 of Marmota monax. NCBI lineage: Eukaryota > Metazoa > Chordata > Mammalia > Rodentia > Sciuridae > Marmota > Marmota monax. Next base: position 88,960 of record NW_026695083.1, read on the forward strand.
TCTAACTCTTGCCCTAGCCCTATTTCAAGTTCTAACTCTGTCTGTTAATAAACCTAACACTAGCCCTAACCTTAGCCCTAAACATAGTAATAGCCCTAAACCTAGATCTAAACATTACAATAAATCTAATCCTAAAATTCACCATACCACTAGCGCTAATGCTATTGCTAATCCTAAAAGTAGCCCTAGCTGTAAAACAAAACTGTGACAAAGTCCTAACCCTAATCCTAACCAAACTATAATCCTAGACTTGAAATTAGACCTATCCCTAATTCTTACCCTAATCCTTACACAAAACCTCACCCTACACCTAGGCTTAACCCTAGCCTTATTCGATTCTCTCCCTAACTCTGATCAGTAACACTGATCCTGACTCTGACCGTAACACGAACTCAATCTTTAATCATCACCCTAAACCTAAACCTAATCTACACACTAGATTTAGACATAATGCTAAACTTAACACTAGCCCTAATCTAACATTATCCCTAGTCCTAAAAAGCCCTAACATAACTCAAAACCTGAACCTAATCAGAGCCCTAACCCTAGTTTTAACACTAGCCCTAACCCTAACCCTAGCCCTAAAACTTAACCTAAACCTAACCCAACCTAAACATTTTCCTAAACCGAAATCTAACCCAAACCATAGCCCTAATCCTGACCATAATACTTTCCCTATCCGTACCTCTAATATTATCCACTACCCTAACCATAACCCTAACCAAATTCTAATCGTAGATCTAACCCTAACCATAGCTCTAACCTAACCATAACCCTATTCCTAACTGTAGCTCTAATCCAATCTATTACCCTAACCATAATCCTAACCAAATTCTATCCCTAGACTTATGCCTAGCCCTATCCCTAACCCTAATACTGTCCATTACTCTAAATCTAACCTTAACCCTAAATTTAACCATATCCATTACCGTAACCCTAACACTAATCCTAATGCTAATTTGAGCCCTAAGCCTAATCCTTAACCTAACACATACCCTAACCCTGACTCTGACCTTAGTAATATCCCTACCTGTAAACCTGACACTAAACTTCAACCTAACACTTACAATAGACCTGGCCATGATCCTTAGCCTAAAACTATCCCTAACCATAACCCTAGACCTGACATTAGCCCTATTCCTAATCCTAACCCTAACCTTAACACAAATCCTAGCCCTAATCCTATTCCTAAGCCTAGACTTAATCCTAATCCTAACATTAACCCTAGCCCTAACCCTAATTTTATGCTTTGCACTAGCCTGAAATGTAGCTGTAACATCTTACCTTACCCTAACCCTAATTTTAACCCTAAACCTAGCCCTAAACCTAGGCCTAAACCTACAACTAACCATAGCTCTAATGTAGCCCTAATTTGGCCCTATCCCTAAACCTAACACTATCCTTAGCCCTAAGACTATCTCTAACTCTTGCCTCAGCCCTATCCCTATTTCTAAACCTATTCGTTACCATAACCCAAACCCTATCCCTATTCCTAGCCCGAACCCTAGCCCTAACCTTCACGCTAGCCCTAAACCTGGATCTAACCCTAACCTTAAGCCTAAAGCTCACTCTAACACTAGCCCTAACTCTAATGATAATTGGAAAACTAGCCCTAACATTACCCTAGCCCTAAAACAAAATTGAGCCATTACCCTAACACTAAACCTTAACCTAAACCAAACGCTAACCATACACCTAGCCATAAACATAGCCCTAATTTGAGTCCTAACACTAACCATAGAATTAACCCTGACCCTTAATCAGAACCTACAGTAACCTTAGCTCTAAACATTGCCCTAACGCTAACCCTAGAACTAGCACTAATCAGAATCCTAGATTTTCATTAGCTGTAGCCCTAATGCTAACACAGATCCTTGTTCTATTCCGAGGCCTAAACCTAGGTATAACCCTAAACCTAACCCTAGCCCTTACCTAACCCTAACTCTACCTCTAACCCTACCCCTTACCCTAAGCCAAACCTTCACCCTAATGCTACCCTAGTCCTAACCATAATCCTTAGCCTACCTGAAACCTTATCTCTATTACTAGACCAAAACCTAGCCCTCATTCTAGCTCTAACCCTAACTCTAACCCTGACCCTTATTCTGACCCTAAAAGTAACCCTAGGTCTAAACCTGACACTAACCCTAAAGCAAACCCTAACCTTAATCCTACTGGTAAGACTATACTTAAACCAAACAGTAACACTAGCACTAGACCAAACCTAATTCTAAAAAGAGTCATAAATCTAGCCTTAGCCATAAGCAAAAAAAAACTAGCACTAGCTCTAACAATAATCATTAACTTAACTAAAAGACTAACTCTATCCCTAGACCCAACACTAGTTCTAAATCTAGTCCTCACCCTAAACCTAACATTACCTGAACAATGACCATTACCCTAAAACAAACCCTAGCTTTAAATCTTATCCTAATCCAAAACCTAACTAGAACACTACACTTATCCATAACCCTAACCCTAAAACTAGCCCTAAACATATCCTTACCTCTTACATTACCCATAGCCCTTATGATAGCCATAAATATCACACAAACATAGCCCTTATGCTAACCCTAAACCTAGCCCTTATTGTAACCCTAAAAAGAAGCCTAGACCTAACCCTAACCCTAACCCTCGCCCTAACACTAATTCTAGCTCAAATTCTAACCTTAATCTAAATATAACCCTAACCCTAACCCCAACATTAGCCCTGACTCTAACCCTAACCCTCATGCTAGACCTAATCCTACCTCAAACACTAACACTTACCCCAAACCTAACCCTGACATGAACTCTAGGCCTAACCCTAAACCTAGTCCTAATTCTAAACTTAACCCTAGCCCTAACCTTAGCACTAACTCTATCCGTTACCCTAAATACAAGCCTAACCAAAATGCTAACCCTAGGCCTAATGCTAACACTATTACTAACACTAACCCTATTGATTACTGTAAACCTAACCTGAACCCTGAAACTTAACCCTATCAATTACCCTAATCCGAACCCTAACCCTATCCCTAATGCTAATTCAACCCTTAACCCTAAATCTTAACTAAATCAAACCCTATTCAAACCCTGACCCTAATAATACACCTAGCTTTAAACCTGACCCTAAAACTAACCATAACCATAAACCGAGACCTGACATTAGCCTGAGCCGTAATCCTAGCCCTAACGCTAACACAAATACTAGTCCTCATCTTAGGCCTTTACCTAGCCTTAATCCTAACACAAACTCTAACTGTAGCTCTATCTCTAATTTTAACCCTCACCCCTAAACCTGAAGTTAGGTATAAACCCATCCATTCCCCTAACCCTATCACTAACCCTAACCCTAACACTAACCATATCCCTATCCCTAACTATAGGCTTAACCCTAACACTAACCCTAGCACTAATACTAGCCATAATTTAGCCCTAACCCTAACTCTACCTTAACCTTGGCCTAAGACTCACTCTAACTCTCCCCCTAGCCCTATTTCTAGTTCTAACACTTTCCATTACAATAAACCTAACACAAGCCCTAACCTTAGCCCTAACCCTAGCCCTAGACCCTACCCTAGATCTAACCATAACTCTACATTTGACCCTAACCCTAAACCTAATCCTCAACCTACCACTAGACCTAACACTATCACTAATCCTAAAACTAGCCATAACCCTAGACTTATCTTTTAAACAAAACAGAGCCATTGTCCTAACCCTAATTGTTAACCTAAACCAAACTTTAACCCTAAACCTATTCATAACTTTCTATCTCCAATTCATGTCCTAGTTCTAAAATTAACCCTGACCCTGACTTATATTCTAACATGAACCTTAATTTTAAATATCACACTCACCCTATAGATAGCGCTAACACTAGATCTAGACCAAATACTAACTCTAATCATAACCTTACTTCTTATATTAGCCACAACCCTAATCCTAGCCCTAAACCTAACAGAAAAACTAGCCCTAATCTGAGCCCTAACCCTAGAAGTAAACCAAAACCGAAACCTAGCCCTAGTCCCAACCCTAACCCCAGCACTAACTCTATCACTTACCCTAAGCCAAACCTTATACATAATGCTAACCTTAGTCCTAATCCTAATCCATAGCCTAATCCAAACACTAACACTATTTCTAGTCCTAACCCTAGCCCTCATTCTAGCTCTAACCCTAACCCAAATCATTGCCCTAACACAAATCCTCAGTCTAAATCTGACCCTAACCCTGAACCAAACCCTAAAACTAGCCCTACCAGTAAACTTATACCTAAACCTAAGCTTAACACTAGCCCTAGACCTAAGCCTAATCCTAAATATAGCCATAACTTGACCTAGACCTAAAGAAACCCCTGAGCCCTAACACTAACGTAATCCTTAATCTAAAGCAAACATTAACCCTATCCCTAGACCTAACCCTAGTCCTAATTCTGGCTTTCACCCTAAACCTAACTCTAACCTGAACACTGACCATAACACTAACATTAAACCTACCTCTAAACCAGAACCTAACCCAAAACCTAAATCTATCACTAGACATAGCAATAAATCTAACCTTAAAACTAGCTCTAATCAGAACCCTAGATCTTACATTACACATAGCCTTAACCCTGGGCCTAAACCTAACACAAAACCTAGCCCTAATCTGAGGCCTAAACCTACTCTAAGCATAACAATAATCCTAAATGTAGCCCTAAACCTAACCCTCGCCTTAGACATAACCTTAGCTCAAAGCCTAACCCTTAGCCTAAACATAACCCTAGCCCTATTTGTAAACATAAACCTAACACTAGCCCTAAACCTAACCTTAACCCTAGTACTAACCCTAGCTCAAACCCTAACATTACCCTAACACTAACCTTAACCCTAATAATAACCCTAGCCCTAAAGCTAACCCTATTTCTAACCATAATCATAAACCTAACCCTCGACCTAACCCTTAACCTAACCCTTGCCATAAACTTAACCCTAAAACTTACTATGAATCAACAATAAACCTATCCCTAAACTTAAATTTAACCATAACCTAAACTTAACCCTAAACCCAATCTTACATCAAATCCAGTACATTACTCTAAAATTAACTCTAACCCTAATGAAAACCCTAGCCCTAAACCGAACCATTACCCTAACCATAACCATAGCCCTAACCTAGACCTAACACTAAACTTAACATGCCCCCTAACCATTGATTAAACCCTAACCCTTACCCTAATCCTAACAGTAGCCCTACCCCTAATCATAACCTTAACTCTAGCCCTAACCCTAACATTAAACCTAGCCCTAATCCTAGACCTAATATAGCCCTATTCCTAACCCTAACCAGAACTCTAGGATTAAGACTAACTGTAATTCTCACACAAGGCCTATCCCTACTTCTAACCCTGACCTTGCCATAACCCTAACCCTAGTCATAACTCTTGCACTATTCTTAGCCCTAGCATTAACTCTAGATCAAAACCTATCTCTAAAACTAACCCAAACCTGATGCCTCAGCCTAAACCTGAAACTAGCTCTAACCCTAATGCTAATCCTAAAATTAGCCCTAACCCTAGCCCTATACCTAAAACAAAACTGTGCAATACCCCAACACTAACCCTTACCCTAGACCAAAGCCTAACCCTACACCAGCCCTAACCCTAGCCCTAATTTGAAACCTAACTCTAACCCTAAACTTAATCATGACCCTGACTCATATCCAAACACTAAAGCTAGCTCTAAACATCACCCTAACCTTAAACCTCACCCTAACACTAGGCCTAGCCCTAACCTTAACAATAAAACTAAAGCTAATTGTAACCCTATTTCTTATAATAGCCATAACCATAACACTAGCCCTAACCCTTATACAAAACTAGCCCTAATCAAGACCTAACACGAGCTTTAAACCTAAACCAAACTCTAACCCTATCACCTACCCTAAGCCAAACCCTCACCCTAATGCTAACTGTATTCTTAGCACTAATCCTCAACCTAACCAAAATCTAAACCTATAACTAGTCCTAACCCTAACCTTCATTCTAGATCTAACAATAACCCAAACCCTAACCCTATCCCTGATCATTATTCTGACCCTAACACTAATCTTAGGTCTAAACCTAAACCTAAACCTAAACCAAACCCTAACACTAGCCCTACTGGTAACCTCATACCTAAACCTAACCTTAACACTAGCCCTAGACCTAAACCTAATCCTAAATCTAGCCATAACTATAGCTCTAGACCTAAAGGCAAACAAGACCTAGTCTTAAAAATAACCTTTAACTGAACCCAAATTCTAACCTTACCTCTAGACCTAACCATAGTCCTAATTCTGGCTTTAACCCTAACTAATACCCTACCCAAATACTGTCCCTGAAACTAACACTAACCCTAGCTCTAAACTTCACCCTAACCCTAAAACTAACCCTAAAACTACACCTAGAACTAACATTAACCATAAAACTAGTCTTAATCATTACACTAGTTCTTACATTAACCATAGCCCTAACCTATCACAAAGCCTAGTCCTAATCCAAGCCCTACTTTAGCTTTAACCCTAAAGCTAACCCTAACAATAACCCTAGCCCTAACTATAACCCTAAGCCTAAAACTAGACCTAATCCTAACCATAAACCTAGCCCTAACCCAAGCTCTAACCCTATTAATTACCCTAAGATAACTATAATCCTTATGCTAACCCTAGACAGAACCCTAATCCTAGCACTATCCTTAACCCTATCCATTAACCTACACCTAACCTGAGCCCTAAACCTAACTGTGTCATTACCTGATCTCTAAACATAAGACTAATTTGAGCCCTAAACGTAAACCTTAACCTAACCCCAACCCTAAACATGACCCTGATTCTAATAATACCCATAGATCTAAACCTGACCCTAACAAGAAACCTAAACTTTACAATAGACCTAGCCATAAACCTAACCTTATAACTATTCCTAACCATACCCTAGACCTGACATTAGCCCTGGCTTTAATCTAGCCCTAAAACTAATACAAAATTTAGCCCACATCCTAGCAAGGAACCTAAAATTAATCATTACCCTAACCCTAACGTTAACCTTAACCTTAACCCTAATTCTCACCCTAGTACTAGAACTAGCGATATTCCCATCCCTTACCCTAAACCTAACCTAACCCTAAACCTAACACTAACCCTAGACCTAAGCCTAGGCCTAACCCTAACACTAACCCTAGCCCTATACTTAGGACTATCACAGAACCTAGGTCTAAACTAACTCTAAATTTAACCCTAACTCTAAGACTAAACCTAACCATAACTCTACTCTTAATCCTAATCCTTAACCTAAGCTTAAATTTCACACTCACACTAGCCCTAACCATAAGACTAATCATAAAACTAGCCCTAACCCTACACCTAGCCCTAACACAAAATCAAGTCATAGCCCTAACATTAATCCTTAACCTAAACCAAATCCTAAACCTACACCTAGCCCTAACCCTATTCCTAATTTTAGTCTAACCCTAACTCGAAAACTAACGCTGACCCTGATCTGACCCTAACACTAACCCTGGCTCTAAACATCATCATCACTGTAAACCTAACCCTAACACTATACCTAGACCTAACTCTAACTCTATACCTAGCTGTAATCATAAACCTACTTCATACATTCATGGTAGCCTTAACCCTAGCCCTAACCTAACCCAAAACCTAGCCTTAATCTTAGTCCTAAATATAAATTTCACCTTAAAATTCAACCTAACCCTAACCCAAACACTACCTTTAATAACCCTAGCCCTAACCTTAGGGCTAACCCTATCCATTACCCTAGCAATAACCCTAACCCTTCTAATAACCCTAGGCCTAACCCTAACCCTAACCCTATACTTTACACTAAACCAAACATAAACCCAAAACCTAACCCTGTCATTACCCTAACCCTAAATCTAACACTAATTCGAGCCCTGCACCTAAACACTAACTTAACCCAAACCCTAATCCTGGCCATGATTCTAAAAATAAGCCTAGATCTAAACCTGACCCTAACCAAAAACCTAACCCTTACACTGGACAAACCCTTAAACCTAACACTAAATCTATCCCAAACTGTAACAACAGACCTGACATTTGTCATAGTCCTAATACTATCGCTAACCCTAAAACAATTCCTAGTCCTCATTGTAGCCGGAAACATAGCCTTAATCATAACCCTAAACCTAACCCTAGTCCTAACCCTAATATTAACCCTCACCCTTGCCCTAATCCTAGCTATAACAACATCCCTTACCCTATATTAAACCCTAACTGTAACCCTAACCCTAGTGGTAACCCTTGACTTATCCTTAGCCCTAGCACCAATCCTAGATCAAAATCCCACTCTAAATCTAATCCTAACTCGATGCCTAAGCCTAATCCTAAACCTAGCCCTAACCCTAGCCCTAACATAACCCTAGCCATAATTTAGCACTATCCCTAAACCTAACCCTAACCCTAGCCCTAAGACTCACTCTCTTATACTAGCCCTATCACTCATTCTAACCCTATCCCTTACTGTAACTCTAACCCTAGTGCTAACCCTTTCCCTATCCTTATTGCTAGCACTAACCTTAGGCAAAATGTAACTCTAAAACAAGCCCTAAACCGAAGCCTAAGCCTAAACCTAACACTAGCCAAACCATAACACTATTCCTAAAATGAACCCTAATGCTAGCTCTAGCCCTAAAATAAAACCGAGCCATAGCTCTAACCCTAAACATTAACCTAAACCAAACCCTAACCTTACACCTAGACCTAAACCTAGACATATTTGAGTTGGAAGCTGAACTCTAAAACTAACCATGAACCTGACACTGACCCTAACACTTCTAGCTCTAAACATCACCCTAACAGTAAACCTAACCCCAACACTAAACCTAGCACTAAAAGCCTAAAACTAGCCCTAATTTTAAACCTAGTAATTACATTAGCTGTAATCCTAGCCTTAACATAACCCAAAACCTAGCCCTAATCAGAGCCCTAACCCTAGCTTTAAACCTAACCTAACCACAACACTAGCCCTAATTGTAACCACAACTTTAGCCTTAAACTGATCTCAAACTCTATCCATTAACATAACTATAACCCAAACCATAATGATAACCCTAAGCATAAACCTAACCCTATCCCGAATCCTAACCCTTTCATTGCCATAAACCTAACCTGTATCCTAAATCTAAACCTATAGTTACCTTAACCCTAATCCTAAAACTAATTCAAGGCCAAAATTAAAACCTTAAACTATCTCAAACGCTAACCCAGACCTTAACCCTAATAATACCCCTAGCTCTAAACGTGACCATAACCCAACACCTAACCCTTAGCCTAGACTTAGCCATAAACCTAACCCTAAAAATATCTTTCAACCACAATTTTGGTCCTGAAATTAGCCCTAGCCCTAATCCTAGACCTAACCCTAAAAACACACCTAGCCCTCATTCTTGTCCTAAACCTAGCCTTAATCATAACCCTATATCTAGTCCTACACCTAACCCTAATTCTAACCCTCACCCTACCTCTAAACCTAGCAATAATGTCATAACTTACTCTAAATTTAAACCTAACCCTAACCCTAATACTAGGCTTAAGCTAAATACAAACCAGCCCTAATTTAGCTCTATCTCTAAACCTATCCTAACTCTAGACCTAAGACTAACTCTAACACTTGCCATAGCCCTAGCCCTAGTTCTATCCGTATCTGCTACCATAAACATAACACTAGCCCTAACACTTGCCCTAAAGTTAGTCTCAGCCCTAACCATAACTCTAAATCCAACCTTAAACCTAAGCCTAAGTCTAACATTAACACTAGCCCTAACCCTAATGATAATTGTAAAACTAGCCATAACCTAATCCTAGCAGTAAACCAAAACCAAACAATAGCCCTAATCCTAAACCTTAACATAAACCAAACACTAACACTACACTTAGACCTAAACCTAGCCCTAATTCGAATCCTAAGCCTCACCTTAAAACTAACCCTGACTCCGACTCATATCCTAATGCTCACCCTATATCTAAACACTGCCCTAAACTCAAACCGAACACTAACATTAACAATAGCACTAATTCGAGTCTTAATGCTAACCCTAAAACTAACCCTGACCCTGACTCATATCCTAACAAGAACTCTAACTATAAATATCACCTTAACCTTAAACCTAACCCTAGCACTCAAACTACCCCTAATCCTAACCCTAAAACTAACCCAAGTTCTTACATTAGCTGTTGCACTAATCCTAGCCCTAACCCTATCACAAAAACTAGTCCTAAACCGAGCCCTATACCTAGCCTTAACTCTAACCCTAACCATAGCCCTAACCCTAGATCTAAATCAATCCCTTACCCTAAGCAAAACCCTAAGCCTAAGAATAACCCTAGACCTATCTCTAGTCTTTAGACTAACCAAAACCCTAACCCTATTAATAGTCCTAATCCTAGCCTTTGATTTAGCTCTAACATTATCCCAAACACTAACTCTAACTCTGATCCTTATTCTGACCCTAACACTAAACATAGGACTAACCCTAACCCCAACCCTAACCCAAAATCTACCATAATCCTATCGCTAGACCTAACTCTCAGCCAAGCCCTAACCATAGCTCAGAACCTAATCCCTACGCTAAACATAACCCTAAGCCTAATCCTACTTCTAACTCTCACCTTAACACTAAAACAAGACCTAATCTTAACCATAACCCTAACCCTAAACTTAACTCTAACTTTATCCATTACCCTAAACATAAACCTTACCATAATGTAACCCTAGGTTTTACCCTAATCCTATTGCTTTCCCCAAACCTATCAATTACCCTAACTTACCCTGAACTGTAAACCTAATCCAATTATTACACTAACCCCAAACTGAATGCTAATTTGAGTCCTAACCCTAATCTCAAAACTAAACCAAACCTTAACACTAACCGTGACCCTAATAATTCCCCTAGCTATAAACCTGACTCTTACCCTACCTAAACCTTACACTAGAACTAGTCATAAAACTAACCCTAAAACTATTCCTAACCTTAACCCTAGACATGATATTAACCCTAGCCATAATCCTAGCCCTAACCCTAACACAAACCTTAGCCCTTATCCTGGCCCTAAACACAGCCTAATTTTATCCTTAATCCAAACCCTAGACCTAACCCTAACAAAAACCCTAGACCTAATCTTAGCTCTAATTTAGCCTTATCCCTAACCCTAACCCTAACCCTAGCCCAAAGACTAACTCTAACTTTCACCATAATGCTAACCCTAGTTCCAACCCTATCCCTTACTAGAACCCTAATACTAGCCCTAACCCTTGGTCTAACCCTAGCCTCATTCATGGCCCTGGACATAACCCTAGATCTAATCCTAACTCTAAATCTAATCCTAAAACTAAGCCTAAACCTAAACATAACACTAGCCCTAACTCTAATGGTAATCCTATAACTAGCCCTAACACTAGGCCTAGCCCTAAAACAAAACTGAGCCATATCCGTAACACTAACCCTTATGCTAAACCAGAACCTAACCCTACACCTAGCCCTAATCATATCCTAATTCTAGTCCTAACCCTAACCCGAAAACTAACCAGGACCCTGACTCTTACCCTAACACTAACCCTGGCTCTAAACATCATCATCACCTAAACCTCAACCTAACACTAGATATAGCCCTAACCCTAACCCTATAACTAGTGCTAATCATAACCCTACTTCATACATTAGCCATAGCCTTAATCCTAGCCCAAACCTAACCTAAAACCTAGTTTTAAACCGAGTAGTAAACCTAGCTTTAACCCTAAACATAAACCTAACCCTAACCCAAACCTAGCCCTAATCCAATACATAACCCTAGCCCTAACCTTAGGCTTAAACCTATCCATTACCCTAACAATAACCCTAACTCTTAACTAACCCTAGGCCTAACCATAACCCTATCCATTACACTAAACCAAACCTAAACCCTAAAAATAACATTGTCATTACCCTAAACCTAAACCCTAACCTAACCCAAACCCTAACCCTGATGCTGACCATAAAAACAACACTAGATATAAACCTGAATCTTACCCTAAACCTAATCCTTACACTGGACCAAGCCATAAACATAACACTAAATTTAGCCCTAACTTTAACCATAGACCTGACATTAGCCCTAGCCGTAATACTATCCCTAAGCCTAACACAACCCCTAAACCTCATCCTAGACATAAACCTAGCCTTAATCATAGCCCTAATCCTAACCCTAGCCCTAACCCTAATACTAACCCTTGTCGTAGCCCTAAACCTAGCCAATACCACATCCCTTACCCTAAATGTAATCCTAATTCTAACCCTAACCCTTTTTCATCACAATTGCCCTATCCTTAGACCTAGCTTTAACACTAGATTGAAACCTAACTTTAAATCTAACCTTAACTCGATGCCTAAGCCTAAAGCTAGACCTAGCCCTGATGCTAATCATAACCCTACTTCATACATTAGCCTTCATACATAGCTCTAACCCTAGCCCTAACACTAAACGTAGCCATAATTTAGCCCTATCGCTAACCTTAAACCTAACTCTAGCCCTAAGAATAACTCTAACTCTCACACTGGCCCTATCACTCAATTTAATCCTATCCCTTCCCATAAACCTAATCCTATCCCAAATCCAAGTTCTAACCCTTGCCCTATCTTTAGCCCTAGCACTAACCTTACATAAAAACCTAACTCTAAATTTAACCCTAAACTGAAGCCTAAGCCTAAGTCTAACACTCGCCCTAACCCTTACACTAGTCCTAAAAATTTCACTAACCCTAACCCTAGCCCTAAATCCAAACCGAGCCAAAGCTCTAACCATCACCATTAACCTAAACCAAGCCCTAACCCTACACCTAGCCTTAACACCAGCCCTAATTCGAGTTTTAAGCCAAACCCTTAAACTAATCCTGACCCTTACACTGACCATAACACTAACCCGAGTTCTAAACATCACCCTAAACCTAAACCTAAACCTAACAGTAAACCTAGCCCTAAAACACTAAAATTAGCCATAATCATAACCCTAGTGCTTATATTAGCCATAAACCTAACCCTAGCACTAACTTAACCCAAAATCTAGCCCTAATCATAACCATAACCCTAGCCCTAAACTGATTTCTAACTCTATCCATTACCATAATCATAACCATAACCATAACCCTAATGCTAATTCAAGCCCTAACTTTAAACCTTAACCTATCCCAAACCCTAACCCAGAACTTGACCCTAATAATACCCCTAGCTCTAAACCTGATGCTAACCCTAAACCTTACCCTTATACTAGATGTACACATAATCCTAATTCTGAAACTATCTTTAGCCATAATTCTGGACCAGAAATTAGCCATAGCACTAATCCTTGCACTAACCCTAAAAAAATAAAATTCTTAGCCCTCTTCCTAGCCCTAAACCTAGGCTTAATTATAGCCCTAACCCTAATTATAACCCTCACCCTACCTCTAAACCTAGCTCTAAAGCCATGCATTACCACAAACTTTTCCCTAACACTAAACTTAAACTCTAAATGCTACGTCTAAACTCTAACCCAAACCCTAACCCTAAACCTAGGATTAAACAAAAGCCTAAACCTAGCTCTAATCCTAACCCTAATTTAGCCCTATCTCTAACCCTAACCCTAATCCTAGCCCTAAGACTAACTCTTGACCTAGCCCTATCCCTACTTCTAACCCTATCCCTTGCCATAACCCTAAACCTAGCCATAACCCTAGCCCTATCCTTAGTTGTAGCCCTAACCCTAGGTCTAACCCTATTTCCAAATTTAACCCTAACACTAAGCCTAAGCCTAACACTAACACTAGCCCTAACCCTAACCATAGGACTAAAACACAACCTAGCATTAGCACTAACTCTAAACCTTAACTTAAACCAAACCCTAATACTACTGCTAGACCTAACCCTAACCCTAGTTTGAGTACCAACCCTAACTTTAAAACCAACCCTGATGATGAATCATATCCTAACACTTACCCTAGCTCTAAAGACCGCCCTCACCTTAAACAGATCCATAACAGTAACCCTAGCCCTAATTCGAATTTTAACTCTAACCCTAAAACTGAGCCTGACCCTGACTCCTATTCTAACATGAACCCTACATAAAAATATCACCCTAACCTTAAACCTAACCCTAACACTAAACTTAACCCATACCTTAATACTAAAACTAACCGTAAAGTTAACCCTAGTTCTTACATTAGCCATTGCCTAAACCCTAGCCCTAAAGCTAACACAAAACCTAGGCCTGATCTGAGCACTAAACTTAGCTTTAACCCTAACTCTAACTATGACCATAGCCCTAACCCTAGCTCTAAACCAATCCCTTACATAAGCAAAACCCTAAACCTAAGGATAACCCTAGACATATGCCTAATCCTTAGGCTAACCAAAACACTAACCTTATTTATAGCCCTTACCCTTGCCCTCATTCTAGATCTAACCCTCTCCAAAACACAAACACTAACCCTGACCCTTTTACTGACCTTACCATTAATCCTAGGTCTAATCGTAACCATAACCCTAACCCAAAACCTACCGTAATCCTGTTCCTAGACCTAATCCTGAACCTAACACTCAGCATAGCCCTAACCATAGCTCAGAACCTAACCCTTACACTAAACATAACCTTAAACTAACCCTAGTTCTAACCCTCACCCTAACCCTAAATCAAGAACTAATTTTAACCATAACCCTAGCCCTAACCTTAATTCTAACTGTATCATTAACCAAAACATAACCCTTACCCTAATGCTAACTCTAGGCCTAACCCTAAATGTATCACTATCCTCAAACTTATCAATTACCATAAACCAACCCTGAACCCTAGACCTAATCCAATCATTGCCCTAACCCTAACTCTAATGATAATTCAAGCCCTAACCCTAAACTCAAATCTAAACCAAACCCGAACACTGACACTGACCCTATTAATTCCCCTAACACTAAACCTCACTCTTACCCTATACCTAACCCTTACACTAGACCTACCCATAAAACTAACTCCAAAACTATCCCTAAGCATAAACCTAGACCTGATATTAGCCCGAGCCATGATACTAGCCCTAACCCTAACAGAAACCCTAGCCCATATCCTAGCCCTAAGCATAGCCTTAATTATAACCCTAACCATAAGACTAGGCCTAACTCTAACACTAACCCTAGCCCTAATCTTAGATCTAATTTAGCCCCATACCTAACCTTAACACTGAACCTAGCCCAAAGACTAACTCTAACTATCACCTTAGTTCTAAAACTAGTTCTAACCCTATACTTTACTGAAATCCTAATTCTAGCCCAAACCATGGGTCTAACACTAGCCCTATTCATAGCCCTAGCAGCAACCATAGATCTAACCCTAACTCTAAATCTAAACCTAACCCTTAGCCTAAACTTAAACCTAACACTAGCCCTAACCCTAAGGCTAATCCTAAAACTAGCACTAACCCTAGGCCTAAAACAAAACCAAGTCATAGACCTAACACTAACCCTTCATAAAAACTAAGCCCTAACCATACACTTAGCCATAACTCTAGCCATAATTCGAGTTTTAAGCCAAACCCTAAAACTAACTGTGACCCTGACACTGACCTTAAAACTAACCCTAGCTCTAAACATCACCCTAACCCTATACCTAAACCTAACAATAGACCTAGCCCTAACCCTAACCCTAAAATTAGCCCTAATCACAACCCACATACTTACATTAGCCATTACCATAAACCTAGCCTTAACTTAAACCAAAACCTAACCTTATTTCAAGCAGTATCCCCAAATTTAACCCTAACCCTAACCCTATCACTAATTGTCACTATTACCCTACCTGTAACCCTAGATTTAAATCTAACCCTAACCCTAATCCTAACCCTATCAATAATAGTAATAATAACCTTAGCCGTACCCCTATCTCTAACCCTATCCATTACCCTAACCATAACCCTAACCCTAATGCTAAACCTGGCCCTAAACCTAACCATAACCCTAATCCTAACCCTATCCATTACCCTAAATATAACCTGAAAACTAAACCTAACACTATCTTTACCCTAATCCTAATTCTAATGCTAATTTGAGCCCTAACATTAAACCTTAACCTATCCAAAACAGTAATTGCGACCCTGACCCTAAGAGTACCCTTAGCTCTAAACCTGACCCTAACCCTAAACCTAAACCTTACACTAGACATAGCCATAAACCTAAACCTAAAACTGTTTTTAACCATAACACTAGACCTGAAATTAGCCCTAGCTATAATCCTAGCCCTAAACATAGGCTTAATCCTAGACTGAACCATAACCCAAGCCCTAACCCTAATTCTATTCCTCACCCTAGCCCTAAACCTACCTATAACCTCATCCTATACCCCCAAACTAACCATAACCCTAAAACTAACCCTAACCCTCACCCTAAACCTAGGCCTAACACAAAGCCTAGTGCTAATCCTAGCCTTTATTTAATCCTATCCAAACCCTAAAACTGGCCATAAGACTAACTCTAACTCTTGCCCTAGACCTAGCCCTAGTTCTATCCTTAGCCTTAATCCTAATCCTAGACTTAAGCCTAAGTCTAAATCTAAACCTAACTCTAAATTTAACTGTAACAATAAGCCTAAAACAAACCCTAACACTACCCATAACCATAACACTAATCCTAAAATGTGCCCTAGCACTAGCCCTAGCCATAAACCAAAACCAAGCCATAGTCCTAATCTTAACCTTAACCCAAATCAAACACTAACCCTACAACTAACCATACAAGTAACTCTATAACTAATCCTGACCCTGACACTGACCCTAACACTAATCCTAGCTCTAAACATCACCCTAACCTAAATTTAACCCTAACACTATATCTAGCCTTAACCTAACCCTAAAACTAGCCTTAATCATAACCCTAGTTCATATTTTAGTCATTGTCCTAACCATAGCCCTAACCTTAACACAAATTCTACACCTAATCTGAGCCCTAACCCTAGCTTTAACTGTAATACTAGCCCTAACCCTAACCCTAACACTAGCCCTAACCCTGACTCTAACCCTATTCCTTATGCTAAGCCAAACCCTAACCCAAATGCTAACCCTAGTCCTAATCCTTATCCTTAGCCTAACTTAAACTCTAACCATAATACTAGTCTTAACCCTAGCCCTCATTCTACCTATAAACCTAACCCTGACCCTCATCTGATCCTAACACTAACCCTAGGTCTAAACCTGAACCTAACCCTAAACCAAACCTTAACACTAGCCCTACTGGTAAACCTATAACTATAAGTAAGCCTAACACCAGATCTAGACCCAAAGCTAATCCTAAATATAGCTATAACTCCAGCCCTAGACCTAAACAAAATCCCAGCAATAGCACTAACAATAACCCTTAACCTATATCGAACACTTACCCTACCCCTAAGCCTAAACCTAGTCCTAATTCTGGCTCTAAAACTAACCCTAACCCTATCCCAAAAACTCACCCTAATTCTAACACTGAACCTAGCTTTAAACATGACACTAACTCAAAACCTAGACCTAACACTAGACCTAGCCATAACCCTAACCCTAAAACTAGCCCTAAACATAACCCTAGCTCTTATGTTAACCATAGTCCTAACACTAGCCCTAAACCTAACATAAAACCTAGACCTAATCCTAGGCCTAAACTTAGCTGTAAGCATAACCCTTAGCCTAACCCTAGCCCTAAACCTAGCCCTAACTTAAGCCTCTCCTTAGACATAACCCTAGCTCAAAGCCTAACCTTTACAATAACCATAACCCAACTCTATCCTAAACCCCATCCCTAACAATATCCCTAATCCTAATGTTAAACCTAGCCTGAACTTTAGCTCTAACCATATCCATTACCCTAATCCTAACTCTAACCCTATTTAAAACCCCATCCCTAACACTAAACCTAATTCTAACCATAAATGTAAACCTAGACCTAAACCTAAATGTAAACCTAACCTAAATGTAAACCTAGACCTAACCCTCACCCTATCCCTAACCTTAGCTCAAACACTAACTCTTACCCTAATCTAACTATAACCCTAGCCCTAAACTTAACACTTACCCTAACCCTAAAACTTACCCTAAATCACACCCTAACACTATCCCTAAACCTACCCCTAATCCTACAGTTAATCCAAACCATAACCTAGCCCTAACCCTAGCTCTGAACCAATCCATTACACTAAACATAACCCTCACCCTAAAGGTAACCCTAACCCGACTGCTAAACGTAACTCATCCATTACCCTAAACCTTAACTGAAACCTAAACTAAACCCTATCCACTACCTAATCTTAAACCAAACACTAATGCTAATTCGAGACTTAACCCTAAACCTTTACCTAAACAAAATGCTAACTCTGACCTTGATCCTGACCCTAATAATAACCCTAGCCCTAAAGCTGACCTTTAACTTAAACCTAACTTTTATACTAGACCTAGCCATAACCTAACCCTAAAACAATTTTTAACATTCACCCTAGATCTGATATTAGCCCTAGACCTGGTCATAGACAAAACCCTAACAGAAACCCTAGCCCTTAATTTAGCCCTAAACCTAGCCTTAATCCTAATCTGAAACATAACCCTAGGCCTAATCCTAATTCTAACCCTCACCCTATCCCTAATGCTAGCTATAACCCCATCCATTTCCATAAACTTTACCTTAACACCAATGCTAACCCTAACTCTAGCCAAACCCATTAGTCTAACCCTAACACTAAACCAAGCCTTAATACTAGCCCTAATGTAGCCCTAAACCCAACACTAACCCTAGCCCTAATCCTAGCCCTAATTTAGCTCTAACCCCACCACTAACTCTAGCCCTAATCCTAAACCTAATTTAAACCTAACTCTAACACTAACCCTAGTCCTAATCCTAGCCCCAATTTAGTCCTAACCCTAGCTGTAATCCTAGTCCTAATTTAGCCCTAACCGTAAAGCTAACCCTAAGACTACTACTATGACTAACTCCAATTCTCACCCTAGCCTTATCCCTAGTTCTAACCGTATTTGTTACCATAAGCCTAACCCTCACCCTAACCCTAACCATAGCCCTAAACCTAGATCTAACCCTAACTCTAAATCTAAACCTAAGCCTAAGCCTAAACCTCAACCTAACACTAGCCCTAACCCTAATACTAATCCATAATCTAGCTGTAACAGTAGCCCTAGCCCTAAAACAAAACCAAACTACATCCTTAACCCTTAACCTAAAAAAAACCCTAACATACTAGTACTACTAACTTTAGCCCTAATTTGAGTTTTAACCCTAACCCTAAAACAAACCCTGACTCTGACACTAACCCCAACAAAATCCTTGTTCTAAACATCACCCTAACCATAAACCTAACCATAACACTAGACCAAGCCCTAACACTAACCCTAAAACTAGCACTAATTGCAATACTAGTTCATACATTACCATAACCCTAATCCTAGCCCTAACCAAACCCAAAACCAAGCCCAAATCCGAGCCTTAACCATAGCTTTAAACCTAACCATAACCCAAAACATAGCCCTAAACTTTACCCTAACACCAGCCAGAATTCTAACCATAAGCCTAGCCCTATCACTAATTCTAACCCTATCCATTACCCTAACCATAACCATAACTCTAAGGTTAACCCTAGGCCTAACCCTAAACTTAGCCCTAATCCTAGCCCTAAACTATTTCATTAACATAAACGTAACCTGAACCCTAAAGCTAACACTATCATTACCCTAACTCTAGCCCTAATGCTAATTCAAGCCCTAACCCTAAACCTTAACCCCTCCCAAACCCTAACTCTGCCCCTTCCCATGATAATATACCTAGCTCTAACCCTGAACCTACCCCTAAACCTAATCCTTATACTAGACCTAGCCATAAACCTAATCCTAAAACTATCGCTAGCCATAATCCTAGACCTAACATACTAGTACTACTAACTTTAGCCCTAATTTGAGTTTTAACCTAGCCATAATTATAGCCCTAAACTTAACACAAAAAAAACCCATAACCCTAACCCCAACCCTAGCTCTAATCCTATCCATAAACCTAGCCCTAAATTTAGCTCTAACCCTATCAATTACCCTAAACATAACCCTAATTATAATGCTAACTCTAGGCCTAAATCTAACCCTTTGCCTAACTGTAACCCTATCCATTATGCTAAATCCAACCTGAACCCTAAACAAAACCCTATCATTACCCTAACCCAAAACCTAATGCTAATTTGAGCCCTAACCCTAAACCCTAACCTAAACAAAACCCTAAACCTGACCCTGACCCTAATAATACCCCTAGTTCTAAATTTGACCCCTACCCAAAACCTAACACTTACATTAAACATAGCCATTAACCTAACCCTAAAACTATCCCTAACCATAACCCTAGACCTGACATTCACCCTAACAGTAATTCTAGCCCTAATCCTAACACAAACACTAGGCCCTCATCCTAGCCCTCAACCAAGCCTTAATCATAACTCTAATGAACCTAGCCCTAACCCTAATTCTAACCTTCACCCTAGCACTATTCCTAGCTCTAACCCCACCGTTTACACGAAACCTATCCCTAAGCCTAAAACTAACCCTAGGCCTAAACATAACCATAAACCTAGCCCTATTATTAGCTCTAATTAAGCCCTATACCTAACCAAACACTAAGCATAGCTGAAAGACTAACTCTCACTCTCACCCTAGCCCTATTCCTAGTTCTAACCCTATCCCTTACCATAACCCTAATCCTAGCCATAAACCAACACCTAACAGTAGCCCTATCCTTAGCACTAGACCTAATCCTAGATTTAATCCTAAATCAAAATCTAACTTTAACCCTAAGCCTAAACCTAAACCTAACACTAGCCCTACACCTAATGCTAAGTGTAAAACTAGCCCTAACCATAGCCCTAGCCCTAAAACAAAACTGAGCTATAGCCCTAATTTTAACACTTCACCTAAAACAAAACCTAACCCTACACCTAGCCCTAACCATAGCTCTAATTCAAGTCCAAAAACTAAACCTAAAACTACTCTGACCTTGAATTTAACCCTAACACTAACCCTAGCTCTAAATGTTATACCTAACCCTAACACTTGACCTAGTCCTAACCCTAATACTATACTAGACCAAATCATAACCGTAGTCCATACATTGGCCATAAATCTAAAACTAGCCCTAACTCTAACCAAAACCTAGCCTTAATGCAAGACCCAACCCTAGCTTTAACCATAAACCTAAACCGAACACTAGCCTAACCCTAACCCTAACCCTAAACATAGCCCTAATCCTAGCTCTAATCCTATCCCTTACCATAAGCTAACCCTAATGCGATGCTAACTCTAGACCTAATCCTAATCCTTAGCCTAACCAAACACTCACCCAATTACTAGTCCTAACCCTAGTACTAATTCTAGATCTAAACATAACCCAAACCCTAAACTTAACCTCACACTTATTTTGACCCTAAAGGTAACCATATGTCTAAACCTGACCCTAAACATAAATCGAACCCTAAGACTAGCACTAGCAATAACCCTAAACCTAAACATAACTCTAACACTAACCCTGGACCTAAATCTAATCCTATCTCTAGCGGTATCTCTAGCCCTAAACCTAAACAAAAACCTAGCCCTAGCCCTAATGATAAACCTTAACCTAACACAAACACTAACCCTACCCCTAGACCTAACTCTAGTGATAATCCTTGGTTTAACCCTAACACTAAATATAACCCAAACACTGACCCTGACCCTAACACTAACCCTAGCTCTAAACATCACGCTAACGGTAACCCTAACACTATTACTTGACCTAGCAGTAATATTTACCCAAAAAGTAGCCCTAATCATAACCCTGGTTTATATATTAGTTGTAGGCCTAACACTAGACCCAACCTAACCCAAAACCTGGCCCTAAGCTGAGGGCAAACCCTAGTTTAAACCTTAACCCTAACACTAGCCCTAATCCTAACATTAACCATAGCCCTAAACATAGCTCTAATTATATCAACTACCCTACCCTAACACTAATCCTAACCATAAGCCTAGCCCTAAACCTAGCTCTAATTCTATTCATTACCCTAAACATAATCCTAATCCTAATGCTGATCCTAGGCTTAAACCTGACACTATCACAATCAATAAACCTATCCATTGCCCTAAAACAAACATGAACCCTAATCCTAAGCCTATTCATTACCCTAACCCTAACTCTAACCCTAATGCTAATTCGAGCCCTAAACCTAAACCTTAACCTAAACCAAACCTTAAGCCAAAAAACTGACCCTAATAATACACATATCTGTAAATTTGACCCTTACCTTAAATCTAACCTTACACTAGACCTAACCATAAACATAAACCAAGACCTATCTTTAATGTAACCCTACACCTGATATTAGCCCTAGACCTAATCCTAGCCTTAACCTAACACGAACACTAGCTCTCATCCTAGCCCAAAACGTAGCCTTAATCATAACCCTAACTCTAATTCTAACACTTTCCCTAGCCTTAAACCGAGATATAACCCATTGCTTACGCTAAACCTAACCCAAACCCTAACCCTAACACTAAACCTAGACCTAATCTTAACCCTAGGACTAACCCTAACACTAACCCTAGCCTTAATCCTAAACCTAAACCTAATCATAGCTTTAAGACTAACTATAATTCTCACCCTAGCCCTAGCCCTAATTCTAACCCTATCACTTACCAAAATCTTAGAATAACCTAAGAATAGCCTAGAATGACCTAGAATAACCCTAGCCCTAACCTTACACTTTGCCCTAACCTTAGATCTAAACCTAACTTGAAATCTAACCCTAATTCTACACCTAAACCTAACACTAACACTAGCCCAAATCCTATCGCAAATCCTAAAACTAGCCCTAACCATAGGATTAGACCTAAAACAAAACTGAGCCATAACACTAACACTAAACTTTTACCTAAACCAAACCCTAACCTTATATCTAGTCCTAAGCCGAGCCCTAATTTGAGTCCTAATCTTAACCCTAAAACTACCCCTAAACCTGTCTTTGACATTAACACTAACCCTACCTCTAAGCATTACCCTAAACCTAAACCTAAACCTTAACCTAACACTAGACCTGGTCCTAACCCTAATTCTAAAACTAGTTCTAATCATAAACCTAGATCATACATTAGCTGTAACCTTAAACCTAATGCTATCTCAAACCTAGACAAAATCTGATACCTAACCCTAGCTTTCACCCTAAACCTAACCCTAACACTAGCCCTAACACTAACCCAAAACCCAGCTCTAACCCTAGCACTAACCTTATACTTTACTTTAGCCAAACCCCAACCCTAATGCTAACCCTAGTCCTAAAACTAATCCTTAGTCTAACCCAATCCCTAACCCTAATACTAATCCTAAGCCTAGCCCTCATTCTTGTTATAATCATAAACCAAATTTTAACCCTAACCCTGACCCTTATTCTGACCCTGAACATAAACCAAACCCTAACACTAGCCTTACCCATAACCCTATATCTAAACCTAACCCTAACACTAGCCCTAGATTAAACCTAATCCTAAATCTAACCATAACTTTAAACAAGACCTTAACAAAAAACTAGCCCTAGCTCTAATGATAACTCTTAACCTAAGCCAAACACTAACCTTACCTCTAGTCCTAACCAATCCTAATTCTGGCTCTAGACCTAACACTAACCCTAATACAAACACAGACCCTGACACTAACACTAACCCTAGCTATAAAACTGACCCTAACCAAAACCTAAACCTAACACTAGACCTAGCCATAACCGTAAACATAACCCTTACATTACCATAGCACTACAACTAGCTCTAAACCTAACACAAAACCTAGCCCTAATCCTAGGCCTAAATCTACCCCAAAGTGTAACCGTAACCCTAACCTATCCTTATCACTTACCCTAAGCCGAACCCTCACACTAACCCTAACCCTCACCTTAGACCTAACCCTAGATAAAACCCAAAACTGAACCCTAAACATAACCCTAGCCCTATCCCTAAACCTAATTCTAATCCTAGTCCTAACATAATGTTAACACTAGCCCTAATACTATCTCTAAAATTATCCATTACCCTAAACCGACCCTTAACCCAGTTATAACCCTAGCTCTAATTCTAATTGTAAACCAATCCTAGACATAAACCTACCTAATGATAACCCTAGCTCTAATCCTAATTGTAAACCTCATCCTAGACCTAACCCTAAACTTAACCCTCATCGAAGCCTTAACCCTAGATAAAAACCTAAACCTTACTCTAACACTAACCCTAGCCCAAACCCTAACACTAACCCTAAACCTAAAACTACCCCTAACCCTAGCCTGACATCTAACCATATCCATTACCCTAACTCAAATGATAATATTTGCCCTAAACTTAACACTAATCCTAAAACTAAAACTACCCCTAAACCTAACCCGATATCTAACCCTATACATTAACCTAACTCTAAAGATAACCTTAGCCCTAACCCTAACAATAACCATAACCTTAACCATAAATCTAACACTAGACATAATCTTAAACCTAACCCTCACCCTAGCACGAACCCTAGCTCAAAACCTAACCTGTACCCTAAAACTAACATAAACCCTAACCATAGGTCTAGCACTAACCCTAACTCTAGTACTAATCCTATACAAAACCCTAACCCTAACCCTAGCTCTAATGCTATTCATTACTCGAACAATAACCCTAAGCCAAATGCTAACCCTAGGCCTAACCCTAAAGCTATCACTAACCCTAACCCTACCAATTACCCTAATCTTAACCTGAATCCTAAATCTAAATCTATCCATAAACCTAATACTAATTCTAAACCTAAACCTAATCTGAGCACTAAACCTAATAATTAACCTAACACAAACCCGAAACCTCACCCTCACCCTAAAAATACACCTTACTCTTAACCTGGGTCATACCCTAAACCTAACATTAGACCTAGCCATGAAACTAACCCTATAACTATCCCTAGCCATAACCATAAACCTGACATTATTCTTATCCCTAAAACTTGCTCTTACCCTAACACAAACCCTAGCCATCATCCTAACCACAAATCTAGCCTTAATTCTAACACAAAACTAACCCTAGACCTAAACCTAATTCTAATCATCGCCCTAGCTTTAAACCTAGCTATAATCCCATCCCTTCCCCTAAACCTAACCCTAAACCTAATCTTAAACATAGCCCTAACCTAGGACTAACCCTAACACCAATGCTAGACATATTCCTAGCCCTAATTTAGCCGTACACTGAACCCTAACCCTAGCCTTAAGACTAACTCTAACTATCGCCCTATATCTATTCCTAGTCCTAACCCTATCCCTTACCGTAACACAAACACTAGACCTAACCTTAGTCCTAACCCTAGCCATAGCCCAAACCCTAAAATTAAACATAACTCTAAATGTACCCCTAAGCCTAAACTCACCCTATCACTAGCAATAATACTAACATTAATTGTAAAAATACCCTTAATTTATCCTTAGCCCTAAAACATAGTGAGCCACAGAACAAACCCCAACCATTAACCTAAACCAAATTCTAACCCAACATCTAGCCCTAAGCCTACACCTAATTAGAGTCCTATCCCCAACCCTAAAACTAACTCTGACCCTGACTCTGAACCTAAAACTAACCCTAGCTCAAAACATCACCCTGAACTTAAACCTAACCATAAAACTAGACTTAGCCCTAACCGTAGACCTAAAATTAGCCCTAATCATAACCCTAGTTCTTACATTAGCTATACCCCTAACACTAGCCCTAATGTTACCCAAAATGTAGCCGTAATGCGCGCCCCAACCCTAGCTTTAACCCTAACTCTAAATCTAAAACAAGCCATAACTCTTACTCTAAACCTCAACCTAACTTTAATCCTTGCACTAACCATAAACTTAACACTAACCCTAACACTAACAATTACCATAACCATAGCCCTAACACTAGCTCTAATCCTATTCATTACCCTAACCCTAATCCTAATCCTGACCCTAATGCTAACCCTCGGCCTTACCCTAACACATTCACTAACCGTACCTATCCATTACGCTAAACATAACCCTAACCCTAAACCTAACCAAACACTAAACCTAGACGTAACACTAACCCTAAAACTAGCCCTAATTGTAACCCTAGTTCTTACATTAGCTGTAGCCCTAAAGCTAACACAAAACCTAGCCTAGACCTAATCGAAGTTCTAATCCTACCTTTAACCCTAACCCTAAACCGAACCCTAGCCCTAACCCTAACCCTAACCTTAGCCCTAACACTAGTGCTACCCATATCCCTTACCCTAAGCCAAACTCTAAACCTAAAGGTACCCTAGTCCTAAACCTAATTCTTAGCCTAACACAAAACCTAACTCTATTACTAGTACTAAACCTAATCCTCAATCTAGATCTATCACTATCCCAAACTCTAACACTTACTCTGACCCTTATTCTGACCCTAACACTAACTATAGATCTAAAACTGACCCTAACCCTAAACCAACCCCTAATATTGGCACTACCAGTAACCCTATAACTAAAGCTTACCCTAACACTAGATTTAGACCTACACTTAATCCTTTATCTAGTGATAACTCTAGGCCTAGCCCTAAATAAAAACTTAGTCCTAGCCCTAATAATAACCCTTAACCTAACCCAAATACTAACCCTACCCCTAGACCAAACCCTAGTCCTAATGCTGGCCCTAACAATAAACCTAACCATAAACCGAACACTGACTCTTACACTAACACAAACCCTAGCTCTAAACCTTATCCTAACAAAACACATAACCCAAACACTAGACCTAGCCATATCACTAACCCTGAAACTAGCCATAACCATGGGCCAAAACCTACCTCTAACTCTATCCATTACCCTAAAGCTAACCCTTACCCTAAAGCTAAACCTAGCCTAAACACCTAAAACTGACTCTAACCCTAATCTTTGTCCTAGCCAAACACTAGCTCAATCCCTAACCCTTAAACTTAACCCAACCCTAACACTAACCCATGGCCTAAACCTAAACCTAACCTTAACCCTAGCACTAATCCTATCCTTAAACCTATCCCTAACCCTAGCTCTAAGCCTACATATTACCCTAACTCTACCCTAATCTTAATGATAACCCTAGCCTAACCCTAGCTCTAACCCTACCCATTAACCTAATATTAACCCTGATGATAACCCTAGCTCTTACCCTAAATCTAACCTAACCCTAACCCTAGACATAACCATAAACCTAAACTTTGCCATAGAGCTAACCCTTGCTCAAACCGAAACCATTACCCTAAACCTAACACTAAACCTATCCCTAACCCTAAACTAAAGCCTAACCCTAACCCTAACCCTAACACGACATCAAACCCTATCCAATACCCTAAACCTAATGATAACCCTAGCCCTAAAATTAACACTAACCTTGGCCCTAGCCGTAACTATAACCTAGATCTAACCCTAAACCTAAACCTTGCCCTAGTGCTAACCATAGCTCAAACTCTAAACCATACCATAAACCTAAACCTAACCCTAACCCTAGGCTTAACCCTAACTCTAGCCCTAATAATAACCATAACCCAAGCCCTAACCCTATCCCTTACCCTAAGCACAACCATAACCCTAAGGCTAACCCTAGGCCTAACCCTAACCCTTTTGCTAACTCTAACACCATCAATTACCCTACACCTAACATGAACCCTAAATCCAAACCTATCATTAACCTAAAAAATCTCTAATGCTAATTCAAGTCTAAACCTAAATCCTAACCTAAACCAAACACGAAACTTAATTCTAACCCTAATAATATCCCTAGCTCTAAACCTGACCCTTACCCTAACCGAACCCTTACACTAGACCTAGCAATAAATCTAACCCTCAATCTATCCCTAATGTAAGCCTAGACCTGACACTAGCTTAGTCTTAGCCCTAATTCTTGCCATAACCCTAAAACAAACCCTAGCCCACATCCTAGCCCTAAACCTAGCCTTATTATTAAATCAAACCATAACCCTAGCCCTAATCAAAATTCTAATCTATGTCCTAGCCCTAAAACTAGCTCTTACCCCAACCCTTCCCCTAAACCTAACCATATCCCTAAACATAAACCTAAGGCTAAACTAGGCCTAACCCTAATACAAACACTAGACCCAATCCTAGCTCTAATTTAGCCTTAAA
This sequence comes from Marmota monax, assembly GCF_021218885.2. Lineage (NCBI taxonomy): Eukaryota > Metazoa > Chordata > Mammalia > Rodentia > Sciuridae > Marmota > Marmota monax. The sequence continues at coordinate 117,145 of NW_026695083.1, forward strand.
CCTAACCTAACCCTATCCCTAAGACTAACTCTAAATCTCGCCCTAGCCCTATTTCTAGTTCTAACCCTATCCCTTACCAAAATCCTGTCACTTGCCTTTACATTAGCCCTAACCCTTGCTCTAGCCTTTATCCTATATCAAACCCTAACTCTAAATATAACCATAACCCTAAGCTAAACCTCTCACTAACACAAGCCATAACACTAATGCTAATCCTAAAACTAGCTCTAACCTAGCCCTAGCCCTACTAAACAACCGAGCCATAGTCCTAACCCTAAGCTTTAACATAAAGCAAACACTAAGCCTACACCTATCCCTAAACCTAGCTCTAATTCAAGTCCTATACCTAACCCTAAATCAAACCCTGACCCTGATTCTGACCCTAACACTAACCCTAGCCCTAAACATCACTCAAAACCTAGTTCTAATTGTAACCCTCGTTCTTACATTGGCTGTAGCCCTAAAAATAGCCCTTACCTAACTCAAAACCTCTCCCTAATCAGAGCCATAACAATAACTTTAACCCTAACCATAACCCTAATTCTAGCCCTAACACTTACCCAAAACTTAACTCTAAACCTAATCCCTGACATAACCCAAAACCTAACCCCAACCCTAGACTTAATCCTAACCATAAACCTAGCCCTAAACCAAGATGCAACCATATCCATTACCCTAATCCTAATCCTAATCCTAATGCTAACCCTAGGATAACCCTAAACCTATTCCTAACTCTAGACTTATACATTACCCTAAACCTAACCTGAACCCTAATCCTAAGCATATCCATAAAGCTAATCCTAACCCTAATAATCTTAACCCTAAAACTATCTCTAACCATAACCCTACACCTGACATTAGCCATAGCCCTACTGAAGCCCTAACCCTAAAACAAACTCTAGCCCTAATCCTACTTATAATCTTAGCCTTAATCCTAAACATAACCGTAACCATAGACCTAAACCTAATTTTAACTGTCGCCCTAGTTCTAAAGCTAGCTATAACAACATACCTAACCATAACCATAACAATAACCCTAGCCATAAACCTAGGCTCAGCCTTAATACTAACCCTAGCTCTAATTCTAGCTCTAATTAAGCCCTAATTCTAACCCTAAATCGAATCCTAACACTAACTCTAACTCTCGTCCTGGCCCTATTCCTAGTTCCAACCCTATCCCTTATGATAACTTAAACCCTAGCCCTAACCCTAGCCCTCACATTCACTGTAGCCCTAAACCTAGATCTAACCTTAACTCTAAATCTAACACTAACCGTAAGACTAAACCAACCCTAACACTAGCTCTAACCCAAACGCTAATTTGAAAACTAGCCCTAAACCAAGCCCTAGATCTCAAGCAAAACTGAGACATTTAAACCAAAGCCTAACTCTACAGCTAGTACTAACCCTACCCCAAATTTGAATCCTAATCCTAATCCTAGAACTAATACTAACCCTGACTCTGACCTTAACACTAACCCTAGCTCTACACATCACCCTATCCCTAAACCTAATTCTAACACTAGACCTCGCCCTAAACCTAACCCTAAAACTAGCCCTAATCATAATGCCAGTTCTTAAACTAGCCATAGTCCTAAACCTAACACAAAACCTAGCCCTAACCCAAGGCCTAACCCTAGCTTTAACCCTAATCTTAACCCTGGCACTAACTCTAACCCTATCCCTAGTCCTAATCCTAGCTCTAACTCTATTTCTTACACTTAGTTAAACCCTCACCCTATTGCTACCCTAGTCCTAACCCTAATTCTATGCCTACCCCAAACCCTAACTCTATTACTAGTCCTAACCCTAAACTTCATTCTAGCTGTAAACTTAACCCAAAACCTAACTATAACCCTGACCCTTATTCTGATCCTAACACTAAACCTAGGTTTAAACCTGACCATAACCCTTATCCGAAACCTAACACTAGCCCTACCATTAACCCTAAAACTAAACCTAACAATCACACCAGCCCTAGACCTAAATCTAATCCTAAATATAGCCATAACCCTAGCCTTAGCCCTAACAATAACCCTTAACTTAAACCAAACACTATCTCTACCCCTAGACCTAACCCTAGTCCTCATTTTGGACCTAACCCTAAACCTAATCCTAACCTGAACCCTGACATTTACCCTAACAAAAACCCTAGCTCTAAACCTTATTCTAACCCCAAAACTAACCCTAACACTAGATTAACTCTAAATCTAGCCATAACCATAAGTCCAGCTCTTACATTACCCATATACCTAACAGTAGACCTAAACCTCACACAAAACCTATCCCTAATTACAGCCCTAAACCTAACCTTAAGCATAATTCTATTCCTAAACCTAGCCCTAACCCTAATCCTAAACCTAAACCTAACGCTAACCTAAACCTAAACCTATCTTTAACCTGCCATCTAAACCTATTAACCTAACCCTAATAATAACCCTAGCCCTAAGCATTACACTAACCATGACCATAACTATAGACAAAACCATGTTAAGGTTTATAAACAAGTCAAGTTGGCGCCTGGCATTTTGCCAGAGGGAGTGGTTTGAGAAGTAATGCCAGCGAGCCATTAAGTGTGGAGATTCCTTATTGGTTGACTGCTGTATCTAGTTTATGTTAGTTAAGATAAGCTGTGTGAAATGTATATATACCCCTCTTGTCCTACAATAAGCGGCTCCCACTCCTGCTGTATCAATCTACACAAGTTGTTGATCACCCCCTGTTTATTTTGCTGCAGCTGGACTGCTGCAGATGGTGGCTATACCGGGAACCCCAGGACACTCGGCGGTAAGTGACGAAAAAAAGCTGCTCATCCCTAGATAGGACGGGAGCAAATCTGCTCATCCCTAGGCAGATAGGGCGAGAGGAAAAATGGCCATTTTGAGAAAATAGAGAAGACAGATACAGTATGTTTGTGTCTTGTTTTGTCTTGAAATGTTTTATTGTATTTGTGACGAAAATATGGAAGGGGTGTTAAGTAAATTACTAAGGGAAGAAGGCACCCCAGTGGAACCAAGAGCAGTTAGGGCATGTGTTGATGGAAGCCCAGGAACTCTAGTCAGAAAGAAAAAAGTTCAGAGGAGGAAGGATTATCAGGAAAAATGTTGCAGCAAAAGGCTACTACTGACTACTTTTCATTACCTGAGGGTGCTTGAATCGGCAAGGTGGCTGCCATGTGCGCGAGCCGGTCCTGGTGCAGCAAAGACTTTCCAAGTGGTGGCAGCCGGCTCTTCCCGACGCCTGGGGAGCGGGACTCCACTGAGAGAGCCCAAATCCAAACCTGACCTGGAGGCACAGTCTCGCAGGCTCTTGCTCCCTGTGCCCAGTGGTAGTTTGAGTCCTGAACACTCCCCGGACTCTCCCCAGGGCCATCTGGGGCTGCCCAGGACGCTGCAGGCAGAAGATGGCCCCAGTCCCTGAAGTTTGATCATTTCCAAGGCCAGTAACTACAATGGTTCTCCCACACCTGGAAGCTAATGAGTAATGAGCACTATTAAGGCTTATTTCAAATGTAAAAAACCTTGAGATAATGTACTAAATTGTTCAGAAGGTTGTTTTCTTAGTACCTGCTGAAATACTACAGGATTTTCTTTAGCCATCTGGAGTTCCCACCTTCATCCAAGTGCCAGTGAAGACGAAAGTGGAAGAATTTCCAGTGTTGCTGAGAACCGGACGAGACTTGGATCAAGCTAGCTGCCTGCAGAACTTACCTGGACTGTAATTTAAGCTAGCTGCCTGCAGAACTTACCTGGACTATGATTTACCTGGACTGTGAGTTAATCTATTGATACACTGATTTACCTGGACTGAGACAACAAACTGTAATCTACAACAAATTGTAACTCGGTATCTTTGCTAACGGTGTCATTGCTGGTATAATTTTTCCAAGGGCTTCTTGCATGGAGCCATCAATTGGCTTGGTATTGTGGCATTTTGTATTCTCCCCTTCTGCTTGTAGCAGATTATTTATGATGTTCTGTAAGAACCACTATGGTTGTTATTTAAATTTTTAAAAAGCGGGAAATGTTAAGGTCTGTAAACAAGTCAAGATGGCACCTGGCATTTTGCCAGAGGGAGTGGTGTGAGAAGTAATGCCAGCGAGCCACTAAGTGTGGAGATTCCTTATTGGTTGACTGCTCTATCTAGTTTATGTTAATTAAGATAAGCTGTGTGGAATGTGTATATACCCCTCTTGTCCTACAATAAATGGCTCCCACTCCTGCTGTATCAATCTACACAAGTTGTTCGTCACCCCCGAGTTATTTTGCTTCAACGGACTGCAGCAAAACCATAAATTAATCTTAGCTATAGCAAAAATCCTAGCTCAAACCCTAAATCGAACCCTAAACATAATCCTAAGTGTAACCCTCCCCCTAACCCTTACCCTAACCCTAACTCTAGCCCTAATCCTAACCTTTATCCTATCCCTAACCCTAGGTCTAATCTTATAAATTACCCTAACAATAACCATAACCCTAATGCTAACCCTAGGCCTAACCCTAAACCTATCACAAACCCTAACCATATCCATCACCTTAAACCTAACCTAAACCTAAACCTAACACTGTCCATTACCCTAACCCTACTTCTATCTTTACTGCTAATGTGAGCCTTAACCTTAAAGCTTAACTGAACCAAAATCCAAAGCCTGACAGTGATCCTAATAATACCCCAGCTCTTAATCTGACCCTTTCCCTGAATGTAACACTTTAATTTAACCCAGCCATAAACCTAATCCTAAAAATATCACTAACTATAAACCTAGACCTGACATTAGTCCCAGCCCTAATTCTTGCCCTTAACCTAACACAAAACCAAGCCCTAATCCTAGCCTTAAATCTAGCCTTAATCCTAAAACCTAACCATAAACATAGCCCTAAACTAAAAGCTAATCATAAAACTAGCCCTAACCCTAAGCTTAGCACTAAAACAAAACTGAACAACAGGCCTAACAGTAACCTTAACTTAAACCAAAACCTAGCACTACACCTAGATCTAACCCTAGCCCCAATTCAAGTCCTAATCATATCCTTAAAAATAATCTTGAACCTGACTTATATCCTAACACTAATCCTAGTTCAAAACACCACCCTAACCCTAAACCTACTGTAATCCTATCCCTATATTTAACCCTAAACCTAGCCCTAAACCTAGGTCAAAACCTAAACTTTATGCTAAACATAACCCTAAACCTAAACCTAAACCTAGTTCTAACACGAACTCTAACCCCAACTCAAGGCATATTCCTAACCATAACTCTAGTTCTAACCCTATCAATTACCCTAACCATAACCCTTACCCTAATGCTAACCCTAAGCCTAACCCTAGCCCTATCACTAACGCTAACCATATCAATTACCCTAAACCAAACCTGAACTTTAAAACAAACCCTAACTATACCTTAACCCTAACCCTAATGCTAATTTGAGCCATAAACCTAAATCCTTACCTAAGCAAAATCCTAATCCTAATAATTCCCCGAGCTCTAAACCTGACCCTTACCCTAATCCTAACCCTTACACTAGACGTCGCCATAAGCCTAACCCAAATATATCTTTAACCATAACCCTAGACCTCATATTAGCCCTAACACTAATCCTAGCCCTGAATCTAAAACGAACACTATCCCTCATCCTAGCTGTAAACCTAGCCTTAATCACAACCCTAACTCCAACCCTAGATCTAACCCTAACTCTAATCCTCACCCTATGTCTAAACATAGCTATAACACCATTCTTTATCCTAAACTTAAACCTAACTCTATCCCTATTGCTAGGCCTAAGCTAAACACTAACCCTAGCCCTAATCCTAGTTTTAATTTAACCCTATCCCAAACCCTAAATCTAATTTTAGCCCTATCACTAACTCTAACTCTCACAGTAGCCCTAACCCTAATTCTAATATTAAAACTAGCCCTACCCCTAGTCCTAGCCCTAAAACAAAACTGAACCATAGCCCTAACCTTAACCCTTAACCTAAACCAAATCCTCACCATAACACTAGCCCTAATTTGAGTTTTAATCCGAACCCTAAAACTAACCCTGACCTGACTCTGACCATAACACTAACCATAGCTCTAAACATAACCCTAACCCTTAACTTAACCTAACACTAGACATAGCCCTAACTCTAACCAAATTTAGCCCTAAACATAACCCTGGTATTTACATTAGTCATAAGCCTAACTCTAGCACTAACTTAACACAAAACCTAGCCCTAATCCAAGCTGTAACCCAAGTTTTAACCCTAACCCTAACACCAAACCTAGCCCTAATCAAAAACATGCCCCTAGCCCTTACCCTAGCTCTAACCCTATCCATTGCCATAAGCATAACCCTAATGCTAATGCTAAACCTAGTCCTAAACCTAACCCTATCTCTAATTTTAACCTAATCCAAACCTAAACTCTAAGCCTCACCCTATCATTGACCTAACACTAACCCTAATGCTAATTTGAGCCCTAACTTTAAAACTTAACCTATCCCAAACCCTAAACCAGACTCTGACTGTAAAAAGAGTCCTAGCTCTAAACCTGACCCTAACCCTAAAACTAACCCTTACACTACATGTAGCCGTAAACCTAACACTAAAAGTATCTTTAACCATAACCCAAGACCTGATATTAGCCCTAGCCCTATTCCCAGCCCTAAATTAAAACAAACCCTGGTCCTCATTCTAGCTCTAAACCTAGCCCTAATCAGAACCCTAACCTTAACCTTAGCCCTAACCTAATTCTAACTCACCCTGCCATTAAACCTAGCCTAAAAATATCCCATACCCTAAACTTAATCCTAACCCTAACCCTAACACAAGACCTAAGGTGAACACTAACCCTAGCCCTAATCCTAGCCTTAATTTAACCGTATCCCTAATTCTAATGCTAACCATAGCCCTAAGAGTAATTCTAACTCTCACACTAGACCTACCCCTACTTCTAAACCTATCCCTTAACTTAACCCTAACCCTAGGCCTAAACATAGCCATAAACCTAGCCAAAACATTTGCCTAATCCTTATTCATAGTCCTAACCCTAGATATAACTCTAATTCTAACACTAACCCTAACATTAATACTAGTACTAATCCTAACACTAACCAAGAAACTATCCCTAACCCTAATCATAGCAGAAAAAAAAAAAAAACGAGTAATAGCCCTAACACAAAACCTTAACTTAAACAAATCCTAATACTACCCACAGACCTAACCCTAGCCCTAATTCGAGTCCTAACCTTAACCTTAATACTAACCCTGACTCTGAATCATATTATAACACTCCCCCTAGCTTCAAACACCACCCTAACCTTAAATCAAACCCTTACAGTAACCCTAGCTTAATTTCAAGTCCTAACCCTAACTCTAAAACTAACTCTGACCCTGATTATTAACCTAACACTAACACATGCTCTAAATATCACCCTAACCTTAAACCTAATCCTAACACTAGAGGTTTAACCCCTAATCATAACCCCCAAATTCACATAAATTGTATAGCACTCATTCTAGCTCTAACCATAACCCAAACCCTAACCCTGACCCTTATTCTGACCCTAAAACTAATCGTAGGTTTAAACCCGAACCTAATCCTAAACTGAACCCTAAGAGTAGCCCTTCCTGTAAACTTAGACCTAAACCTAAACCTAACACTAGCCCTAGACCTAAACCTAATCAAAAATCTATCCATAACTCGAAACTTAGACCTAATGAAAAACCTAGACATAGCCCTAACAATAACCCTTAGCCTAATACAAACACTGCCTCTTCCCCTATACCTAATTCTGGCTTTAATTCTAACCATAACACTAACCTGAACACTGAACATGACACTAACAGTAACCCTAGCTATAAACACCACCCCAACCCTAAATCTAACCCTAAAACTATACCTAGCCCTAATATTAACCCTAAAACCAGCCTGCATCATAACAAGTACTTACATTAGCTGTAGCCCTAACCTATTGCAAAACCTAGCCCTAATAGAAGGCCTACCCTAGCTTTAACCCTAAAGCTAATCCTAATCCTAATCATAGCCCTAAACATAAGCCTAAGCCTAGCACTAATTCTTAGCATAACGCTAGCCCTAACACTAGCTTTATCCTATCCATTATTTTAATGATAACCCTAACCCTTGTGCTAACCCTAGGCCAAACCCTAATCCTATCTCTAACCCTAACCCTATCCATTACCCTACACTTAACCTGAACCCTAAACCTAAAACTATCATTACCCTATCCTTAAAAATAATGCTAATTCGAGCCTTAAACATAAACCTTAACCTAACAAAAACCCTAAACCTGACCCTAACCCTAATAATACCCCTAGTTCTAAACTTGACCCTAACCATAAACCTAACCCTTAAAATAGACCTAGATATAAACCTAACTCTAAACTATCCCTAACTGTAACCGTAGACCTGAATTTTGCCATAGCTCTAATCCTAGTCCTAACCCTAACACAAAACTTAGCCCACATCCTAGCCATAAACTTCAACTTAATCATAAACCTAACCCTAACCCTAATTATAATGCTCACCCTAGCCATAAAACTAGCTGTAATCCCAACCCTTACCCTAAACTTAACCCTAACCCTAAATCTAATATTAACCCTAGCCCTAACACTAACCCTTGCCTTAAGATTAGTTCTATCTCTTGCCCTAGCCCTATGCTGAGTTCTAACCCAATCCCTTACCATAACACTAAACATAGCCCTAACACTAGCCCTATCCTTTGCCCTAGCTCAAAGCCTACATCTAAACCTAACTCTAAATCTAACCCTAAACCTAAGCCTAAACCTCACACTAAAACTAGCCCTAACCCTAATTCTAACAATAATCCTAAAACTAGCGCTAAACTACCCCTAGCCCTAAAACAAAACCGAGTCATACCCCTAATTCTAACCCTTAACCTAAACCAAACCCTAAGCTTAAACCTGGCCCTTCTCCTATCTCTAATTCCAGTCCTAAATCTAACCTGAAAAGTAATACGGACACTGACTCTGACCCAATTACTAACTCCAGCTCTAAATATTGTAATAACCATAAACCTAACCCTAACACTAGACCTAGTACTAACCCTAATCCTATAACTAGCGCTGATCATAACCCTACTTCATACATTACTCGTAGCCTTAACCCTAATCCTAACCTAACACAAAACCTAGCCTTAATCCGAGTCCTAAACCTAGTTTAACCCTAAACTTAAACCTAACCCTAAACCAAACAAAAGCCCTAATCTATATATATATTATATTATATATATATATATTATATATTATATATATATATATATATATATATATATATATCTCCCTAGCCCTAATCTTAGGTCTATCCCTACTCATTACCATAATGATAACCCTAATCCTTATGCTAAATATTAGGCCTAAACTTAACCCTATCCATTACACTAAATAACATCTAAACCTAAACCCTAACCTTGTCATTAACCCTAACCATAAACCTAATTCTAATTTGAGCCCTAAAACTTATCTCTAACCTAAACCAAACCCTAACCTTGAACCTGACTCTAATAATAACCCTAGCTCTAAACCTAACCCTTACCCTAAACCTAACCCTTACACTGGACCAAGCCATAAACCTAACACTAAATCTATCCCTAACTGTAACCCTAGACCTGGCATTAGCCCTAGACCTAATACTAGCCCTAACCCTAACACAAAACTAGCCTTTATTCTAGCCCTAAGCCTAGCATTAATCATAAACTTAATCTTAACCCTAATCCTAACCCTAATACTAACTCTCTCCCTAGTCCTCAACTTAGCTATAACCCACTGCCTTACCCTACCTGAAACCTTAACTTTAACCCTAATCTGAGGTCTAAACCTAACACTAACCTTAGCCCTAATTTAGCCGTATCCCTAAACATAACCCTAGCCCTAGCCCTACGACAAACTCTAACACTCACACTAGCCTATCATTCGTTCTAACCCTATCCCTTACCATAACCCTAAACCTAGCCCTAACCCTAGTCCTAACCCTTGCCATATCCTTAGTCCTAGCCCTAACCAAAGATCAAATCCTAATTCTAAATCTAACCCTAACCCGAAGTCTAAGCCTAACCATTATAAATACATTTATATTTAGATTCTATGTCTACAGATGTTGGCTTCAATTATTATTTAGAATATAGTCATTAGTTTCATAAAAGGCATACCATTTCTGGTGGTATAGAAAGAACTGATGGTCAGCGGTAGGATGCTATGTTAAGGGGAAAGGAGTGAAGGTATGAGATTAATCTATCTTAGCAAATTGGAGGAGAACTGTAATGAATAGACAGGGGTAATGTATGGAGAATGTATAAATTCAAATTCCTTATCTGTATTCATAAAATTACCCTATGTATGAATAGTAAAAGTTTTGAGGTTGAAAGTGGTATAGAGGGAGGAAGAAAAAAGAAGAAATAAACAAGGAAATAAAGAGAGGAAGAATGAAAATAAGATAAAATAAAGGAGGGGATGAGGTGGGCCTATGCAATTCCTCTATATTAAACTATTCTGGTTATTCAGTTCTTAAAGTCAAACTTCTTGGTTTCACATATGTTGAGACTTTGAGGGCCAGAGGAGGAAAGGTAGAGGAGAATAGATGAGAAGAGCGAGAATAGAAAAGTCTCTCAGAACTCTGTTTTCTCCCAGTAGGTGGAGTTGTCTATTCCTAGCTTGAGTTTCTGTGCTAAGGGTGGTGGAGGTACCAGTTTGAGAGGGCTTGAGCTTCTACCTGGAGCCTCCCTACTCTTAGTCTCTGAGTTGGAAACCATGTACCTGTACAGTTGCTGTTCTGCATTGATAGCTACGCAAACCCACCCCCCCCCAAAAAAAAAAAAAAAAAAAAAAACTTGTGAGAAAAATCTTGAGTTATCACAGCTGGAGGTAGGGGAGTTGAAAACAATTTACCTGATCAGCCACAGAACTGAGCTGGTAGCAACGGCTACAAGTAGATGGTGAGTAATGTTTTCCAAGATGGATTCCATCTGTTACCTATGTAGGGTGTTTGGTGAGGTGGGTGGTTCTGGGGTGACCGTTGGCCTTGTCCAGAGCTTGGTCTGGTGACCCACAAACAAAGCCTCTGTGTTCTGTGCTACCTATCGTCTGTGCAGAGAGCACCTGCACAGCCAAGACTTCCGTCTGAGCCAAGAGCGAACCCACGGCCAAGACTTCCAACTGTGCAAAGAGCTCCAGCAAGCCTCTAGTTTCTTCAAATTTCTATGATATTTAAGATTCATCTTTTACTTAGCCTTACTATGCTACACAGATTTGAGCCTTCTTGGTTCAATGGTTCGCTGTCAGGAACAGTTTGTATTTTAAGATTTTTCTTCATTATGGCTTATTGATGTGAATGAAAATTGAGCTGGAAATAAAACAGGGTTGGTAGGAGATGCTTGAGACTTCACAAATCAGTTCTCAGTGGGCACTTTCTGGTTTCTTTCTTTTGAAGGTAGTTGAAAGTTGAAGCATGCAAAAGCAACTGTATCTGAGAGCCCTTAAGGAGAAAACATAGAAATATGTTTGTATTAAAATAAGTCTTCCAATGATTTCAGGTTTCTTTGATACTGTACAGTATTCATCTTTAACTTTTCCCACTGATCTCCCCAAGTTTGGGACACCTAGGATCAATGGTTTTCTATACAGTTATGTGTTAGGGTTAGGGTTATGGTTAGGGTTAGGTTTAGAGTTAGTGTTAGAGATATTTTTGTTCAAATTTCTTTGCTACAGGGCTGCATTAATCTTTTTGCTAGCCTTACTATTCTCCCCAGGTTTGGCACTTCTGGATTCAGTGGTTTGCTGTCAGGAATAGTTTGCATTTTAAGTTTTCACTTCATTTTGACCTATATGGGTAAATGGAAATAGACCTTGAATTCAAACAGAGTTGGTTTGAAAGTTTGCTTGAAACCTCACACACTCAATCCGTTCCCAGTGTGTATTTTCTGGTTTGTTTCTTGTGAAAGTAGCCCTATGCTGAAATAGAAATACCCTCATCTGTGAGTGCTTTAGGAGCAACCTTCAATAATTTTTGGTCAAAATACTTTGATACTGTACAGAATTCATCCTTCACCTAGCCTTAATAGTATCCCCAATTTGGGGCCTTTAAGTTCAATGGTTCACTGTCAGGAACAGTTTGAATTTTTAGGTGTTACTTTATTATGACCTATAGGTGTGAATGGCAATGAAGCTTTAGAGATAGTGTTAGTGTTACAGTTTTTATTCAAATTTCTTTGATACTGTGAAGGCTTCATCTTTTACCTAGCCTTATTATGTGCCCCAGTTTTGGGCCTTCTTTGTTCAATGGTTTGCTGTTGGGAATAGTTTGTTTTTAATGTCTCACTTCATTTTGACCTATATGGGTAAATGCACATGGAGCTAGATATCAGAGGGTTGGTGCTAGCTGGTTGAAACGTCACATACTCAATCAGTTGTCTTTGGACACTCTGGTTTCTTCCTTGTGAAAGTAGCTGTAAGATGAAGCATGCAAAACTAATTTATCCAAGATCACTTCAGGAGAAAACAGGGAAATATGCATGTAGTGAAATACCACCCCCAATTATTTGGTCAGATTTTTTGATACTGTGCAGAATTCATCTGTAATCTGGCCCCACTAGTCTCCCCAAGTTTGAAACTTTTATGATCAAAGGTTCTCTTAACAGGTTAGGGTTACAGTTATGGTTAGAGTTATGGCAAGGGTTAGAGCTAGTGTTAGGGTTAGAGAGAGGCTTTTTTCAACTTTTTTTGATACATGGCAGGATTCATCTTTTTCCTATTCTTAGTATACTCCCCATGTTTGGACCTCCTAGGTAAAAGGAGGTGCTCTCAGGAGCAGTTTTAATTTTCATGTTTCATTTCTTTTTGCCCTATAGGTGTGAATGGAGATGAAGATGGAACTAAAACAGGGTTTGTGCTAGCTGCTTGAAACTTCACACACCCAATCAGTTCTGAGTTCACATTCCTCTCATTTGTTTCCTGTGGAATTAGCCCAAAGCTGAAGTAGAAAGAAACAGCTTTATCTGTGAGCACTTTAAGAGCAAGCTTCAATTTTTTGCTTGATTGCTTTGATACTGTATGTGATTCATCCTTTTCGTAGCCTTAGTAGGATCCACAAGTTTCGGCCTTCAAGGTTTGCCGGTTCAGTGTCAGGAAGAGTTTGAATTTTTAGGTTTCACTTTATTATGGTCTATAGATGTGAATAAAAACGGAGCTGTAAATCAAACAGGGTTAGTACTAGCTGCTTGAAACTTCACACACTCAATCAGCTCTCTGTGGGCACTATCTGGTTTGTTCCTTGTGAAAGTACCATAAACTGCACCATGAAAAAATAATTTAAACAAGAGCACATTAGGAGAAAAAAAGGAAATATGAATATACTGAAATACCTCCCCCAATTACTTTGTCAGATTTCTTTGATACTGCACAGGATTTATGTGTTAGATTGCCCCACTAGGTTCCTTTATTTGGGGACTACTATGATCAATGGTTCTCTAAACAGGTTAGGTTAGGTTTAGTATCAGGTTAGGGCTAGGTTTACAGCTAGTGTTTTGTTAGATTTAGTTTTGTCCAAATTTCTTTGATACTGGGCAGGATTCAACTTTTACCTAGCCTTACTCTATTCCCTAGGTTTGGGACTCTTGGGTCAAGGGTTAGCTGTCTAGAACAATTTGTATTTTAAGTTTTCTCATTATTTTGAACTATGTGGGTAAATGGAAATGGAACTGGAAATCAAAGAGGGTTGTTGCTTGCTACTTCAAACCTCACACACTCAATCAGTTCTCTATGCACATTCTCTAGTTTATTCTTTGTGAAAGTAGCCCTAAGCAGAAGCAACTTTATGTGAGAGCACTTTAGGAGAAAATGGAAATATGCATGTGCTGAACTACCTCCCCCAATTATTTGGTCAGATTGCTTTGATACTGTGAAAGATTCATCTGTTAGCCTGCCCCACTTGGCTTGGGACTTCTAGGATCAAAGGGACTCTAAACAGGTTAAGGTTAGTGTTAGGGTTAGTGTTAGAACTAGGATTAGATCTAGTGTTAGGGTTAGAGTTAGTTTTGTTTTCAAATTTCTATGATACTGTGGAGGATTCATCTATTTCCTGTTTTGAGTATACTCCAAATGTTTGGGCCTCCTACATAAAGGGTTTGCTTTCAGGAACAGTTTCAATTTTCATGTTTCTCTTCTTTTTGCCCTATAGGGGTGAATGGAAATGAAGCTGGAAATCAAACAGGGTTTGGGCTAGCTGCTTGAATCATCACACACTCAATCAGTTCTCAGTGAGGATTGTCTGGTTTGTTTCCTGTGGAAGTAGCCCTAAAATGAAGTAGAAAGAAACAGCTTTATCTCTGAGTGATTTAGGCACAAGCAGAATACACATGTACTGAAAGAGCTTCAAATTTTTTTGGTCAGATTACTTTGATACTGTACAGGATTCATCCTAGACCTGGCCTTAGTAGGCTCCCCAGGTTTGGGCCTTCAAGATTCAATGGTTTGCTTTCAGGAACAGTTTCTATTTTAAGGTTTCACTTCATTTTGACCTAAAAGGAATTGGAGCTAGAAATCAAACAGGGTTGGTGCTAGCTGCTTCAAATTTCACACACTCAATCAGTTCTTGTGGGCACTCTCTGGTTTGTACCTTGTGAATATTGCTCTAAGCTGAAGCATGAAAAGCAAGTTTATCCAAGAACACTTTAGGAGTAAAGAGGGAAATATAAATATATTGAAATACCATCCCCAATTATTTAGTCATATTTATTTGATACTGTGCATGATTCATCTACTAGCATGACCCATTAGGATCCCCAATTTGGGGACTTCTTTAATCATAGGTTCTCTAAACAGCTTAGTGCTAGGGTTGGGGATAGATTCAAACCTAGCATTAGAGTTACAGTTAGATTTGTTCAAATTTATTTGATACTGGGCAGTATTCATCTATTTCTTACCCTTGTTAAGTTCCCCAGTTTTGGACCTTCTCAGTTCAAGTGTTCACTGTCAGGAACACTGTATATTTTAAGGGTTCACTTCATTTTGATCTCTATGGGTGAATGGAAATGCAGCTCGAAATCAGTGTTTGTGCTAGCTGCTTGAAACTTCACATACTCAATCAATTCCTTGTTGGTACTCTCTGATTTCTTCCTTGTGGATGCATCACGAAGCTGAAGCATGCAAAAAAAAAAAACATTTTATGAGAGCACTTTAGGAGACAACAGGAAAATGTGCATGTCCTGAACTAAATCCCCCAGTCATTTGGTCAAATTTCTTTGATACTGCAAATGATTCATCTGTTAGCTTGCCCCACTAGTCTCCACAAGTTTGGGACTTCTATGATCAAAGATTCTCTAAACAAGTTAGGGTTAGTTTTAGGGTTAGGGTTAGGGCTAGTGTTAGAGCGACTGTTAGGGTCAGAGTTAGTTTTGTTCAAATTTCTTTGATATTGGGTAGCAGTCATCTTTTACCTAGCCTTAGTATGTTCACCAGTTTTGGGCCTTCTTGGTCCAACGTTCACTGTCAGGAACAGTTTGAGTTTTAAGGTTTCACTTCATTTGAACCTATACAGATAAATGGAGCTAGAAATCAAACAGGGTTTGTGCTAGCTGCTTGAAACTTCACACACTCAATCTGTTCTCTGTGGGCACTCTGTGGTTTCTTCCTTGTAAAAGTAGCTCTAAGCACAAGCATGCAAAAACAACTTTATCCAAGAGCACTTTATGAGAAATCAGGGAAATATGCATGTCCTGAATTACCTCCCCCCAATTATTCAGTCAGATTTGTTTGATACTGCACAGGATTCATCTGCTAGCTTGCTGCCCTGGGTTCTCCAAGTTTGGGACTTGTATGATCAAATCTCTATAAACAGGATAAGTTTAGGGTTAGTGTTAGATTTAGAACTAGAGTTAGAAATAGTGTTAGGGTTAGAGTTATTTTTGTTCAAATTTCTTTGATACTGGGCCAGATTTCTCTTTTACGTAGCCTTATTATGTTCCCCAGTTTGGGGCCTTCTAATTTCAATTGTTCACTGTCAGTAACAGTTTGTATTTTAAAGTTTCATTTCAAGTTGTCCTATATGGGTAAATGGAAATGGAGCTGGTAATCAAACAGGGTTGGTGCTAGCTGCTTGAAATTTTACACACTCAATCAGTTCTCTGTGGGCACTCTCTGGTTTCTTCCCAGTGAAAGTTTTCCAAAGCCATGGCAATGAAAGGAACATTATCCAAGAGCACTTTAGGAAAAAAAAAAAAAAAAAAAAACAGGGGTAATAGGCATGTAGTGGAACACCTCCCCCAATTATTTTGTCAGATTTTTTTTTTTTTTATACTGGGCAGGATCTATCTGTTACCTTGCCCTACTAGACATACCAAGTTTGGGTCTTCTATAATCAAAGGTTCTCTAAAGAGGTTAGGGTAAGTGTTAGGTTTAAGGCTACAGTTCGAATTGGTTTTGGGATTAGAGTTAGTTTTGTTCAAATTTCTTTGATACCAGGGAGGATTCATCTTTTACCTAGCCTTACATATTCCCCATGTTTGGGCCTTCTTGGTTCATGGTTTGCTGTCAGGAACAGTTTGTCTTTTAAGGTTTCACTTCATCTTGACTTATATGTGTAATTGGAAATGGCACTGGATAACAAATAGTGCTGGTGTTAGCTGCTTGAAACTTCACACACTCAATCAGTTCTCTGTGGGCACTCTCTGATTTGTTCCTTGTGAATGTAGCCCCATGCTGAAGCATGCAAAGCATAGGTTTAGGGTGAGGGCGATACATAGGGCTAGGTTTAATGTTAGGGTCATAATCAGGGTAAGGGTTAATTTTAGGGTTAGGGGAGGACTCTATTTATGGCTACAGTTAGGGCTAGTTGTAGGGTTAGGGTTTGGTTTAAGTTAAGGTTTAGGGTTAGGGCTATGGCTCGGTTTTGTTTTAGGGCTAGGGCTAGTGTTAGGGCTAGATTTTGGATTAGTGTTAGAGTTAGGGCTAGTGTTAGGATGAGGTTTAGGATTAGGTTTAGGGTTAGATTTAGATTTAGGGTTAGATCTAGGACAAGGTTTAGGGCTAGGTTAGGGTTCTGGAAGGGATAGGGTTAGAACTAGGGATACAGTTAGGAAGAGAGTTAGTTTTAGACTTAATACCAGGCTTAGTTTAGGGTTAGGGTTACAACTAAATTAGTGCTAGGATTAGGGCTATGGTTAGTGTTAGGTTTAGGCCTAGGGGTAGGGCTGGGTTTAGGGTTAGCATTGGGGTCAAGGTTAAGTATAGGGGAATGGGTGGTGTTATAGCTAGCTCTAGGTCTAGGATCAGGGTTAGAATTAGAATTAGGGTTAGGGTTAGTGTTCAGGGTATGATTAAGGTAGGTTTAGGGCTAAAATCAGACTAGGGTTTCTTTTACGTTTAGGGCTAGGACTAATGTCAGGTCTAGGGTTTTGGTTAGGGATAGTTTTAGGATTTTGTTATGCCTAGTTTTAGTGAGTTACGTTTAGTGTAAGGGTCAGGTTTAGAGCTACGGGTTTTATTAGGGTTAGAGTCAGGGTTGGCGTTATACTTAGGTT
Source organism: Marmota monax (assembly GCF_021218885.2). Lineage (NCBI taxonomy): Eukaryota > Metazoa > Chordata > Mammalia > Rodentia > Sciuridae > Marmota > Marmota monax. The sequence continues at coordinate 134,676 of NW_026695083.1, forward strand.
AAAGTTTACGGTTGAGGCTTGAGTTAGTGATAGGTTTAGTTTTAGGGTTAGGGTAATTTATATGGTTAGGTTTATGTTTCATTTAAGGTTTAGGGTAAAGAATGGGTTAGGTTTATTGAGAGGGTTAGGATTAGCATTAGGGTTAGGGTTATGTTTAGTGTAATTGATATGTTCAAAGCTCAGGTTAGGGCTAGTTTATGGTTTGGATTAAGTCTAGGATTAGAGTTTTGGGATAGGGCTAGGGTTTGCTTTAGGGTAAGTATTAGGTTTAGGGTAAGTGTTAGGGTTAGGGCTATGGTTATATTTAGGTTAGAGTAAAGGTTAATGTTTGAGCTAGGGTTAGAGCTACGGTGAGTGTTAGGTTTAAGTTTAGGTCTAGGTTATGTTTAAGGTTTTGGTTTAGGGTTAGGGTTATGGCTAGGATTTTAATTAGGGTTAGGGTTAAGTTTAGGGTAATGGACAATATTAGAGGTAGGGTAAGGCTTAGGGTTAGGGTATGGGTTAAGGCTAGTGTTAGGTTTAGGTTTAGTGTAAGGCTTAATGTTTCAGATAAGGTTTGGGCTATTGCAAGGGTTAGGTTTTGGATTAGGTGTAGGGTTACATTTATGTTTAAGGTTACATTTAGTGTTAGGGATAGGGTTATAATTAGGTATAGTGTAAGTGTAATGGATAGGGTTAGAGCTAAAGTTTGGGCTAGGATTAAAGTTAGGATTAGAGCTAGGATTAGGGTTAGAGTTTACCATAAGGCTTGTGCTGTTTAATCCTTGAGCTAGGATTAGGTCTAAGACATGGGTTAGAATTAGGGTTAGTGTTAGGTCTACAATTAGGGTTATGGTTAGGATCAGGGTTAGGTTTAAAGTTAGGGTTAGGGTTAGTATTAGGGTTATTTTTGCATTAGGGTAAGTGTTAGAATTAGTGTTAGCATTAGGGTTATCATTTGTGATAGTGTTTGGATTAGATTTAGGGTTTGCAGGTTAGGGTTAGGGAAAGTTTTATGGTTAGTATTAGTTGTAGCTTGAGGCTTAGGGTTAGTTTTAGGGTTAGAGATTATGTTAGGGTTAGGGTTAATGTTAAGGTTAGTGTATAGTTAGGGTTAAGTTTAGTGTAGGTTTAGGGTTAGGGTTAGGGTTAGGGTTAGTATAGGGTTAGGGTTGGGGTAAGTTTTAGTGTTAAGATTTGGGTTTGAATTAGTGTTAGGGTTAGAGTTAGGGTTAGGGTTGGGGTTATGTAAGGTTTAGGGTTAGGCTTAGCGTTAGGGTTTGGGTTAGGGGTTTTGTTAGGTTTAGGATTAGGGTTACATTAGGGTTAGGGTTAGAGTTAGGGTTAGGGTTAGGGTTATATTAGGGTTAGGGTTAGAGTTAGGGTTAGGGTTAGGTTTATGTTTAATTTTAGGGTATGTTTAGGTTTAGGGCTAGTGTAAAGGTTAGGGTGTTAGTTTAAGTGTTAGGGTTAGGGTTTTGGTTAGTGTTAGGCTTAGGGTTAGTGTTAAGTTTCGGTTAGGGATAGGGTTTGGGATAGGTTAGGGTTACTTTTGGGTTAGGATTAGGGTTAGGGTTACGTTTAAGTTTAGGATGAGTTTTAGGATTACATTTATGGTTATGATTAGGGTTAGTTTTGGGGTTAGAATTAGACTTAAAGGTAGAGTTCGAGTTATGTATAGGGTTAGAATTAGAGTTAGGGTTAGGATTAGTGTTAGGTTTAGTGTTAGGGTTAGTATAGGATTAGAGTTATGATTTTCATTAGGTAAGTGTTATGGTTAGTGTTTGTGTTAAGGTTAAAGTTAGATTTAGGTTTTGGGTTAGATTTGAGGCTTAGGGTTAGGTTAGGGTTAGGGATATGTTTAGAGTAAGAGTTAGGGTCAGCAATAGAGTTAGATTTAGGGTTATTGTTAAGATTCGGTTTTAGGTTTTAGGTTTAGGTTTAGGATTAGAATTAGTGTTCGAGTTAAAATTACTGTTAGGGTTAGGGTTTGTGTTAGGGTTAGTTTTATGGTTTATGTCAGGGTTAGGTTTAGGATTAGGGTTCGGGCTAAGGTTAGTGTAAGGTTTAGGTTTAGTGTTAAGGTTAGGTGAAGGTTAGGGTTATTATTATGGGTATGGTCAGGGTTGGGTTTAGGTTTAGGGATAGAGTTGGGTTAGTGTTAGTGATACTTTAGGGATGAGGTTAGAGTTAGGGTTACCAATAGGGTTAGGGTTACAGTTAAATTTAGGGTTAGGGTTAGTGTTATTGTTAGGATTAGGTTTAGGTTAGGGTTAGGGTTATTGTTAGGTTTAGGTAAAGGAAAAGTATTAAGGTAAGGTTTAGGGTAAGGGTTAGTGTAAGGTTTAGTGTTAGGGTTAGGGTTATGGTTAAAATTAGTGTTAGTGTAGGTTTAGTGTTAGGGTTAGTGTTAGTGTTAGGGTTAGGGTTAGTGTTAGGGTTAGGGTTAGGATTTGTCTTAGGGTTACAATTAGGCTTATTTTTAAGATTCAGGTTATGGTTAGGATTAAATTTAGGTTTAGTGTTAGGGTTAGGGTTAGGTTTAGGTTTAGGATTATGTTAAATATTAGGGTTATGGTTAGGGTTAGGTTAGGATTAGGGTTAGGTTTAGTGTTAGGGTTCGTGTTAGGGTTAGTGTTTGGGTTACTGTTAAGATTAGAGTTAGGGTTAGAATTAGCATTAGTGTTTTGGTTTGGGTTCTAGTTAGGTTTAGGGTTAGTGTTACTGTTTGAATTAGGGTTAGTATTAGGTTAGTGTTAGGGTTAGGGAGTGGGTTAGCATTAGGTTTCGGGTGAGGGTTAGGGTTAGGTTAGGTAAGGGTTAGGTTTAGGGTTAGGTTAGGTATAGGGTTAGGGTTTGGTTTAGGGTTTGTGTTACTATTAGGGTTAGGGTTAGGGTTGCATTAGGGTTAGGTTATGGTGAGAGTTAGGGTTAGGATTCAAGTTAGAGTTAGGTTTAGGGTTATTGTTAGGGTTAGGTTTAGGATCAGGGTTAGGTTTAAAGGTATAGTTAGGGTTAGTCTTAGGGTTATTTTTAGAGTTAGTGCTAGTTTAAAATTAGTGTTAGCATTATGGTTATGGTTTGTGATAGGATTAGGATAAGGTTTAGGTGTTTTGTTAGGGTTAGGGTTAGGGATATTTTTATGGTTAGAGTTAGGTATAGAGTGAGGCTTAGGGTTAGTTTTAGGGTTACAGTTAGGGTTAGGGTTTGTGTTAGGGTTAGGGTTTTGGTTAATGTTAGTGTTAGGTTTAGGTTTAGGGTTAGGGTTAGGGTTAGGTTTGGGGTAAGGGTTAGTGTTAAGATTTGGGTTTGAATTAGTGTTAGGGTTAGAATTAGGGTTAGGGTTAGGGTTATGTAAGGTTTAGAATTAGGGTTAGGGTTATGGTTTGGGTTAGGTTTTTTGTTAGGGTAAGGATTAAGTTTACCTAGGTTAGGGTTAGAGTTATGGTTAGGGTTGGATTAGTGGTAGGGTTAAGGTTAGGTTTATGTTTAATTTCAGATTATGTTTAGTTTTAGGGGTATTGTTATGATTAAGGTAGTGTTAGTTTAAATGTTAGGGTTAGGGTTGGGGATAGTGTTAGGCTTAGGGTGAGGGTTAGGGTTAGGGTTCGAGTTAGGGTTAGGGTAAGGATTCAGGATAGATTAGAGTTACTTTTTAGGTTAGGATTAGGGTTAGGGTTAGGGTTATGTTTAAGTTTAGGGTTAGTTTTAAAATTACAATTAGGGTTATGGTTAGGGTTAATTTGGGGGTTAGAATTAGAGTTAGAGTTAGAGTTTGGGTTATGTTTAGGGTTAGTATTAGATTTAAGGTTAGGATTAGGGTTAGGGTTAGTGTTAGGGTTAGTATTACTGTTAGAGTTATGATTTGTGATATGGTTAGGGTTTGTGTTAGGGCTAAAGTGAGATATAGGTTTGGGGTATGGTTGGTAAGAGAGTTAAGGTGAGGTGTAAGCTTAGGTTAGGGTTAGATTTTTGGTTACGAGTAGGTTAGGGTTAGTATTAGGATTAGGATTAAGTTTAGTGTTAGTTTTAGGGTTAAGGTTAGTGTTAGGGATAGTTACAGGATTGGTTTAGAGTTAGGGTTAGAGTCAGGATTAGTGTTAGGATAGGGTTGAGTTTAGGGTTAGTGTTAGTGTTAGGGTTAGGGTTAGTTTTACTGTTAGGGTTAAGGTTAGGGTTAGGGTTAGGTTTAGTATTAGGTTTAGTGTTAGGGTTAGCATTAGGGTTAAAGTTAGGAAATGGTTAGGGTTAGGTTTATGATTTTGTTAGGGTTAGTGTTAGCATTAGTGTTAGGTTAAGGTTTATGGTTAGGTTTAAGTTTAGTGTTAGGGTTAAGGTTAGTGTTAGGGTTAGTTTTAGGGTTAGGGTTAATGTTAAGTTTAGCGTTAGGGTTAGGTTTAAGATAAGGGTTAGGATTAGGGTTAGGGTTAGTGTTAGCATTAGAATTAGTGTTTGGGTTAGGGTTTGGGTTAGGGTGAGTGTTAGTGTTAGGGTTAGGTTTAGGGTTAGGGATAGGTTTGTGTTAGGGTATGGGCTAGGTATAGGTTTGTGTTAGGGTTAGGGTTAATTATTCAGTTAGGGTTAGGGATTGGTTTAGAGTTAGTGTTAGGGTTAGGGTTAGTTTTATGGTTAGTGTTAATGTTAGGATTATGATTAGGCTTAGTGTTAGGGTAAGGGTTAGTTTTAGGGTTAGTGTTAGGTTTACTATTAGGTCAGTGTTAGGGTTAGGGTTAGTTAGGGTTAAGGTTAGGGTTAGGGTTTGTGTTAGGGTTAGGTTTAGTGTTAAGTTTACGGTATGGGTTAGTTAGAATTAGGGGTAGGGTTAGGGTTACAGATAAGATTAGGGTTATGTTTAGGGTTAGAATTAGGGTTAGGTTTAGTGTTAGAATTATGCTTAGGTTTAGGGTTAGAGTTAAGGTTATTGTTAGGTTTAGGGGTCGTATTGGTGTTAGTGTTAGTGTTAGTGTTAGTGTTAGGGTTAGGGTTAGTGTTAGGTTTTGGGTTATGTTTAGGGTTAGGGTTAGTGTTAGTGTGGGGACTATGGTTAGGGTTAGAATTAGTGATAGGATTAGGTTTGGGTTTAGGTTTGTTGTTAGGGTTAGGGTTAGGGTTAGGGTTAATGTTATGGTTAGTGTTAGTGTTAGGGTTAGGGTTAGTGTTAGGCTTAGGCTTAGTGTTAGACTTCGGGTTTGTGTTTGAGTTAGCGTTATGGTTTGGATTAGGGTTAGTGTTAGGGTTAGGGTTAGGGTTAGTTTTAGGTTTGGGATTAGGGTTAAGTATTAGGTTCATGTTAGGGAAAAGTTAAGGGTTAGGATTAAGGTTAGGGTTAGTTTTAGGGTTAGAATTAGTGTTTGGGTTAATGTTAGGGTTATGGTTAGTGTTAGGTTTAGGATTAGGGTTAGGGTGAGGGATAGGTTTAGGGTTAGGTTTAGTGTCAGTGTTTGTGTTAGGGTTAGGGTTAGGGTTTATTATAGTATTTGGGATAGGGATAGGTTAAGAGTTAGTGTTAGGCTTAGTGTTAGTGTTATGATTAGTGTAACGGTTAGGGTTAAGTTTACTGATAGGGTTAGGTTTATGGTTAAGTTAGTGTTAGGGTAAGAGTTAGGGTTATGGTCCATGTTATGGTTAGGGTTAGTATTAGGTTTAAGTTTAGGGTTTGAGTTAGGATTAGAATTAGGGTTATTGTTAGGGTTAGGTTTACAGTTAGGACTAAGAGAGGGTTAAGGTTAAGGTTAATGTTAGTGTTAAATTTGTGTTAAGGTTAGTGTTAGAATTAAGTTTAGGATATGGGTTAGTTAGAATTAGGGGTAGGGTTAGGGTCAGGTTTAGATTTAGTGTTAGGTTAGGGTTAAGGTAATAGTTAGGATAAGAGTTAGGGTTAGTGTTAGTGTTAGGGTTAGTGTTATGGTTAGTGTTAGTGTTAGGTTTAGGGTTAGGGTGAGTATTAGGGTTACATTTAGGGTTAGAGTTATTTTGTGTTAGGGTTTGTGTTAGGGTAAGGGATAGGTTTAGAGTTAGTGTTAGGGTTAGGTTAGGGTTAGTGTTAGGGTAAGGGTTAGGTTTAGGGTTAGGTTTAGGTTTAGTCTTAAAGTTAGGGTTAGGGTTAGGGTTAGAGTTAGGGTTAGAGTTAGAGTTAGGTTTAGTTTTAGGAATAGAGTTAGGGTTTGTATTAGGGTTAATTTTAGGGGTAGGGTTTTGTTAGGGTTTGGGTTAGGGGTAGTGTTAGGTTACGAATAGGATTAGGGTTATATTTTGTTAGAATTATGGTTAGGTTTAGTGTTAGGATTATGGTAAGGTTTAGAGTTAGAGTTAGAGTTAGGGTAGGAGTAGGGTTAGGGTTAGTGGTAGTGGTAGGGTTAGGGTTATTTTTAGGGTTAGGGTTAGTTTTAGTGTAATGGTTATTGTTAGTGTTAGGGTTAAAATTTGGGTTAGTGTTAGGGTTAGGGTTAGACTTACGGTTAGGGTTAGTGTTAGGGTTGGTGTTAGATTAGGGTTGGGTTAAGAGTAAGAGTTAGTGTTATTTTTAGGGTTACCATTAGGGTTAGTGTTAGGGTTAGGGTTAGGGTTAGTGTTAGGGTTAGGTTTAGGGTTACAGTTAGGTTTTTGTATTAGGGTTAGGGTTAAGTTAGTGTTAGGGTTAGGTTGAGGGTTAGGGTTAGGGTTTGTTTTAGGGTTCGGGTTAGTGTTAATGTTAGGGTTAGGGTTAGGGTTAGGATTACAGTTAGAATTAGTGTTTGTTTGTTTTTATGATTAGGGTTAATGTTAGGGTTAAGGTTATGGTTAGGGGTACTGTTAGGGTTTGGGTGAGTGTTAGATTAGTGTTCGAAATGTGTTAGGGTTAGGGTTATTTTTACTGTTAGGGTTATGGTTATGGTTAGGGTTAGGTTCAGTTTTAGGGTTAGGGTTAGGGTTAGAGTTTGAGTTAGTCTTAGGTTTACTGTTAGGGTTAGAGTTAGGGTTAGGCATGGGTTTATGGGTAGTGTTGGGGTTAGATTTAGAAGTAGGGTTAGGGTTAGAAGTACGGTTAAGGTTAATGTTTGGTTTATGGTAAGTGTTTTTGTTAGTGTTAGGGTTAGGGTTGGACTTAGGTTTTGTGTCAGGATTAGGTTAGAATTAGGGTTAGGGTTACAGTTAATTAGGGTTAGCATTAGGATTAGGGTTAGGTTGAGTATTAGGGTTAGGGTTAGAGTAAGGGTTAGGGTTAGGTTTATGCTTAAGGTTTGATTTAGTGTTAGGTTTAGGGATAGGGTTAGGGTTAGGATTAGTGTTAGGTTTAGGGTTAGGGTTTTTGTTACTGTTTGGGTTAGAGTTAGAATTTGTGTTAGGTTTAGGGTTTGATTTAGGGTTAGGGCTAAAGTTAGGATTAGGGTTAGGGTTAACTCTAACTGTAACACAAACCATAACCATAACCATAACCATAACCAAAACTTAACCCTAACCAAAACTTAACACTAACCCAAACCCTTGCCCTATCTCTAATACTAATCCAAATCCTAAACCTATCCCTAACACTAACCATACCCTAACCCTAACCCTAATGGTAATAAATACCTTAACCCTTAACCTAATGATAATACTTACCTTAAAATATTCCCTAACCCTAACACTAAACCTAACCATAAACTTAACCCAAACACTAACAATAACCCTATCTCTAACCCTAAACCTAACCTAAACACAAATCCTAAACCTAACCCTAACCCTAATACCAACTCTAACCCCAACCCTAGCCCTAACACTAAACCTAAGCCTCACCTTAAACCTAACAGTAATCCTAATCTTAATTCTAACACTATCCCTAAACCTAACTCTAATATTAACCCAAACACTAAACCTAACCCTAACCGTAATGCTAAACTTAACACTAACCCTAACCATAAACCAAACCATAAGCCTAACACTAACACTAACCCTAATCCTTATACAAACCTACCCTTAACCCTAACCCTAACACTAACACTAAACTTAACCCTTACACTAACCCTAATCGTAACCATAACCTTAACTCTAACCCTAAAACTAACCATAATCCTAACACTAACCCTATTCTTAACCCTAAATCTAACCCTAACCATAAGCCTAAAGTAACCCTAAACCTAACCCTAACTGTAACCCTAACACAAACCCTAACCCAGAAAATAACCCTAACCCTAACATAACACTTACACTAAACATTTCCTAACTTTAACCCTAACCCTAATCCTAAAACTAAACCTAACACTAACAGTAACCCTAACCCTAAACTTAACCCTAACACTAACACTACCCCTACCCATAACCCTATGTCTAACCCTATACTCAACCCTATCCCTATCACTAATGCTAACTCTAACCCTAAACCTAAACCTAACCCTAACCCTATCTCTAACCCTAACCTTAACACTAACACTAACCATAATCCTAATCCTAACACTAACCCTAACTTACCCATAACCATAAAACTAACCCTAAACTAACCATATGCCTCACTTTAACCCTCTTTTTAAACAGAACCCAAAACTTAAATCTGAGTTTAACCCTATCACAAACCTTAACCATAACACTTACCCTAACATAAATCATATCTCTAAACCTAATACTAACTCTAACACTAATCCTAACCCTACTCTTAAACTAACCCTAAACATAAACCAAACTCTAACTCTAACTCTGATTCTAATCCAAAAACTAAGCCTAACCATAACCATAAATGTATCCTAAAACTAACCCTAAACTTAACCCTAAACCTAACCATAACAATAACCCTAACCCTAATCCTAACCCAAAGTAACCCCAAGCCATCCCAAACCCTAAACCTAGCCCTAACTCGAACCCTAAACGTAATCCTCACCCTAAGCCTAACACTAAACACAACCCTAACCCTAACACTTAAACTAACACTTACCATAACCTTAACACTAACCCTAAACCTAAACATAACCTAACATTAAACATAAAGCTAATCCTAACCCTAATGTAACCCTAACCCTAACCCTAACTCTAAACCTAATCCTAACCCTAATCCGAACCCTAACAGAAACCCTGAACCAAACGCTAAAACCAACCCTAACCTAACCTTAACCCTAAACCTTACATAACCCCAACCCTTACCCTAACACTAATTCAAACCCAAATCTTAACACTAACCTTTACTCCAACCCTAACCCTATCCTAACCCTAACCCTAAACCTAACACTAAACTCAACTCTATACCCTAACCCTAACATTAACCCTAACCCTAACATTAACCCTAAACTTAAACTAACCCTAGCCTCACACTCCAACTAATACTAACCATAAAAATATCCCTAAACCTGACCCTAACACAAACCCTAAATCTAATCCTAACCCTATCACAAACGATAACCCTAATGCTACCACTAATTCTAACACTAACCCTAACGCTAAAAATAACCCTAAGACTAACTCTAACCCTAACTTAAACCTAACCCTGATCCTAACCATGTCCCTAACCCTAAACTTAACCCTTACCTAAACATAACCCTAATGTAACCCTATCAATAACCCTAACTGTAACACTAGCCCTCACCCTAACTCTAATCCTAATGAAACCCTAACACTGAACCTAACCCTAATAGTAACACAAACCGTAACACAAACTATAACCCAATACCTTTAACCCTAAACCTAACCCTTACCTAACACTAACTCTAACCCAGACATGAACCATAACTTTATCCTGCTCCCTAAACCTAATGCTAAACCTAATACTAACCCTAATTCAACACTAACACTAACCTAAACCTAACTATAACCCAACCCAAAACTATCACTAATCCTAACTGTAACCCTAATGTTAACACTAACCCGAACACTAACCCTAACCCTAATGCAAACCCTAACTCTAACACCAACTCTAACCCTAAACACAACCCTAACCCTAACACTTAAACTAACACTTACCATAACCTTAACACTAACCCTAAACCTAAACATAACCTAACATTAAACATAAAGCTAATCCTAACCCTAATGTAACCCTAACCCTAACCCTAACTCTAAACCTAACCATAACCCTAACAGTTAACCTCATCCTAAGCCTAAACCTAATCCTAACCCTAACCCTAACACTAACCCTAACCCTAACTCTAACCCTCACCCTAAACCAGAACTTAAAACTAACTCTAACCCAATCCCTAACACTAACCCTTACACACATCCTAACCTGAACACAATCCTAACACTAATCCTCTACATAACATTTATTATAACCATAATCCTAAAACTAACCCTAAACTAAACACTAACTTTGACTTAACCCTAACCCTAAACACAACACTAGTCCTAAACCTTAAGCTAACCCTCACCTTGAAACTAACCCTAAGCCTCACCATAACTGTTACCCTAAACCGAATACTAACCCTAACCCAAACACTAAACCTAACCCTAACCCTTACCCTAACCCTAACACTAAATATAACTCCATCCCAAACACTATCCCCAACCATAACCCTAACCCTAATCCTAACTATAACACTAATCCAAACCCTAATCCTAACACTAACCCTAACCCTAATCCTAACACTAAATATAACCCTAAACCTAAACCTAAACCTAACACTAACCCTAACCCTAACCTTAACCTCTACCCTAAACCTAAACCTAACAAAAATCCTAACCTTAATCCTAACATGAACCACAAATTTAATCTTAAAACTAACCCTAATTTAACCCAAACCCTAATCCATAACCATAACACTAATCTTAACCCTAAACTAACCCTATCCCTAACACTAATCATAACCCTAACCCTTATCCTAACCCTAACACTAACACTAATCATAACCCTAAAGCTAACCCTAACTCTAACCCTAACCATAACACTAACACTAAATCTAACCCTATCCCTAACACTAAATATAAGCATAACCCTAAAACTAATCCTAACACTAACCATAACCCTAAACCTAAACGTAACATGAACCCTAATTTTAATCCTAACATGAACCATAAATCTAACCCTAAACCTAATTTAACTCAAACCCTAACCCTAACACTAACCCTAATCCTAACCATAACCCTAACCTAAACCTAACACTAAACTAAACTCTAACCCTATTCCTAAACTTTATCATAACCCTAACAATAAACCCAACACAAACCATAACCCTAAAGCTAACATTAACCCTAACACTAACCCTAACACTAAGCCTAACCCTAACACTAAAACTAAAACTAATTATCACCATAAACCTAACCCTAACCCTAAAACTTATGCTAACCCTAATTCTTTCCCTAACCCTAACATTAAACCTAACGCTAATTCTAAAACTAACCCTAACCCTAACCCTAACCGAAATTATAACCCCAACACTAACACTAAATCTAACCGTAACACAAACTCTAACCTTAATCCTAACCATAACCAAAACTTAACCTTAACCAAAACCTAACACTAACCCAAACACCTACCCTATCCCTAACACAAACTTTAACCCTAAAGCTATCCCAAACACTAACCATACCCTAACTCTAACCCTAATGGTAAGAAATACCTTAACCCTTAACCTAACGATAACACTAACCTTAAAATTTCCCCTAACCCTAACAGTAAACCTAACCCTAAACTTAACCCAAACACTAACAATAACCCTAACCCTAACGCAAACACAAATCCTAACCCTAACCCTAACCCTAACACTAAGCCTAACGCTAACCCTAACCCTACCCTAACACTAAACCTAAGCCTCACCTTAACTCTAACCCTAAACCTAACACTACTCCTAACCCTAATTCTAACACTATCCCTAAACCTAACTCTAATATTAATGCAAACACTAATCCTAACCATAAACATAACCCTAAATTTAACACTAACCCTAACCATAAACCTAACCCTAAACCTAACACTAACACTAACCCTAACCTTAACATGAACCCTACCCCTACCCCTAACCCTAACACTAAACTTAACCCTTACACTAACCATAATCCTAACCCTAACACTAACCCTAAATGTAACCATAACCTGAACGCTAAACCTATTCTTAACCCTAAACCTAACATTAAACCTCACACTAACCCTAAACCTAACATTAAACCTCACACTAACCCTAAACCTAACCCTAACCATAAGCCTAAAGTAACCCTAACCATAACCCTAACTGTAACCTTAACACAAACTGTAACCCAAAACATAACCCTAACCCTAACAAAACAGTAACCCTAACCATTTCCTAACTTTAACCCTAACCCTAATCCTAACACTAAATCTAAAAACTAACCCTATCCCTAACCCTAAACTTAACGCTAACACTACCGCTTACCCTAACCCTAACCCTAACCCTAAACTCAACTTTATCACTATCACTAATGCTAACCCTAACCCTAACCCCCAAAATAACCTTAACCCTATCTCTAACCCTAACCTTAACCCTAACCCTAACACTAACCCTAACCCTAAACCTAACACTAACCCTAACCTACCCTTAACCATAAAACTAACCCTAACCTACCCTTAACCATAAAACTAACACTAACCTAACCCTTTTCCTCCCTTTAACCCTCTTACTAAACATAACCCAAAACCTAAATCTAACTTTAACCCTAAAATAATCCCTAACCATAACGCTTACCCTAACATAAATCGTAACTCTAACCATAATACTAACCCTAACACTAAATCTAACACTAATCCTAACCCTAACTCTAAAACTAAACATAACCCAAACTCTAACTCTAACTCTAACCCAAAACTAACCCTAACCATAAACATAAATGTAATCCTAAAACTAACCCTAAACTTAACCCTAACCCTAACTGTAACACTAACCCTAAACCTAATCCTAACCCAAAAAGTAACCATAAGCTGTCCCGAATCCCTAACCCTAACCCTAACTCAAACCCTAAACTTACCCTCACCCTAAGCCTAACACTAACCACAACCCTAACCCTAACACTTAAACTAACACTTACCTTAACCTTAACACTAACCCTAAACCTAAACATAACATAACATTAAACATAAATCTAACCCTAACCCTAACTCTAACCCTAACCATAATGTAACCCTAACTCTCACCCTAAATATAACCCTAAACCTAATGTAACCCTAATCCTAACCCTAACAAAAACCATAACCCAAACACTTACCATAACCTTAACCTAACCCTAACCCTAAACCTTATAACCCCAACCCTAACCCTAACTCTAACCCTAACACTAATTCAAACCCAAATCTTAACACTAACCATTACCCCAACCCTAACCCTATACTGACCCTAATTCTAACCCTAACCTTAAAGCTAACACTAATTGTAACCCTAACTATACCCTAACCCTAACATTAACACTAACCCTAAAACCAACCCTAAGCCTCACTCTACACCTAATACTAACCATAAAACTATCCCTAACCCTAACCCTAACACAAACCCTAAATCTAATCCTAACACTATCACAATCAAAACTTAAACCTAATGCTAACACTAATTCGAACACAAACCATAATGCTAAAAAATAACCACAAGACTAATCCTAACCCTAAATTTAAACCTAACCCTGATCCTAACCATAAACCTAATCATAGCCTTAGCACTAACCTTAACCCTAACCCATGTCTTAGATCTAAACCTAGCTCAAGGAAAACACTTTCACTAAACATAGCACTAGCCCCATCCTTAACCCTAACCCTAATCCTAGCTCTTCCTATATTTAATCCTAACCCAAACTTTAGCTCTAACCCTATCCATTACACTTAAACTAACCCTAATTATAACCCTATCCCTAACACTAAACCTAACCTAAAACACAAATGTAACCCTAGACGTAACCCCAAGCCTAACCCTTGCAATAGCCCTAAATTTGGCTGAAACATAAAGCCTTACACTAAACCTAATCCTAACACTAGCCCTACCCCATACACTAGCCCTAAACCTAACCCTACTTCTAATGTTATCCATCACCCTAAACTTAACCCTAACCCTAGCCATAACCCTAACCCTAAACCAAACCATAACCTTAATCATAACCCTAGACCTAAAATTAAACCTAACCCTCAACCTACCTCTAACCCTAGCTCAAACACTAACCTTTACTCTAACCTAAACATAACCCAAGTCCTAACACTAACACTTACCCTAAACCTAATACTTACCCTAAACAAACCCTATCCCTATCCATAAAACTAACCCTAATCCTAGACTTAATCCAAACTATAAACGAGCCCTAACCTAAGCTCTAAACCTATCCACTACACTAAACATACCTAACCTGAATGCTAATCCTAACCCTATCAATTAACCTAACCCATTCTTTACCCTAAAACTTAACTGAAACCTAAACCTAACCATATACATTACCCTAACCCTAAACCTAAACCTACCACTAACTCAAGCCTTAACCGTAAACTTTAACCTAAACCAAAAGCTAGCCCTGACTCTAAACCTAATAAAACCCCTAGCTCTAAACCTGACCCTTACACTAAAAATAACTCACTAAAACTAGGCATAACCTAATCCTGAAATTATCCCTAACCAAAACCCTGACCTGACATTAGTCCTAGACCTAGTCCTAGCCCAAACCTAACAGAAACCCTAGCCATCATTCTAGACATAAACCTAGCTTAATCCTACCCTGAACACTAACCCTAATCCTAATCCTGTTTCTAACCCTCATCCTAGACCTAAATCAACTTATAAAACCACCAATTACCCTAAACTTAACCTTGACCCCAATGCTAAACCTAAACCTAGCCCTACCCCTAGGCCTAAACCTAACACTAAGCCTAGCCCTAACCCTCGCCCTAATTTAGCTGTAACTTTAACCCTAACCTAAGCCTGGTACTAAGTCTAAAACTAACTCTTTTCCTAGCCGTATCCCTAGTTCTAACCCTGTCCCTTACAGAACCCTAACCTAGCCCTATCCCTAGTCCTAGATCTAACCTTAAATCTAAATCTAACCCTAAACCTAATCCTAAACCTCATCCTAACACTAGCCCTAACTCTAACACTAATCCAAAATCTAGCCCTAACACTAGCCCTAGCCCTAAAACAAAACCGAGCCATAGCCCTAACCCTAAACCTTAACTTAAATCAAACCCTAACCCTACAACTAGCCCTAACTGTAGCCATAAATAGAGTCCTCCCCAAACCTAAAACTAACCCTTACCCTGACTATGACCCTAACAATAAACCTAGCCCTATACATCACCCTCACCCTAAACCTATGCTTGCATGCTTCAGCATAGGGCTACATTCACAAGGAACAAATCAGAGAGTGCCCACAGAGAACTGATTGAGTGTGTGAAGTTTCAAGAAGCTAACACCAACACTGTTTGTTATACAGCGCCATTTCCAATTACACATATAAGTCAAGATGAAGTGAAACCTTAAAAGACAAACTGTTCCTGACAGCAAACCATGAACCAAGAAGGCCCAAACATGGGGAATATGTAAGGCTAGGTAAAAGATGAATCCTCCCTGGTATCAAAGAAATTTGAACAAAACTAACTCTAACCCCAAAACCAATTCGAACTGTAGCCCTAAACCTAACCCTAACCCTAACCATAACCCTAACCTCTTTAGAGAACCTTTGATCATAGAAGACCCAAACTTGGCATGCCTAGTAGGGCAAGGTAACACATGAATCCTGCCCAGTATAAAAAAAATCTGACAAAATAATTGGGGGAGGTGTTCCACTACATGCCTATTACCCCTGTTTTTTTTTTTTTTTCCTAAAGTGCTCTTGGATAATGTTCCTTTCATTGTCGTGGCCTTGGAAAACTTTCACTGGGAAGAAACCAGAGAGTGCCCACAGAGAACTGATTGAGTGTGTAAAAATTTCAAGCAGCTAGCACCAACCCTGTTTGATTACCAGCTCCATTTCCATTTACGCATATAGGACAACTTGAAGTGAAACTTTATGAACACCTGGGCTCACTCTCCCTGTTTGCCTCCCTCAGACCCTAAGTTTGTAGAGCTTGGGGCTGAGATCCCCCAGTGAATTTGCTTGCCCTCCTGTAGCCACGCCCCCGGTAGCCGGTGCAAGAGACCTCAGTTGTCAGCACTGGTGGGAGCGGTAGCCGGGAGTTCCGCGCCGTGAGTCCTGCGCCACTCCTGATTCCCTCGGTCTGGTTATTGCGTTCACAGGAGAGCTGGGAGTGGCCCTTAAGGTTTCCCCGCTGTGTGGAGAGAAATGGCTAGGGGATTACACACCTGTCGCGCTGGTTTCAATGCAGTTATCTCCTCTGCCCGTGACGCCATTTCTCTGCCATGGTGATATCTCATGCAAATGGTGACCGTTTGTTCCCTTTGCCGGATGACCAATGCAACGGGTGGGTCCTGACTCTCTCCCAATCCCCGTTTCAGTCCTGTGGCCACTGCCTATGAAGGCTCGGTTGGCTTTTACCACTGTAAGTTCCTAAGGGCCGGCCAATTATTTCAGCGGGATCATTATTGATGAGTCACACGAAGCAGGCGAACCGGAGCTTAATTGCCTCCGATTCGGGCTCTGTGTGTGTGTTCTGAGGGGCCCAGCCTGTACACTCCAGATCCACGTCAGCTCAGCATTGCCTAGTGATCCTGAGCAAACAGCATTTAGACAGTTTACGGCTCCCTATGCCCGTGCAGTTGAAGATGTCAGAGACTTGATCTCTCTGTGCCTGCCACCATGTTACATCTCCTCAGTAATATTCATGTTGCCCTTACAGCTTCCTGGTATAAGCAAGTTCTTGGGATTATACAAACTGCTGTTTCTGTTTCCAGTCCAGATTTCTAGAAATGAAACCCTGCCGCCATCGCCTCTATCTCTGGGTTGCGCTGACGAGCCTCGCGCTTGTCTGCGACCCTAGCAGAGCCGCCCTGGCCTCCGCAGCTCTTCAGCCCGGTGCCAGGCCCCAGGGGCCCAAGCGGCTGCCGCCGCGGCTCTCCATCCCCCTCCTCCGGAGCATGGGTCCCCTGGCAGGGGGGTGCAGAACGACCCCAGAGCAGACTCTGCCCGAAGGTGCAGCGGCGAACAGGCCACAGAGACGCTCCAGGCTGCAGTCCAGCCTTCGGAGGACAGGGCTCGGCACGCAGCCCAGCTCCAACCTCTAGGTGCGGCTGCCGGACAGTATATACAGAGCCATCAAGACAGCAAGCAGAAAGCAAATGGCGGCTCCCGTGGAGTGGATTTTCGGCACAGAAACCACAGCCCCGCCAACAATCCCAATCCACAAACTCTCCCTGTATAAAAAATATTCAAAAAAAAAAAAGAAAAAAAAAAGGCGGGGCGCACTGAGCTTTCTTTGCCTCGGGTACTTACAATCCACTGCTGATTACACATTCAGCTTCTCCGCCCAGAGCGAAGCGAAAGAGGAAGCAGATGGGAGCAAAGCGCCCGCGGCTCTGAGCAGCCAAGCGTCTCTTTTTCGATTTCTTTGTTCTTCCTGCTCCTTGGCAAAGTGGTCCACTACAGATTAACGGTAAAAGGAGCTTTAACAGACTGTGCGAAATCTCTATTAAAGCCGCTGCTTTGAGCACCACGCTCAGCACTTCAGCAACCCCCGTACGCAGCGGCCATCTTCCCAGTTGCCATCTGAAGTGAAATTTTAAAATACAAACTGTTCCGGCTCCGGGCGGAGAAGCTGAATGTGTAATCAGCAGTGGATTGTAAGTACCCGAGGCAAAGAAAGCTCAGTGCGCCCCGCCTTTTTTTTTTTTTGAATATTTTTTATACAGGGAGAGTTTGTGGATTGGGATTGTTTGCGGGGCTGTGGTTTCTGTGCCGAAAATCCACTCCGCGGTAGCCGCCATTTGCTTTCTGCTTGCTGTCTTGATGGCTCTGTACACACTGTCCGGCAGCCGCACCTAGAGGTTGGAGCTGGGCTGCGTGCCGAGCCCTGTCCTCCGAAGGCTGGACTGCAGCCTCGAGCACCTTGGTGGCCTGTTCACCGCTGCACCTTCGGGCAGAGCCTGCTCTGGGGTCGTTCTGCACCCCCCTGCCAGGGGACCCGTGCTCCGGAGGATGGGGACAGAGAGCCGCGGCGGCAGCCGCTTGGGCCCCTGGGGCCTGGCACCGGGCTGAAGAGCTGCGGAGGCCAGGGCGGCTCTGCTAGTGTCGCAGACAAGCGCGGACGCTCGTCAGCGCGGCCCAGAGTTTCATTTCTAGAAATCTGGACTGGAAACAGAAACAGCAGTTTGTATAATCCCAAGAACTTGCTTATACCAGGAAGCTGTAAGGGCAACATGAGTATTACTGAGGAGATGTAACATGGTGGCAGGCGCAGAGAGATCAAGTCTCTGACATCTTCAACTGTGCGGGCATAGGGAGCCGTAAACTCTCTAAATGCTGTTTGCTCAGGATCACTAGGCAATGCTGAGCTGACGTGGATCTGGGGTGTACAAGCTGGGCCCCTCAGAACACACACACAGAGCCCGAATCGGAGGCAATTAAGCTCCGGTACGCCTGCTTCATGTGACTCAGCACTAACGATCCCGCTGAAATAATTGGCCGGCCCTTAGGAACTTACAGAGGTAAAAGCCAACCGAGCCTTCATAGGCAGTGGCCACAGCACTGAAACGGGGATTGGGAGAGAGTCAGGACCCACCCGTTGCATTGGTCATCCGGCAAAGGGAACAAACGGTCACCATTTGCATGGGATATCACCATGGCAGAGAAATGGCGTCACGGGCGGAGGAGATAACTGCATTGAAACCAGCGCGACAGGTGTGTAATCCCCTAGCCATCTCTCTACACACAGCGGGGAAACCTTAAGGGCCACTTCCAGCTCTCCTGTGAACGCAATAACCAGACCGAGGGAATTAGGAGTGGCGCGGGACTCGCAGCGTGGAACTCCCGGCTACCGCTCCCACCAGTGCTGACAACTGAGGTCTCTTGCACCAGCTACCGGGGGCGTGGCTACAGGAGGGCAAGCAAATTCGCTGGGGGATCTCAGCCCCAAGCTCTACAAACTTAGGGTCTGAGGGAGGCAAACAGGGAGAGTGAGCCCAGGTGATCATGAAAACAGTGCTCCCAGGAGCAGCAGACCTGGCGTGTAGCCAGTATTGTTGTGAGCGCCACAGGTGAGCACGGCCTGGCTTGAGGAAACACAAGACAAGGCCCTAGACACTCAGGATTGGAGACCCGCCCAGTCTAGGAGAAAGAGCTGCTGCACAGTGAATGGTTCCCACCTATTGAGAGGAGAAGCTTGGCCCAGTGGGCACAGCTCCACCTACTGGAAGAGAAGTTAATAGAACTCTAGGACTGCATTTATTATTATTATTATTATTATCATTTTTTTCTTTTCTTTTTCTTTTTTTTTCTTTTTTTTTCTTCTTTTTCTTTCATTTTCAATTTTTATTTGTTGTTGTTCTTTAACTTTTTTCAATGTTTCTAATTTTTAATAATTTTTTAATTTTATTATTATAATTATTTTTTTAAATTTTAATTTTCATTTTTTTATTATCATTATTATTTTTGTTAAATTTTTTTCTACTCTTTTCTTTCTTTCTTTATTATCTAATCTTTGATATTTTTGTTTCTTTTGTCTTTTCATTTCTTTTCAATTTTCTTATTCCCCTTCCTTGAATTCTACCTGCCTATTCTCATTCTCTTTAGTGACTTCTTCCCTTCCCTTCCAATATCTTTCCTCCCAAGCATCAAATAAATCTATAAGAGTAAACAGAAACTCAGCAGTCAAACAGAACAAGAAGTTACATGAGCAGCATAAAAAAAGCAAGGAAGAAAAGGAGTACAAACAATGAAAGACAGCCTAAATATTCAGGAGGACCTAGAGTCAGCAGAAAAATGGTCATATAAAGAACTCAAGGAATACCTTGGACAGATGGAATGGAACCTTAAAGAAGATACGAGACAGCAAATCCAAACAGTGAAAGAACACTTTGAAAATGAATTACATAAACAGATAAAAGAAGAAGTTAAGCATCTTTATCAGGAGATAGAGATTATAAAAACAAAAAACAAACAATAATTCTAGAAATGAAGGAAACGATAAACCAAATTAAAAAGTCAATTGAGAGTATCACCAACAGAGTGGAGCAAGTAGAAGCCAGAACATCAGATAATGAAGACAAAATATATCATCTTGAAAAGAGCCTAGCCAACTCAGAAAGGCTGGTTAAAAACCACAAGAAAAACATCCAAGAGATATGGGATAACATAAAGAAACCAAACCTACGAGTCATCGGGATAGAAGAAGGTACAGGGATTCAAACCAAGGGAATGAGTAACCTACTGAAAGAAATAATTACAGAAAACTTTCCAGAAATAAAAAAGGAAATGGATATACAAATTGTAGATGCATACAGGACACCGAGCACACAAAATCACAGTAGACCAACGCCAAGACACATTGTTATGAAGATATCCAATATACAGAACAAAGAGAAAATACTAAAAGCTACAAGAGAAAGGAGGCAGATTACATTCAGGGGTAAACCAATAAAGTTAACAACAGATTTTTCATCACAGACGCTGAAAGCGAGAAGATCCTGGAACAACATATTTCAAACACTGAAAGACAATGGATGCCAACCAAGAATTCTGTATCCAGCAAAATTAAGCTTCAGGTACGATAACGAAATAAAAATCTTTCATGATAAACAAAAGCTAAAAGAATTTGCAGCCAGAAAACCAGCATTGCAAAGCATCTTGAGCAAAACACTACACGAGGAAGAAATGAAAAACAATAACCAAAACCATCAGTGGGAAGTGCCTCTATAAAGACAGAGGGCGGGGGGAAAGCTAACCATGGAGAAACAAACTAAATTAAAAAAAAAAAGAAGAAGATAAATAATCAAACATGGCTGGAAGTACAAACCATATATCAATAGTAACTCTAAACATTAATGGCTTAAACTCTCCAATAAAGTGACATAGGCTGGTAACATGGATTAAAAAAACAAATCTAACAATATGCTGCCTCCAGGAGACACATCTGATTGGAAAAGACATACACAGGCTGAAGGTGAAAGGTTGGGAAAAAATATACCACGCACACGGTCCTCGTAAGCAAGCAGGGGTGGCCATCCTCATATCGAATAAAATTGACTTCAAGACTAAATTAATCAAAAGGGATAAGGAAGGACATTATATACTGTTAAAAGGAACCATTCACCAACAAGACATAACAATTATCAATATTTATGCACCAAATAATGGTGCTGCGACATTCATAAAACAAATTCTCCTCAAGTTCAAGAATCAAATAGACCACAACACAATAATTATGGGTGACTTCAACACAACTCTCTCACAATTGGACAGATCCTCCAAACAAAAGCTGAATAAAGAAACTATAGAACTCAATATCACAATCAACAATCTAGACTTAACTGACATATATAGAATATATCAACCATCATCAAGTGGATATACTTTTTTCTCAGCAGCACATGGATCCTCCTCAAAAATAGACCATATATTATGCCATAGGGCAACCCTCAGTAAATATACAGGGGTGGAGATAATACCATGCATTTTATCTGATCGTAATGGAATGAAACTGGAAATCAATGATAAAAGATGGAAGGAAAAATCCTACATCACATGGAAAATGAACAATATGTTACTGAATGATCAATGGGTTACAGAAGACATAAAGGAAGAAATCAAAAAATTCTTAGAGATAAATGAAAATACAGACACAACATATCGGAATCTATGGGACACAGTGAAAGCAGTTTTAAGAGGGAAATTCATCGCTTGGAGGTCATTCCTCAAAAAAAGGAAAAACCAACAAATAAATGAGCTCACACTTCATCTCAAAGCCCTAGAAAAGGAAGAGCAAAACAACAGCAAATGTAGCAGAAGGCAAGAAATAATTAAAATCAGAGCGGAAATCAATGAAATTGAAACAAAAGAAACTATTGAAAAAATTAACAAAACTAAAAGTTGGTTCTTTGAAAAAATAAATAAGATCGACAGACCCTTAGCAATGCTAACGAAGAGAAGAAGAGAGAGAACTCAAATCACTAACATACGGGATGAAAAAGGCAATATCACAACAGACACTACAGAAATACAGAAGACAATTAGAAATTATTTTGAAAACCTATATTCCAATAAAAAGAAGATAGTGAAGACATTGATAAATCCCTTAAGTCATATGATTTGCCCAGACTGAGTCAGGAGGATACTCACAACTTAAACAGACCAATAACAATAGATGAAATAGAAGAAGCAATTAAAAGACTTCCAAACAAGAAAAGCCCAGGACCGGATGGGTATACAGCGGAGTTTTACAAAACCTTTAAGGAAGAATTAATACCAATACTTTTCAAGTTATTTCAGGAAATAGAAAAAGAAGGAGCTCTGCCAAATTCATTCTATGAGGCCAACATCACCCTGATTCCGAAACCAGACAAAGACACCTCAAAGAAAGAAAACTACAGACCAATATCTCTGATGAACATAGATGCTAAAATCCTCAATAAAATTCTGGCGAATCGGATACAAAGGCACATCAAAAAAATTGTGCACCATGATCAAGTAGGATTCATCCCTGGGATGCAAGGATGGTTCAATATACGGAAATCAATAAATGTTATTCACCACATCAATAGACTTAAAAATAAGAACCATATGATCATCTCAATAGACGCAGAAAAAGCATTCGACAAAGTACAGCATCCCTTTATGTTCAAAACATTAGAAAAACTAGGGATAACAGGAACTTACCTCGACATTGTAAAAGCTATCTACGCTAAGCCTCAGGCTAGCATCATTCTCAATGGAGAAAAATTGAAGGCATTCCCCCTAAAATCTGGAACAAGACAGGGATGCCCTCTATCACCACTTCTATTCAATATAGTTCTCGAAACACTGGCCAGAGCAATTAGACAGACAAAAGAAATTAAAGGCATAAAAATAGGAAAGGAAGAACTTAAATTATCACTATTTGCAGATGACATGATTCTATACCTAGAAGACCCAAAAGGGTCTACAAAAAAACTACTAGAACTAATAAATGAATTCAGCAAAGTGGCAGGATATAAAATCAACACGCATAAATCAAAGGCATTTCTGTATATCAGCGACAAAACTTCTGAAACGGAAATGAGGAAAAACACTCCATTCACAATATCCTCAAAAAAAATAAAATACTTGGGAATCAACCTAACAAAAGAGGTGAAAGATTTATATAATGAAAACTACAAAACCCTAAAAAGAGAAGTAGAAGAAGATCTTAGAAGATGGAAAAATATACCCTGTTCATGGATAGGCAGAACTAACATCATCAAAATGGCGATATTACCAAAAGTTCTCTATAGGTTTAATGCAATGCCAATCAAAATCCCAACGGCATTTCTTGTAGAAATGGATAAAGCAATCATGAAATTCATATGGAAAAATAAAAGACCCAGAATAGCAAAAGCAATTCTAAGCAGGAAGTGTGAATCAGGCGGTATAGCGATACCAGACTTAAAACTATATTACAGAGCAATAGTAACAAAAACAGCATGGTACTGGTACCAAAACAGGAGGGTGGACCAATGGTACAGAATAGAGGACACAGAGACTAATCCACAAAGCTACAACTATCTTATATTTGATAAAGGAGCTAAAAGCATACAATGGAGGGAGGATAGCATCTTCAACAAATGGTGCTGGGAAAACTGGAAATCCATGTGCAACAAAATGAAACTGAATCCCCTCCTCTCGCCATGCACAAAAGTTAACTCAAAGTGGATCAAGGAGCTAGATATCAAATCAGAGACTCTGCGTCTGATAGAAGAAAAAGTTGGCTCCGATCTACATATTGTAGGGTCGGGCTCCAAATTCCTTAATAGGACACCCATAGCACAAAAGTTGATAACAAAAATCAACAAATGGGACTTACTTAAACTGAAAAGTTTTCTCTCAGGAAGAGAAACAATAAAAGAGGTAAATAGGGATCCTACATCATGGGAACAAATTTTTACTCCTCACACTTCAGATAGAGCCCTAATATCCAGAGTATACAAAGAACTCAAAAAATTAAACAATAAGAAAACAAATAACCCAATCAACAAATGGGCCAAAGACCTGAACAGACACTTCTCAGAGGAGGACATACAATCAATCAACAAGTACATGAAAAAATGCTCACCATCTCTAGCAGTCAGAGAAATGCAAATCAAAACCACCCTAAGATACCATCTCACTCCAGTAAGATTGGCAGCCATTATGAAGTCAAACAACAACAAGTGCTGGAGAGGATGTGGGGAAAAGGGTACTCTTGTACATTGCTGGTGGGACTGCAAACTGGTGCGGCCAATCTGGAAAACAGTATGGAGATTCCTGGGAAAGCTGGGAATGGAACCACCATTTGACCAAGCTATTGCCCTTCTTGGACTTTTCCCTGAAGACCTTAAAAGAGCATACTACAGGGATACTGCTACATCGATGTTCATAGCAGCACAATTCACAATTGCTAGACTGTGGAACCAACCCAGATGCCCTTCAATAGATGAATGGATTAAAAAAAATGTGGCATTTATACACCATGGAGTATTACGCAGCACTAAAAAATGACAAAATCATAGAATTTGCAGGGAAATGGATGGCACTAGAGCAGATTATGCTTAGTGAAGCTAGCCAATCCCTAAAAAACAAATACCAAATGTCTTCTTTGATATAATGAGAGCAACTAAGAACAGAGCAGGGAGGAAGAACAGGAAGAAAAGATTAACATTAAACAGATACATGAGGTGGGATGGAAAGGGAGAGAAAAGGGAAATTGCATGGTAATGGAGGGAGACCCTCATTGTTATACAAAATTACATATAAGAGGTTGTGAGGGGAATGGGAAAATAAACAAGGAGAGATATGAATTACA
Source organism: Marmota monax (assembly GCF_021218885.2). Taxonomy (NCBI): domain Eukaryota; kingdom Metazoa; phylum Chordata; class Mammalia; order Rodentia; family Sciuridae; genus Marmota; species Marmota monax. The sequence goes on from NW_026695083.1 coordinate 159,412, forward strand.
GTGGATGGGGTAGAGAGAGAAGATGGGAGGCGAGGGAGGGGGGATGGTAGAGGATAGGAAAGGTAGCAGAATACAACAGTTACTAAAAGGGCATTATGTAAAAATGTGGATGTGTAACCGATGTGATTCTGCAATCTGTATTTGGGGTAAAATTGGGAGTTCATAACCAACTTGAATCTAATGTATGAAACATGATATGTCAAGAGCTTTATAATGTTTTGAACAACCAATAAAAAAAAATTAAAAAAAAAATACAAACTGTTCCTGACAGTGAACAATTGAAATTAGAAGGCCCCAAACTTAGGAACATAATAAGGCTACATAAAAGAGAAATCTGGCCCAGTATCAAAGAATTTGAACAAAAATAACTCTAACCCTAACACTATTTCTAACTCTAGTCCTAAATCTAACACTAACCCTAGACCTATCCTGTTTATAAAGATTTGATCATACAAGTCCCAAACTTGGGGAACTCAGGGCAGCAAGCTAGCAGATGAATCCTGTGCAATATCAAACAAATCTGACTGAATAATTGGAGGGAGGTAATTCAGGACATGCATATTTCCCTGATTTCTCATAAAGTGCTCTTGGATAAAGTTGTTTTTGCATGCTTGTGCTTAGAGCTACTTTTACAAGGAAGAAACCACAGAGTGCCCACACAGAACAGATTGAGTGTGTGAAGTTTCAAGCAGCTAGCACAAACCCTGTTTGATTTCTAGCTCCATTTATCTGTATAGGTTCAAATGAAGTGAAACCTTAAAACTCAAATTGTTCCTGACAGTGAACGTTGGACCAAGAAGGCCCAAAACTGGTGAACATACTAAGGTTAGGTAAAAGATGACTGCTACCCAATATCAAGAAATTTGAACAAAACTAACTCTGACCCTAACAGTCGCTCTAACACTAGCCCTAAACCTAACCCTAAAACTAACCCTAACTTGTTTAGAGAACCTTTGATCATAGAAGTCCCAAACTTGTGGAGACTAGTGGGGCAAGCTAACAGATGAATCATTTGCAGTATCAAAGAAATTTGACCAAATGACTCGGGGATTTAGTTCAGGACATGCACATTTTCCTGTTGTCTCCTAAAGTGCTCTCATAAAAAGTTTTTTTTTTTGTTTTTTTTGCATGCTTCAGCTTCGTGATGCATCCACAGGAAGAAATCAGAGAGTACCAACAAGGAATTGATTGAGTATGTGAAGTTTCAAGCAGCTGGCACAAACACTGATTTCGAGCTGCATTTCCATTCACCCATAGAGATCAAAATGAAGTGAACCCTTAAAATATACAGTGTTCCTGACAGTGAACACTTGAACTGAGAAGGTCCAAAACTGGGGAACTTAACAAGGGTAAGAAATAGATGAATACTGCCCAGTATGAAATAAATTTGAACAAATCTAACTGTAACTCTAATGCTACGTTTGACTCTATCCCCAACCCTAACACTAAGCTGTTTAGAGAACCTATGATCATAGAAGTCCCCAAATTGGGATCCTAATGGGTCATGCTAGTAGATAAATCCTGCACAGTATCAAAGAAATATAACCAAATAATTGGGGATGGTATTTCAATATATTTATGTTTCCCTCTTTTCTCCTAAAGTGCTCTTGGATAAACTTGCTTTTCATGCTTCAGCTTAGAGCAATATTCACAAGTTTCCAGAGTACCCACAGAGAACTGATAGAGTGTATGATGTTTGAAGCAGCTAGCACCAACACTGTTTGATTTCTAGCTCCAATTCCTGTTAGGTCAAAATGAAGTGAAACCTTAAAATTGAAACTGTTCCTGAAAGCAAACCATTGAATCTTGAAGGCCCAAACCTGGGTAGCCTACTAAGGCTAGGTCTAGGATGAATCCTGTACAGTATCAAAGTAATCCGACCAAAACCTTTTGAAGCTCTTTCAGTATATATGTATTCTGCTTGCTCCTAAATCACTCAGAGATAAAGCTGTTTCTTTGTACTTCAGAATAGGGCTACTTCCACAGGAAACAAACCAGACAATCCTCATTGAGAACTGATTGAGTGTGATGATTCAAGCAGCTAGCCCAAACCCTGTTTGATTTCCAGTTTCATTTCCATTCACCCCTATAGGGCAAAAAGAAGAGAAACATGAAAATTGAAACTGTTCCTGAAAGCAAACCCTTTTTGCAGGAGGCCCAAACATTTGGAATATAGTCAAAATAGAAAATAGATGAATCCTGCACAGTAACATAGAAATTTGAAAATAAAACTAACTCTAACCCTAACACTATGTCTAATCCTAGTTCTAACACTAACCCTAACACTAACCTTAACCTGTTTAGAGTCCTTTTGATACTAGAAGTCCCACACTTTTGGAGCCAATTGGGCAGGCTAAAAGATGAATCTTTCACCGTATCAAAGCAATCTGACCAAATAATTGGGGGAGGTAGTTCAGCACATGCATATTTCCATTTTCTCCTAAAGTGCTCTCACATAAAGTTGCTTTGCATGCTTCCTCTTAGGGCTACTTTCACAAAGAATAAACCAGTGAATGCCCATGGAGAACTGATTGAGTGTGTCAGTTTGAAGTAGCAAGCACCATCCCTGTGTTATTTCCAGTTTCATGTCCATTTACCCTCATAGATCAAAATAAAGTGAAAACTTAAAATACAAACTGTTCTAGAGGCCCAAAACTAGGGATTGTAGTAAGTCTAAGTTAAAGCTGAATCCTGCCCAACATCAAAGGTATTTGAACAAAACTAAATCTACCAAAACACTAGCTGTAAACCTAGCACTAACCTAATACTATATCTAACCTAACCTGTTTAGAGAACCATTGATCACAGTAGTCCCCAAATAAAGGAGCCTAGTGGGGCAAGCTAACAGATAAACCCTGTGCAGTATCAAAGAAATCTGACCAGTAATTGGGGTAGGTATTTCAGTATATTCATATTTCCCTTTTTCTCTTAATGTGCTCTTGGTTAAATTATTGTTTTCATGCTGCCCATTCATGGTACTTTCACAAGGAACAAACCAGAGAGTGCCCACATAGAGCTGATTGAGTGTGTGAAGTTTCAAACAGGTAGTACTAACCCTGTTTGATTTACAGCTCCATTTTCATTCACATCTATACAGCATAATAAAGTGAAACCTAAAAATTCAAACTGTTCCTACAATGAACTGGAATACCTTGAAGGCCCAAACTTGTGGATCCTACTAAGGCTAGGAAAAGGATGAATCACATACAGTATCAAAGCAATCAAGCAAAAAAAATTGAAGCTTGCTCCTAAAGTTCTAACAGATAAAGCTGTTTCTTTCTATTTCAGCTTTGGGCTATTTCCACAGGAATCAAACACAAGGAATGCACACTGAGAACTGATTGAGTATCTGAAGTTTCAAGCAGCTAGCACAAACCCTGTTTGAGTTCCAGTTCCATTTCCATTCACCACTATAGGGCAAAATGAAAGGAAACATGAAAATTAGAACTGCTCCTGAGAGCACCTCCTTTTACCTATGAGGCCCAAACATGGGAAGTATACTCAGAATAGGAAAAAGATGAATCCTGCCCAGTATCAAAATTGTTGAAAAAAACAAACTCTAACCCTAGCACTAGCTCTAACACTTGCCCTAACTCTAACCATAACTGTAACCCTAACCTGTTAAGAGACCCTTTGCTCGTAAAAGTTTCAAACTTGGGGAGACTACTGGGCAAGCTTACAGATGAATACTGCACAGTATCAAAAAATCTGACCAAATAATTGGGGGTGGTATTTTACTACATGCATGTTGCCCTGTTTTCTCCTAAAGTGATCCTGGATAAATTAGTTTAGCATGCTTTATCTTACAGCTACTTTCACAAAGATGAAACCAGAGAGTGCTCAAAGAAAACTGACTGAGTATGTGAAGTTTCAACCAGCTAGCACCAACCCTCTGATATCTACCTGCATGTGCATTTACCCATATAGGTCAAAATGAAGTGAAACACTAAAAACAAACTATTCCTGACAGTGAACCACTGAACAAAGAAACCCAAAACTGGGGCACATTATAAGGCTAGGTAAAAGATGAAGCCTTCACAGTATCAAAGAAATTTGAACAAAACAAACTCTAACTCTAACACTATCTCTAAAGCTAGCCCTAACCCTAATCCTAAACCTAACATTAACCTGTTTAGAAACTCATTGATCCTAGAGGTCCCAAACGTGGGGAGCTTACTGGGGCAAGCTATCACATGAATCCTATGCAGCACCTAAGAAATCTGACCAAATAATCGGGGGAGATATTTCAGTAGATGCCTATTTTCTTGTTTTCCCCTAGTGTACTCTCAGATAAAGTTGCTTTGCATGCTTCAGCTTAGGGTTACATTCACAAGGAACAGACCAGAGAGTGCACACAGAGAACTGATTGAGTGTGAGATATTTCAATCAGCTAGCATCAACCCTCTTTGATTTAGAGCTGCATATCCCTTTACCATATAGGTCAAATTAAGTGAAACTTCAAAACACAAACTGTTACTGTCAGCGAACCATTGAAATGAGAAGGCACAAACCTGGGGAACATAGTAAGGCTAGGTAAAAGATGATTCCTGTGCAGTATCAAGAACATTTGAACAAAACTAACTGTAACCTAACACGAGGTCTAAACCTAGCCCTTACCCTAACTGTAATCTTAAACCTAACCTATTAGATAACCTTTGATCATAGAAGTCCCAAAGTTGTGAAGCCTAGTGGGGCAAGCTAAAACATGAAAAATGCATGGTATCAAAGAAATCTGACCAAATAATTGTGGGAGGTAGTTCATTACATGCTTATTTCCCTGTTGTCTCCTAAAGTGCCCTCAGATAAAGTTGTTTCTACATGCTTCTCCTTTGGCCTATATTCAATAGAAAGAAAGCAGAGAGTGCTCAAAGAGAACTAATTGAGTGTGTGACATATCAAGCAGCTAGTACCAACCCTGTTTGATTTCCAGCTTCATTGTCATTCACACCTATAGGCCATAATAAAGTGACACTTAAAAATTCAAACTGTTCCTGACAGTGAACCATTGAAATTAAAGGCCCCAAATTGGGGATACTCTTAAGGCTAGGTAAAGAATGAATCCTGTACAGTATCAAGTAATTGGACCAAAAAATATTGAAGATTCCTCCTAAAGCACTCACACATGAAGCTATTTCTTTTTCAGCATAGAGCTTCTTCCACAGGAAACAAACCAGAAAATGCACACTGTGAAATGACTGAGTGTGTGAAGTTTCAAGCAAACTTTCAAACCAACTATGTTTGATTTCAATCTCTATTTCCATTTACCCATATATGTCAAAATGAAGTGAAAACTTAAAATACAAACTGTCCTGACAGTGAACCACTGAACCCAGAAATCCCAAACCTGGGGAGAATAGTAAGGCTAGGGAAAAGATGAATCCAGCCAGTATCAAAGAGATTTGAACAAAAATATCTCTAACACGAGCTCTAAACCTAACCCTAACCATAACCCTAACCCTAACTCATACCTGTATAGAAAACCATTGATCCTAGATATCCCAAACTTGGGGAGACCAGTGGGAAAAGTTAAAGATGAATACTGTACAGTATCAAAGAAACCTGATCAAATCATTGGGAGACTTATTTCAATACATACATATTTCTGTGTTTTTTTTTTTTCCTTAAGGGCTCTCAGATACAGTTGCTTTTGCATGCTTCAGCTTTGGACTACCTTCAAAAGAAAGAAACCAGAAAGTGCCTACTGAGAACTGATTTGTGAAGTTTCATGCACCTCCTACCAACCCTGCTTGATTTCCAGCTCAATTTTCATCACATCAATAAGCTATAATGAAGGAAAATCTTAAAATACAAACTGTTCCTGACAGTGAACCATTGAACTGAAAAGGCCCAAACCCGTGGAGCATAGTAAGGCTAACTAAAAGATGAATCTTGCCCAATATCATAGAAAATTGAAGAAAACTAGGGCCACGCTGGAGCTCTCTGTGCACATGGAAGGCTCGGCTATGTGGTTGCTCTTGGCTCAGTCAGAATTCGGAAATCTCGGCCGCGCATGAGCTCTCTGCACAGATGGAAGTCTTAGCTGCAGATTCGCTCTTGGCTCAGATGGAAGACTTGACCATCCAGGTGCACTCAGCACAGAGGATAGGTAGCACAGAACACAGTGGATTTGCTTGTGGTTTACCACACCAGGCTCTGGACACAGCCAATGGTCACCCCAGACCACCCACCTCACCAAACACCCTACAGAGATAACAAATGAAATCCATCTTGGGAAACCTTACCATCTATCAGTGGCTGTGGCTATGAGCTCAGTTCTGTGGCTTTGAAGGTAACTGGTTTCCAACTCCCCTACCTCCAGCTGTGATAACTCAAGATTTTTCTGACAAACTTTTTTTTTCGGGGGTGTGTAGCTATCAATGCAGAACAGCAACTGTACAGGTACATGATTTCCAACTCAGATTAAAAGTAGAGAGGCTCCAGGTAGAATCTCATGCCTTCTCAAACTGGCTACCTCCACCACCCTTAGCACAGAGACTCAAGCTAGGAATAGACACCTCCACCTACTGGAAGAAAATAGAGTTCTGAGAGACTTTTCTATTTTCATTCTTCTCATCTATTCTCCTCTACCCTTCTGCCTCTGGCCCTCACAATCTCAACATACATGAAACCATGCACTTTGCATGAAATTATGCCACAGTTGGGCTGGGCACAAATCACGAGCCACTGAAGTGGGAACAAATTTATTTCCGAACTCCCGTGAACGCTATGCAAGCAGCCTTCTCCTGGGATACACCACACACCAACCAGAAATCCCTCCTCTGGTAATCCCTCCTCTTGCACTTCCCCAACCAACTCGAACTCCCCAGGAATCCCCAGGAGAACTCCAAAGTACCAGGCTGAGGTGGACATCAGGTGTCTAATATACAATTGAATACACAGCTTAACACAACCATCATCATCTCAATGGCTTTCTGGCATCACCTCAACCACTCCATTCTGGCAAAAATGCCATGCATCATCCTGGCTCTGCTGTGGCCTTCAACATCCCCCCTTCTGTTTAATTAAACAACAAGCAATGTGGCTTAGGGACCGTTCCTGTTAGGTTGTCCAATACTACATATGGTTCTTACCCATCATTGGATGAGCTGACCTCAAGGCGTCAGCCTCCTGTCTCAGAATGGTACCATTGCAATTGGATCTTACCCGTTACTGACTACCGGTCCAGCATACAGCCATATTGTGGATAGGCTTTTGCACCAGTGGGGGGGTGAGGTTCTTTGCCTCACCTCTGTTGGCCCCCAAATTTGGCCTTGGTGCCAGTGGGGGGTGAGGTTCTTTGCCTCACCTCTGTTGGCACCCAGATTTTAGCTGAACAACCATCACAAGCAGAAGGGAGGAGGATACAGAAATGGCATGACACCAAGCCAATTGACAACTCCTTTGGAAAAATTGTAGCACTTGTGACACCATCAGCAAAGATACTCCAGCACTACCACAATTCGCTGCACCAACAGATAGTTCACAATGCATACAAGTGATACATAGTCCAGGCAAGTTCTGCAAGCAGTTCAAAGCAAAGACAATAGTAAAGGCCTTGTAGCTTTACACAGGTGAAATCTCCATTGCAATGTTTAAAAACTCCACAGTCAAAAAATGAAACTGATCAGGAAAATACTAACCTAGGTGTGGTGAGCCACTTCTGCCATTTCTGCAGACCATGGTCGCCATTACAAGATGGCGCTGGCTCCGCTGTGGTCTGTGACAAACAACTCCTTATTTGGGAGAGTTGGTGCATGGTTTTTCACCACCCTATGAGAAAGCTTCACGTGGCAGCTTCGCATTGGGGCTTGAGATGCTTTATTAAGGCTGGAAGGGGCATCCGAAGGAGAGAAGAAGAAATATCAAGGGCCTGAATAAACTGCTGAAAGAAGATTCCTGAGTTGCGTCTTCCTTGTGGGCAAGGGGTCGCGACAAGTGGTGCCGAAACCCGGGAACCAGAACTTTCAGCAGTCAGGGGTGGTGTACCGGTTAGTCCCAGGTAAGTGGGATCCGCGACCAAAGCGGGGTTAGTCCCAATAAGTAGGATCCGTGACCAAAGCAGGGCAGCTCCTCTGTAAAGAAAGAGAGAGCATTACATTTTATTGCAGCTGCACTGTGTACTTTCGCTTCTACTTTTGCTTTTGTTTTCTGTGTTTCTTTTGTTGTGTCATTTCGCTTTTGTTTTTTGTGCTTCTTTTGTTGTTGTGACATGGGTGCCGCATCTTCAAGTCCACTTCTCCTGGCCCTAGATGGCCTGTTACGTTCCAAGGGCCTGGAAGTGAAACATAGTACTTTACAGAGATTTTTACAGAAGATAGATATCGCTGCACCATGGTTTTCATTTTCAGGCAGCCTTACTGTACCTAGTTGGGATAAATTAGGCAAAGATCTTGACTTTGCTTCTGAGCAGGGCATATTAGAGGGTGGGGTGATACCCCTTTGGAAAATGGTCCGTAGTTGCCTTACAGATGGCAGATGTCAGGAAGCACTTACTAAAGGACAGGAAGTTCTAGAGCAATTACATGAGGAGAAATCGGAGACAGCAGGAAGTGAGGTATCTCAGAAGGATGGGAGTGTGCGGAGCGTGAAACAGGGGAGGAGACGATTGTATCCAGATCTCAGTACGCTGCGCACACCCCCATGTGAAAGTGGGTCAGAGGAAGAGGAGGATGAGGAGGAAGAGCTCGGGAGGCTGTCTCGTCAGCTAGGGAGTTTAGCTATAGGAGAGGGAACAGAAATAAACAGGGGCTCAAGAAAAGCGATCCCCCGGATCCACCGCCATATGGTGGGGGTGTTTCGGGGAGAGCTTTCCATGCCCAAATATGGAGGGCTGTTAACGCTGAGATGGGTCTTGCTTATCCAGTTTTTCAGGATGACAATAGGGGAAGATTCCATGAACCCTTAGATTTTAAAATTGTGAAGACCCTGGCGGAGTCTGTGCGCACTTATGGGGTGGATGCCGCCTTCACACTAACTCAGGTGGAGAGTCTGTCTAGATACTGCATGACTCCCTCTGATTGGGCTAGCCTTGTTCGGGCTTGTGTTTCCCCGGGTAAATATTTGGACTGGAGAGCATTTGTGCTAGAGGGCGCAATAGAGCAGGCCGCCCAAAACCATGCGGCGGGACACCCCCATTGGGACAAGGATATGCTTTTGGGGCAGGGTAGATTTGCAAATCAACAGACAGGATTTCCTCTTGAGGCATATGATCAAATTAACAACATTTGCATTCGGGCATGGAAGTCGCTTCCAAATAGAGGAGAGGTGTCTGGTAATTTGACCAAGATTCTACAAGGCCCTACAGAACCCTTTTCAGATTTTGTAGCAAGGATGGTGGATGCCGCTGGAAAGATTTTTGGGGATCCTGATAGATCCATGCCCCTTATCAAGCAATTGGTCTTTGAGCAATGCACCAAGGAATGTAAAGCGGCAATCACTCCTTATAAAAATAAGGGCATAGAAGCATGGATGAAAGTGTGTAGAGAGATTGGAGGACCTTTAACTAACGCAGGTCTTGCAGCTGCTGTCCTTCGGATTGCAAAAGGGGGCAGTCCTGGTGCCGGAACATGCTTCCATTGTGGTCAACCCGGTCATTTCAGACGTGAATGTCCCAAAAAAGACAATTTTACTGGACCTCCTCACGGTGGCCCTTCCAATGGCCTTCGTCAACCGGGGCTGTGTCCAAAATGTAAAAAGGGGAAGCATTGGGCAAAAGAGTGTAGATCAGTGAGGGACATCCATGGACAGCCTATTTCAGCTGGGCCAAAAAACGGCCGAAGGGGCCCCCGACCCCAGGGCCCACAAATATATGGGGCAGTGGAGAATGTCACACCCGAACCCGAGACATGGCCATCTCTGCGCCATCCCATGAGACGCGGAGAGCCACTACAGGTGCCGCGGGATTGGACCTCTGTTCCACCTCCAGACTCGTATTAACACCTAAGATGGGAGTCCAATTGGTGGAAACTGAGTTCAAAGGGCCTTTACCACCTGGCACTGTAGGTTTGCTAATTGGACGTGCATCCTCTATCTTACAAGGTCTTCATGTCTTTCCCGGAGTCATTAGCCCTGATACTGTAGGGGCAGTAAAGGTTATGGTGGAGGCTCCAAGGGGCATTGTGTCTATCTCCCCAGGGGATCGGATTGCTCAATTACTAATTTTGCCTAGCTTACATAATCACTTCCCTGCTGACTCAAGGTCACGGACGGGAAGTGAGATTGGTACCACCGGAGGGAATTGTGCCTATTTGTCACTAGATATGAGCAATCGCCCCACTTTGGAATTAAGCATAGAAGGTAAATCTATTGTGGGATTGCTGGATACAGGAGCAGACCGTAGTATCATAGCCCTTAAGGACTGGTCTAAGGGATGGCCAGTGCAGACTTCTGATCAATCCCTGAGAGGACTTGGATATGCCCAAGCCCCTCAAATCAGCTGTAGACATCTATCTTGGAAGGACCCGGAAGGACACAATGGCACCTTTCAGCCTTATGTACTTGATTTACCTATCTCTTTATGGGGCCGTGATCTGATGAAAGACATGGGGTTCACTCTTAGTAATGACTTTTCCCCAGTGTCTCAACAAATTATGCAAAATATGGGGTATAGGCCAGGTCTAGGACTAGGAAAACACCTACAGGGGCGTAGGCATCCTGTGCAAGGTCATCAAAAGCTTAACAGATTTGGTCTGGGTTTTTCCTAGGGGCCACTGGGGCTCAAATACCCATAACATGGCTCACCGAGGAGCCTGTTTGGGTGCCTCAGTGGCCTCTTCCCTCGGTTAAATTGGCAGCAGCCCATGATCTAGTCAAAGAACAACTTGACTTGGGTCACATCCAACCTTCTACTTCTCCATGGAATACTCCCATATTTGTTATTAAGAAAAAATCAGGAAAGTGGCGCCTACTGCATGATCTACGAGCAGTTAATGCTCAAATGCAACTTATGGGGCCCATTCAAAGAGGGCTGCCTCTGCTCTCCTCTGTTCCTCAGGGCTGGCATATTATTGCTATTGACATTAAAGACTGTTTCTTTTCTATTCCTTTGCATCCTAAAGACTCACAGCGTTTTGCCTTCACCCTTCCCTCGTGTAACCACGAGGAACCAGATCAAAGGTTTGAGTGGGTAGTGTTGCCGCAGGGAATGGCTAATAGTCCCACGATGTGCCAGATGTATGTGGGGAAGGCACTCGCACCTCTCAGACATAAGTATTCCTCCATCAAGATCATTCATTATATGGATGATGTGTTATTGGCCGCTAAGTTAGAGCAGACAGTTAATGAGGCCTATAAAGAATTAGTAAAGCTGTTAGCTCAATATGGGCTACATATCGCACCTGAAAAGGTTCAAACAGGGAATTCTATTGAGTATTTGGGAGCGATAATTGGGTATGACAAATTAAAACCACAAAAAATCACCATAAGAACTCAGGATCTCCAAACTCTAAATGATTTTCAAAAACTGCTGGGAGATATTAATTGGATAAGGGGATATTTACATATTCCTAATGGTGTGCTCCAGCCTTTGTATGCTACCCTTAAGGGTGATCCAGATCTTGCTTCTCCTTGTAGCCTCACCAAAGAGGCTAGAGCGGCCCTTATAACAGTAGAAGAAGCTATACAACATGCTACTCTATGCAGGCTCCAGAGTGATAAACCTTTCCAGTTATGTGTGCTTGCCACTATGCGGCAGCCTACTGGAGTACTGTGGCAAGATGGGCCTTTACTATGGATCCACCCACATGTATCCCCAGGAAAATCCTTAGAATACTATCCTGATGCTGTTGCAGCGTTAGCACTTAAAGGGATTCAACAAAGCGTTCAATTTTTCGGACAATCACCTTCTTCTCTTATTATACCCTATACTAAAGCTCAACTTAATGTTTTGTGGGCTACTCTAGACAACTGGGCTATTCTATGTTGCTCGTTTCAAGGGGATATTGATAATCATTACCCTTCCCATCCATTACTCCATTTTGTTAAAGAACATCCCATCATTTTCCCTAAGGCAACTTCACCCAATCCAATTCCGGGGGCTGTTAATATTTTCACTGATGGTTCCAAGTCTGGAATGGGAGCTTATGTAATTAATGATTCTCCCCCTGTTCAGCATCAATTTGCTCCTGGAAACCCACAATGGGTGGAACTGCAAATTGTTATTGAGGTTTTTAAACAGTGTTCTTTTCCTTTTAATCTTATTTCGGACTCCATCTATGTGGTACAAGCACTAAAAGTCCTGGAGGCCGTGGGAGCTATTAGTAATGCCCATAATGTATCTGCTTACTTTAATCACCTTCAACAGCTTATCTGTAGCCGCACTGCTCCTTTTTATCCAATGCACATCCGGGCTCACACCTCTCTTCCTGGTCCGTTATCACAGGGTAATGCCTGTGCGGACTCAGCCACTAGAGGTCAGTTGATATGCTTGGCTTCCTCCTTAGAGGGGGCTAAATTATTTCACCAGAATTTCCATGTTAATGCTTTAACGCTGCGCAGGCGTTTTTCCATTTCAAGAGCGGATGCTCGTCAGATAGTATTACAATGTCCCCATTGTGTCACATTTCTTCATCCCCCTAATTATGGAGTGAACCCACGGGGATTGAAGCCATTGGTTGTCTGGCAAATGGATGTGACACACATACCTGACTTTGGTAACCTCAAGTATGTGCATGTTTCTGTTGATACGTGCTCTGGAGTTATTCATGCTTCTGCTTTATTGGGAGAAAAGGCACGTAATGTTATTACTCATTGCCTAGAAGCATGGGCAGCATGGGGTGCTCCTGCATCCCTTAAGACTGATAATGGACCTGCTTATACTGGCAGACAATTTACATCCTTTTGTTCTACCATGGGAGTGCAACTTACTCATGGTCTGCCTTACAATCCTCAAGGACAAGGCATTGTTGAGCGTGCTCATCGCACCTTAAAGGAAACTTTACAAAAACAAAAAGGGGGAATAGGAGCTGAACACACTCCTAAAGAACGCCTGTCCTTAGCTCTCTTTACCATTAATTTTTTGAATTTGGATATTCATGGTCGCTCTGTGGCTGATAGACATGTGTCCCCTCAGCCCTCTGTGATTGGCTATGTTAAGTGGAAGGATGTTCTTACGGGCCAATGGAACGGCCCCGACCCCGTGCTGACATGGGCGCGAGGATCTGTATGTGTTTTTCCCCAGGATCGCACGGAACCGTTGTGGGTCCCTGAACGCCTGACAAGAAGAGTCTTGACATCAACCGACCAGCAACAAGAGATACCACAGCAATCCCGTGATGAGGATCTTCACTCTGCTACGTGCTCTGGTTCTGGTGCTGGTGCCGATGGCACAGACGACACCAATGCAGTGGTGGGCAGTGGCACGGGCTTGGCCAATGCCGATGCCGGTTCATGGTAATTCTAGTGTCCTCCCCACTCTTTTCTCTACCTCATGTGAGATGTCTGCTCCCTGTGCCTCTCCTAGAGGGGACATGGAGAGCATTTTTAATCAATCTCAAGTTAATCTCACAGGAGTTTTTTGTTTCAGCCTTGGAAACGCTAATTGCATCAGCCTTAAGACCAAAAATTTGACTAACTGGGAGGACCCATTGCGGTCCAGTCAGGTCTCAGGGAGCATTATCAGTGCCGTACTGAGCCAAGTAGTTTCGGGGAAGCAATCAGGCTCAGGGACCCCCGCAAATAGCTCTGCTTTAAACATAACTACCTTGGCTATTATCTCCAAGGTACTAATCCCAGTGCCTCCTTCTTCTAATAGTACTTACAATGCCACTCATTTCAAGGCCTCCCCTTACTGTACCCCTAATCTTGGTTTCCCCCCAACATTTACGCCTTGTCAGGATCATTCTTGGAGAAACATCAAGTTGCTAAAGGTTTCTCCCTTTCCCCCTCTCTTAAGAGGCATGTTTATAACTTTAACAACAGTGCCAACTCCTCTACAGGAGTAGGTTGGTCCTGGTTTCAATGGCTGATTTCCAATGAGAAGGGGGCTTCAGCCGATATTTCTGCATTGGCTCAATTGCTGGGAGCCAAAAGCTGGCTGGCTAATGTTTCTGGCACTGTTAGGGAGAGTGAACGAGGTAATAGACTTACATCTGTTTCGTTCAACTCTCTGCTATATAATGCCACATTGCCCCCTGCAATGGTCTGTGTCCAATCCCCGTTCTTGCTCCTTTTGGCTAATGACACCTCGTCGGGGATGCTGGATTGTTCTAATGTTACCTGTCTCTTATCTGAGTGTTGGAATGGTTCTTGGACTGTAGCAGTGGTTATGAAAATTCCAACTTTTGTCCCAATCCCAGTCACTGCGGACCCAGATAAATTCCCCATTGTTGAGCTACTTAGAGTCCGCAGGGATTTTGGAATTACGGCAGCTATAGTGACAGCTGTGGCAGTGTCTGCTGCTGCAGCGGTTACGGCCGGAGTGGCCATGGCCAGTCAAGTACAAACTGCTGCCACCATTAATCAAGTTGTTCAACAAACTTCCACCATACTTGAATCCCAAAATACAATTAATCAACATATTTTGTCAGGGATTTTAGCTGCCAACCAAAGAATAGATTTACTCCAAGCTCAGGTAGAAGAATTGGCTGACTTGGTGCTTTTGGGTTGTGTTGACCAACGTGCACATTTATGCATAACCTCTGTCAGATTTAATGATTCCAGGAATGCCTCCCGCATCATTGGCGAATATTTGGCCGGAAATTGGTCCATGGCAGCGGAAGACATGATCCAGTCTCAACTAACCCAGATAGCTGTCTTGAACAGTACCCGTGTCGATCCCGTGACTTTGGGTCAATTCACCGATTGGATATCTTCTGCTTTTTCCTTCTTCAAAGAGTGGGTGGGGGTAGGCATTTTTGGTGCAATGTGTTGCTTCGGTATGTTCCTCTGTTTGTGGTTTCTCTGTCGCCTTAAGGCCCGCAGTGCTCACGATAAGGCTATGATCATACAAGCTCTTGCAGCTTTAGAAAATGGCAACTCACCTCAAGTCTGGCTTGCGCATCTTAAACAGTAAACCTTTGACATGGTCGTTACACCCCAAGTTATTATAACATTGCACTGGGATCGACATGACTTTCCTTGTTATTCTCTTAGTGTTGGAAAGCCCTTGCACTCTGCCGGTCTTACTGCCATTGCACGCAGATGGGTTTCCACACTAGTGCTTTTCTATCGCCTTAAAGTCCGTGCCTTTCTTTCAGGGTGCTGTCAACTTGTTTGTCGTTATAAACAGCCACAGTTCAGCCTCAGCTATCCCCCTTCGTCCACCATCATCACGATACAGGATGCGAGGCAAGGCACTGCACTTGAGTGATCCTTGACGTGGACCTCAAGGAGAGCATGTCCTATTGCATGCGGGTTAGACGCGTCCACGCCCCGCCCCACGAAAAAAGGCATCGGCTGATATGGCCTCAGATCTGGGGAAGGGCCCTCCTTAGGACTGAGCCATACTATGCAGCCACTTCTGCACAGTGGGATAGGACCTCTACTCTCGCCTGTATTGTTTTAAGAAAACAGAAAGGGGGAACTGTGGTGAGCCGCTTCTGCCATTTCTGCAGACCATGGTCGCCATTACAAGATGGCTCTGGCTCCGCTGTGATCTGTGACAAACAACTCCTTATTTGGGAGAGTTGGCGTGTGGTTTTTCACCACCCTATGAGAAAGCTCCACGTGGCAGCTTCGCATTGGGGCTTGAGATGCTTTATTAGGGCTGGGAGGGGCATCTGAAGGAGAGAAGAAGAAATATCAAGGGCCTGAATAAACTGCTGAAAGAAGATTCCTGAGTTGCATCTTCCTTGTGGGCAAGGGGTCGCGACACCTAGGTCTGTATGAGCTCAAAAAAATAGAATGTTATGATGTAGGAAAGGGCAAAAATAAAATAGATATTGAAAAAGACATCATGGTTACCACCTGCATTTGACTCATTTTTGGATATCCCACCCTTTTTCCTGTAACTTACATAATGGGTCTAAAGGTATACCCAAGAGCAAGCCCCAAGGTTTTTACATTTGAAATAGGCTTTAATGGTGTCCATTATTCATTAGCCTCCAGGCGTGGGAGAACCACTGTTGCAGATGTAAGAATAGCCAAGCTAAAGTTCTTGATATCAGCTGTTATGGATTTGAGTCAAATTATCTTCTTTTTGGTGTATAGAAATTGCTTTGGTTAGTCTCTCTGGAATCCAAATAGGCTGCTGTTCTCCCTGTGGAAAGACACAAACAAAACCCTGACTCCAGACAATCACTGGGTCAGGATCTTTCCATTGTACTGTTAAAATATCCTTCCAAAGTACCTTAAGCTTATGTGCATTTTTTTGGATACATATGTCTTTTCGCAGCACTAAGCCCTGATGAACCAAATTTAAAAAGCTTAGAGTAAAAAGGGTTATTTTAAGTTTATCTTTGGGGGATATACATCCTTTCCAATTCCCTCATTTTGCTTTAATAAGTACATTTTAATAGTTTGATGAGCTCTTTCAACTATGCTTTGTCCCTGTGGATTGTATGGGACACTCCTGCTACATGAGTAATGGCAAATGATGAGCAAAATTGGTTAAAAGAGGTAGAAGTATAACCAGTAACATTATCTGTTTTTAACTGTTTTGGAATGCCCACAGTGGCAAAATTTTGTAAGCAATGAGCTATAATATCTTTAGTTTTTTCTGCAGCATGAAGGGAGCCCATCAAAAATCCGGAAGAAGTATGAACTGTAACATGCAAATATTTTAATTTTCCAAATTCGGGCAAGTGTGTGACATCCATCTGCCAAATATGGCTGAGTATCAGTCCTCTAGAATTGACTCCAAGATTAACTTGAGGTAAAAAGGTTACACAATTTTGACATTGTTTTGTTATTTGTCTAGCTTGTTCCTTAGTTATTTTAAAATGCTTTTGTAAAGTATTAGCATTGACATGGAACCTTTTATGAAAATTTATAGCTTCTTCTATTTTAGAGAAAATATGTATGTCTTGTGTAGTTTTATCTGCTAAATCATTGCCAAACTAAGGGCTCCAGGTAATCCTGTATGGTCCCTGATATGTCCTATAAAGAATGGATCTTTTCTGTCTCAGATTAGACTTTGTATAGTGGAAAACAAAGAGAAAGCAGTAGAGGAAGGAGAAATCCTACCAGCATCTTCAAGGGATATTATAGCATTAACTACATACTGACTATCAGAAAATAAATTAAATATATAATCTTTAAACATCACAAAAGCTTGTAATACTGCATTAAGCTCTACCTTTTGAGCTGATATTTTGGGTACTAAAAATGTAAAAGTTTGATCAGGGGTAACTACTGCTGCTGTACCATTATTTGACCCATCAGTGAATATATTTGGAGCATTCATGATAGGTGCCTTTCTTGTCATTTTTGGAAAAACTACAGGATGTGAAGACCAAAAAGAAAACAAAGGATTAGATGGTAAGTGATTATCAAATGAAACATTAGATTCACACATGATTATTGCCCAAGTATTTAACTCATTAGCTAACTCATCAATTTGATCCCTAGTATATGGAGTAATAATTTTATTGGGAGAAATTCCAAACACTCCCTTTGCTGCTTTTATTCCTTTGAGTATTAATTGTCCTACAGCCTCAGGATACCTAGTAAGAATAGTGTTAGGAGAATAAGATAAATGTAACCACAATAATGGAACTTCTTGCCAAAATACTCCTATAGGAATTGTTTTTGGTATTTCAATAAATAATAAAGGCAAACATATCAATTCTATCCAAATGCATATTTTCCATATATGTTTCAATAATTTTTAATGCCTTTCTTGCTTCAGGCGTTAACATGTGGGGTGAATTTGGATATGATGGACCTTTTAGGATATCAAATAAAAGTCCCAACTCTCCTGTTGGTATGCCTAGATAAGGCCTTATCCAATTTATGTCTCCTAATAACTTTTGAAAGTTGTTAAGTGATTTGAGTTGATCTACTCGTATTTGAATTTTTGTTGGATGGACCATGGTTGAGGATAATAGAACTCCTAAATAATTAATTGGAAAATTTAATTGTACTTTATCTATTGCTATCTCTAGATTATAATTTTTCAATAAGTTTGTAAGTGGAGCATAACATTCTAGCAATGTGTTTTTATCTTTGTGTGCTAACAATACATCATCCATATAGTGAAATATTTGTAGTTCAGGATTTTGATTTCTACGTGGCTGGATTGCTTTGTTAACATAAATTTGACACATAGTTGGGCTGTTAGCCATCCCTTGAGGGAGTACTTTCCATTCATATCTCTGATCAGGACCTTCATGATTCAATGCAGGGATAGTAAATGCAAAACGTGGACTATCCTCACGATGATTTGGAATTGAAAAAAAATCAATCTTTAATATCTATAGCTAAAACATACCAGGTTTTTGGCAAAGCAGAAAATTGGGGAATTCCTGATTGAGCAGGTCCCATAATAACCCTCTCGTTATTAGTGGCTCTTAAATCTTGCAATAATTTCCGTTTACCAGATTTCTTTTTGATGACAAAAATGGGAGTATTATGGGGTGATACGGAAGGTTATATATGTCCCTCTGCTAATTGTTGTTTGACCAGGTCATGGGCTACTTGTATCTTTTCTTTAGTCAGGGGCCACTGAGGAACCCATACTGGTCTTTCTGATTTCCAAGTAATTTTTATTGTCTCAGTGAATAAAAAGGGTCTGAAAACCCAATCCATGTCTATTTTTCCTTGATCTATTTGAATTGGTGCTGCTATACCTTGTTCTTGTTATCCTAATATTTTTTTTTCTTCCCTAAAACCTTGTCTACATAATAGTGGGCACATTTGGATTGATGTTATTTGTTAATGTCAAGCCTAATTGATCTAGGACTTCTCATCCCCATAAATTTATAGGAAGATGATCCAATACATATGGCTGTATACATATGGCTGTATAGCTCCTTCACATCCTTCAGGCTCCTTCCAATCTAATACCATTGCACTTCTATGGGGATTAGTTGCCACTCCTAGGCCTCAAAGCACTTTAGTGGCCTGTTGTAATGACCAATGTGTCAGCAATTCTTGACGAGATATGATGCTAAGGTCTGCACCTGTGTCCAGTAGCCCATTAAATTCATGTCCTAGAATATTTAGTTTTAGCATAGGGCGAGAATCTAAATTTAAAGATAGCATAGCCCAATCTACACCTGTGGAGCCTAATCCCCTGGAACCTCTTTCTACAGTATGACTGGAAAATTTATTATGCAGGCTGGGTATTATTAAAAACTGTGCTATTCTAACTCGTGGTGAAATTACTGAGAGACCTCTTGGAGAACTAGCTATAATTTTTATTTCACCTTCATAATCGGGATCAATTACCCCAGCACTTATCATAAATCCTTTTAGAGTGGAAGAACTGTGTCCCAATAATAAGCCTACTGTTTTTTGTGGAAGAGGTCCTCTTACTCCTGTGGGAATGATTTGAACTCCCATCTCTGGAGTTAGTACTGCTCTGGTGGAGGTGCAGATGTCCAACCCTGTGCTCCCTCTGGTTTGTCTGATGAGGGATCTAATGTATAATGTGTCCTGGGCACTACACTGATGGTGTTGCTGGGTTCCTCCACTGCCCCGTATATTTGTTTTTGTGGGCCCCCGGAGCATTGACCCGCCCCCGTCCATTTTTTTGGCAATGGAGCCTGATGCTTTTCTCCATGATATCGTGGGTAAACACCTGGTCCTTGTCCGTTTTTTGATAATGGAGTACCCTCTGTGGTGGTTTGAGAACGGCATTCATTAGCCCAATGTCTCCCTTTATGGCATCGTGGGCAAATACCTGGTATTCTACTCCTTGACACTTAGCTTTGTTAAACCCTCCTCATATGTGGCAACTCCTTTTAAAATGTCCTGTTTGTTCACAATTGTAGCATGTTTTCGGCCTGGCATCTAAAGCCTGTTGTATTGCAGCTGCCAGGACTTGCCCTTGTTCATTAATGTCTCTACATAATTTAATATATGTGTTTAAATCTCCATGTTTCCATCGTCTAATGGCCTCCTTGCACCATCTGTTTGCTTGCTCAAAGGGTAACTGTTTAATTAATGGCATTGCTTGCTCTGTATCCCCCAAAACTCTGGTAGCTCTTTGAATAAGCCTATCTACACATTCAGCATAAGGTTCATTAGCTCCTTTTATTACCTTAGATAATTGACCCTGTAAATCTCCATGTCCTTGTAAAGTCTTCCATGCCCTAACTGCATCTACAGCATTTTGTGAGTATATAGCAGGATCATATACAATTTGTTGCAGCTGACCCTCATAAGGTCCTTTTCCTAACAACATATCTAGATTTCTCTGAGGATAACCAGCTGCTGCATTTTGCCTAGCTGTCTCCATGCAAAATTCCTCATTGGCAATCTTCCATAACAGGTATTGTCCTCCATTTAGCACAGCTTTACACATACTAGTCCAATCTGCTGGCATCATGTTCAAGTTGGTAATGGATTCGACCAAGCTTATAGTGAAGGGTGCGTGAGGACCATAGGTTGTTACAGCCTCTTTTAGCTGCTTCACTGTTTTGAAATCTAAAACGTGGTGAATTTGCTGCCCTCCTGCCTGTTCAAATACAGGGCATGCTAATCTTTGAGGTCCTGTCTCAGAATCCCACCTATCAACTACAGGGGTTGAGGGCCCCATAGGTGGAGCTGTTGGTTGGACACTTACGCCCTCTTGTGATAGAAAGGTGCTAGTAGCATCCTCCTGTTTTAACTTTTCCCCTGATGGCTTTTTCTGCTCTAAACTTTCTTCCCCTTTCTGACTATCTCGAGAGGCCTCCTCTTTTTCCTAATCTAATATGTTTTCTACCATAATCTGAACTGAAAGGTTTGGACTAAGCGAACAAAATCGTATCATCATCCACAATGGCAATGTGCCAACTGGCAGAATTCCTAGGGTTTTCTTTTCCCTGTCCCTTATATCTTCACCATGATGGTCCCATTGTGATATATTCAACAATTCCTCCTTAAAAAGCCATGAGCTACATTTTTGTATTGTATCAACTTATGCCCTGACTGTTTTTGGTTTTACTGGGGTGCCTCCTTTTTCTAACAATTTACTTAACATTCTTTCTGTTTGTTTTTTGCTAATTTCTGACCCCATATTTCTGCTACAAGGATAATGCAACTCAAACAGATAACTCAAAATAAAACTGAAGTAAAACAAAACAAAAACGGACCAAAAAATCATTGTATCAATTTTCCTATTTTTTTGAAATGTATATTTGTGGTCTATCTCTATCTCTTCCTCAGGGATGAACAACTTCAAACCTTGAGTCAACCATTTTTTCCAGTTTGTCTGAGAAAGTTCTAGGGATAGGCAGTTTGAAACAAAAACAAAACAAATCAAAACAAGAACACATTGTTTTTTTGAAATGGTCACACATTCTCTCACCTTCCCTCAGGGGCGAGCAATTTTACTTACCTCCGAGTTTCAGGCATCCCCGCATGGGCCACCAAATACTGCAGTCTGGCTGGGCACAAATCATGAACCACTGAAGCAGGAACAAACTTTATTTTCGAACTCCTGCAAATGCCACACACTTTAACCCTTATCCTGAGACACACCACACACCAACCGGAAATCACTCATATGGAAATCCTGCCTCTGGCAATTCTCCAACCAATGCAAACTCCCCAGGAATCCCTGTGAGAACTCCAAAGTAGTGAGAGAACTCCAAAGTAGCAGGCTGAGGCGGACCTCAGGGGTCTAATATACAATTGAATACACAGCTTAACATAACCATCATCATCTCAATGGCTTGCTGGCATCACTTCTCAACCACTCTGTCCTGGGAAAAATGCCATGCTTCATCCAGACTCGGCTGTGGCCCGCAACAAAATTGGACTTTAACAACTGAATCACCAGAATAGTTTAATATAGAGGAATTGCATAGGCCCATCTCACCCCCCCTTTATTTTATATTATTTTCATTCTCCCTATCTTTCTTTCTTTCCTTGTTTTTTTTTCTTCTTTTTTTCCTCCCTCTATCCCAATTTCAACATCCAAACTTTTACTATTTATTCATAAGTTAATTTTATGAATACAGATAAGGAATTTGAATTTATACAATCTTCCATAAATTACCCCTGTCTATTTATTACAGTTCTCCTCCAATTTGCTAAGATAGATTAATCTCATACCCTCACTCCTTTCCCCCTTAACATAGCATCCTACCTCTCACCATCAGTTCTCTATATATCACCTGAAATGTTATGCCTTTTATGAAACTAATGACTATATTCCAATTAATAATTGAAGCCAACATCTGTAGATATAGAATCTAAATATAAATGTATTTATAATGGTTAGGCTTAGGCTTCGGGTTAGGGTTAGATTTAGAGTTAAGATTTGATCTTTGGTTAGGGCTAGAACGAAGGATAGGGCCAGGGTTAGCACTAGGGTTAGGGCTAGGGTTAGAGTTATGGTAAGGGATATGGTTAGAACAAGTGATAGGCTACTGTGAGAGTTAGAGTTAGTCATAGGGCTAGGGCTAGAATTATGTTTAGGGAAAGGGTTAAATTAAGGCTAGTGTTAGTGTTAGGTTTAGACTTCAGGTTAGGGTTAGAGTTAGGGTTACAAGTAGGGTAAGGGAGTGGGTTATTAATAAGTTGAGGGCTAGGGCCAGGGTTAGTATTAAGGTTAGGGTTAGGGTTAGGGTTATGATTAAGTCTAGTCTTAGGGCTAGAATGAAGGCTAGTGTTTGTGTTAGGGTTAGTATAAGGGATAGGGCTAATGCCAGGTGTAGGGTTACAGTTAGGGATAGATTTAGTGTTGGGTTTATGGCTTGGTTCAGTGTAAGGGTTAGGTTTAGGGTAAGGGTTAGGTTTAGAGCTAGGGTTACTATTTGGGTCAGGTTCAAGGTTAGGATTTGGTTTAGGTTAGAGGTAAGGTTTAGGGCTTGATTTAGCATTAGGTTTAGGGTTAGGGTTAATGAGAGGGTTAGGTTTAGGGGTTAGATGTGGTTTAGTGTAATGGATAGGGTTAAGTTTAGGCCTAATGTTTAGCATAAGTGTTAGGGTAATGGATATGGTTAGACCTAAGATTAGGGCTAGGGATATGTATAGGATTAGGGCTTTTGTTTGGGTTAGGGTTAGGTTTAAGTTTAGGTTTAAAGCTAGGTTTAAGACTCGGATTAAGGCTAGGTTTTGTTTTAGGTTAGGGCTAGGATTAAGGCTATAATGTAGAATGTAGGGTTATTAGCGCTAGTTATAGGGTTAGGGTTAGGGCTAGGTCTAGTGTTAAGGTTAGTTTTATGGTTATGACAATATTTAGAACTAGAGTTAGTGTTAGGGTCAGAGTCAGGGTCCGTAATACATTTCAGGTTAGATGTAGGACTGGAATTAGAGATAGGTGTAGGGCTAAGTGTAAGCTTAGCATTTGGTTTAGGTTAAGGATTAGGATTAGGGCTATGACTCAGTTTTGTTTTAGGGCTATGGGTAGGTTAGGGCTAGTTTTAGGATTAGTGTTAGGATTAGAGTCAGGGCTACTGTTAGTGTGAGGTTTAGGCTTAGGTTTAGGGTTACATTTAGAGTTAGGTTTAGATTTAGAGTTTGAACTAGGGCAAAGGATAGGGTTAGGGTTAGGGCTAAGTTTAGGGCTAGGTTTAGGGTGATGGTAACTGATTGGGTTAGAACTCTGTATAGGGCTAGGGCGAGAGTTAGAGTTAGTCTTAGGGCAAGGGTTAGAATTAGGGTTAGGCCTAGGGTTAGGGATAGGGTTAATGTTAGGTTTAGGGTAAGGGTTGGGATTACAGCTAGTTTTATGGCTAGGGTGAGCATTATAATTAGGGTTAGGGTTAGGTTTATGATTAAGGTGAAGTTTATGGCTAGGATGTGGGCTAAGCTTTGTGTTAGGGTTAGGAATAGGATTAGAGCTAGGGCAAAATCAGGTCGAGGTTTACAGTTAGGGGTAGTTTAGGGTTAGGTTTATATCTAGGTCTATTTTAAGGGTTAGGTTTATGGTTAGGGTCAAGTTTAGAGCTAGAAGTATTATTAGGGTTAGGGTCAGGTTTAGGGTTTTTGTTAGGTTAAGGTTTAGGTTTAGGGCTCAAATTAGCATTATTTTTAAGGATAGGGTAATGATAGTTTTAGGTTTAGGGTTCAGGTTAAGTGTAGGGTAATGGATAGGGTTAGGGTTAGGGATAGGATTAGGGTTAGGCCTAGGGTTAGCATAAGGATTAGGGTTATCATTAGAATAATACATAGGTTAGAGCTAGGGTTAGGGCTAGGGTTATGTTAAGGATTATGCCTAGGCTTAGGCTTAGACTTAGAGTTAGGGCTATGGTTAAGTTTAGGATTAGTTTTTAGCATTAAAACTAGGGTAGACCTTGGATTAGGGCTAGGTTTTGCCATAGGTTAGGGCTACAGCTAATGGAAGAACTTGTTATGATTCAGGCTAGTTTTAGGGTTAATGTTAGGGCTAGGTATAGTTTTAGGGTTAGATTTAGGGTTGGGGTGGTGTTTAGAGGTAGGGTGACTGTTAGTGTCAGGTTCAGTGTTCAGGTTAGTTTTATGGTTAGAATTTAAGCCAGAATTAGGTCTAGGGGAAGAGTTAGTGTTTGCCTTCGGCTAAGGGTTATTGTTAGGGCTATTTCTAGGTTTTTCATTAGGTCTATGGTTCGAGTTATGGGTAGATTTAGGATTAGGTTTAGGTCTAGTGCTAGTGTTAGGGTTAGTTTTAGGTATAAGGTTACTGGAAGGGCTACTGTTAGTGTTCAGTTTAGGGTTAGGTTAAGGTTTAAACCTATGATTAGTGTTAGTGTCAGAATAGGGGTCAGAGTTAGGTTTAGGGTTTGGGTTATGGTTAGAGCTAGAATGAGTGCTAGGGTTAGAACTTGTAATAGGGTTAGGGTTTGTGTTAGATTAAGGATTAGGGTTAGCATTAGGGTTAGGGTTTGGCTTAGGTTAATGGATAGGGTTAGAGCTAGGGTTAGGTCTTGGATTAGGGCAAGGTTTAGGGTTAAAGCTAGGTTTAGGGCTCGGATTAAGGCTAGTTTGTGTTGGGTTTAGGCCTAGGCAATGGCTAATGTAAGAACTATTGTTACAATTTGGGTCAATTTTGGGGTTATGGGTAGGGGTTAAACCTCTAGTGTTAGGATTAGGTTTAAGGTTAGGGTGATATTTAGAGCGAGTGTTAGTTTTAGGCTAATAGTCAGGGTCAGAATTAGTTTTAGAGTCAGGGTTAGGACTCGAAATAAAGCTAGGTTACTGTAAGGGTTTGGTTTAATATTAGGGTGGTGTCTAGAGCTAGGTTGAGTGTTAGGATATGAGTCAGAGTCAGGGTTATTATTAAGGTTAAGGTTAGGACTTGAATTAGGGCTAGGGTTAGGTCTAGGTGTAGTATTAGGATTTGTTTAAGTTAAGGTTTAGTGTTAGGACTATTACTCGGTTTTGTTTTACTGCTAGGGTTAGCATTAGGGCTAGTTTCATGATTAGTTTTAGGGTTAGTGCTAGTATTAATGTTAGGCTTAGGCTTAGGGTTAGTGTTAAAGTTAGAGTTAGAGTTAGATCTAGGTTTAGGACTAGGAATAAGGATTAGGAAAGTGATATGGATAGGTTTATAGCTATGGTTAGGGCTAGGGTTAGGGTTAAGTGAAGGGATAGGCTTAGAAGTAGGGATAGGGCTAGTGTGAGAGTTAGAGTTTGTCTTAGGGCTATGGTTAGCATTAGAATTAGGGATAGGGTTAAATTGAGGCTAGGATAGGGCTAGGGTTAGTGTTCAGCTTAGGTCTTGTGTTAGGGTTAGGGTTAGGATTAAGTTTAGGGTAAGGGATGGTTTTAGGCTAGGTTACTGGAGGGTGAGAGTTAGAATTAGTTTACGGCTAAGGTTAAGGTTAGGGTTATGTTTAGGAATAGTTTTAGGGCTAGGATGAGGACTCGGGTTTGTTTTAAGTTGAGGGCTAGGATTAGGGATAGGGCTAATATCAGGTCTTGGGTTATGGTTAAAGATAGTTTTAGTGTTAAATTTATGGCTACATGTAGTGTAAGGGTTATTTCTAGGGTTAGGGTCAGATTTAGAGCTAGGACTATTTTTACAGTCAGAGTCTGGGTTAGGGTTTGGGTTAGGTTAAGATTTAAAGTTAGGGCTCAAATTAGCATTAGGGTTAGTGTTAGGTCAATGATAGGGTGGGGTTTAGAGTCTAGGTTTGGATTAGGGTAATGGATAGAGTTAGGATTAGGGATAGGGTTAGGTTTAGGACTAGGTTTAGCATTAGAGTTAGGGTTATGTTTTTGGCAATGCATAGGGTTAGAGCTAGGTTTAGGGCTATGGTTATATTTATGATTAGGGCTAGTGTTAGGGTTAGAATTAGAGTTAAAACTTGGTTATGGCTTGGATTAGGGTTAGGTTTTGTGTTAAGTTAATGCTAGAGTTAGGGTTATGGCTAATGTAAGTACCAGGGTTATGTTTAGGGGTAAATTTAGGGTAAGGGTTAAGGCTATGTCCAATGTTAGTTTAGGTTTAGGGTTAGTGCTATGTTTAGAGGTAAGGTTAGTGTTATGGTTAGAGTCAGGGTCAGGGTTAGTTTTAGGGTTCTAATTAAAATTCAAATTAGGGCTAGGGTTAGGATAAGTGTATGGTTTAGGTAAAGGGTTAGGGTTAGGGCTATGGTTCAGTTTTTTTTTTTTTTTGGGCTAGGTCTAGGGTTAGGGCTAGTTTTAAGATTAGCATTATGGTTAGGGCTAGTGTGAGAATTAGAGTTAGTGATAGGGCTAAAATTAGATTTAGAGTTTGGGATAGGGTTAAATTAAGGCTAGGATTAGGTCTAGGGTTAGTGTTTTGCTTAGGCCTACCCATAGGGATAGGGTTAGGTTTAAGTTTAGGATAAAGAATGGTGTTATAGCTAGGTTTAGACGAAGGGTGAGGGTTAGAGTTAGTGTTAGAGTTAGGGTTGGAGTTAGGGTTAAAATTAAGGCTAGGTTTATAGCTAGAATGAGGGATAGTGTTTGTTTTAGATTAAGGGCTAGGATTAGTGTTAGGGCTTATATCAGGTCTGGGGTTATGATTAAAATAGTTTTAGTGTTAGGCTTATGAATACATCTAGTTAAGGGTTAGGTTTAGGGTAAGGGTCAGGTTTAGAGCTCGGGCAATTATTAGGATTAGGATTTGGTTTAGGTAAGGTTTTAGGTTTTGTGGCTCAAATTAGCTTTAGGGTTAGGGTTAAGGTATAGTTAGGGTTTGTTTCATGGGTCAGGTTTGGTTAAGGGTAATTGATATGGTTCACGTTAGTGATAGGGCTAGGGTTAGGCTTAGGGTTAGCATTAGGGTAAGGGTTATGTTTAGGGTAATTGATAGGTTAGAACCAGAGCTATGGTTAGGAATATGCCTTGAGTAAGGGTTAGACTTCGTGTTAGAACTAGGTTTAGTGTTATGTTTAGGGTTATGTCTAGCATAAAGGCTAGGTTTTAAGCTAGGGTTAGGGCTAGGTTTAGGGTTAGGTATAGGAATAGGATTATGGTAGGATTAGGGTTAGATTGGTGTTTTGAACTAGGATGAGTGTTCGAATATAATTCAAGTTCAGGGTTATTATTAAGGTTATGATTAGGACTCGAATTAGGGCTAGGGTTAGATCTTGGTGTAGTGATATGTTTGGTCTAAGTTAAGGTTAGTGTTAGCCTTTGCAAGGTTTTGTTTTAGTGCTATACTTAGGGTTAGGGCTAGTTTTATTATTAGATTTAGGGTTAGGGCTAGGGTTATGGTTAGGATTAGGATTAAGGCTAGATTTAAGGCTAGGATTAGGGCTAGGTTTTGTGTTAGGTTTAGAGCAACAATTAGGGCTAGAACTCATGCCAGGTCTAGGTTTATAATTAGTGATTTTTTTTAGGGTTAGGTTTATGGCTAGATCAAATTAAAGTGTTATGTTTAGGCAAAGGGTCAGATTAAGAGCTGCAGTATTATTAGGGTCAGGGTCAGGCTTTGGGTTTGGGTTATGTTAAGGTTTAAGTTTAAGGCTCATATTAGCATTAAGGTTAGAATTAGGGTTAGGGTAATGGATAGTGTTAGGTTTAGGGTTAGGTTAGGTTTAAGGTAACAGATATGGTTCGGGTTTGTGATAGGTTTAGGGTTAGGTCTAGGGTTAGCATTTGGGTTATGGTTATATTTAGGGTAATTTATAGGGTTAGAACTAGGGTTAGGGATAGGATAATGGTTAGGGTTAGGGCTTGAGTTATCGTTAGGGTTAGGGTTAGGTTTAGGGTTACACTTAGGTTTAGGTTTAGGGTACGGATTAGGGTTTGAGCTAGGATTTTTGCTATAGCTAAGATTAATTTATGGTTTGGTCTATTGTTATGGTCCTGGTTAGTGTAACGGTTAGGGCTATGGTTATCATTAGGGTTAGGGTAATAGGTTTTGATGTCAGGTTAAAGATAGGTTTAGTATTAGGTTTGCGTTAGGTTTAGATTTAGGATTAGGGTTAGCATTTGAGCTAGGGCTAGGGTAGGGCTACTTTTAGGACTAGCATTAGTGTTACAGTTTGTGTTAGTGAGAGGTTTAGCTTAGGTATAGGGTTAGATTTAGAGTTAGGGTTTGATATAGGATTAGGGCTAGAGCTAGGGTTAGGGCTAATGTAAAGGCAATTGATAGGATTATGGTAAGGGGTAGGGTTAGAACTAGCAATAGGGCTAGGGCGAGAGATAGACTTAGTCTTAGGGCTAGGGTTAGGTTATGTTTAGGGCTAAATTAGGGCTAGGATTAGGTCTAGTGTTTGTATTAGGGTTAGGCCTAGTTGAGGCTTCGGTTTATGTTTAGGGGTGTGGTTAGGTTTAGGGGAAGGGATGGGGTTAGAGCTAGTTTTACTGCCAGGTCATAGGTTAGAATTTCGTTTAGGGCTAGGGTTATGGTTTGATTTAGTAATAAGGCTAGGTTTAAGGCTTGGATGTGGGCTAGGGTTTGTTTTAGAGTTATGGCAAGGATTAGGGCTAGGGCTAGGGCTAGTGTCAGGTCTAGGCTTACATTAGGGATAGATTGAGGGTTAGATTTATGGCTAGGTCTAGTGTAAGGGTTCAGGTTAGGATAGTGTCAGGTTTAGAGCTAGGGGTATTATTAGGGTTAGAATTAAGTTTCAGGTTTGGTTTAGGTTAGGGTTTACCTTTAGACTTGAATTAGCATTAGGGTTTGGTTAGAGTAATGATAGATTTGGGTTTATGGTTCATGTTAGGTGTAGGGTAATTGATAGTGTTAGTGTTAGAAAAAGGGTTAGGGTTAGGCCTAGTGTTAGCCTTAGGGTTATGGTTGTGCTTAAGGCAAGGGCTAGGGTTAGGGCTAGGGTTATGGTTATTATTAGGGCTAGAGTTAAGGTTAAGCCTATGGTTAGGGTTAGGGTTAGGGTTAGGGTATGGTTTAGAGTTTGAGCTATGGTTAGCACTAGGGCAATGGTTAGTTTTAGGATTAGGTCTAGGTTATAGTTATGGTTATGGT
This sequence comes from Marmota monax, assembly GCF_021218885.2. Lineage (NCBI taxonomy): Eukaryota > Metazoa > Chordata > Mammalia > Rodentia > Sciuridae > Marmota > Marmota monax. Next base: position 188,825 of record NW_026695083.1, read on the forward strand.
CAAGGTTAGTGTTAACATTAGGGCTAGCGTTATCATTAGTTTTAGGGTATTGGATAGGGTTTGATGTTGTGCTAGGTTTAGGGTTGGGTTAAGTTTAGACTTAAGCTTAGGGTTAGGGATAGGTTTAGTGTTAGGTTTAGGGTAATCGTTTGGGTTTGAGCAAGGGTTAGCTCTGGCAAAGTTTAGGTTTATGGTTATGTCTAGGTTAGGGTTAGGGTAGATTTAGGGTAAGGGCTAGGGTTATTATCAGGGTTAGGGTTAGGGTAATGGATAGGGTTATAGCTAGGGTTAGGGCTAGGGTTATCATTAAGGTTAAAGTTAGAGTTAGAGTAATATATAGGCTTAGAGCTTGGGTTAGTGATAAGGTTAAGGTTAGGATTAGGGCTAGCGTTAAGGTTATGTTTAGGTTTAGGCCATGGGTTAGTGTTAGGGTTTGGTTAAGTTTAAGGGTTCGAGATTGAGGTACTGTTTGGACTAGGATGAGGATTAGGGTTACAGTCAGTGTGAGGGTTAGAGCTAGGTTTAGCATGAGGGCTAGGGTTAGGGTTATGGTAATGGATAGAGTTAAAGGTAGGTATTGGCCTATAGTGATGGTTAGTTTCAGGGTTAGTGATATGGCTAGGTCTAGTGTTAGGGTTATGTTTTTTGTTAGGATAAGATTAGAGCTAGGGTTTGTGTTAGGGTAAGGTTTCGTGTTCGGTTTAGGGTTAGGTTTATTTTTAGGGCCAGCATTAGGACTAGGGTTTGGTCTAGGGGTAGGATTAGTGTTTGGGTTAGGTTAAGGGTTATTATTAGGGCTAGGACTAAGTTTTTGTTTAGTGCTAGGCCTTAGAGTTATCACTAGATAAAGGATTAAGTGTAGGTCTAGGTCTAGTGTTAGGGTAAGGTTTAGTTATATGGTTACTGCTAGTGCCAATGTTAGGGGTCAGTTTAGTGTTAGGGTCAGGTTTAGACCTATGGTTAGTGTTAGGGTCAGAATAAGGGTCAGGTTTAGGGTAAGAGTTTGGGATAGTGATAGAGCTAGATTGAGGATTAGGTTTAGGACTAGTAATAGAGTAAGGTTTTGCATTAGGCTAAAAATTAGGTTTAGGACTAGGGTACATTTAGGTTTAGAGTTTGGCTTAGGGTAAGGGTTAGGGTTAGGGCTAGGGTTATGTTTAGGGTTAGGGTTAAAGCCAAGGTTAGAGCTTGGATTAGGGCTAGACTTGGTTTTGTGTTAGCTTTAGGGCTATGGCTAATATAAAAACTAGGGTCATAATTAGGGCTTGTTTTAGGGTTAGTGTTACATCTAGGTTTAGTATTTGGTTAGGTTTAGGGTTAGGGTTATGTTTAGGGTAATTGATAAGTATGGTTAGCAAATATATTAGGGTTAGGCTGAGGGTTAGCATCAGGGTTAGGATTATGGTTATTGTTAGGGTAATGGATAGGGTTAGAGCTAGGGTTAGGACTAGGGTTATGGTTAGTGTAAGGTTTAGGGTGAGTGCAACGATTAAAGTTAGGGTTAGGTTTAGAGTAAGATTTAGGGCTTGTTTTAGGTTTAGAGTTGGGGTTAAAGCAAGGTTTGGGGCTCGCATTGGGGCTAGATTTTGGGTAACATTGGGGCTAGTGTTAAGGGTACAGCTAATGTAAGAACTAGGGTTATGATTAGGGCTAATTTTTGGGTTATGGTTAGGGCTAAGTCTAGTTTTATGCTTAGGTTTCAGTTTAGGGTGATGTTTTGAGGTAGGGTTAGTGTTAGGTTCAGAGTCAGGGTCAGGGTTAGTTTTAGGTTTGGGGAAAGGACTCTAATTAGGGGTAGGCTTAGGGCTAGATGTAGATTTAGGATTTGGTTTAGGTTAAGGGTTAGGGTTAGTGCTATGGCTCATGATGTTTTAGGGCTAAGGCTATAGTTAAGTGTAGTTTTATAATTAATGTTAGTATTATTGCTAGTGATAGGGTGAGTTTAGGCTTAAGGGTACATTTAAGTTATGGTTAATTCTAGGGTTAGGGCTATGGCTAGGGTTAGGGCTAAGGTTAGGTCTAGTGTTTGGTTTACAGTATGGGGTAGGGTTAGAACTAGGAATAGATATAGGGCGATAGAGTTAGTATTAAGGCTAGGGTTATGGTTAAGTTAAGGGATAAATTAGGGCTAGGAATATGTCTAGGATTGGTGTTAGGGTTAGGCCTAGTGTTAGGGCTATGTTTGAGATTAGGTTTAGGGTTAGGTGTATGAGAAGGGATGGGGTTATAGCTAGGTTTAGGGCTAGGGCGATAATTAGAATTAGGTTTAGGTCTAGGTTTAGTTTTGTGTTAGAATTAAGGCTACATTTGGGGTTAGGATGAGGGCTAGTGTTTGTGTTAGTGTTAGAGAAAGTTTTAGGGATAAGAATAATGTCAGGTTTAGGGTTATGTCTAGGGATAGTTGTAAGGTTAGGTTCATGGCTAGGTCTAATGTTAGGTTTAGGGTAAGGCCCAGGTTAAGAGTAAGGTGTATTTTTAGGGTCAGGGTCAGGTTTAGGGTTTGTTTTAGGTTATTTATTAGGATTAGGGCTCAAATTAGCTTTAGGGTTAGAATTAGGGTTAGGTTTATGGATAGTTTTAGGTTTAGGATTCAGGATAAGATCGGGGTAATTGGTAGGGTTAGGGTTAGTGATAAAGTTAGGGTTATGTCTAGGGTTAGCATTTGGGTTAGGGTTATTTTTAGGGTAATGAATAGCCTTAGAGCTAGGGTTAGGCTTAGGGTTTTGGATAGGATTAGGGCTAGAGTTAGGGTTAGGGTTAGGGCTAGGGCTAGGGTTAGAGTTTGGGTTAGGTTTAGGGTACAGGTAATGTTTTGAGCTACGGTTAGAGCTAGGGTGAGGGTTAGGTATAGGATTATGTCTAGGGTTAGAATTATTGTTAGGTTTAGTGTTAGGTTCAGGGCTAAGGTTATCTTTATAGATAGGTTAATGGATAGGGGTAGATGTCAGGTTAGGATTAGGTGTCGTTATAATTTTAGGGTTAGTGTTAGGGTTAGGACTAAGATTATCATTAGAGTTAGGATAATGGATAGGGTTAGATTTCAGGTTAGGGTTAGGGGTAATTTTATGTTTAGGGTTATTGTTAGGGTTTGGGCTAGGGTTAGTGTTAGAGTAAGGGTTAGGGTATTATCTAGGGTTAAGGCTACAATGAGGGTTAGGTTTAGGGTTAGGTCTAGTATTAGGTTTACAATTAGGATTAGAGCTAGGGTTATCATTAGGGTTAAGGTTTGGTTTAGGGTAATGAATAATATTAGAGATAGTATTAGGGCTAGTGTTAAAATTATTATTAGGGCTAGGATTAGAATTAGGTTTAGGGATAGGGCTTGGGTTATGTTTAGGATTCAGTTTTGGGTTTTATCTAGGGTTAGGTCTAAGGTGAGGGTTAGTGTTAGCGTGAGGGTTAGCCTTAGGATAAGGGATGAGATTAGGTTAGGGTTAGGTTTACACTTTGGGGTAGATTTAGGCCTGGATTAGGGCTAGGTTTTGTGTTAGGTTTAGAGATAGTTTTAGTGCTATGGTAATGTAAGGGTTATGTTTACAGTTATGGCTAGGTCTAATGTTAGGTTTAGGTTTCGGTTAGGGTCAGTTTTATAGCTAGGGTTAGTGTTAGTGTCAGGTTCTGTGTTTGGATTAGGGATAAGGTTAGGGCTAGAGCCAGAATTAGGATTGGTTAAGTCTAGAGGTAAGGTTAGTGTTTGGCTTAGGTTAATGGTTATCATTAGTGCTAGGGCTAGGTTTTTGTTTAGGTCTTGGTTAAAGATATGTCTAGATTTCGGATTAGGTTTAATCTAAGGCTAGATTTAGGGTTAGGTTTAGATATAGGGTTATGGGTAGGGCTAGTGTTAGGGTTTGGTTTAGGTTCAGGGTCAGAATAAGTGTCAGGGTTAGGGTTAGGATTTGGGTTATGGTTATAACAAGAATGAGGGCCAGGGTTAGGACTAGTAATAGGATTAGGGTTTGGGTTAGACTAAAGATTAGTTTTAGGACTAGAGTTAGCATTAGGGTTGGGGTTTGGCTAGGGTACATTATAAGGTTAGTGCTAGGGTTAGAGCTAGGGTTCAGGTTAGGGTTAGGGCTAGTGTTAGGGTTAGGGTGAAAGCTAGGTTTAGGGCTCAGATTTGGGCTAGGTTTGGGTTAGCATTAGGTTTAAGGTTGCAGCTAATATATGATCTAGGTGTATGATTAGAAGTAGTTTTAGAATTAGGGTTAGGACCTGGTCTAGTGTTAGGTGAAAGTTTAGGTTTAGGGTGATGCTTAGAGGTAGGGTTAGTGTTAATGTCTCTGGACAGGTTTAGGGGTAGTTTTAGTGTTAAGATTAGGACTCAAATTAGGGCTCGGCTTAGAGCTAGATATAAGGTTATGGTTTGGTTTAGGTAAAAGTTTAGTGTTAGTGTTATGGCTCAGTTTTGTTTTAGGTCTAATCCTATGGTTAAGGCTAGTTTTAGGATTTTGTGACAGGGTTAGGGCTAGTGTTAGTGTTAGGTTTATGTGTAGAATTAGGGTTAGATTTAGAGTTAGGTCTAGATCTAGTGTTAGGGCAAGGTGTAAGGTTAGGGCTAGGGTGATACTAGGCTATGGCTAGGAATAAGATTTTGGTAAGTGATAGGGTTAGAATTAGGTCTAGGGCTAGGGCGAGAGTTATAGTTAGTCTTAAAGCTAGGATTAGGGTTAGGTTTAGGATTAGGTCTATGGTTGGTGTTAGGGTTAGTCCTACGGTTAAGGTTAGGGCTAGGTTTAGTGTTAGGGTTAGGGTTTGGATTAGGTTTAGGGTAAGCAATGGGGTTATAACGACGTTTAGGGCTAGGGAAAGGGTTAGAATTAGGGTTAGGGTTATGATTAAGGCTACGTTTTGGGCTAGAATGAGAGGTAGTGTTCGTGTTAGGGTTAAGGCTAGTATTAGGGCTAGGGCTAATTTCAGGTCTAGGGTTACATTAGAGATAGGTTTCGGTTTATGTTTATGGTTAGGTCTAGTGTAAGGGTTAGATTTAGGGTAAAGGTCAATTTTACAACTATGTGTATTATTAGGGTCAGTCTTTGGCTTAAGGTTTGGTTTAGGTTAAGGTTTAGGTTTAGGGCTCAAATTAGCATTAGACTTAGAGTTACGGTTAGGGTAATGAATAGGCTTAGGACTAGGGTTCAGGTTAGTTTTAGGGCAATGGATAGGTTTATTGATTGTGATAGGGTTAGTGTTAAGCCTAGGATTAGCATTAGGTTTAGGATTATGTTTAGGGTAGTGGATAGAATTAAAGCTAGGGTTAGGGCTAGGCTTATGGTTAGGATTAGGGTTATGGTTAGGGTAGTTGATATAATTAAAGCTATGTTTAGGGCTATGGTTAATGTTAGGAATAGGGCTGGTGTTAGTTTGGGGTTTGGAATATGGCTAGGGTTATGTTAAGGGTAAAGGTTAGGCTTTTATCTAGGGTTAGGTCTAAAGCGAGGCTTAGGGTTAGGGTTAGGGCTAGGGTTAGGTTGAGGGTTACATTTAGGGCTATGTTCAGGCCTAAATTTAGGGCTAGGTTTTGTGTTAGTTTAGGCCTAGGGTTAGGGCCATGGGTAAATGGGATAGGGTTAGGTTTATTGAAAGCGATATGATTAGAATGAGTAATAAGGCCAGTGTGAGAGTTGGAGTTATTCTTAGGGTTAGGTTTAGGTTTAAGGATAGGGCTAAATTATGGCTAGGGTTAGGCTTAGGGATAGGGTTAGAGTTAGTTTTAGAATTAGCATCAGGGTTTGGGCTAGTTTTAGGCTTAGGCATTGAGTTAGGGTTAGATTTAAAGTTAGGTTTTGATCTAGTGTTAAAGCTAGGGCTAAGGATAGGGCAATTGTGATGAAAAGGGTGAGGGTTAGAGTTAGGCTTACGATTAGGGTAAGGGATGTGGTTTTGGCTAGGTTTAGGGCTATGGCAAGGGTTAGTATTAGGGTTAGGGATAGAGTTACAGTTAGGGTTATGATTAAGGCTAGGTTTATGGCTGGGGTAGGTTTAGGGTTTGTGTTAGGGTTAGAGATAGTATTATGGCTAGGGCTAATATCAGGTCTAGGGTTATAGTTAGGGCTAGATTTAGTGTTAGGTTTATGGCTTCGTCCAGTGTAAGGATTAGGTTTAGGGTAAGATTCAGGTTTATATCTAGGGTTATATTTAGGTTCACGGTCAGGTTTAGGGTTTGGGTTATGTTAGGGTCTCGGTTTAGGGTAATGACAGGGTTAGTTTTAGGGTTTAGGTTTGGTTTAGTGTAATGGATAGGGTTAGGGTTAGGCCTAGGGTTAGCTTAAGAGTTAGAGTTATTGTTAGGGTAATGGATAGGTTTAGACCTAAGTTTAGGGCTAGGGTTATGTATAGGATTAGGGCTAGTTTTGGGTTAGGCTTAAGTTTAAGTTTAGGGTTAAAGCTAGGTTTACTACTCTGTTTAAAGCTAGGTTTTGGGTTAGGTTTAGGGCTAGGGTTAAGGCTATGGCTAATGTATGAAGTAGGGTTATGATTAGTGCTAGTTATAGGGTTAGGGTTAGGGCTAGGTCTAGTGTTAGGTTGAGGTTTATGGTGATGATGATGTTTAGAGCCAGGGTTAGTGTTAGGGTAAGAGTCAGGGTCTGGGTTAGTTTTCGGATTAGGGTTAGGACTGGAATTAAGGTATGGTTAGGGCTAGGTGTAGGGTTAGGGTTTGGTTTAGGATAAGGGTTTGGGTTACGGCTATGGCTCAGTTTTGTTTTAGGGCTAGGGATAGTGTTAGGGCTAATTTTAGGATTAGCATTAGCATTAGGGCTAGTGTTAGGTTTAGGTTTAGGCTTAGGTTTAGGGTTATATTTAGAGTTAGGGTAAGATCTAGGGTTATGGCCTGGGCCATGAATAGGGCTAGGGTTACACCAAGGGTTAGGGTTAGGATTAGGGTTCTAGTAAGGGATAGGGTTGGAACTAGATTTAGGGTGAGAGTTAGAGTCAGAGTTAGTCTTTGGGCTAGGATTAGGGTTAGGGTTAGGGATAGGGCTAAATTAGGGCTAAGATTAGGGCTAGGGTTAGTGTTAGGTTTAGGCCTAGTGTTTGGGTTAGGGATAAAATTAAGGCTAATTTTAGGGCTAGGATAAGAGCTAGGGTTTGCATTAGGGTTAGGGCTAGAATTATGGCTAGGGTCAATATCACGTCTAGGGTTAAGGTTAGGAATAGTTTTAGTGTTAGTTTTATGGCTAGGTCTAGTGTAAGGGTTAGGTAGGGTAAGAGTCAGGTTTATAGCTAGGGGAATTATTAGCGTCACGGTTAGTATTAGGGTTTGGTTTACATTTGAGGTTAGGGTTAGGGCTCGAAATAGCATTCGGTTTAGGGTTAGTGTAATAATTGGATTAGGTTTAGGTTCAGGGTAGGTTAGGCTAATAGGTTTGGGGAAAGCGATAGGTTTAGGGTTAAGCCTAGGGTTAGCATTATGGTAAGGGTTATGTTTAGGGTAATGGATACAGTTAGAGTTAAGGTTAGGGCTAGGGTTATGGTTAAAATTAGGTCTTGTGTTAGGGTTAAGGTGAGGGTTAGAACTAGGATTAGGTTTAGGGTTATGTTTAGCATAAGGGTTAGGTTCTGAGCTATGGTTAGGGATAGGCTGAAAGTTAGGTTTAGAATTAGGTCTAGTGATAGGATTATGGTAAATTTTGGGTTAGCGTTGGTGTTAGGGTTAGACCTAGGTTTAGTGTTATGGTCAGAATAAGGATCAGGGTTAGGGTTAGGTTTTGGGATAGTGTTAGAGCTGAAACAAAGGCTAGGGTTAGGACTATTAATAGGGTTAGGGTTTTGGTTACTCTAAAGACTACAGATAGGTCTAGGGTTACTCTTCGGTTTAGGATTTCACTTAGGATATGGGATTGATTTAGATCTAGGGTTAGGACTATGGTGAGAGTTAGAGTTAGAGTAAAAGCTAGGTTTAGGGCTCATTTTGTGTTATGTTTAGGGCTAGGATAGGGCAACAGGTAGTGTAAGAACTAGGGTTACCATTAGGGTTAGTTTTAGGGTTAGGGTTAGGGGTAGTTTGAATTCTAGTGTTAGGTTTAAGGTTAAGGTGATATTTATAGCTACGGTTCTTGTTAGTATAGGAGTCAGGGTCAGGGTTAGTTTTAGGGTTAGTGTTAAGACTCGAATTAGGGCCATTGTTAATATTAGTGTTTGGTTTGAGTTTAGAGCAGTGTTTAGATCTAGGGTGAGTGTTAGGATATGAGTCAGTGTCAGGGTTAGTTTTAAGGTGAGGCTTAGGACTCAAATTAGGGCTAGGTTTAGGTCTAAGTGTAGTGTTAGTTTTTGGTTTAAGTTAAGGTTTAGGGTTAGGGCTATTGCTCGGTTTTGGTTTACTGCTAGGATTGGGTTAGGGCTAGTTTTACTATTATAATTAGCGTTAGGGCTAGTGTTAGTGTTCGGCTTAGGCTTAGGTTTAAGGTTAGATTTAGAGTTAGGGTTAGGGCTGGGACTAAATTTCGGGTAAGTGTTCAGGCTAGTGTTAGGTTTATGGTAGCAGTTAGGGATAGAACTAGGGCTAGGGCTAGGGCAAGAGTTAGAGTTAGTATTAGGGCTAGGGTTAGGATAGGGTTAGAGATAGAGCTAAATTAGGGCTAGGATTAGGGCTAGATTTTTGTGTTTAGCTTAAGCCTAGGGTTAGGGTTAGGGTTAGGTTTAAATTTAGGGTAAGGGATGACATTATAGCTAGGTTTAGAGGTAGGGTGATGGTTAGAATTAGGGTTAGGTGTAGGGCTAGAGATAGGGTTATAATTAAGGCTAGGTTTAGTACAAGAATGAGGGCTAGGTGTGTTTATAGAGTTAGGTCTAGGATTAGGGCTAGGGCTAATTTCAGGTCCAGAATTATGGTTAAAGATAGTTTTAGGTTTAGGTTTATGGCTAAGTCTAGGTTAGTGTTAGGTGTTGGGTTATGGTCAAGTTTAGAGCTAGGGGTATTATTAGGGTCAAGGTCTGAATTAGGGTTTGAGATAGGTTAAGGTTTCAATTTTGGACTTGAGTTAGTTTTAGGATTAGCGTTAGGGTAATGATAGGGTTAGGTTTAGGATTCAGGTTAGTTTTAGGGTAATGGAAGAGTTAGGATTCGGGATAGGGTTAGGTTTATGCTTAGGGTTATCATTAAGGTTTGGGTTATGGTTATGTTAATGGATAGAGTTAGAGATCAGTTTAAAACTAAAGTTATGGTTACAATTAGGGCTAGTGTTAGGGTTAGGTTAGGTTTAAAGCTAGGGTTAGGGCTCTGATTAGGGCTAGGTTTTGGGTTATGTTAGGGCTAAGGTTAGGGTTGCAGCTAATGTAAGTACTAGGTTTAAGTTTAGGGCTAGTTTTAGGGTTTGAGTGCTAGGTTTAGTGTTAGGATTAGGTTTACTGATACGGTGATGTTTAGAGCTAGAAGTGTTAGGGTCAGTGTCAGGTTCAGGGTTAGTTTTAGGGTTCGGCTTCCAACTCAAATAAGTCTAGGTTTAGGTCTAGGTGTAAGGTTAGGGTTTGGTTTAGGTTAATGTTTAGGGTTAGAATTATGGCTCAATTTTGTTTTAGGGCTAGGGCTAGCGTTAAAGCTCATTTTAGGATTAGTGTTATGGTTTGGGCTAGTGTTAGGTTTAGGCTTAGGCTTCGGGTTAAGGCTAGTTTTAGAGTTATGTTTTGCCTAAGGTTAGTGCTAGGGATAAGTATTGGGAAAGGGTTAGCACTAGGGTTAGGGCTAGGGTTAGGTTTATGGTAAGGGATAGGGTTAGAATCAGTGATAGGGCTAGTATGAGAGAGTTAGTCTTAGGGCTAAGGTTAGGGTTAGGTTTATGGATAGGGCTAAATTACGGCTAGGGTTATGATAGGGCTAGGGTTAGGGCTAGTTTTAGGATTAGACTTAGGCATCAATTTAGGGTTAGATTTAGAGGTAGATTTTGATCTAGGGTTAGTGCTAGGGCTAAGAATAAGGCAAGGGTTGCCACTAGGGTTAGGGTTAGAGTTAGGGTTTAATTTAGAGTAAGGGATGTGGTTATAGCTAGGCTTAGGGCAAGGGCGAGGGTTAGTATTAGGGTTAAAACTAGGGTTAGAGTTAGGGTTATGATTAAGGCTATGTTTAGGGCTACGATGAGGACTAGGATTTGTTTTAGGGTTAGGGATAGTATTAGGGCTATGGCTAATGTCAGGTCTTGGGTTACAGTTAGGGATAGATTTAGTGTTAGGTTTATGGCTTGGTCCAGTGTAAGGGTTAGGTTTTTGGTTAGGGTCAGGTTTAGATCTAGGGTTATTTTTAGAATCAGGGTCAGGATTAGGCTTTGGGTTAAGTTAGTGTTTAGGTGCAGGGCTCAAATTAGTGTTAGATTTAGGGTTAGGGTAATGACAGAGTGAGATTTAGGGTTTAGGTTTGGTTTAGTGTAATGTATAGGGTTAGGGTTAGGCCTAGGGTTATCAGAAGGGTTAGGGTTATTGTTAGGGTAATGGATAGAGTTAGCCCTAATGTTAGGGCTAGGGTTAAGTTAGAATTAAGGCTAGTATTTGGGTTAGGGTTAGGTTGAATTTTAGGGTTAAAGTTAGATTTAGGGCTAAGATTAAGGCTAGGTTTTGGGTTGGGTTAGGGCTAGGGTTAAGGCTACCGCTAATGTAGGAAGTAGGTTTATGATTACAGCTAGTTATAGGTTTAGAGTTAGGTCTAGATCTAATGTTAAGGTTTGGATTACAGTGATGATGATGTTTAGAGCCAGGGTTAGTGTTAGGGTCAGAGTCAGGGTCAGAGTTAGTTTTCGAGTTAGGATTAGACTATAATTAGGGATAGGGTTAGGGCTAAGTGTAGGGTTAGGATTTGGTTTAGGTTAAGGATTAACGTTAGGGCTATGACTTGGTTTTGTTTTAGGGCTAGGGGTAGAGTTAGGGTTAGTTTTATGATTAGTCTTTTGGTTAGGGCTAGTGTAAGTGTGAGATTTAGGCTTAGGTTAAGGATTAGGGATAAGAGTAGAGTTATGGTTGGGTTTAGTCTTAGAGTTAGGGTTAAATTTAGAGTTAGGTTTAGATCTAGGTTTTGTGATAGTCCTAAGTATTAGGTAGGGCTACGTTTAGGGCTAGGTATATGGTGATGATAAGGGATAGAGTTTAGAACTAGGTATAGGGCTGGTGTGAGAGTTAGAGCTAGTCTTAGGGCTAGGGTTAGGGTTAGGGATAGGGCTAAATTAGGGCTTGGATTAGGGCTAGTGTTAGTGTTAGAGTTAGGCCTAGGCTTAGGTCTAGGGTTAGTGTTAGGTATAGGGTTAGGTTAGGTTTAGGGTAAGGGATGGGAATATAGCTAGATCTAGGACAAAGGTGAGAATTAGGGTTAAGGTTAATATTAGTGTTAGGCTTATGATTAAGGTGAGGTTCCTTGCTAGGATGTGGGCTAAATTTTGTATTAGGTTTAGGGCTAGATTAAAGCTAGGGCTAATGTCAGGTCTAGGGTACGGCTAGGGATATTTTTAAGGTTAGGTTTATGGCTAGGTCTATTGTAAAGGTTAGGGTTCTTTTTAGGGTCAGGTTTAGATCTATGGGTATTATTAGAATCAGGGTCACGTTTAGGGTTGGAGTTAGGTTAAGGTTTTGGTTTAGGGCTCAAATTAGTCTTATATTTAGGGAATGGGTAATGACACAGGATTAGCGTTCAGGTTAGGTTTAGGTTAATAGGTAGGATTAAGGCTAGTGCTAGGATTAGGGTTCTGCCTAGGGTTAGTATAAAGATTATAGTTATCTTAGGGTAAGGAATAGGGTTAGAGCTAGGGTTAGGGCTAGGGTTATGGTTAGGATTAGGTCTAGGGTTAGGCTTAGGTTTATAGTTAGGGCTAGGATTATTGTTAGGGTTAGCTTTAGGGTTAAAGCTAAAGTAGGTCTTGGATTACGGCTAGGTTTTGCAATAGGTTAGGGCTATGGCTAATGTAAGAATGAATGTAATGATTAAGACTAGTTTTATGGTTAATGTTAGGGCTAGGTGTAGTTTTAGGGTTAGTTTTAGGATTAGGGTTAAATTTAGAGCTAGGGTTAGTGTTAGTGTCAGGGACAGTGTTCGGGTAGGGTAATGGTTAGGGTTAAAGCCAGAATTAGGACTAGGGTTAGGTCTAGAGGTAGGGTTAGAGTTTGGGTTAGGTTAAGGGTTATTGTTAAGACTAGGTCTAGTTTGCGTTTAGGTCTAGAGCTATAGTTATGGCTAGATTAATATTAGGTTTAGGTCTAGGGCTAGTGTTAAGGTTAGGTTTAGGTATAAGGTTACCATTAGGGCTAGTGTTAGGGTTCAGTTTAGGGTTAGGTTTAGATTTAGACCTAAGATTAGTGTTAGAGTCAGAATAATGGTCAGAGATGGGGTTAGGGTTTGGGTTATGGCTAGATCTAGAATGAAGGCTAGGGTTAGGACTAGTTATAGATTTAGATTTTGGTTAGGTTGAGGATTAGTGCTAAGAATACAGTTAGCATTAGGGTGAGGGTTTGGCTTAGGGTAAGCGATAGGGTTAGAGCTAAGGTTAGGACTAGGGTTAGAGTTAGGTTTAGGTTTAAAGCTCGTGTTAGGGCTTGATTAGGGCTAGTTTTGTATTAGAGTTAGGACTAGTGTTATGATTATGGCTATTGTAAGAATTAGGGTTACAATTAGGGTTAGTTTTCAGGTTAAGTTTAGGGCTACGCCTAGTGTTAGGGTGAGGTTTAAGGTTAGGGTGATGTTTAGAGCTAGCTTTAGTGTTTGGATATGAGTCAGGATCATGGTTAGATTTTGGTTATTGTTAGGTTTCAAATTAGGGCTAGGGTTAGGGCTTGTGTAGGGTTAGGCTTTGGTGTATGGTAAGGGTTAGTGTTATGGGTATGGCTCAGTTTTGTTTCAGGGCTAGGGCTAGGGTTAGGGCTAATTTTAGGAAAAGCATTAGGGTTAGAGCTAATTTCAGGGTTAGGCTGAGGCCTCAGTTTAGGGTTAGTTTTAGAGATAGGTTAGTGCAAGGGCTAAGGATTATGACTAGGGTTAGGGCTTGGGTTAGGGTTACGGTAAGGGATAGGGTTAGTTTCAGAGATAGGTTTCTATCTAGAATTAGTGCTAGGGCAAGGGTTATGCCTAGGGTTAGAGCTTGGGTTAGGGTTACGGTAACATATAAGGTTAGAAGTAGGGATAGATCTTGTGTGAGAATTATAGTTAGTCTTAATTCTAGGGTAAGGGTTAGGGTTAGGAATAGGGCTATATTAGGGCTAGAAGTAGGGCTAGGTTTAATATTAGGGTTAGGGCTAGAGTTAGGCTTATAATTAGGGCTAGGGCTAGGGTTAGGGTTAGCATAAGGGTTAGAGTTTAAGCTACGGTTAGGGCTAGGGGGAGTGTTAGGTTTAGTGTCAGGTCTAGGTTAGGGTTATGTGTATGGTTAGGGTTAGGGTTGAGGTTAGGGCTAGGGTTTTCATTAGGGTTAGACTTAGTTTTAGATTAATGTATGGATTAGATGTAAGATTAGTCTTAGGGTTAAGTTTAGGTTATGGTTAAATTTAGGTTCAGGGATAGGTTTAGTTTTGATTTATGGTAAGGTTTAGGGTTAAGTTATGGCAAGGTTTAGGTTTAGGTTTAAGTCGAGGGTTAGATTTATGATTAGGGTTAGGGATAGGATTAGGTTTAGGGCTAGGGTTACTATTAGGTTTAGGGTTAGGGTAATGTTACATTTAGAGCTGGGGTTAGTACTATGGTTAAGTTTAGGATTAGGGTTAGGGTTAGGTTTATGTTTACAAATAGGGCTAGGGTTATGTTTAGGCTAAGGGTTATTTCTAAGGACAGCTTTAGGTTTAGGGCTACATTTAGGATTATGGTTATGCTTAGGGTAGGATTAGCCCTCAGAATAGGGCTAGGTTTTGTGTTAGGTTTAGGCCCAGGGTTAAGGCTATGTGTAATGTAAGATCTAGTGTTCTGATTAGAGCTAATTTTAGGGTTAGGGTTATTCCTATGTCTAGTGTTAGGTTTAGGTTTTGGGTTAGGTTCAGGTTTAGAGCTAGGTTTAGTGTTAGTGTTAGGGTCAGTATTCAGGTTAGAGTTAGGTTTAGTGTGAAAGCCAGAATTGGAACCAGGTTTGGGTCTAGGGATAAGGTTAGTGTGCACTTTAGGTTAAGAATTATGTTGGGACTAGGGCTCAGGGTTTTTTTAGGTCTAGGTCTAGAGTTATGGCTATATTTAGGATTAGGCTTAGGTCTAGGGCTAGTGTTAGGCTTAGGTTTAGGAATAAGTTTACTTGTAGGGCTAGTTTTAGGGTCTGGTTTAGGGTTTGGGTCAGATTTAGACTAAGGGTCTGTGTTAGGGTAATGATTTGAGTTAGGGTTAGAGCTAGAATGAGGGCTAGGTTTAGGACTAGTAATAGGGTTAGGGTTTGGATTAGGCTATTGGTTAGTATTAGGGCTAAGGTTATCATTGTAGATAGGGTCTGGCTTAGGGTAAGTGATAGAGTTAGAGCTAGGGTTAGGCTAGGGTTAGGGTTAGGGTTAGGGCGAGGGCTAAGTTTAGGTTTAGATATACATCTAGGTTTAGGACTCAGATTAGGGCTAGTTTTTCTGTTACATTTAGGGCTAGGGTTAGGGCTATGGCTAATATAAGAACTAAGGTTATAATTACAGTTAATATTTGGTCTAGATCTAGTGTTAGTGCTATCTTTTGGGTTAGTGTGACATTTAGAATTAAGGTTAGTGTTAGAATATATGTCAGGGTCAGAGTTAATTTTATGACTAGGACATGAATTAGAGCTAGAAGGTTATGGCTAGGTTTAGGGTAGGGTTTGGTTTAGGTTAACATTTAAGGTTAGGACAATGGCTCTGTTTTGTTTAAGGGATAAGGCTAGGGTTATGGCTAGCTTTAGGATTAGTGATAGTGTTAGGTCTAGTGGTAGATTGAGGGTTAGGCTTAGGTTTAGGGTCAAATGTAGAGTTATGCTTAGATCTAGGGTCGGGTCTTGGGCTAGGGTTAGGGCTAAGGTTAGGGCTTGTGTTAGGTTTATTGTAATGGATAGGGTTAGAAGTAGAAATAGGTCTAGGGAGAGAGTTAGAGTTAGTCTTAGGCCAAGGTTAGGGGTAGAGTTAGGGTTAGGGCTAAATTAGGGCTAGTATTAGTGCTAGGGTTAGTGTTAGGGTTAGGCCTATGGTTAGGGATAGAGATATGATTAGTGTTAGGGTTAGGGTTAGTGATAGGGTTAGGGGAAAGGATGGGGTTATACCTAAGCTCAAGTCTAGGGCGAGGGTTAAAATTAGAGATAGGGATAGAGTTAAGATTTGGGTTAGGATTAAGGCTAGGTAAAGGCCTAAGATGAGGACTAGTGTTTGTTTTAGTGTTAGGGCTAGGATTAGGGCTGCGGATAATGTCAGGTCTGGGTTCATGGTTATAGTTATTTTTAGGGTTAGGTTATGGCTAGGTCTAGTGTAATGGTTAGGTTTATGTTAAGGGTCAGGTTTAAAGATAGGTGTATTATTAGGGTCAGGGTTCGAGTAGGGTTTGGTTTAGGTTAAGATTTAGGGTTAAGGCTTAAATTAGCATTAGGGATAGGGTTAGAGTTCGGGTTAGGGTAATTGATAGGGTTAGGTTTAAGGTTCAGGTTAGGTTTAGAGTACTGAATAGGGTTACTGTTAGCAATAGTGTTAGCATTAGGCCTAGGTTTAGCTTTTGGGTTAGGCTTATCTTTAGGGTAATGGATAGGGTTCGAACTAAGGTTAGGGCTAGGGTTAAGGTTAGAATTAGGACTAGGGTTCTGGTTAGGCCTAGAGTTTGTGTCAGGGTTAGGTTTGGGGTAAGTGTTAGCATTTGAGCTAGGATTAAGGCTAGTGTGAGGGTTAGGGTTAGAGTCAAGGCTAAAGTTAGGGTTAAGGTTAGGGTTATATTTAGATTAAGGTTAGAGTTTGAGCTAGAATTAGGGTTAGGGCGAGGGTTAGGGTTAGGGTTAGGTCTAGGCTTCTTGTTAGGGTTACAATAAGGGCTAGGTTTAGGGCTAGGATAAGGGCTATGTTTTGTGTGATGTTTATGGCTAGCATTAGGGCTATGGGTAATGTAAGAGCTAGTGATACAGTTATGGTTTGTTTTAGGGTTAGGGTTATGGATAAGTCTAGTATTCTAGTTAGGTTTTGGGTTAGGATAAGATTTAGAGCTAGGGTTTGTTTTAGGGTAATGGTCATTGTTTGGGTTAGGGTTAGGTTTAGGGTGAGGGCCAGATTTAGGACTAGTGTTGGGTCTAGGCAACGTTAGGTTAACAGTTATTGTTAGGGCTAGTGCTAGGTTTTGTTTAGGGCTAAGGCTAGATTTATGACTCTATTTAGGATTATATTTGGCCTAGTGCTAGTGTTACTGTTAAATTTAGGTATAGGCTTACCAGTAGGAATAGGGTTAGGGTTTGCTTTATGGTTAATGTCAGGTTTAGATCTGGGTTTAGGGTTAGGGTCAGAGTAAGTGTCAGGGTTAGAGTTAAGGTTAGAGCTAGAATGAGGGCTAGGGTTAGGACTAGTAATAGAGATAGGGTTTGAGGTAGGCTAAGGATTATGGTTAGGACTATATATAGGACTAGGGTAGCATAGGGTGAGGTTTTGGCTTAGGGTAAGAGATAGGGTTAGAGGTAGAGTTAAGGATAGGGTTAGGTTTAGGGTTAAACCTATGTTTAGGGCTTGGAATAGGGGTAGGATTTGTATTAGCATTAGGGCTACAGCTAATGAAAGAACTAGGATTCTGATTAGGGCTAGTTCTAGGGTTAGCGTTAGGTCAATGTTTAGAGCTAGGGTTACTGTTAGGGTCTGAGTAAGGGTCAGGGTTACTTCTAGGGTTAGGATCCGGACTCAAATTAGGGCTATGTTTAGGGCTAGGTGTCGGGTTAGGGTTTGGTTTAAGTTAGGGTTAGGGTTATGGCTTGATTTTGTTTTAGGGCTAAGGTACTGTTAGGGCTAGTTTTACAATTAGCATTAGGGTTAAGGCTAGTGTTAGAGTGAACTTTAGGCTAAAGGTTATGGTTAGATCCAGGTTTAGGGTTAGGGTGAAGGTTAGGGCTAGCATTGGGGGTAGGCATAGGAATAGGGTTTGAGTTATGGTAATGGATAGGTTTAGAATTAGGGATAGGGATAGAGCGAGAGTTAGAGTTAGTCTTAGGGCTAGGGACAGTGTTAGGTTTATGGTTAGGGCTAAATTAGGGCTAGATTAGAGCTATGGTTAGTGGTAGGTTTAGGCATAGGGTTAGGGCTAGGGTTAGGGTTAACATTATGGTTAGGGTAAGGTATGATGTTACAGCTTCATTTATGGCTAGGGAAAAGCATAAAATTAGAGTTAGGGCTAGGGTTAATGTTAAGATTAGTATTAAAGCTAGGCTTAGGTATAGAATTAGGGCTAGGATTTGTGTAAGGGTTAGGGATAGGATTACAGATAGGGCTAATGACAGGTCTAGGGTTATGGTTAGGGATAGTTTTAATGTAAGGATTATGGCCGGATCTATTTTAAGTGTTAGGTTGAAGGTTAGGTTCAGGTTTACTGCTAGGGTTATTATTAGGGTCAGAGTCAGGTTTAGGGTATGTGTTAGGTTAAGGATTAGGCTTAGGGCTCAAATTAGCTTTAGGGTTAGTGTAGGGTTAGGGTAATGTATATGGTTAAGTTTAGGGTTAAGGTTAGATTTAGAGTAATAACCAGGTATGGGTAAGGAATAGGGTTAGGTTTAGGCCTAGGGATAGAATTCGGTTAGAGTTATGGTTAGGATAATAGATTGGATTACAGCTACAGTTAGGACTAGGGTCATGGTTAGGTTAGATCGATGGTTAGAGTTAGGCCTAAGGTTAGAACTTTGTTAGGGTTATGGTTAGGGTAATGGATAAATTAGAGCTAGGGATAGGGCTAGGATTATGGTTAGAATTAGGGCTATGGTTTGGGTTAGATTTCGGGTTAGGACAAGTTTTAGCTTTATGGTTAGGTTTAGGTTAAGTTTTAGGGCTAGGGTTATGTTTAGGGCTAGGGTTAAAGCTAGGGTTAGGGCTCTGATTAGGTATAGGTTTTGAGTTACGTTAGGGTTATTTAGGTCTAGGGCTAATGTTAGAACTAGGGTTATGATTAGGGCTAGTGTTAAGTTTAGCATTATGTCTAAATCTTATGTGTAGATTAGGTTTAGGTTTAGTGTGAATGACTATGATTGTGGTTTGGTTAGGGTTAGGGTTAGGGCTTTGTCAAAGTTTTGTTTTATAGCTAGGGCTATTATTAGGATTAGTGATAGTGTTAGTGCTAGTGGTATGGTGAGTTTTAAGCTTAGATTTATTGTTATGGTTAGATCTAGGTTTAGGGCTATGGCTATGTTTAGGGCTAAGGTTAGGGCTAGTGTTAGGGTTATTAATGGATAGAGTTAGAACTAGAAATAGGGCTAGGGTGAGAGTTAGAGTTAGTCTTAGGGCTTTAGGGTTAGGGTTAGGTTTAGGTTTAGGGCTAAATTAGGTCTAGATTTAGGACTAGGGTTAGGGGAAGGGATGGGGTTATAGCTAGGTTTAGGGCTAGGGCGAGGGTTAGAATTACAGTTAGGGCTAGGGTTAGGATTAAGGGTATATTTAAGGCTAGAATGAGGGTTTGTGTTAGGGCTAGGGCTAGGATTAGGGATAGGGCTAATGTCAGGTCTAGATTTATGGTTAGTGTTAGATTTAAGTTATGGCTAGGTCTAGTGTAAGGGTTAGGTTTAGGTAAGGGTCAGGTTTAAAGCTAGATGTATTATTATTAGGGTCAGAGTCCAGGTAGGGTTTTGTTTAAGTTAAGTTTTAGGGTTAAGGATTGAATTAGCATAAGTGTTAGTGTTACAGACAGGGTAATGGATAGGATTAGGTTTAGGGTTCAGGTTAGATTTAGAGTAATGGATAGGGTTCATGTTAGCGATAGGGTTAGCATTATGCCTAGGGTTAGCATATGAGTTAGGCTCATCTTTAGGGTAATGGATAGTGTTAGAGTTAAGGTTAGGACTAGGGATAAGGTTATGATTAGCTAGGGTTAGGGTGAGGCCTAGGGTTAGTGTCAAGGATAGTTTTAGTTTAAGTATTAGCATTTGAGCTAGGGTTATGTCTTGGGCGAGGGTTAGGTTTAGAGTCAGGTCTAGGGTTAGTGTTAGGGTTATGTTTAGGGTAGGGTTTAGAGTTTGAGCTAGGTTTAGGGCTCTGGTGAGGGTAGGATTAGACTTAGGTCTAGGGTTATGGTTAGGGTTATGATTTGGGATAGGTTTAGGGCTAGGATAAGGGCTAGGTTTTGTGTGAGATTTAGGGCTAACATTAGGGCTATGGGAAATATAAGATTTAGGAATATGTTTATGGCTAGTTTTAGGGTCAGGGTTATGCATATGTCTAGTGTTAGGGTTTGGTTTTGGGTTAGGATAAGTTTTAGAGCTAGAGTTTGCTTAGGATTAAGGGTCATTGTTCAGAATAGGGTTAGATTTAGTGTGAGTGCCAGAATTACAACTAGCATTGGGTCTAGGGATAGGGTTAGTCTTTAAGTTAGGTTATTGGTTATTGTTAGAGCTAGTGCTAGGTTTTTGTTTAGGACTAGGGCTAGATTTATGACTATATTTAGGATTAGATTTCATCTAGTGCTAGTTCCTGTTAGGTTTAAGTATAGGTTTACAGGTATTGGAAGTGTTAGGATTTGGTTTAGTGATAGGGTCAGGTTTAGACTTAGGGTTAGTGTTAGGGTCAAGATAAGGCTCACGGTTAGGGTTAGGTTTAGAGCTAGAATGAGGGATAGGATAGGACTAGTAATAGAGTTTGGGTTTGAGGTAGGCTACATATTAAGTTTAGGACTAGGGTAGCATTAGAGTGAGGGTTTGGCTTAGGGAAAGAGATAGGGTTAAAGATAGGGTTAGAGTTAGGGTTAGAGTTAAAAAAATAGAGTTAGGTCTTGGATTCAGGCAAGGATTGTTTTATCATTAGGGCTATGATAAGAACTAATGATAAAGGCTAATGAAAGAACTAGGTTTCTGCTTAGGGTTAGTTCTAGGGTTAGCATTAGGGCAATGTTTAGAGCTAGGGTTAGTGTTAGGGGCTGAGTCAGTGTCAGGGTTATTTCTAGGTTTAGGGTTAGGACTCAAAATAGGGTTAGGTTTAGGTCTAGATGTAGCTTTAGGGTTTGGTTTAGGTTAAAGGTTAGGGTTATGGCTCAGGTTTGTTTTAGGGTTAGGGTAGACTTAGGGTGTTTTCCAATTAGCATTAGGGTTAGGGCTAGTGTTAGGGTGAGGTTTATACATAATTTTAGTTTCCATCCAGGGTTAAACCTTGGGCGAAGTTTAGGGCTAAGTTTGGGGCTAGGGATAGTCTAGCTTTTGGGTTATGGTAAGGAATAGGTTTAGAACTAGGTATAAGGCTAGGGCGAGAGTTAGAGTTAGTCTTAGGGATAGGGATAGGGTTAGGTTTACTATTATGGCTAAATTAGGGCTAGGAATATTGCTAGGTTTAGTGTTAGATTTAGGCCTATGTTTAGGGCTAGGGTTAGGGTTAGCATTAGGGTTAGGGTAAGGTATGATGTTACAGCTATGTTTAGTGCTAGGACAAGAGACAAAATTAGGGTTAGGGCTAGGGTTAAAATTAGGGTTGGGATTAAGGCTAGGCTTAGAACTAGGATTAGGTCTATGGATAGGGCTAATGTGAGGTCTAGGGTTAAGGTTAGGCTAGGGTTAAGGATAGGGCTATGGCTCAGTTTTGTTTTAGAAATAGGCCAAGGTTTAGGGCTAGTTTTATGATTAGTGATAGTGTTAGGGCTAGTGGTAGGGTGAAGTTTTGGATTAGACTTATTGTTATGGTTAGATTTAGGTTTAGGGCTATGGCTAGGGTTAAGGCAAAGGTTAGGGATATTGTAAAGGTTATGGTAATGGATAGGGTTAGAACTAGAAATAGAGCTTAGGGTGAGAGTTCGAGTTAGTCTTTGGGCTAGGGTTAGGGGTAGGTTTAGGGTTAGGGCTAAATTAGGGCTAGGATTAGCGCTAGGGTTAGTGTTAGGGTTAGACCTAGGGTTAGGGTTAGTGTTAGTGTTATGGTTAGGATTAGGTTAACGGGAAGGGATAGGGTTATAGCTAGCTTTAGGTCTATGATGAGGGTTACAATTAGGGTTAGGAGTATGGTTAGGGTTTGGGTTAGGATTCAGGCTAGTTTTAGGGTTAAGCTGAGGGTTTTTGTTTGGGTTAGGGCTAGGACTAGGGATAGAACTAATGTTTGGTCTAGGTTTATGTTTAGTATTAGTTTTAGTGTTAGGTTATAGATATGTCTAGTATAAGGATTAGGTTTAGGGTAGGGGTCTGGTTTAGAGCTAGGTGTATTATTAGGGTCAGGGTCCGGGTAGGGCTTGGTTTAGGTTAAGTATTAGGGTTAAGGATTGAATTAGCTTTAGGGTTAGGCTTCCGGATAGGGTAATGGAAAGGATTAGGTTTATGGTTAGATTTAGAGTTAGGGTTAGATCTAGGGTTAGGGCTAGAGCTAGGGCTAGGGTTATGGTGAGGGTTATGGTTATGGTAACGAATATGTTTAGAAGTAGGGATACAGCTAGGGTGAGAATTAGAGTTAGTCACAGTAGTAGTCTTAGGGTTAGCATTAGGGTTAGAACTAAATTAAGGCTAGGATTATAGCTAGCGTTAGGGCTAGGGTTAGGGCTAAATTGGGGCTAGGATTAGGACTAGGGTTAGTATTAGAGTTAGGTCTAAATTAGGTCTATGATTAGGGCTAGAGTTAGGGTTAGGGTGAGAGCTAAATTAGGGCTACGATTAGGGCTATTTTTAGTGTTGGGGTTAGGGCTACATTAGGGCTAGTATTAAGGCTTGGGTTAGTGTTAGGGTTAGACTAATGGGTTGGTCTAGAGTTAGGGTTAGCATTGGTCTTAAGGTAAAGTTTAGGGGAATGGGTGGGGTTATAGCTATCTTTAGGGATAGGGTGAGTGTTAGAATAAGGATTAGGCCTAGGGTTATGTTTCAGTTTAGGATTAAGGCTAGGTTTAGGGCTAGGTTAAAGGCTAGGTTTTCTGTTAGGGTTATGACTAGGACTAGGTCTAGGGCTAATATCAAGTCTAGGGTAAACATTAAAATTTGTTTTAGGGTTAGGTTATGGCTAGGTCTAGTGTAAGATTTAGGTTTAAGTTAAAGGTCAGCTTTAGTGCTAGGGTTATTATTAGGGTCAGGGTCAGGGTCAGGTTTAGCATTTGGTTTAGCTAAAGGTTTAGGGTTAAGGCTTGAATTACCATTAGGGTTTGGTTTAATATTAGAGTAATATAGGGTTTAGTTTAGGTTTAAGTTAAGGTTTAGGGTAATGGATGAGTTAGGTTTAGCAATCGGGTTAGGTTTACCATTAGGTTAAGGGTTATGTTTAGTGTGATGGATAGGTTTAGATCTAGGGTTAGGGCTAGGTTATGGTTTGGATTAATTCTAGCATTAGGGCTAGGTTTAGGGATAGGGTTAGGGTGTGATTTAGGGTAAGTTTTAGGGTTAGGGTAAGTGTTAATTTTAGGTCTAGGGTTATAGTTAGGTTAGGGTAAGGGTTAGTGTTTGAGCTAAGGTTAGGGATAGGGTGAGGGTTAGGTTTAGGTTTAGGTCTAGGTTTACATTTATGTTTAGGCTTAGGTTTAGTGTTAGGGATGGGGTTTTAATTAGGGTTAGATTTAGGATTAGAGTAATGGATATGGTTAGAGCTAAAGTTCAGGCTAGGTTTAACATTAGGATTATGGATATTTTTAGGGATAGTTTTTCGCATAGAGCTAGGGTGATGTTTAGTGTAAAGGTTGGGCTTTGAGCTAGTTAAGTGTAAGGTGAGGCTTAGGTTAGGGCTAGGTTTAGGGCTAGGGTTAGGCCAAGGGTTATTCTTACAACTATATTTAGGCCTAGGATTAGGGCTAGGTTTTATGTTAGGTTTAGGGCTAGGGTTAGGACTATGGTTAATTTAAGAGCTAGGGTTATGTTTAGGACTAGTTTTAGGGTTAGGGTTTTGGCTAGGTCTAGTGTTAGGTCTAGGTTTTTGAGCTAGTGTCATGTTTAAAGCTAGGCTCAGTGTTACAATTAGGGTCAGTTTTCACAATAGGGTTAGTGTTAGGGTTAGAGCCAGAATTAGGACTAGGCTTAGGTCTAGGGGTAGGGTAAGTGTTCAGTTTAGGTTAAGGGTTATTGTTAGTGCTAGAGCTAGGTTTTTGTTTAGGTCTAGGGCTAGAGTTATAGCTATATTTAGGATTAGCTTTGGGTCTAGGTCTAGTGTTAGGCTTACATATACGTATAGGGTTACCAGTAGGGTTAGTGTTAAGGTATGGTTTAGGGTTAGGGTCAGGTTTAGAGCTAAGGGTACTCTTAGGGTCAGGGTTGCAATTACTGTTTTGGATAGGTAAAGGTTTAATGTTAGGGCTCGAATTAGCATTAAAGTTAGGATTAGGGTAAAGATAGTGTTAGGTTTAATTTTCAGGTTAGGTTTAGGGTAGTGGATAGGGTTAGGATTAGGGATACAGTTAAGTTTAGGCCCAGGTTTAGCATTAGGGTTAGGGTTATGGTTAGGGTAATGTATAGGGCTAGAGATAGGGGTACAGCTAGGGTTATTGTTATGATTATTGTAGCGGTAGGCATAGGGTTAGTGTTAGGGTTACATTTAGGGCTGCAGCTAGGATTATAGTTATGATTAGTGATAGGGTTAGGGGTAGGGGTAAATCTATTGATAGTATTCGGAATAAGGCTAGGTTTTGGTTTAAGTTAAGGCTAGGTTTAGGGTACCAGCTAATGTAAGTACCTGGGTTGTGATTAGGGCTAATTTTAGACTTAGGGTTAGGTCTAGGTCTACAGGTAGGTTTAGGTATATGGTTAGGGTGATGTTTAGAGCTAGGGTTAGTGTTAATGTCAGAATCAGGGTCATGGTTAGTTTTAGGGTTAGGCTTAAAACTGGAATTATGGCTAGAGTTATGGCTAAGTTTAGGTTAGGGCTTAGTTTTTATTAAGGGTTAGGTTTAGGGCTATGGCTTTGTTTTGTTTAGGACTAGGGTTAGTGCTAGTTTTAGGGTTAGCCTTAGGGTTAGGGCTAATGTTAGGTTTAGGTTTAGGCTAAGGGTTAGGTTTAGATTTAGATTTAGAGTTAGGGTTAGATCTAGGGTTGCTGGTAGGGCTAGTGTTAGACCTATGGTTTGGGCTAGGACTAGGGTTCCAGTAAAGGATAGGGTTAGAACTAGGGTTAGGACTAAAGTGATAGTTAGAGTTAGTCTTTGGGCTAGTGTTAGGATTAAGGTTAGGGATAGGGCTAAATTAGATCTAAGATTAGGGCTAGGGTTAGTGTTAGAAATAGGCCTAGGATTATGGTTAGGGTTATAATTTAGGCTATGTTTAAGGCTAAGATAAGGGCTAGGGTTTGTGTTAGGGTTAGGGCTATTATCATGGCTAGGGCTAATATCAGGTCTAGGTTTATGCTTAGGAATAATTTGGGGGTTAATTTTATGGCTAGGTCTAGTGTAAGTGTTAGGTATAGGGTAAGAGTGAGGTTTAGAGCTAGGGGAATTATTAGGGTCAGTGTCAGTGTTAGGGTTTGGTTTAGGTTTGAGTTTAGGGTCAGGGCTCGAATTATCATTAGAGTTAGGGTTAGGGTAATGATTGGATTAGGTCTAGGGTCAGGGTAGGTTTAGGGAAATTGATAAGTTTGAGGATAGTGATACGTTTAGGGTTAGGCCTAGGGTTAGCATTAGGGTAAGGGTTATGTTTAGTGTAATGATACAGTAAGACTTAAGTTTAGGGCTAGGGTTATGGTTAGAATTAGGTCTTGATTTAGGGTTAGGGTGAGGGTTAGAACTAGGGCTATGTTAAGGTTATGTTTAGTGTAGGGGTTAGGTTCTGAGCTATGGTTAAGGCTAGGCTGAGTGTTAGGTTCAGGATTCGGTTTAGGAAAAGGATTACGGTAGGTTTTGTGTTAGGGTTATGGTTAGGATTAGACTTAGGATTAATGGTAAGGTCAGTAAAAGGGTCAGGGTTAGTGTTAGGGTTTTGGACAGGGTTAGATATAGAATGAGGGCAAGGGTAAGCAATATTAATAAGGTTAGTGTTTTGGTTAGCCTAAGGATTAGTGATAGGTCTAGGGTTACCCTTAGGTTTAAGATTTTGCTTAAGTAAGAGATTGGTTTAGAGCTAGGGTTAGGGCTATGGTTATGGTTAGAGTTTTGGTTAAAGCTAGGTTTAGGGCTCGGATTAGGCCTAGGTTTTGTGTTAGGGTTAGGACTAGGTTAGGGCAATGGCTAATGTAAGAACTAGGGTTACCTTTAGGGTTAGTTTTAGCGTTAGGGTATGGATTAGGTTTAGTGTTAGGGTTAGGTTTAAGGTTAGTGTTATATTTTTACCTAGGGTTCATTTTAGAATAGGAGTCAGGGTCTTGCTTAGTTTTAGGGTTACAGTTAAAACTCGAATTAGGACTAGGGTTATTGTTAGGGTTCAGTTTAATGTGAGGGCAGTGTTTAGAGCTAGGGTGAGTATTAGTATATAAGTGAGCATCAGGGTTGGTTTTAAGGTTAGGTTAGGATTTAAACTAGGGCTAGGGTTAGGTCTAGTAGTAGTGTTAGTGTTTGGTTTAAGTTAAGGTTTAGGGTTAGGGATAATGCTCAGTTTTGTTTTAGTTCTATGGTTAGGGTTATGGCTAGTGTTAGTGTTAGGCTTAGGCTTAGAGTTAGGGTTAAATTTGGAATTAAGGTTAGACTGAGGGTTAGGTCTAGAATTAAGGATAGGGCAAGGGTTATGGCTAGGTTTAGGGTTAGGGTAAGGGATAGGGTTAGAACTAGGAATAGGGCTAGGGCAAGTTATTCTTAGGGCTGGCATTAGGGTTCAGGTTAGAGATACTGCTAAATTAGGGCTAGGATTAGGGCTAGGTTTAGTGTTTAGTTTAAGCCTAGGTTTCGGATTAGGTTTAGGGTTAGGGTTAGGTTTAAGTTTGGGTTAGAGTTTAGAGTTAGCGTTTAGAGTTTAGATTTAGCGTTAGGGCATAGTTTGTGGTAATGGATGGCTTTATAGCTAGGTTTAGACGTAGGGTGAGGGTTATAATTAGGGTTAGGGCTGTGGTTAGGGTTAGGGTTATGAGAAAGCCTAGGTTTAGGGATAGGATGAGGGGTAGGAAAATTTTTTAGAGTTAAGGCTAGGATTAGTGCTAGGGCTAATTTCAGGTCCAGAATTCTGGTTAAAGATAATTTTAGGATTAGGATTATGTGTACATCTAGTGTAAGGGTTAGGTTTAGGGTTAGCGTCAGGTTTAGAGCTAGGGGTATTATTAGGATCAAGTTCTGTGTTAGGGTTTGGGATAGGTTATGGTTCAAAATTAGGGCTTGAATTTGCACTAGTGTTATGGTTATGGTTATGGTAATGGATAGAGTTAGAAATCAGTTTAGGGCTAGAATTATGGTTATGATTAGGGCTAGGTTTGGGTTAAGTTAGTGCTAGGTTTAGGTTTACAGCTAATGTAAGTACTAGGGTTATGATTACAGCTAATTTTAGTGTTTAAGGGCTAGGTTTACTGTTAGGTTTAGGTTTAGGGTGATGTTTAGAACTCGGGTTAGTGTTATTGTCAGAGTAAGGGTCAGGGTTAGTTTTAGGGTTTGGCTTAAAACTCGAATTAGGGCTGGGGTTAGGGCTAGGTGTAGGGTTAGAACTTGGTTTAGGTTAACGGCTATGGTTAGAGCTTTGGCTCAGTTTGGATTTAGGGCTAAGGTTAGGGTTAGTGAAATTTTTAGGATTAGTGAAAGGGTTAGGGCTATTGTTAGAACTAGGCTTAGGCTTCGGTTTAGGGTTAAATTTAGAGTTAGGTTTTTATCTATGGTTAGTGCTAGAGCTAAGGATAGGGCAAGGGTTAGAACTAGGATTTGAGATGGGGTTAGGTTTATGGGAAGGGATAGGATTAGAATGAGTGATAGGGCCAATGCGAGAGTTAGAGTTATTCTTAGGGCTAGGGTTAGAGCTAGTTTTAGAATTAGCATCAGGGTTAGGGCCAGTTTTAGGCTTAGGCTTCAAGTTAGGGTTTGATTTAAAGTTAGGTTTTGATCTAGTGTTAAATCTAGTGCTAAGGATAGGGCAACTGTGATGAAAAGGGTTAGGGTTAGAGTTAGGGTTACATTTAGGGTAAGGGATGTGGTTTTGGCTAGGTTTAGGGCTATGGCAAGGGTTAGTATTAGGGTTAGGGCTAAGGTTAGGGGTAGGGTTATGATTAAGGCTAGGATGAGGTTTAGGCTTTGTGTTGGGGTTAGGGATAGAATTAGGGCTAGGGCTAATGTCAGGTCTAGGGTTATAGTTAGGGCTAGATTTAGTGTTAGGTTTATGGCTTGTTCCAGTGTAAGGATTACATTTAGGGTAAGATTCAGGTTTATACCTAGGGTTATTTTTAGGGTCAGGGTCAGGGTTAGGGTTTGGGTTAGGTTAGAGTTTAGGTTTAGGGTAATGACAGGGTTAGTTTTAGGTTTTAAGTTTGCTTTAGTGTAATGGATAGGGTTAGGGTCAGCCTAGGGTTAGCTTAATGGTTAGGGTTATCATTAGGGTAATGGATAGGTTTAGACCTAAGGTCAGGGCTAGGGTTATGTTTGGTTTAGGGCTAGTTTTGCATTAGGGTTAGGTTTAAGTTTAGGGTTAAAGCTAGGTTTAGGACTCAGATTAAGGCTAGGTTTCAGGTTAGGTTAGGGCTATGGTTAAGGCTACGGCTAATGTAGGAAGTAGGGTTATGATTAGCACTAGTTATAGGGTTAGAGTTAGGGCTAGGTCTAGTGTTAGGTTGAGGTTTACAGTGATGATGATGTTTAGAGCCAGGGTTAGTGTTAGGGTCAGAGTCAGGGTCAGGGTTATTTTTTGGGTTAGGGTTAGGACTAGAATTAGGATATGATTAGGGATAGGTGTAGGGTTAGGGTTTGGTTTAGGATAAGGGTTAGGGTTATGGCTTTGGCTCAGTTTTCTTTTAGGGCTAGGCCTAGGGTTAGGGTTAGTTTTAGGATTAGCATTATCGTTAGGGCTAGTGTTAGGTTTAGATTTAGGCTTAGTTTTAGGGTTAGATTTAGAGTTAGGGTTAGATCTAGGTTTATAGCCAGGGCCATGAATAGGGCTAGGGTTAGACCAAGGGTTGGGGCTAGGATTAGGGTTCTAGTAAGTGATAGAGTTGGAGCTAGGGTTAGGGTAAGGGTGAGAGTTTGATTTAGACTTTGGGATATGGTTAGGATTAGGGTTAGGGATAGGGCTAAATTAGAGCTAAGATTAGGGAAAGGGTTTGTGTTAGGGTTAGGTATAGGGTTTGGGTTAGGGATAAATTAAGGCTATGTTTAGGGCTAGGATAAGGGCTAGGGTTTGTGTTATGGTGAGGGCTAGGATTATGGCTAGGGTTAATATCACATCTAGGGTTAAGGTTAGGAATAGGTTTAGGGTTAGGCTTATGGCTAGTTCTAGTGTAAGGGTTAGGTAGGGTAAGAGTCCGGTTTATAGCTAGGGGAATTATTAGGCTCATGGTTAGTGTTAGAGTTTGGTTTAGTTTTGAGGTTAGAGTTAGGACTCGAATTAGCATTCAGGTTAGGGTTAGGGTAATAATTGGATTAGGTTTACACTTCAGGGTAATTTAGGGTAATTGATAGGTTTGGGGAAAGCAATAGGGTTAGGGTAAAGCCTAGGGTTAGCATTATGGTAAGCGTTATGTTTAGATTTAGAATTATGATTAGGGCTGGGACTAATTTAGGGCAAGTGTTAGGGCTAGTGTTAGGTTTATGGTAGCAGGTAGGGATAGAACTAGGGCTAGGGCTAGGGCAAAAGTTAGAGATAGTCTTAGGGCTAGGGTTAGGATAGGGTTAGAGATAGAGCTAAATTGGGGTAGGATTAGGGCTAGGTATTGTGTTTAGCTTAAGTCTAGGGTTAGAGTTCGGTTTAAATTTAGAGTAAGGGATGACATTATAGCTAGGTTTAGAGGTAGGGTGAGGGTTAGAATTAGGGTTAGGTGTAGGGCTAGAGATAGGGTTTTGATTAAGGCTAGGTTTAGGACAAGAATGAGGGCTAGGTGTGTTTTTAGGGTTAGGTCTAGAATTAGGGCTAGGGCTAATTTCAGGTTCAGAATTATGGTTAAAGATATTTTTAGGGTTAGGTTTATGGCTAAGTCTAGGCTAAGGGTTAGGTGTTGGGTTATGGTCAAGTTTAGAGCTAGGGGTATTATTAGGGTTAAGGTCTGGGTTAGGGTTTGAGATAGGTTAAGGTTTCAATTTTGGGCTTGAATTAGTTTTAGGATTAGGGTTAGGGTAATGATAGGTTTAGATTTAGGATTCAGGTTAGGTTTAGGGTAATGGAAGGGTTAGGATTCGGGATACGGTTAGGTTTATGCTTAGGGTTATCATTATGATTTGGGTTATGGTTATGTTAATGGATATAATTATGGATCAATTTAATGCTAAAATTATGGTTACAATTAGGGGTAGTGTTAGGGTTAGGTTAGGTTTAAAGCTAGGGTTTAGGCTCTGATTACAGCTACATTTTGGGTTATGTTAGGGCTATGGTTAGGATTACAGTTAATGTAAGTACTAGGTTTAAAATTAAGGCCAGTTTTGGGGTTTTAGTGCTAGGTTTAGTGATAGCGTTAGCTTCACTATTAGGGTGATGTTTAGAGCTAGAAGTTTTAGGGTCAATGTCAGGTTCAGTGTTAATTTTAGGGTTCAGCTTCCAACTCATATAAGGTTTAGGTCTAGGTGTAAGGTTAGGGTTTGGTTTAGGTTAATGTTTAGGGTTAGAGCTATGGCTCGGTTTTGTTTTAGAGCTAGGGCTAGCGTTAGGGCTCATTTTAGGATTAGTGTTATGGTTTGGGCTAGTGTTAGGTTTATGCTTAGGCTTTAGGTTAGGGCTAGATTTAGAGTTACGTTTTGCCTAAGATTAGTGCTATGGATAAGTATAGGTCAAGGGTTAGTACTAGGGTTAGGGCTAGGGTTAGGTTTATGGTAAGGGACAGGGTTAGAACGAGTGATATGGCTAGTGTGAGAGTTAGAGCTAGTCTTAGGGCTAGGGTTAGTGTTAGGTTTACGGATAGGGCTAAATTAAGGCTAGGGTTATGTAAGGGCTAGGGTTATGTCTAGTTTTAGGATTAGGCTTACGCATTGAGTTAGGGTTAGATTTAGAGTTAAGTTTCAATCTAGGGTTAGTGCTAGGGATAAGAATAAGGCAAGGGTTACCATTGGGGTTGGGGTTAGAGTTAGGAGTTAGTTTAGACTAAGGATGTGGTTATAGCTAGGTTTAGGGAAATGCGAAGATTAGTATTAGGGTTTGAACTAGGTTTAGGGTTAGGGTTAAATTAAGGCTATGTTTAGGGCTACGATGGGGACTAGAATTTTTTTTAGGGTTAGGGATAGTATTAGGGATATGCCTAATGTCAGGTCTAGGGTTACAGTTAGGGATAGATTTAGTGTTAGGTTTATGGCTTGGTCCAGTGTAAAGGTTAGTTTTTTGGTTAGTGTCAGTTTTAGATCTAGGGTTATTTTTAGAATCAGGGTCTGGATTCTGGTTTGGGTTAAGTTAGTGTTTAGGTGCAGGGCTCAAATTAGTGTTAGATTTAAGGTTATGGTAATGACAGGGTTAGGTTTAGGGTGTAGGTTTGGTTTAGTGTAATGTATAGGGGTAGGGTTAGGCTTAGGGTTATCAGAAGTGTTAGGGTTATCATTAGGGTAATGGATAGTGTTAGCCCTATGTTTAAGGCTAGGGTTATGTGTAGGATCTAAGCTATTGTTTGGGTTATGGTTAGGCTGAAGTTTAGGGTTAAAGCTAGGTTTAAGACTCAGATTAAGGATAAGTTTTGGATTATTTTAGGGCTAGGGTTAAGGCTACTGTTATAGTATGAAGTAGGTTTATGATTACAGCTAGTTATAGAGTTAGAGTTAGGTCTAGGTCTAGTGTTAAGGTTAGGTTTATGGTGATGATGATGTGTAGAGCCAGGGTTAGTTTTAGGGTCAGAGTCAGGGTCAGGGTTAGTTTTTGGTTTAGGTTTAGACTATAATTAGGGATAGGGTTAGGGCTAGGTGTAGGATTAGGGTTTGGTTTAGAATAAGGGTTAATGTTAGGGCTATGACTCGGTTTTGTTTTAGGGCTAGGGGTAGGGTTAGGGCTAGTTTTATAATTAGTCTTAGGGTTAGGGCTAGTGTAAGTGTGAGATTTAGGCTTAGGTTAAGGATTAGGGATAAGAGTAGAGTTATGGTTAGATTTAGTCTTAGAGTTAGGGTTAAATTGAGAGTTAGGTTTAGATCTAGGTTTTGAGATAAGGCTAAGTATAGGGCTAGGGTAGAGCTACGTTTAGGGCTATGTGTATGGTGATGGTAAGGGATAGGGTTAGAACTAGGTATAGGGCTGGTGTGAGAGTTAGAGTTAGCCTTAGGCTAGGATTAGGGTTAGGGATAGGGCTAAATTAGGGCTTGGATTAGGGCTAGGGTTAGTGTTAGGTTTAGGCCTAGGCTTAGTGCTAGGGTTAGTGTTAGGTTTACGGATAGGGTTAGGTTTAGGTAAGGGATGGGAATATAGCTAGTTTTAGGGCTAGGGTAAGATTTAGGGTTAAGGTTAGGGCTAACGTTAGTGTTAGGGTTACGTTTAAGTTGAGGTTCATGGCTAGGATGTGGGCTAACTTTTGTATTAGGGTTAGGGCTAGGGTTAGAGCTAGGGCTAATGTCAGGTCTAGGGTATGGCTAGGGATAGTTTTAGGGTTAGGTTTATGGCTAGGTCTATGTAAAGTTTAGGTTTCTTGTTAGGGTCAGGTTTAGAGCTATGGGTATTATTAGAGTTAGGGTTAGGGTTAGGGTTTGGGTTAGGTTAAGGTTTAGGATTAGGGCTCAAATTAGTCTTATGTTTAGGTATCGGGTAATGACACAGTTAGGTTTAGGGCTCAGGTTAGGTGTAGGTTAATGGATAGGGTTAAGGCTAGTGCTAGGATTAGGGTCCTGCCTAGGTTTACCATAAGGATTATAGTTATCTTAGGGTAATGAATAGGGTTAGAGCTTGGGTTAGGGCTAGGGTTATGGTTAGGATTAGGTCTAGGGTTAGGCTTAGGGTTATAGTTAGGACTAGGGTTATTGTTAGGGTTAGCTTTAGGGTTAAAGCTAAGGTAGGGCTTGGATTAGGGCCAGGTTTTGCAATAGGTTAGGGCTATGGCTAATGTAAGAACTAGTGTAATGATTAAGACTAGTTTTATGGTTAATGTTAGGGCTAGATGTAGTTTTAGGGTTAGGGTGAAGTTTAGAGCTAGGGTTTGTGTTAGTGTCAGGGACAATGTTCACGTACGGTAATGGTTAGGGTTAAAGCCATAATTAGGACTAGGGTTAGGTCTAGAGGTAGGGTTAGAGTTTGGGTTAGGTTAAGGGTTACTGTTAAGGCTAGGTCTAGTTTGTCTTTATGTCTAGAGCTATAGTTATGGCTAGATTTAGGATTATGTTTAGGTCTATGTCTAGTGTTAGGGTTAGGTTTAGGTATAAGCTTACCAGTAGGGCTAGTGTTAGGGTTTGGTTTAGGGTTAGGTTTAGATTTAGACCTAAGATTAGTGTTAGAGTCAGAATAATGGTCAGGGATAGGGTTAGAGTTTAGGCTATGATTAGATCCCGAATGAAGGTTAGAGTTAGGACTAGTTATAGACTTGTGTTTTTGTTAGGCTAAGGATTAGTGCTAAGAATACGGTTAGCATTAGGGTGAGGGTTTGGCTTAAGGTAAGGGATAGGGTTAGAGCTAGAGTTAGGACTAGGGTTAGAGTTAGGTTTAGGATTAAATCCCATGTTAGTGCTTGGATTAGGGCTAGCTTTGTATAAGGGTTAGGGCTAATGTTATGGTTATGGCTACTGTAAGAATTAGGGTTACAATTAGGGTTAGTTTTAGGGTTAAGTTTAGGGCTCGGTCTAGTGTTTGGGTTAGGTTTAAAGTTAGGGTGATGTTTAGAGCTAGCTTTAGTGTTTGGATATGAGTCAGGGTCATGGTTAGTTTTAGGGTTAGGTTTCATATTAGGGATAGGGTTATGGCTGGTGTAGGGTTAGGGTTTGGTCTAGTGTGTGTGTTAGTGTTAGGGGTATATCTCAGTTTGTCTTAGGGCTAGGGCTTGAGTTAGGGCTAATTTTAGGATTTGCATTAGGGTTAGAGCTAGTTTCAGGGTTAAGATGAGGCATCAGGTTAGGGTTAGTTTTAGAGATAGGTTTCGATCTAGAGTTAATGCTAGGGCTAAGGATAGTGCAAGGGTTATGACTAGGGTTTGGGTTACGGTAAGGGATAGGTTTAGAAGTAGGGATAGGTCTTGTGTGAGAATTGTAGTGAGTCTTAATTCTAGGGTTCAGGTTAGGGTTAGGTATAGAGCTATATTGGGGCTAGGATTAGGGATAGAGTTAGGGTTATGATTAGGGCTAGGTCTAGGATTAGGGTAAGGGTTAGGGTAAGTGTTAGGGTTCAATCTACGGTTATGGCTTGGGGGAGTGTTAGGTTTAGTGCTAAGTTTAGGATTAGGGCTAGGGTTAGATTTATGTTTAGGAATAGGGCTAGGGTTATGTTTAGGCTAAGTGTTAGGCTTTGAGCTAGGGTTATGTTTAAGGTGAGGGTTAGGGTTAGGGCTACATTTAGGGTTATGGTTATGCTTAGGATAGGTTGAGGCCTCAGATTAGGCCTAGGTTTTGTGTTAGGTTTAGGCCCAGGGTTAAGGCTATGTGTAATGTAAGATCTAGGGTTCTGATTAGACCTAGTTTTAAGGTTAGAGTTATGGTTATGTCTAATGATAGATTTAGGTTTGGGGTTAGGTTCTGGTTTAGAGGTAGGTTTAGTGTTAGTGTTAGGGTCAGTGTTCAGGTTAGAGTTAGGTTTAGGGTGAAAGCCAGAATTAGGACTGGGGTTAGATCTAGGGATAGGGTTAGTGTTTGCTTTAGGTTAAGGATTATGTTAGGGCTAGGGCTCAAGTTTTTTGTAGGTCTAGGTCTAGAGTTATGGCTATATTTAGGATTAGACTTAGGTCTAGGGCTAGTGTTAAGCTTAGGTTTAAGTATAAGTTTACTGGTTGTGCTAGTTTTAGGGTTTCATTCAGTTTTAGGGTCAGATTTAGACTGAGGATTTGTGTTAGGGTAAGGATTTGAGTTAGGGTTAGAGCTAGAATGAGGGCTAGGGTTAGGACTAGAAATATTGTTAGTGTTTGGATTAGGCTATGGATTAGGATTAGGACTAAGATTAGCATTATGGATAGGGTTTGGTTTAGGGTAAGTGATAGAGTTAGAGCTAGGGTTAGGGTTGGGGCTAGGGCTAGGTTTAGGTTTTGGGTTACTTCTAGGGTTAGGGCTCAGATTAGCGCTAGTTTTTCTGTTAGGTTTAGAGCTAGGGTTAGGGTTATGGCTAATATAAGATGTAAGGTTACGATTAGAGTTAGTATTTGGATTAGATCTAGTGTTAGCACCTTCTTTAGGGTTAGTGTGATATTTAGAATTAAGGTTAGTGTTAGAATATAAGTCAGGGTCAGGATTAATTTTAGGACCAGGACATGAATTAGAGATAGAAGGTTATGGCTAGGTTTAGGGTAGGGTTTGGTTTAGGTTAGGTGTAAATTAGGGCTAGTATTAGTGCTAGGGTTAGTGTTAGGGTTAGGCCTATGGTTAGGGATAGAGATATGGTTAGTGTTAGGGTTACGGGAAAGGATGGGGTTTTACCTAAGTTCAGGTCTAGGGGCATGTGTTAAAATTAGAGATAGAGCTACAGTTAGAGTTTGGGTTAGGATTAAGGCTAGGTATAGGCCTAAGATGAGGACTAGTGTTTGTGTTATGGTTAGGGCTAGGATTATGGCTAGGGCTAATGTCAGGTCTGGGTTTATGGTTATGGTTATGGTTGTGGTTAGTTTTAGTTTCAGGTTTAAAGCTAGGTGTATTATTAGGGTCAGGGTTCAAGTAAGGTTTGGTTTAGTTAAAATTTAGGGTTAAGGGTTGAATTAGCATTAGGGATAGCTTTAGGGTTTGGGTTAGGGTAATTGATAGGGTTAGTTTCAGGGTTTAGGTTAGGTTTACAGTAATGAATAGGGTTAGTGTTAACAATAGTGTTAGCCTTAGGCCTAGGGTTAGCATTGAGTTAGGCTTGTCTTTAGGGTAATGGATAGAGTTAGAGCTAAGGTTAGGGCTAGGGTAAATAGTAGAATTAGGACTAGGGATTGATTAGTCCTAGAGTTCATGTCAGGTTTAGGTTTGGGGTAAGTTGAAGCATTTGTGCTACGATTAGGGATAGCATGAGGGTTAGGGTTAGAGTCAGGGCTAATGTTAGTGTTTGGGTTAGGGTTATGTTTAGATTAAGGTTAGAGTTTGAGCTAGAATTATGGTTAGGGCAATGGTTGTGGTTAGGGTTAGGTCTAAGCTTCTTGTTAGGGTTACAATAAGGGCTAGGTTTAGGGCTAGCATAAGGGCTATGTTTGTGTGAGATTTATGGTATCATTAGGGCTATGGGTAATATAAGAGCTAGGGATATGTTTAGGGCTAGTTTTAGGGTTAGGGTTATGGATAAGTGTAGTGTTCTAGTTAGGTTTTGGGTTAGGATAAGATTTAGACCTCGGGTTTGTTTTAGGATAACGGTCATTGTTCGGGTAGGGTTAGGTTTAAGATGAGGGCCAGATTTAGGACTTGCATTGGGTCTAGAGATAGAGTTAGTCTTTAAGTTAGGTTATCAGTTATTGCTACGGCTAGTGCTAGGTTTTTGCTTAGGGCTAAAGCTAGATTTATGACTCGATTTGTTTTACAGCTAGGGCTACTTTTAGGATTAGCGATAGTGTTAGCGCTGGTGGTATGGTGAGTTTTAGGCTTAGATTTATCGTTATGTTTAGATCTAGGTTTAGGGCTATCACTATGTTTAGGGCTAAGGTTAGGACTAGTATTAGGTTTATTAATAGAATTAGAACTAGAAATAGGGCGAGGGCAAGAGTTAGAGTTAGTCTTAGGCTAGGGTTAGGGTTACGTTTAGGGTTAGGGCTAAATTAGGTCTAGATTTAGGGCTAGGGTTAGTGTTACAGTTAGGCCTAGGGTTAGGGTTAGGTTTAGGGAAAGGGTTGGGGTTATAGCTAGGTTTAGGGCTGGGTGAGGGTTAGAATTAGGATTAGAGCTAGGGTTAGGATTAAGGCTATATTTAGTGTGAGGATGAGGGTTTGTGTTAGGGCTAGGGCTAGGATTCGTGATAGGACAAATGTCAGGTCTACATTTATGGTTAGTGTTAGTTTTATGGTTAGGTTATGGCTAGGTCTAGTGTAAGATTCAGGTTTAGATAAGGGTCAGGTTTAAAGTTAGGTGTATTATTAGGGTCAGAGTCTAGGTAGGGTTTAGTTTAGGTTAAGTTTTAGGGTTAAGGATTGAATTAGCTTTAGGGTTTGGGTTACGGATAGAGTAATGTATAGGATTAGGTTTAGGGTTCAGGTTAGATTTAGAGTAATGGATAGGATTAATGTTAGTGATAGGGTTAGCATTACACCTAGGGTTTACATATGAGTTAGGCTCATCTTTAGGTTAATGGAAAGTGTTAAAGCTAAGGGTAGTGCTAGGGATAAAGTTACGATTAGGGCTAAAGTTAGGGTTAGGCCTAGAGTTAGTGTCAGGCATTGTTTTAGTGTAAGTATTAGCATTTGAGCTAGGGTTAGGTCTTGTGGGTGAGTTAGGGTCAGAGTCAGCGCTAGGGTTAAGGTTAGGTTTATATTTAAGGTAAGGATTAGAGTTTGAGCTAGGTTTAGGGCAAGGGCGAGTATAGTATTAGGCTTAGGTCTAGGATTATGGTTAGGGATCTGATTAAGGCTAGGTTTAGGGCTAGAATAAAGGCTATGTTTTGTGTGAGGTTTAGGGCTAACATTAGGGCTATGGGAAATATAAGAGCTAGGAATATGTATGGCTAGTTTTAGGGTCAGGGTTATGGAAATGTCTAGTGTTAGGGTTAGGTTTCGGGTTAGGATAAGGTTTAGAGCTAGAGTTTGTTTAGAGTTAAAGGTCATTTTTCAGGATAGGGTTAGGTTTAGGGTGAGTGCCAGAATTACGACTAGCATTGGGTCTAGGGATAGGGTTAGTCTTTAAGTTAGGTTAATGGTTATTGTTATGTCTAGTGCTAGGTTTTTGTTTAGGACTAGGGCTAGATTTATGACTATATTTAGAATTAGGTTTCATCTAGTGCTAGTGTTACTGTTAGGTTTAAATATAGGTTTACCGGTAAGGATAGTGTTAGGGTTTGGTTTATGTTTAGGGTCAGGTTTAGATCTAAGGTTAGTGTAGGATCAAAATAAGGGTCAAGTTTTGGATTAGGGTTAAATCTAGAATGAGGGCTACGATAGGACTAGTAATAGTTTGGGGTTCGGGGTGGGCAAAGGATTAATTTTAGGACTATGATAGCATTAGGGTTAGAGTTTGACTTAGGGAAAGGGATAGGGTGTAAGGTAGGGATAGGGTTAGATTTAGTTTTAGGGCTAGGGTTAGCGTTAGGGTTAGAGATAAAAAAATATATGGTTAGGCCTCAGAATCGGGCTAGGATTTGTGTTATCATTAGGGATACGGCTAATGAAAAAACTAGGTTTCTGTTTAGGGTTAGTTCTAGTGTTAGTGTTAGGGCAATGTTTAGAGCTAGGGTTAGTTTAGGGGCCGAGTTAGTGTCAGGGTTATGTCCAGGGTTAGGGTTAGGACTCAAATTAGGGCTAGGTTTAGGAGTAGGTGTAGCTTTACGGTTTCGTTTAAGTTAAGGTTTAGGGTTATGGCTCGGTTTTGTTTTATGCTTAGGGTAGATTTATGGCTAGTTTTCCAATTAGCATTAGGGTTAGGGTTAGTGTTAGTGTGAGGTTTGTACTTAATTTTAGTTTTAAATCCAGGTTTAATCCTTGGGTGAAGGTTAGGGCTAAGTTTTGGGTAGGGATAGACTAGCTTTTGGGTTATGGTAAGGGATAGGTTTAGAACTAGGTATAGGGCTAGGGCAAGAGTTAGAGTTAGTCTTAGGGTTAGGGATAGGATTAGGTTTACTGTTAGGGCTAAATTAGGGCTAGGATTAGTGCTAGGGTTAGTGTTAGATTTAGGCCTATGTTTAGGGATAGGGTTAAGGTTAGCATTAGGGTTAGGGTAAGGTATGATGTTACAGCTATGTTTAGGCTAAGAAAAGGTATAAAATTAGGTTTAGGGCTAGGTTTAAAATTAGGGGTAGGATTAAGGCTAGGCTTAGAACTAGGATTAGGTCTTGGGATAGGGCTAATGTCAGGTCTAGGGTTAAGGTTAGGCTAGGGTTAGGGATAGGGCTGTGGCTCAGTTTTGTTTTAGAACTAGGCCTAGGTTTAGGGCTAGTTTATGATTAGTGATAGTGTTAGGGCTAGAGGTAGAGTGAAGTTTAGGCTTAGATTTATAGTTATGGTTAGATCTAGGTTTAGGGCCATGGCTAGGGTTAAGGATAAGTTTAGGGCTAGTGTTAGGGTTATGGTAATGGATAGGGTTAGAACTAGAAATAGGGCTAGGCTGAGAGTTCGAGTTAGTCTTTGGGCTATGGTTAGGAGTAGGTTTAGGGTTAGGGCTAAATTAGGGCTAGGATTAGCGCTAGGGTTAGTGTTAGGGATAGACCTGAGGTTAGGGTTAGTATTAGTGTTAGGGTTAGGATTAAGTTTAGGGGAATGGATAGGGTTATAGCTAGGTTTAGGGCTAGGGCAAGGGTTAAAATTAGGGTTAGGACTAAGGTTAGGCATTGGGTTAAGATTAAGTCTATTTTTTGGGTTATGCTGAGGGTTTGTGTTAGGGCTAGGTCTAGGATTAGAGCTAGGGCTAATGTCAGGTCTAGGTTTATGGTTAGTATTAGTTTTAGTGTTAGGTTATGGCTATGTATAGTATAAGGGTTAGGTTTAGGCTAGGGGTCAGGTTTAGATCTAGGTGTATTATTAGGGTCAGGGTCAGAGTCCCGGTAGGGTTTGGTGTAGGTTAAGATTTAGGGTTAATGCCTGAATAAGCAGTGGGTTAGTTATAGGGTTAGGGTAATGGATAGAATTAGGTTATGGTTCCGGTTAGGTTTAGAGTAATGGATAGGGTTAGTGTTAGCGATATGGTTATCATTAGTCCTAGGGATAGCATTTGGGTTAGTCTTATCTTTAGGGTAATGGATAGGGTTAGAGCTAAGGTTAGGGCTAGGCTTAAGGTTAGGTTTAGGGTTAGGTTTAGAGTTAGGCCTAGGGTTAATGTTAGGGTTAGGTTTAGGGTAAGTGTAGGAATTTGAGCTAGGGTTAGGCCTAGGATGAGGGTTAGGGTTTGAGTCAGGGCTAGGGTTAGGTTTAGGGTTAGGGTTACGTTTAGACTAAGGATTAGAGTTTGAGCTAGTTTTAGGGCTAGGGTGAGCATTGGCATTCGGGTTAGGTCTAAGGTTATGGTTGGGTTATGATTAGGTCTAGGTTTAAGGCTAGGATAAGGGCTAGATTGTGTGTGATGTTTAGGTCTAACGTTAGGGCTATGGGAAATGTAAGAGCTACTGATATGGTTATAGCTAGTATTAGGGTCAGGGTTATGGATAAGTCTAGTGTTAGGGTTAGGTTTTGGTTTAGGATAAGTTTTAGAGCTAGGGTTTCTATAGATTAAGGGTCATTGTTGGGTTAGGGTTATTTTTATGGTTAGGGCCACAATTAGGACTACATTTGTTCTAGTGATAGGTTCAGTCTTTACGTTAGGTTAAGGGTTATTGTTAGGTCTAGTGACAGGTTTTTGTTTAGGGCTAATTCTAGAATTATGACTCTATTTAGAATTAGGTTTGGTCTAGTGCTAGTATTAATGTTATGTTTAAGTATAGGTTTACCAGTAGTGGTAGTGTTAGTGTTCAGTTTAGGGTTAGGTTGAGGTTTAGATCTAGGGTTAGTGTTAGGGTCAGAATAAGGGTCAGGTTTAGGATTAGTGTTAAAGCTAAAATTAAGCCTAGGTTTAGGAATAATAATACAGTTAGGGTTTTGGCTAGGCTAAGTATTGAGGTTAGGGCTAAAGTAAGTAGGCTAAAGTAGGGTTAGGGTTTGGCTTAGGGTAAGGAATGGGTTAGAGGTACGGTAGTGTTAGGGTTAGAGTCAGGGCTTGGAATAGGGCTAGAATTTGTGTTAGCATTAGGGCTACAGCTAAGGAAAGAACTAGTTTTCTGATTAGGGCTAGTTCTAGGGTTAGTGTTATGGCAATGTTTAGAGCTAGGTGTGCTGTTAGGGTCGGACCTTTTCCCTAACATAAACCCTAGCTCTAAACCTTATTCTATACCAAAACCTAACCCTAACACAGGATTTATCCATAACCCTAACCTTCAAACTAGCCATAACCATAACCCTAGCTCTTACATTACCCATAGCCCTAATGCTAGCCATAAACCTCACATGAAACATAGCCCTAAACCTAGCCGTAAGTATCACCCTAACATTAACCTAGACCAAACCCTACCCTAATGCTTGCCATAGCCTGGCATGCACAGGGTACTGGGTTCCATCCTCAGCAGCAATAAAAATATAATTTAAAAAAAGATGTTGTGTCCACCCAAAACCAAAAAAATTAAAAAAAAATATTTAAAAATTCTCTCTCTTTCTTTCTTAAAAAAAAACCTAAGCAATAGTTCTAATCTTGAACCTTAACTTAAACCAAACCCTAACACTACACCTAGACCAAACCCCAGCACTAATTCGAGTCCTAACCATAACCTTAAACTAACCCTGAACCCGAATCATATCCTAACACTCACCCTAGGTCTAAACACCACCCTAAACTTAAACTGAACCATAAGAGTAACCCTAGCCTTAATTCAAGTCATAACCCTAACCTTAAAACTAACCCTGACACTGACTTATATCCTAACAGTTATCCTAGCTCTAAAGACTGCACTCACCTTAAACTGAACCCTATCAGTAATCCTAGCCCTTATTTTAGTCCTAACCCTAACCCTAAAACTAACACTGTCTCTGAATTATATCCTAATACCAACTTAGCTATAAATATCACCCTAAAATTAAACCTAACCCTAACACTAGACCTATCCCTAACCCTAACCCTAATTGTAACCTAGTTCTTACATTATCCATTGCCATAACATTAGCCCTAACCCTAACACAAAAATTAGCCCTAGTCTGAGCCCTAAACCTAGATTTAACCCTAACCCTAGCCCTAACTCTAGCCCTAACCCTAGCTCTAAGCCTATCCCTTACCCAAAGCGAAATCCTAAAACTAATGGTAATCCTAGACCTATCCCTAATCCTTAAGCTAACCAAAGCCCTAATCCTATTAATAGTCATAACCCTACCCTCACTCTAGCTCTAACCCTATTCCAAACCCTAATGTTAACTCTGACCATTATTTTCACCCTAACACTAACCCTAGGTCAAAACCTGGCCCTAACCCTAGACCAAACCATTAAACTAGCCCTAGACCTAAACCAAATCCTAAATCTAACCTTAACTCTAGCCCTAGACCTAAACAAAAACGTATCCCTAGCCCTTTAAGTAACGTTAACCTAACACAAACACTAAATCTACCCCTAGACCTAAACCTAGTTCTAATTCTGGCTGTAACCCTAACTCTAACTCAAACCCAAACACTGACCCTGCCTTTAAGAGTAAACCTAGCTCTAAACCTGACCCTAGCCAAAAATCTAAACCTAACACTAGACCTAGCCAAAATCCTAAACCTCAAACTAGCCCTAATCATAACCCTACCTCTTACATTACCCACAGCCCTAACCCTAGGCTAAAACCTAACACAAAACCTGGAGCTAATCCTAGGCCTAAGCATATCCCTAACATTAGCTCTAACCTTATCAATTACCCTAACGATAACCATAACCCTAATAATAGGCCTAACCCTAACCCTATCCATTACTCTAAACCTAACCTGAACCCTAAACCTAACCTGAATCAGAAACTTAACCCTATCCATTACCCTAACCCTAACTCTAACCATAACGCTAATTTGAGTCCTAACCCTAAACCTTAATCTACCCTAACCCAAAATCTGATCCTGACCATTTTAATACCCTTAGCTCTAAACCTGAACCTTACCCTAAACCTAACTCTGACAGTAGACCTAGCCATAAACCTTACCCTAAAACTATCCCTAACTGTAACCCTAGACATGATATTAGCCCTAGCCCTAATACTTGCCATAACCCTAACACAAACGCTAGCCCTATCCTAGCCCTAAACCTAGCCTTGATCCTAACCTGTACCCTAACTCTAGCCTTATCCCTAATTTTAACCCTTGTCCTAGTTCTGAGCCAAGCTATAAGCCCATCCCTCCCCCTAAACCTAACCCTAACCCTAAACCTAGACCTAACCCTACAACTAACCCTAGACCTGATCCTAGCCCTAATTTAGCCCTAACTCTAACCCTAGCCATAGCACTAAACTAAAACAACTCTCAACCTAGCACTATTCCTAGATCTAACCCTATCCCTTAACATAACCCTAACACTTGCCCTAACCTTAGCCCTAACCCGAGCCCTAGCCCTAACCACATATCTAATCATAACTCTTAATCTAACCCTAAACCTAACCCTAAAACTCACATTAACAATAGCCCTAACACTAATGCTAATACTAAAACTAGCCCTTCTATTCCTAGCCCCCAAATAAAACCGAGCCATAGCTCTAACCCTAAACTGTAACCTAAACCAAAACTTAACCCAACATCTAGCCCTAACCCTAGCCCTAATTCCAGTCCTATTTTAACCCTAAAACTATCCTTGACCCTGACTCTGATCCTCTAACACACCCTAAAAATAAACCTAACCCTAAAACAAGACATAGCCCTAAACCTAACGTTAAAAGTAGCCCTAATTATAACCCTGTTCTTACATTAGCTGTAGCCCTAACTCTACCCTAACCTAACCCAACACATAGCCCTATCTGAGCCAAACACCTCATTTTAAAACTAACCCTAACCCTGGCCCTAGCTCTAAACATTACCCTAAAACTAACCCTAATCCTAAAAATTGCCCTAATATTAAACCTAACCCTAGCCTTAATCCTAACCATAATCCTAGACCTAACCCTAGATCTAAGACTATCCATTACCCTAACCATAACCATAACCCTAATGCTAACTGTAGGATAACCCTAACCCTATCTCTAACCCTAAATTTATCCATTACCCTAAACCTAACCTGAACCCTAAACCAAACCATGTCCATTAACCTACCTTAGCCCTAACCCTAATGCTAATTAGAGCCCTAACCCTTAACCTTAACCTAACCCAAACCATAACCGTTACCATGAACCCAATAATAACCCTATCTCAAAAACTGACCCTAACCCTCAAGATAACACTTACACTAGAACTAGCCATAAACCTCACCCTAAAACTAACCCTAACCATAAACCTAGGCCTGATATTAGCCCTAGCCCTAATCCTAGCCCTAAACCTAACACATAACCTAGCCCTAATCCTAGCGCTTAACTTGGCCTAATCCTAATCCTAACCCTAGCCCTAGCCCTAACACTAATCCTAGTGCTAATCCTAGTACTAATTTTGACCTAACTCTAACCCTAGCCCTAAGACTAACTCTAGCTATCACTGTAGTCCTATCCCTAGTTTTAAACCTATCCCTTAAAGTAACCCTAAACCTAGACCCAACCAGAGCCCTAACTTTTTCCCTAACC
This sequence comes from Marmota monax, assembly GCF_021218885.2. Classification (NCBI taxonomy): domain Eukaryota; kingdom Metazoa; phylum Chordata; class Mammalia; order Rodentia; family Sciuridae; genus Marmota; species Marmota monax. Next base: position 232,292 of record NW_026695083.1, read on the forward strand.
CTAAACCTAGATCTAATCCTAACTCTAAATCTAACCCCAAATCTAAGCATAAACCTCACCCTAACACTAGCCCTATGCCTAATGATAATTGGAAAACTAGCCCTAACCCTAGCCCTAGCACTCAAATAAAACTGAGTCATAGGCTTAACCCTAAACCTTACCCTAAATCAAACCCTAATCCTCTACCTAGCCCTAACCCTTGCACTAATTCGAGTCATAATCCTACCTTTAGAAATTACGCTGACCCTGTTTCGGACCATAACACTAACCCTAGCTCTAAACATCACTGTAACCCTAAACCTAACCATAAAAATAGCCCTAATTGGAACTCTAGATCTTAAATTAGCCATGGCCCTAAACTAATAGAAAACCTAGCACTAATCTGAGACTTAAACCTAGTTTTAAACCTAACCCTAATCTTAACCCTAGCCCTATCCCTAACCCTAATATTATCCCTAAAACTAGCTCTAAACCTGTCCCTTACCCTAAGCCAAACCCTTACCCTAATGCTACCCTAGTCCTAAACCTAATCCGTAGCTTACCCCAAACCATAACTCTAATACTAATCATAAACCTAGCACTCATTCTAGCTCTAACCCTAATCCAAACTCTAACCCTAACCCTGGCCCTTATTCTGACCCTAACTCTAACCCTAGGTTTAAACCTGACCCTAACCCTAAACTTAATCCTAACATTAGCCCTACGGGTAACCCTATACCTAAACCTAACCCTAACACTGGACCTAGAAAAAAGCCTAATCCTAAATCTAGTCATAACTCTTGCACTAGCTCTAAACAAAAACCTATCCCTAGGCATAACACTAATGCTTAACCTATCTCAAACACTAACCCTACACCTAGACCTAAACCTAGCACTAATTCTGGCCCTAACCTTAAACCTAACCCTAACTCGAACAATGATCCCTACCCTAACATAAACCTGGCTGTAATAACCCAAAATCTAGCCATAACCCTAACACTAGACCTAGCCATAAACCTAAACCTAGCTCTTTCATAACCGAAGACAAACCCTAGCTCTAAATCTATCCATTACCCTAAACATAAACCTAACCCTAATGTTAATCCTAGCACTAAACTTAACCCTAATCCTAAACCTAGATCTGACACTAACCCTAACCCTCGCCCTGGTCCTAACCATAGGTCAAACCCTAACACTTACCCTAAACCTAACCCTAACACTAACCCTAGGCCTAATCCTAACCCTAACATTAATCACAGACCTAATCCTAACCATAACCCAAGCCCTAAACCTATCCATTACCCTAAACATAAGCCTAACCCAAATGCTAACCCTAGGCTTAACCCTAAACCTATCACTAACATTAACCCTATCCATTACCTAAACCTAACCTGAACATTAAACCTAACCTATCAGTTACTCTAACCCTAACCCTAATGCTGATTTGAGCCCTAAACCTAAACCATGACCCAAACCAAACTGTGAACAAGACCAGTGTCTAATAATACACCTAGCTCTAAACCTGACCCTTACCCTAAACCTAACCCTTACACTAGACCTAGATATAAAACTAACCATGACACTATCCCTAACCAAACCATAGACCTGACATTAGCATTCTACCTAATTCTTGCTCTAAACCTAATACAAACCCTAGCCTTCATACTAGCCCTAAACCTAGCCTTAATAATAATCTGAACCCTAATCCTATCCCAATCCCTAATTTCAACCCTTGCCCTAGTTCTGAACCTAGGTATAACCTCATCCCTTCCCTTAACCCTAACCCTAACATTACCACTAACCCTAACCCTAGCCCTAACACTAGGCCTAACCATAACAGAAACCCTTGCTCTAATCTTAGCCCTAATTTACCGCTAAATATAACCCTATTCCAACTCTAGCCCTAAGACTAACTCTAACCCTCAAGCTAGACCTATTTCTAGTACTAACCTTATATTTTACTGTAACTCTAATAGTAGTACTAACCTTAGCCCTAACCCTAGCCCTAATCCTAGATCTAACCATAATTCTAAATCTAACCTTTACTCTAAGCCTAAACCTCACCCTATCACTAGCCCTAACACTATTGCTAATTCCAAAACTAGCCCTAACCCAAGCCCTACACCTAAAACAAACCCAAGCCATAGCCCTAATGCTAATCGTGACCTAACTGTAACCATATACCTGACATTAGCCCTAGCCCTAATTCTTGTTCTAACCCTATTGCAAAACCTAACCTTACACCTACCCTTAACCCTAGCTCTATTTTGAATGTTATCCCTAACCCTAAAACTGACACTGACCCTGACTCTGACCCTATCACTTACCCTATCTCAAATCATCACCCTAAAATAAACCTAATCCTAACACTAGACCTAGCCCTAATCCTATCCCTAAATCTAACCCTAATTGTAGTGCTAGTTTTTACATTAGCCATAGCCCTACCTTAGCACTAACCTAATCTAAAACCTAGCCCTAATCTGATTTCTAACTCTAGCTTTAACCCTAACAATAATCCTAACCCTAGACTTAATCCTAACCATAACCCTAGCCCTAACCCTAGCTCTAAACCTATCCATTACCTTATCTCTAACCCTAACCCTAATGCTAACCCTAGAATAACCCTAACCCTATCCATAACTCTAACACTATCTCTTACCTAAATCTAACTTGAACCCTAAATTTAACCATATCCATTACTCTAAACCTAAACCTACCCCTAATGCTAAGACAATACCCTAACCCTAATCCTAAACCTTTTCCTGACCCTAATAATACCCCTTTCTAAAACTGAACCTAACCCTTAACCTAACCTTTACACTATACCTAACCATAAACTTAACCTTAAAACTATCCCTAACCATAACACTACACATAACCATAGCCCTAGTCCTAATGCAAGCCTTAACCCAAACAAAAACTGTAGCCCTAATCCTGGCCATAAAATTAGGCTTAATCCTAACCCTAACCCAAACACTAGCCCTAACCCTAAATTGAACTTTCACTCTAGGCCTAAACCTAGCTATAACATTATACCATACCCTAACCCTAATCATAATTCTAGCCCTAAACCAAGGCCTAGCCCTAATATTAACCCTAGGTCTAATCCTATCCCTAATTTGGCCCTAATCCTAAACCTAACCATATCCCTATCCCTAAGACTAACTATAACTCTCGCCCCAGCCCTAGCCCTAGTTCTAAACTTATCCCTTTCTATAAGCTAAAGCCTAGCCCTAACCCTAGCCCAAACCTAGCCCTAAACTTAGGCCTAGCAATAAACCTAGATCTAAACCTAACTCTAAATAAAACCCTAAAATAAACCTAAACCTGACCCTAACACTAGCCCTAACCCTAATGGTAATTTGAAAACTTGCCCTAAACCTAGCCATAGCCTTAAAGAAAGTGAGCTATAGCCCTAATCATAACCCTTAACCTAAACCAAACCCTAATGCTACACCTAGCCCTAACCCTAACCCTTAAATTATTATTGACCCTGACTCTGAACCTAAAACTAACCCTAGCTCTAAATATCACCTAAACCTAACCCAAACACTAGACCTAGCCCTAACCCTAAGCAGAAAACTAGCCCTAATCATAAAACCTGTTCTTACATTAGCCATAGCCCTAACCCTAATACAAAACCTAGCACTAGTCTGAGCCCTAACTCTAGCTTTAACCCTAGCCCTAGCCCTAACCCTAACCCTAACCCTAGCTCTATTCCTACCCCTTACCCTAAACCAAACCCTAACCCTAATGCTACCGTAGTTCTAACCCTAATCCTTAGCCTACCCCAACCCTAACTCTATTACTAGTCCTAACCCTAGACTGCATTCTATCTCTAATCCTAACCCAAAGCCTAAGCCTAACCCCGACTCTTATTCTGACCCTAACACTAACCCTAGGACTAAGTCTAATCTAACATTAAACCGAACCCTAACTCTAGTCCTACTGGTAAACCTATACCTAAACCTAACCATAACACTAGCACTAGATCTAAACTTAATCCTAAATATAGCCATAACTCTAGTCCTAGCCCAAAAAAAAACAAAACAAAAAAAAAAAAACCTAGCCCTAGTCCTAACAGTAACCATTAACCTAACACAAAAACTAACCCTACCCCTAGACCTAATCTAGTTCTGATTCTGGCCCTAACACTAAATCCAATAATAAACTGACACTGACCTTTTCCCTAACATAAACCCTAGCTCTAAATCTTATTCTATACCAAAACCTAACCCTAACACGGGATTTATCCATGACCCTAACCTTCAAACTAGCCATAACCATAACCCTAGCTCTTACATTACCCATAGCCCTAATGCTAGCCATAAACCTCACATAAAACATAGCCCTAAACCTAGCCCTAAGCATCACCCTAACATTAAACTAGCCCAAACCCTACCCTAACGCTTGCCATAGCCTTACCCTAGCTCAAACTCTAACCCTTACCCTTAGCATAACATTAGCCCTAACCCAACCTTAATCCTAACCCGAATCCTAACTGTAACCATAGCCCAAATCCTAGATCTAACTTTATTCATTACTTTATACATAACCCTAACGTTAATGCTAACCCCAGCCCTAACCCTAACCATAACCCTAAAAATAGCCGTGACTCTAACCTAACCCTTACGCTAGTGCTAACCCTAGCTCAAACGCTAACACTTACCCTAAACCTAACCCTAACACTAATCCTAGCCCTAATCCTAACCTAACCCAAGCCCTAACCCTATCCATTAATCTAAGCATAAGCCTAACCCAAATGTTAACACTAGGCCTAAACCTAACCCTGTCCCTAACATTAACCCTATAATTTACTCTAAACCTAAACTGAACCCTAAAACTATCCCTATCAATTACTCTAACCCGAACCCTAAATCTAATTCAAGCCCTATTCGTAAACCTTAAACCAAACCAACCCTAACCCGGACTCTGAACCTAATACTACACCTTGCTCTAAAGCTGACTCCTACTCTAAATCTAACCCTTATATTAGACCTAGCTGTAAACCAAACCCTAAAACTATTCCTCATTTTAATCCTAGACCTGATATTAGCACTAGCCCTAAATTTAGCCCTAACACTAACACAAACCCTAGCCCTAAATCTACCCTGAACATATCCAGAACCCTCACCCTAGCCCTATCCTTAATTTTAACCCTTGCCCTAGTCCTGAACCTAGCTATTTAACCCCATCCTTGCCCCCCAAACTAACCCTAAACATAGCCCTAACCATAGGCCTAAACCTAACACTAATCCTAGTGCTAATCCTAGCCCTAATTTAGCCCTAACCTTAACCCTACCCCTAACCCTAGCCCTAATACTAACTCTAACTCTCAACCTACCCTTATTTCTATTTCTAACCCTACCCATTACAGTAACCCTCACACTAGCCCTAAACTTAGCCCTAACCCTATCCATAGCCCTAACCCTAGATCTAACCATAATGCTAAAAATAACCCTAAACTTAAGTCTAAACCTCACCCTACCACTAGACCTAACACTATTGCTAATCCTAAAACTAGCTGTAACCCTAGCCTTAGACCTAAAACAAAACCGAGCCATTGCTCTAACCCTAAACCTTACCATATACCAAGCCCTACCACTAGAACTAGCCATAACCCTACGTCTAATTCGAGTCCTAGGCCTAAAATTAACCCTGACCCAACTCTTATCCAAACACTAACCCAAGCTCTATTTATCATCCTAACCCTAAAGCTAATACTAACAGAAGACTGAGCCCAAACACTAACCCTAAAAATAACCCTAATTGTAACCCTAGTTTTACATTGGAAATAGCCCTAACCCTAACACAAAAATAGCCCTAATCCGAGCCCTAACTAGATTTAACCCTAACCCTAACCCTAACACCAGCCCTAGCCCTAAACCTAACCCTAAACGTAGCTCTAACCCTAGCTCAAACTATATCACTTACACTAAGCCAAATCCTATCCATAATGCTAAACCTAGTCCTAATCCTAATCCTTAGCCTAAACCAAACACTAACCCTATTACTAGTCCTAACCCTAGCCCTCATTCGAGCTTTAATCCTAACCCAAAACCTAACTCTAAACTTCACCCTTGTTCTGACCCTAACACTAATTATAGGTCTAAACCTGACCCTAACCCTAATCAAAATCTGAAACTAGCTCTACCAGTAAACTTATACCTAAACCGAACCCTAACACTAGTCCTAGACCAAAATCTAATCCTAAATCTGGTGATAACTCTAGCCCTAGACCTAAACAAAAACTTAGGACTAGCCCTAACAGTAACCATTAACCTAAAACAAACACTAACCCTACCCTATACCTAACCCTAGTCCTAATTCTGATTTTCACCCTAACCCTAACAATTACTTGAACACTAACCCTGACACTAACACTAAACTTAGCTCTAAACCTGAACCTAAACTAAAATCTAAATTTAACACTAGACATAGCCATAGCCCTAACCCTAAAACTAGCCCTAATTAGAACCCTAGATCTTACATTAACCATAGCACTAAACCTAGACCTAAACCTAATGCAAAACCTAACCTTAATCTGAAGCATAAACCTACCCTAAGCATAACCCTCACCCTAACCCTAGCCCTAACCCTAAACCTAACCCTCACTTTAGTCCTAACCTTAGCTCAAAGCCTAACCATTAGCCTAAATATAACCTTAGCACTATCCCTAAACATAACCCTAACCGTAGCCCTAATCCTAATGTTAACCCTAGCCCTAAACTTAGCTCTAACCCTAGCCATTACCTTAACTCTAACCCTAACCCTAATGATAACCCTAGCCTTAACCCTAACCAAAACCCTAACACAAACCATAAACCTAACCCTAGACCTAACCCTAAACCTAACCCTTGCTGTATTCCTAACCCTAATTCAAATCCTAACCCTTACCCTAAACCCAACAGTATACCTAGCCCTAAAACTAAACTTAACCCTAAATCTAAACTTAACACTAAAGCTAACCTTACATCTAACCCAATATATTATGGTAAACCTAACCCTAAACCTAATGTAAACCCTAGCCCTAACCCTAAACCTAACCTTAAAAATAACCATAAACATAACCCTAGACCTAACACTAAACCTTACCCTCACCATGGATGAACCCTAGGTCAAAACCTAACCTTTACCCTAAACGTAACCATAATCCTACCCTAAGCTAGTCTTACTAGCCCTAACCCAAATCCTAACCCTAACCCTAACTCTAGACCTAATCTTAACAATAACCTTAGCCCTAACCCTAGCTCTAACCCTATACATTATCCTTATGATAAGCCTAATCCTAATGATAACCCTAGGCCTAACCCAAACCGTATAGCTAAACTGAAAGTTCACCATTACCCGAAATATACCCTGAACCTAAACCTAACCTTATCCATTACTCTAACCCTAACCCTAATGCTCATTTGAGCCCTATTCTTAAACATCCTAATCCTGATTCTGACCCTAAAAACACACCTAGCTCTAAACCTGACCCTTACCCTAAGCCTAACACTCACACTAGTCCTAGACACAAACCTAACCCTAAATCTACCCTTAATTGTAACACTAGGCCTGACATTAGCCCTAGTCCTAATTCTAGAGCTAAAACTACAAAAAAACCTACCACTTATTCTAGCCCTAAACCTAGCCTTAATCTTATACCTAACCCTAACCCTAGCCCTAACCCTAATTCTAACACTCACCCTACCTCTAACCTAGCCATCTCTTACACTAAAGATAAGCATAACCCTAGTCCTAATGCTACGCCTAAGGTGAACACTAACCCCAGCCCTAATCCTAGCCCTAATTTAGCCCTATCCCTAAAACTAACCAAATCCTAGCTCTAAGACTAACTCTAATTCTCATCCTAGTCCTATCCCTATTTCTAAACCTATCCGTTACCATAATCCTAACCCTAGCCCCAACCCTTGCCCTATACTTACACCTAGCCCGAACCCTAGATCTAATGCTAACTCCAAATCTAAACCTAACCCTAAGCATAGCCTAACACTAACACTAGTCCTAACCCTAATGCTAATCAATATAAACTAGTGCTAACCTTAAACATAGGACTAAAACCAAACTGAGCAATACCCCTAACCCTAAACCTTAACATAAATCAAACCCTAACACTACACCTAGACCTAACCCTAGCCCTAATTCGAGTCCTAACCCTAACCTTAAAACTTACCCTTACCCTGACTCATATCCTAAGAGTCACCCTAGCTTTAAACACCATGCTAACTTAAACAAAACTCTAACAGCAACCCTATCACTTATTTGAGTCCTAACCCTAACCCTAAAACTAACTCTGATTCTTATTTATATCCTAACAATAACCCTACCTCTATATATTACCATAATCATAAATCTAACCCTTACACTACACCTACCCCTAAATCTAACCCTAAAACTAACCCTAATTGTAACCCTAGTTCTTACATTAGCCATTGACTTAAACCTAACACAAAAACTAGCCCTAATCTGAGTCCAAAACCTAGATTTAACCCTAACCCTAATCCTAATGCTAGCCCTAACTCTAGCTCTAAGGCTATCACTTACCCCAAGCCAAACACTAACCCTAATGGTAACCCTAGACCTGTCCCTAAACTTTAGGCTAACCAAACCTTAACCCTATTTTTAGTCATAAACCTAGCCCTCACTCTAGCTCTAACACTATCCTAATCCCAAATAATAACCCTGATCCTTATTCTGACCCTAACACTAACCCTAGTTCTAAACCTGACCCTAACCCTAGACCAAACACAAACACTAGCCCTAGACCTAAACCTAATCATAAATCTAGACTTAACTCTAGTCCTAGACCTAAATAAAACCCTAGACTTAGCCATAACAATAACCCTGAACCTAACCCTAACACTAACCCTATCCCTAGACCTAAACCTAGTCTAATTCTGGCTGGAATCCTAACTCTAACTCTAACCCGAACACTGACACTGTCTTTATTGTAAACCTATCTATAAATTCTGACCTTACCCAAAAATCTAAACCTAACACTATACCTAGCCATAACCCTAACCCTTAAACTAGCCCTAAATATAACCCTAGCTCTTACATTACCCAAAACCCTAACCCTAGGCCTAAACCTAACACAAAACCCTAGGCCTAAACCTAGCCTTAAGCAGAACCCTAACCCTAGCCCTAGCCCTAACCTTAACATAACCCTCATCTTAGTCCTAATCCTAGCTCAAAGCCTAACCCTTACCCTGAACATAAACCTACATCTATCCCTAAAAATAACCCTAACCCTAGTCCTAATCCTAACCTTAAGTCTAGCCCTATACATAGATCTAAACATACCCTTTAACCTAAACCTAACCCTAACCCTATTGATAAACCTAGGCCTAAGCTTAATGCTATAACTAACCAGAAAACTAACCCTAGACATAACCCTCACCCTCACACTTGCCATAGATTAAAACTAGCTCAAACCCTAACCCTTATCATAAACCTAAACATAACCATAGCTATAACCTGAACCCTAAACCTCTATCTACCCCTAACCATAATCCTAAGCCTACATCTAAATGTATACATTACCCTAACTTTAACCGTACCCCTAATGATGACCTAGCCCTTATCCTAACCCTAACCCTAATCATACTGTAATCTTATCCCTAGATCTAACCCTAAACCTAACCCTCACCCTAGGCAGTACCCTAGCTCAAAATCTAACCCTTATACTAAACATAACACTAAGCCTAGTTCTAATCCTAACCCTAACCATACCTCAAGACCTATTCCTAAACATAAACCTAGCCCTAAACTTAGCCCTAAACTATCCATTATACTAACCCTAACCCTTACCCTAATGCGAACCCAAGACCTAACTCTAATCCTAACAATTAGCTAAACCTAACCTGAACCCGAAACAAAACCCTATCATTGCTCTAACCCACACCCAAATGCAAACTCGAGCCCTAACCCTAAACCCTAACTTTAACCAAACTCTAACTCTGACCCTAAACCTAATAAATTCCCTAGGTCTAAAGCTGACCCTTACCCTAAACCTAACCCTTATACTACACCTAGCAATAAATCTAATCTTAAAACTGTCCCCAACATTAAGCATAGATCTGACATTAGCACTAGCCCTAATCCTAGCCCTAAACTTAACACAAATCACACTAAACATACCATTACTCCTAACCTAACCCTAACACTAGCTCTAACCCTAACACTAACCCTAGCCCTAATCTTAGCCCTAATTTAGCTCTATTCCTAAACCTAGCCCTAACCCTAGCCATAAGACTAACTCTACCTCTCACCCTAGACCTATCCCTAGTTCTAACCCAATCCCTTATAAGAACCCTAATCCTAGCCCTAACCCTAGCCCTATCCTTAGCCCTAGCCCTTACCTACACCTAACTTTAACTCTAAATCTAACCCTAACCCTAAGCTTAACCCTAACCCTAACCCTAACTCTAAATGTAACTTTAACCCTAAGGCTAAACCTAAACCTAAATATAACCCTAGCACTTACATTACCCACAGCCCTAACCCTAGGCCTAAACCTAACACAAAACCTAAAGTTAATCCTAGGCCTAAACCTAGCCCTAACCCTAGCCCTAACCGTAAAACAAAACTGAACCATAGCCCTAACCCTAACCTTTAACCTAAACCAAACCCCTAAACCTAACCTTAGGCCTAATATGAGATTTAATCTGAACCCTAAAACTAACCCTGACTCTGACTCTGACCATAACTTTAACCCTAGCTCTAAACATAACCCTAAACCTAAACCTAAACCTAACACTAGATATAGCCCTAACCCTAACCCTAAATTTAGCCCCAAACATAACCCTGGTACTTATATTAGCCATAACTGTAACCCTAGCATTAACTTAACACAAAACCTAGCCCTAATCCGAGCCGTAACCCCAGTTTTAACCCTAATCCTAACCGTAATGCTAGCCCTAATCATAAACATAACCCTAGCCCTAACCCTAGCTCTAACAGTATCCATTTCCATAACCATAACCCTAACCCTAATTGTAACCCTAGTCCTAAACCTAACCCTATTCTTAAGCCTATCCATTACCCTAAATGTAACCTAGACACTAAACCTCACCCAATCATTAACCTAACACTAACCCTAATGCTAATTTGAGCCCTAACTTTAAACCTTAACCTATCCCAAACCGTAACCCAGACCCTGACTCTAAAAATATTACTTGTTCTCAACCTGACTCTAACCCTAAAACTAACCCTTACACTACATGTAGCCATAAACCTAACACTAAAACTATCTTTAACCATTACCCAAGACCTGATATTAGCCCTAGCCCTAATATTAAAACAAACACTAGCCCTAATCCTAGTCCTAAACCTAATCCTAATCACAACCCCAACCTTAACCATAGCCCTAACCCTAATTCTAACTCTCACACTACCACTAAACCTAGCTATAACACCATCCCTTACCCTAAACTTAATTCTAACCCTAGCCCTAATGCTAGACCTAAGCTGAACACTAACCCTAGCCCAAATCCTAGCCCTAATTTACCCCTATCCCTAATTCTAATGCTAACCATAGCCCTAAGACTAACTCTAACTCTCACACTAGCCCTATCCCTAGTTCTAACCATATCCCTTATCTTAACCCTAACCCTAGACCTAAACATAGCCATAACCCTAGCCATAAATCTTGACTAAACTTTATTCCTAGTCCTAACCCTAGATCTAACTGTAAGTCTAACTCTATCACTAACCCTAAGCCTAACATTAACACTAGACCTAACACTGACACTAATCATAATTCTAGCCCTAACCCTAATCCTAGCAGTAAAACAAAACCAAGCTATTGCCCTAACACTAAACCTTAACTTAAACCAAACCCTAGCACTACACCTAGATCTAACCCTAGCCCTAATTTGAGTCCTAACCTTAACGTAAATACTAACCCTGACTCTGACTCATCCTAACACTCACCCTAGCTCTAAACACACCCTAAACTTAAATCAAACTCTTACAGTAACCCTAGCCTTATTTTGAGTCCTAAACCTAACCCTAAAACTAACCCTTACCCTGACTATTCACCTAACACTAAGACTAGCTCTAAATATCAGCCTAACCTTAAAACTAATTCTAACATTAGAGGTTTAACACCTAACCATAATCCAAAAATTAACCCTAATTGTAACCCTAGTTCTTAAATTAACCATTGCTCTAAACCTAGACCTAACCCTAACACAAAAACTAGCCCTAATCTGAGCCCTAAACCTAGTTTTAACCCTAACCCTTGCCATAACTCTAGCCCTAACCGTAGCTCTAACCCTATCCCTTACCCTAAGCCAAACCCTAATCCTTAGCTAACCCTAATCCTTAACCTAACCCAAACCCTTATCCTACTAGTCCAAACCCTAGCTCTCTTTCTAGCTCTAAACATAACCCAAACCCTAATCCTAATCCTGACCCTTATTCTGACTCTAACACTAATCGTAGGTAAAAACCAAAACCTAACCCTAAACCGAACCCTAACACTAGCACTTCTGGTAATTTATACCTAAACCGAACCCTGACACTAGCCCTAGACCTAAACCTAATCCTAAATCTAGCCATAGCTCAAACCCTAGACCTAAAGAAAAACCTAGCCCTAGCCCTAACAATAACCCTTAGCCTAAGACAAACACCAACTCTTCCCCTAGACCTAACCCTAGTCCTAATTCTGGCTTTTACCCTAACCATAACCCTAACCTGAACACTGACTCTGACTCTAAAAATAACCCCAGCTCTAAACATCACCTTACCCCTAAACCTAACCCTGAAACTATACCTAGCCCTAACATTAACCCTAAAACCCTAAAATGAGCCTGAATCATAACAAGTTCTTACATTAGCTGTTGCCCTAACCTATTGCAAAACCTAGCCCTAATCCAAGCCGTACTCTAGCTTTAACCCTAAAGCTAATCCTAATCCTAACCATAGCCCTAGACCTAACCCTAACCTAACCCTAGAACTAATCCTTAGCATAACCCTAGCCTTAACCCTAGCTCTAAACTATCCATTACTATAATGATAACCATAACACTTATGCTAACCCTAGACCAAACCCTAATCCTATCCCTAATCCTAAACCTATCCATTTCCCTACACTTAACCTGAACCCTAAACCTAAAACTATCATTACCTATCCTTAACAATAATGCTAATTTGAGCCCTAAACCTGAACATTAACCTAAAAAAAACCCCTAAATCTGACCCTAACCCTAATAATACCTGGAGCTCTAAACCTGACCTAACCATAAACCTAACCCTTACAATAGACCTAGCTATAAACCAAATTCTAAAACTATCCCTAAATGTAACCCTAAACATGACTTTTTCCCTAGTTCTAATCCTAGTCCTAATCCTAACACAAAACTTAGCCCACATCCTAGCCATAAACTTCACCTTAATCATAAACCTAACCCTAACCTAACCCTAATTCCTACCCTCATCCTAGCCCTAAAAATAGCTATAATTCCAACCCTTGCCCTAAACCTAAACCTAACTCTAAACCAAACACTAACCCTAGCCCTAACCCCAGGCCTAACCCTAACACTAACCCTAGCCCTAACCCCAGGCATAACCCTAACACTAACCCTAGCTCTAATTCCAGGCCTAATTTAGCCCTATGCTTAACCCTAACCTTTACCCTAAGACTAACTCTAACTCTCACCCTAGCCCTATACCGAGTTCTAACACAATCCCTTACCATCACCCTAAACCTAACCTAAACTTAGCCCTATCCCTAGCCCTATGCATATTTCTACCTCAAACCCAAGATCTAAACCTAACTCTAAAATCTAACCCTAAACCTAAGCCTAAACCTACAATAACACTAGCCCTAAACCTACCACTAGCCCGAAAACAAAACCAAGTCATAGGCCTAACCCTAACCCTTAACCTAAACCAAACCCTAACATTACACCTAGCCCTAAACCTATCTCTAATTCTAGTTAAAGTCTAACCTGGAATGTAATCCGGACACTGACTCTGACACTAACAATAACTCTAGCTCTAAATATCATCAGTACCATAAACCTAACCCTACACTAGACCTAGCCCTAACCCTAACCCTATAACTAGCACTAATCATAACCTTACTTGGTACATTACTCGTAGCCTTAACCCTAGTGTAACCTAACCCAAAACCAAGCCTTAATCTGAGTCCAAAACCTAGATTTAACCCTAAACTTAAACCTAACCCTAACTCAAACAAAAGCCCTAATCCTATACATAATCCTAGCCCTAATCTTAGGTCTAACCCTATCCACTACCCTAATGATAACCCTAACCCTTATGCTAAACATTAGGCCTAACCTTAACCCTGTCCATTACACTAAACCACATCTAAATCCTAAAAATATCGCTGTCATTACCCTAACCCTAAACTTAATGCTAATTGAAGCCCTAAACCTAAACTCTAACATAAAATAAACCCTAATCTTGAACCTGACCCTAATAATAACCCTAGATCTAAACCTGACCCTTACTATAAACCTGACCCTTACACTGGACCAAGCCACAAACCTAACACTAAATCTATTCCTAAGTTTAACCCTAGACCTTGCATTAGCCCCAGCCCTAATATTAGTCCCAACCCTAACACAGACACTAGCCCTCATTCTAGCCATAAGCCTAGCCTTAATCAAAACCCTAACCCTAACCCTAGCCCTAACCCTAATACTAACCCTCACCATAGCCCTCAACCTAGCTATAACCCATTCCCTTACCCTACGTGTAATCCTAATTCTAACCATAAGCTGAGGTCTAAACCTAACACTAACCCTAACCCTAATTTATCCCTATCCCAAACCATAACCCTAGCCCTAGGCCTAAGACTAATTCTAACTCTCATACTAGCCCTATCACTAGTTCTAACCCTATACCTTATCATAACCCTAACCCTAGCCCTAACCCTAGTCCTAACCCTTGCCCTTTCCTTAATCCTCTCCCTAACCATAGATCAAAACCCTAACTCTAAATATAACCCTAACCCAAAGTCTAAGCCTAACCATTATAAATACATTTATATTTAGACTCTATTTCTACAGATGTTGGCTTAAATTATTATTTAGAATATAGTCATTAGTTTCATAAAAGACATACCATTTCTGGTGGTATGGAGAGAACTGATGGTGAGCGGTAGGATGCTATGTTAAGGGGGAAAAGAGTGAGGGTATGAGATTAATCTATCTTAGCAATTGGAGGAAAACTGTAATGAATAGACAGGGATAATTTTTGGAAGAATATATATAAATTCAAATTCCTTATCTGTATTCATAAAATTACCCTATGTATAAATGGTAAAAGTTAGGAGGTTGAAAGTGGGATAGAGGGAGGAAGAAAAAAGAAGAAAAAATAACAAAGAAAGAAAGTAAGAGAGGAAGAATGAAAATAAGAGAAAACAAAGGGGGGGTAAGGTAAGCCTATGCAATTCCTCCATATTATACTATTTATTGATTCAGTTCTTAAAGTCCAATTTCAGGCAAAGTTATTTGTTTCATGTATGTTGATATTGTGAGGACCAGAGGGGGAAGGGTAGGGGAGAATGGATGAGAAGAGCAAGAATAGAAAAGTCTCTCAGAATTCTGTTTTCTTGCAGTAGGTGGAATTGTCTATTCCTAGCTTGAGTCTCTGCTAAGGGTGGTGGATATAGCCAGTTTGAGAGGGCTTGAGCTTCTACCTGGAGCCTCCCTACTCTTAGTCTCTGAGTTGGAAACCAGGTACCTGTACAGTTGCTGTTCCACATTGATAGCTACACCCCACAAAAATCTTGTGAGAAAAATCTTAGTTATCACAGCTGGAGGTAGGGGAGTTGGAAACCGGGTACCTGAGCAGCCACAGAACTGAGCTGGTAGCCATGTCCACAGATAGAGGGTGAGTAAGGTTTTCCATGATGGATTCCATCTGTTACCTGTGTAGGGTGTTTGGTGAGGTGGGTGGTTCTGTGGTCTAGAGCTTGGACTGGTGAGCCACAAGCAAACTTCTGTGTTCTGTGCTACCTACTCTCTGTGCCGAGAGTGCCTGCATGGCCGAGACTTCCCTCTGAGCCAAGACGGAAACCGCGGCCAAGACTTCTATCTGCGCCAAGAGCTCATGGCCGAGACTTCACTCTGAGCTGAGAGCACATGCGCAGCTGAGACTTCCGTCTGTGCTGAGAGCTCATGAGTGGCCAAGACTTCCCACTGAGCCAATATCAACCACACAGCCGAGCCTTCCATGTGTACAGAGGGCTCCAGCGTGGCACTAGTTTTCTTCAAATTTCTATGATATTGGGCAAGATTCATCTTTTACTTAGCCTTACTATGCTACACAGGGTTGGGCCCTCTCACTTCAATGGTTCACACTCAGGAACAGTTTGTATTTTAAGATTTCCTTTGATTATGGCTTATTGATATGGATGAAAATTGAGCGGAAATCAAACAGGGTTGGTAGGAGGTGCTTGAAATGTCACACAATCAGTTCTTCATGGGCACTCTCTGGTTTCTTTCTTTTGAAGGTAGGCCAAAGCTGAAGCATGCAAAAGCAACTGTATCTGAGAGCCCTTAAGGAGAAAACAGAGAAATATGTATATATTGAAATAAGTCTCCCAATGATTTGATCAGATTTCTTTGATACTGTGCAGTATTCGTCTTTAATAGACCCTGCTAGGCTCCCCAAATTTGGGACATCTAAAATCAATGGTTTTATGTACAGGTAAGGGTTAGGGTTAGGTTTAGAGGTAGTTTTAGAGTTATTTTTGTTCAAATTTATTTGATATTGGGCTGGATTCATCTTTTCCCAACCTTACTTTGCTCCCCAGGTTTGGGCCATCTGGGTTCAGTGGTTCGCTGTCAGGAGCAGTTTGTATTTTAAGGTTTCACTTCATTTTGACCTATATGGGTAAATGAAAATCAAGCTTGAAATCAAACAGAGTTAGTTTGAAAGTTTGCTTGAAACTTCACCCACTCAATCAGTTCTCAGTTGCATTTTCTGGTTTGTTTCTTGTGGAAGTAGCCCTATGCTGAAAGAGAAAGAAATAGCTTGATCTGTGAGTGCTTTAGGAGCAAGCTTCAATAGTTTTTGGTCAAATTACTTTGATACTGTACAGGATTCATCCTTTACCTAGCCTTAGTAGGATCCCCATTTTGGGGCCTTTAAGTTCAATGGTTCACTGTCAGGAACAGTTTGAAATTTTAGGTGTCACTTCATTATGGCTTATAGGTGTGAATGACAATGAAGCTGGAAATCAAACAGGGTTGGTACTAGCTGCTTGATATATCACACATTCAATTAGTTCTCTGTGAGCACTCTCTGCTTTCTCTCTATTGAATATAGGCCAAAGGAGAAGCATGCAAAAAAAAAAAAAAACTTTATCCGAGAGTACTTTCAGAGACAACAGGGAAATAAGCATGTAATGAACTACCTCCCACAATTATTTGGTCAGATTTCTTTGATACTGTGCATGATTCATCTCTTAGCTTGCCCCACTAGGCTTCACAACTTTGGGACTTCTATGATTAAATGTGATCTAAATAGGTTAGGGTTAAGGTTATAGTTAGTTAGGGCTAGGTTTAGACCTAATGTAAGGTTTAGAGTTAGTTTTGTTCAAATTTCTTTGATACTGGGCAGGATTCATCTTTTACCTAACCTTACTATGTTACCCAGGTTTGGGCAGTCTCAGTTCAATGGTTCGCTGACAGTAACAATTTGTATTTTGAGGTTTCACTTCATTTTGACCTATATGGTAAAGGGAAATGGTGCTCAAAATCAAAGAGTCTTGGTGTTAGCTGACTGAAACATCACACACTCAATCAGTTCTCTGTGTGCACTCTCTGGTTTGTTCCTTGTGAATGTAACCCTAAGCTGAAGCATCCAACACAACTTTATCTGAGAGTAATTTTGGGGAAAACAGAAATATAGGAATGTACTGAACTATCTCTTCCAATTATTTGGTCAGATTTCTTAGATGTTGCAAAGGATTCATCTATTAGCTTGCCCCAGTAGGCTCCCCACATTTGGAACATCTAGGATCAATGATTTTCTAAACAGGTTAAGGTTAGATTTAGGATTAGGGTTAGGCCTAGCTTATAGCTAGTGTTAGGGTTAGAGTTTGTTTTGTTCAAATTTCTTTGAAACTGGGAAGGATTCATCTTTTACCTCACCTTATCATGTGCCCCAGTTTTGGGCCTTCTTTGTTCAATGGTTCGCTTTTGGGAATAGTTTGTTTTTAATGTCTCATTTCATTGTGACCTATATGAGTAAATTCAAATGGAGCTAGAAATCAGAGGGTTGGTGCTAGCTGGTTGAAACTTCACATACTCAATCAGTTGTTTTTGGGCACTCTCTGGTTTCTTCTTGTGAAAATAGCTATAAGATGAACCATGCAAAACAAATTTATCCAAGATCACTTTACTAGAAAACAGGGCAATATGCATGTAGTGAAATACCTCCCCCAATTATTTGGTCAGATTTCCTTGATACTGTGCAGAATTGCAGAATTCATCTGTAAGCTTGCCCCACTAATCTCCACAAGTTTGAAAATTTTATGATCAAAGGTTCTCTTAACAGGTTATGGTTACTGTTATGGTTAGAGTTAGGGCAAGGGTTAGTGTTAAGGGTAGAGTTAGTTTTTTCAACTTTTTTGATACTTGAAAGGATTCATCTTTTTTCTTATTTTTAGTATACTCCCCATGTTTGTGACTCCTAGGTAAAAGGAGTTGCTGTCAGGAGCAGTTTTAATTTTCATGTTTCACTTCATTTTGCCCTATAGGGTGAATGGAAATGGAGCTGGAACTCCAATAGGGTTTGTGCTAGCTGCTTGAAACTTCACACACTCAATCAGTTCTCAGTGCAATTCTCTCATTTGTTTCATGTGGAAGTAGCCCAAAGTTGAAGTAGAAAGAAACAGCTTTATCTTTGAGCACTTTAGGAGCAAGCTTCAACCTTTTTTGCTTGGATTGCTTTGATACTGTACAGGATTCATCCTTTTCCTAGCCTTAGTAGGATCCCTATGTTTGTGCCTTCAAGGGTTGCCAGTTCACTGTCAGAAACAGTTTGAATTTTTTAGGTTTCACTTTATTCTGGTCTATAGATGTGAATGAAAATGGAGCTGTAAATCATACTGGGTTAGTAATAGCTGCAGGAAACTTCACACACTCAAACAGTTCTCTGTGGGCACTCTCTGGTTTGTTACTTGTGAATGTAGCCCTAACCTGAAGAATGCAAAGCAAGTGTATCTGAGAGCACGTTAGGAGAAAAGAAGGAAATACAAATATATTGAAATACCTTCCCCAATTATTTGGTCATATTTCTTTGATACTGTGCAGGATTTATCTATGAGCTTTGCCCACTAGGATATCCAATTTTGGGACTCCTATGATCATAGGTTCTCTAAACAGCTTAAGGTTAGGATTAGGGATAGAGTCAAATCTAGCATTAGAGTTACAGTTAGATTTGTTCAAATTTATTTGGTACTGGGCAGTGTTCATCTCTTCCTTACCCTTGTTATGTTCTCCAGTTTTGGACCTTCTCAGTTCAAGTGTTCACTGTCAGGAACAGTATATATTTTAAGGGTTCACTTCATTTCGATCTCTATGGGTAAATGGAATTGGAGCTCAAAATCAAACAGTGTAGGTGCTAGCTCCTTGATACTTCACATACTCAATCAATTCCCTGTTGGTGCTCTCTGATTTTTTCCTTGTGTAAGTATCCCAAAGCTGAAGCATGAATAAAAAACTTTATCTGAGAGCACTTTAGGAGACAACAGGAAAATATGCATGTACTGTACTACCTCCCCCAATCATTTGGTCAGATTTCTTTGATACTGCACAGGACTCTTCTGTTAGCTTTCCCCACTAGTCTCCACAAGTTTGGAATTTCTATGATCAAAGGTTCTCTAAACAGGTTAGGGTTAGGTTTAGGGCTAGTGTTAGAGCGAGTGTTATGGTTAGAGTTAGTTTTGTTCAAATTTCTTTGATATTGGCCAGGAGTCATCTTTTACGTAGCCTTACTATATTCTCCAGTTTTGGGCCTTCTTGGTTCAAGGTTCACTGTAAGGAACAGTTTGAGGTTTAAGGTTTCACTTCATTTGAACCTATATGGGTAAATGGAAATGGAGCTGGAAATCAAACAGTTTTTGTGCTAGCTGCTTGAAACTTCACATACTCAATCTGTTCTCTGTGGGCACACTGTAGTTTCCTTCTTGTGAAAGTAGCTCTAAGCACAAGCATGCAAAAACAACTTTATCCAAGAGCATTTTAGGAGAAATCAGGGAAATATTCATGTTCTGAACTACCTCCCATCAATTATTTGGTCAGATTCGTTTGATACTGCACAGGATATATCTTCTAGCTTACATCACAGGGTTCCCCAAGTGTGGGACTTATATGATCAAAGCTTTATAAACAGGATAGGTTTAGGTTTAGTGTTAGACTTAAGACTAGAGTTAGAAGTAGTGTTAGGGTTAGAGTATTTTTTTTCAAATTTCTTTGATACTGGGCAGGATTTCTCTTTTACAGAGCCTTATTATGTTCCCCAGTTTTGGGCCTTCTAGTTTCAATTGTTCACTGTCAGGAACAGTTTGTATTTTAAAGTTTCACTTCAAGTGGTCCTATATGGGTAAATGGAAATGGAGCTGGTAATTAAACAGGGTTGGTGTTAACTGCTTGGAATTTCACAAACTCAATCAGTTCTCTGTGGGCACTCTCTGGTTTCTTCCTAGTGAAAGTTTTCCAAACCTATTGCAATGAAAAGAACATTATCCAAGAGCACTTTAGGAAAAAACAGAGGAAATAGGCATGTACTGAAACACCTCCCCCAATTATTTTGTTGAAAGGTTAATAATCTTGAGAACTGTTTGCTAATCTTGTTCCCAGAATGTGTTGTCCCCAACTGCCAAACTGCAGAATGTACTCCCTTACCCCCTTATTCGGTTGCACGCAAACCGCCCACTCGCCCTGACCCATCAATGAACTTCCCTTCCTGCCCTCTCCAAGGAAAGTATATAAGCTCTGCTTAAGCTGTTCTCAGGGCTCTTTGCTCTATTCAAGTGAGCTCTGAGCCCCAGCATGCTGGACCCCCAATAAACCCTTTGCTGTTGCATGAGACAGTCTCTTGGTGGTCTCTTCCTCTGATGCTCGCCTGACCTTTACATATGGAGGTTCCACCGAGATGCGGCAGCGGCAGACAAAAGACCCCCAACAGGCTCCTCTTGGGGTAAATAAGGTGCCTCTTTCTGGTTTCTGGTTTCTGGTTTCAGGTTTCAGGTTAGGGCTTGGCAAAATGGCTGTCGGTGACAAGCATGAGCTCTCTCCGACGGTGGCTGACAGTCGTGTCACAGAGCCACAGGCCACGTCCCTGGGGGATGCCCCAGAGGACTCGGGAAATCGAGGAACAATAGTCTCCTCGACTCAGTGATATTTTGTTTCTGATTCGGTATTGCCAGCCCATCGGGTTTTGCCGGCTACTCAGTCCTGGTCTCAGTGTTGGACGTCCATTGCCTGTCTTTATTGTCTTGTCTTGTCTGTATCATGTGTCATTGCTTTCACTGTTTGTGTATCTTTCATTATGGGACAGAGCACTTGAACGCCTCTGTCCCTGACCCTTGATCACTGGACCAAAGTCCACTTAAGGGCTCAGAATCTTTCTTTTTCAGTAAAACGCCGGACCTGACAGACTCTCTGTGCCTTTGGAGTTGGATGGCCCCCAGAAGGATCTTTCTACTTCCCACTAATTTGAAAAGTCAGAGATATTGTCTTTGTCTTTCAGCCAGGGCCACATAGCCATCCAGATCAACAGCCGTATATCTTAACTTGGCAGGACCTCTGCGAATCTCCTCCTCCATGGGTGAAGCCTTTCCTTGTCCCTGCCCCCACTCCTACTCCTTCCCCCACGATTCTGTCTCTCAAACCCTCTGCACCTCCTCCTCCTCCACCCTCTGTTCTCCCTGAGTCTCAAGATTTGACTCTACTGGACTCTCCTCCCCCTCCTTATTCCCTGCCCTCGTCCCCCAACCCCCAACACCCTCTAAGTGATTCCCCTGCTGCTGACTCAGCCTCTCCACATTGGAGGAAACTAAACCGGCCCAGCGCCCTCCAGATGACTCCCCCAAGGCACACACAGCCCCTCCTCCCCTGGAGAAAGCTGGCCCGGCTAAAAGAACTCAAAGAACTCGCTGTCGTTTTCACACCAGCCTACTTGGGATAACTGCCAACAACTCCTAGGGACCCTCTTGATGACAGAGGAACAAAAGAGAATCCTCCTGGAAGCTGGAAAAAAAAAATATCCGCGGACCAGATGGGCAACCGACACAACTTTCCAACATAATTAAAGCTGGCTTCCCCTTGAACCGAACCAACTGGGACCCCAACACCTTTGAAGGTAGGGAGCATCTGTCCACTTATCACCGGGCTCTAATAGTTGGTCTCCGAGCAGCCGCTAGGTGACCAACTAATTTGGCCAAGGTAAGAGAGATTATTCAAGGGCCTGATGAATCTCGCTCTATATTTCTAGAGAGAATTATGGAGGCATATAGGAGATATACTCCTTTCGATCCTCAGGCAGAGGATCAAAAGGCATCTGTCACGATGGCCTTTATTGGGCAAGCTGCCCTGGATATTAGAAAAAAAAAAGTTACAACACTTAGATGGATTACAAGATATGACTTTGAGAGATTTAGTCAGAGAAGCCGAGAAGGTATACTATAAGAGAGAAACTGGGGAAGAGAAAGGAGCAAAGGGAGGATGAGAGAAACAAAAGACAGACTAAGGTGTTGACTAAGGTCTTGGTCACGACAGCAAATAGGCCAGAAATTAAGAAACAGGGAGACAGAAAGGAATACCTGGGCCCACGCCAGAGGACACCCCTGGCCTCAAATCAATATGCCTACTGTAAAAAAAAAAAAAAAAAAACAAACACTAAGCCAAAGAGTGCCCTAAAAAGAGACAGCCACTCCAGCCAGCCATTCTGACTCTAGCAGATGACTAAAAAAGTCGGGGCTCAGATCCCCTCCCCAAGATCAGGGTAACTTTTGAAGTGGAGGGAACCCCAGTAAACTTTGAAGTGGATACAGGGGCAGTATACTCAGCCCTTAAGGCCCCATTGGGCCCTCTATCAAATAAAAGGTCTCTAATTCAAGGGGCTAACAGCAGTAAATATCGGGCTTGGACAACTAAGAAGACCATGGACCTGGGGAAAAAAAAAATCCATCACTCCTTACTAGTAATCCCAGAATGCCCGGCCCCATTGATGGGCAGAGATCTGCTCACCAAGCTCTGGGCCAAAATAACTTTTAACCCTGAAGGCCCCCAAATGAAATTTCTAAAGCCTTCAGTAAAAACTCCTATAGTCATGGCTTTAACTATGTCAATAGAAGATGAACATCAACTCTTCACACCCCCCAAGACTGATCAAACAGGCAAGCTACCCCAGAAATGGATAACAGATTACCCAGATGCCTGGGCAGAAACTGCTGGGTTAGGCCTAGCCATGAAACAACCTCCAATAACAGTGGAGTTAAAAACCTCAGCCTGCCCAATCAATGTCAAACAATATCCTCTGAACAAAAACAAAAAAAAAAAAAAAAACAAAAAAACTAAAGTGGGATAAGGCCCCATATTCAGAAATATCTGGCCTTAGGGGTCCTAAGGCCCTGTCAATCGGCCTGGAACACTCCCCTGCTACCAGTAAAAAAGCCAGGAACCGGGGACTATGGCCCCATTCAAGACCTAAAAGAGATCAACAACAGAGTGCAGGACATTCACCCCATGGTACCTAATCCATACAATCTGCTTAACACTCTAAACCCTGAGCGAAAATGGTATACTGTTCTGAACTTAAAAGATGCTTTCTTTTGCTTGCCTCTGCATAAAGATAGTCAGTTGCTGTTTGCTTTCGAGTGGGTAATCCCAGAAACCAGAACGTCTGATCAACTAACTTGGACCAGACTCACACAAGGGTTCAAAAACTCCCCCACTCTCTTTGATGAAGCCCTCCACAGAGATCTCAACAACTTCAGAACTATGCACCCTGAAGTCACCCTGCTTCAATATGTGGATGACCTGCTACTGGCAGCAGACACCAAGGAAAACTGTGATTCTGGGACCCAAGCACTATTATCCGAGCTTGCTCAACTCGGATATAAAGCTTCTGCCAAAAAGTCCCAAATTTGCCAGCAAGAAGTAATCTTCCTGGGCTATTCCCTTAGAGGCAGTAAACGATGGCTCACTGAGCCCAGAAAACAAACCGTTGTGCAGATACCACCCCCATCTAACAGGAGGGCGGATAAAGAGGCTAAATTGGCAGCCCTAAATGGAGTAACCATGTTAACACTTTCCACACCGGGGGAACATAAGTCAGGAGATTTAACTATGTCGGAGCACCCCGACAACTTAACATCTAAGGACACTGACACTGAACTCCTCGACTTCACTGAGCCCAGCCTGCAATTTCAGAAAGCACCTACGAGGAACCAGACCAGGACAATTCTGGGAAATGGACTTTACTGAAATTAAGCCAGCAAGGTATGGACTTAAATATCTCCTAGTCTTTGTAGATACATTTTCAGGATGGATTAAAGCCTTCCCCACAAAAAAAGAAATGATGCAAATGGTGGTCAAAAAGATCCTGGAAGATATTTTTCCAAGATATGGCCTGCCTAAGGTAATAGGGTGTGATAATGGATCAGCGTTCGTGGCCCAGGTAAGTCAGGGGTTAACCAGGACCCTGGGGATTAATTGGAAGTTACATTGTGCTTATAGACCCCAGAGCTCAGGACAGATAGAAAAAATGAATAGAACCATTAAAGAGACCTTAACGAAATTAAGCTGAGAGACCTGCATAAAAGATTGGACTATGCTCCTGCCTTATGCACTGTTTCATGCAAAAAAAATACTCCCTCAGTTTCTTTGTGTAACCTCACCCCCTATGAAATTCTCTATGGTGCCCCTCCTCCAGTAAGGGACCTAACCCCAACTCTA
This sequence comes from Marmota monax, assembly GCF_021218885.2. Taxonomy (NCBI): domain Eukaryota; kingdom Metazoa; phylum Chordata; class Mammalia; order Rodentia; family Sciuridae; genus Marmota; species Marmota monax. Next base: position 257,224 of record NW_026695083.1, read on the forward strand.
AGACCTAATCCCTTCCACACCCCCTTGCTTGACAGACTTAAAGCTCTTGAAAGAACTCAGCGATACCTGTAAAAACAGCTGGCCACTGCCTACCAACCTGGGGACGAAAGGACTCCACACCGATATCAAGTGGGAAACTTCATCTACATAAGACGACATCAGGTGTCATTCCTGGAACCCCACTGGAAAGGACCATACCAGGTGCTACTTATAACACCTACAGCGGTAAAGGTAGACGGAATCACTTCCTGGATCCATGCCTCTCATCTCAAGCCTGTGCCCTGTCCAGACTCTGGCTGGAAACTAAAAAACAAAACAAAAGAAAAAAAAAAAAAAAAACTGGTAACCCTTTCAAATTGCATATTCACCATGTGGATAGGGCTATAGACTCTCCCCTTGACCACCAATAGTCCTAACCCTCATCAGCCCGTTCAGCAGAGATGGCTGATCACAAATCCTACTAGACAAGAAGTATGGTCTATCTCACATACAGCCCCCTTAGGGACCTAATGGCAATCTCTCCACCCAGACATTTGTCAGCTGGCTATAGATCTTTCCTATTGGGATATCCCTGATGAAGAGGATCCCACTAAAATTCCATTAAATCCCTTCCGTACCATAGATAATGGAAACAAACATTATGGATGTAGGGACACGCGAGCCAGATGCAGGTTGGCTAACCTAGATTACTAGGTTTGCCCGGCGGACTATCGAAGCCACAAACAGTCACGGCTGTATGGGGGAAAAGCCGACTTCTTCTGTAAGTCATGGGGATGTGAGCATACAGGGACTGCCTAATGGAACCCAAACCTCCGCCGGTTTTCAGACCATTGCCCCCTTGCTGAGGTAGCAAGTACTGAGGTACCCCTCCACCCACTCACTCCTCTTTTCTCTTGTCAGTGCCCACACGGAGTCCCACCAGGTCCTCTTACCAGCTAACCCAAAGCTCAAACCAGCTGAGGAGAGCCCTCAGACCCCTATCCAAGATGTAATGAAAATGGCCTTTAAAGTTGCTTTGTCATCACTGAAAACAGGTTACTAAGAATTTAAAGTCCCTCACAGGCTTTTGGGGATACTCACTCCCGTCTTCCCCTCTGCTCTACCTGTTCTACTACTCAAGTTTTTGTTGCTAGAAAAATCCCAAACCCCTTTCCCATTATTCTTTTACATCTCTCCTTCCTCATTCTCAGATCCACGGAGCTGCTCTCAGCCCCGCCTTTCCCGTCTTCCCCCTCTATACCAGGCCCACAGAAAAGTCTTAACTGACCTTCTCCAGAAGTCTTCACCATGGCTAACTTTAAGACTTTCAGCAAAAGAGTCCCTATAAAAGAGTTCAGTGTAGATAAACTTCCTCTTTTCCTGTTGCCCTGTTCTACTTGGCCACTGGCTAAAAAATCAGCACTCCTAAGCTAGACACCCCGTTACTAGTTTTTCACAAAATATGTGAACAAGGCCTCTGGCCTTGAGCTGGGGCTTCACAAAGATGGCTACATTTCTAAGATAAAGAAGTTACCAACTGGGCTCCATGGTAACAGCTGGCAGGGGGAAAAAAAAAAGCTCTCCCCCTCCCAGATGTCCTTAAAAAGTCAACTTGCCCAGAACAGAGGAAAAAAAAACAGAAACAAAAACTGCTTTTTATAAACTTCTGCAGACTGTAAACTTCTGAGCCCCTTCCCTTACATGTTGGGTACAAAATTCTGAAACTACCTAAACTTGGGTTTCAGGGGATTAATTGATTACAACAGAAGCAATGCCCTCTGAATCCGATTGCAACCAAATAGGACTGTTTCCCTGTCTTCGGTGCTATCTTAGGTACCTTGCCTTGTCCGTCCCTATGACAGTATAATTCTATACACTTAAACATTGTTTATGTTTTCATAAAATGGTCAACAGATGTAATTAATTATGTAATGGTGCAGATGTTTCCCAGAGTGCTCTATCATGATGCAAGTTCATTTGAAGATCAAATAGGGGGGCATACAACCAGGTTCCGCCGGGAACCTGTATCCCTCACTTTAGCCATCCTATTAGGAATAGGAATTGCTGCAGGGGTGGGCACAGGAACCACTGCCCTAGTCCATGGGACACAACAAATGACCCAATTAAAAAACATCAATAGATATTAGAAATAGATATTAGAAACCTCCATCACAGCTTTGCAGGAATCTTTAACCTCTCTCTCTAAAGTTGTTTTACAGAACAGGTGAAGGTTGGACCTCCTCTTCATGAGAGAAGAGGGCCTTTATGCTGCATTGAGGAAAAATGTTGTTTTTATGCTGACCATACTGGAGTTGTAAAAAAATCTATGAGTAAATTAAAAAGACACCTTGAAGAGCGTCAACGAGAGAGAGAGAGACCCAAAAAGAATGGTTTGAGTCTTGGTTCACACAGTCCCCCTGGTTAACTATGCTTTTATCAGCCCTGGCTGGTCCATTAATAATCCTCATATTATTGCTAACTGTAAGACCCTGTTTGCTCAACCGTGTAATTTCTTTTCTCCAAGCTCAAATTAGACAAGTTAAACTTATGGTAATCAGACAACAATATACCCCACTAACAGACATAAAATGTGACACCCCCCAATGATCACTTTTATGATTAAAAGTAACCAGAAGAAGAAGTGGGGAATGAAAGGTTAATAATCTTGAGAACTGTTTGCTAATCTTGTTCCCAGAATGTGCTGTCCCCAACTGCCAAACTGCAGAATGTACTCTCTTACCCCCTTATTCGGTTGCACGCAAACCACCCACTCGCCCTGACCCGTCAATGAACTTCCCTCCCTGCCCTCTCCAAGGAAAGTATATAAGCTCTACTTAAGCTGTTCTCAGGGCTCTTTGCTCTATTCAAGTGAGCTCTGAGCCCCAGCATGCTGGACCCCCAATAAACCCTTTGCTGTTGCATGAGACAGTCTCTTGGTGGTCTCTTCCTCTGACGCTCGCCTGACCTTTACATTGTCAGATTTTTTTTGATACTGGGAAGGATTCATCTGTTACCTTGCCCTACTAGGCACCCCAAGTTTGGGACTTCTATGATCAAAGGTTTTCTAAACAGGTTAGGGTTAGGGTTAGGGCTAGGTTTAGGACAAGGGTTAGAACTAATGTTGTGGTTAGAGTTAGTTTTGTTCAAATTTCTTTGATAAGAGGCAGGACTCATCTTTTATCTAGCCTTACTATGTTCCCCATGTTTGGGCCTTCTCAGTTCATGGTTTCCTGTCAGGAACAGTTTGTGATTAAGGTTTCACTTCATCTTGACTTAAATGTGTAATTGGAAATGGAGCTGGATAACAAACAGTGTTGGTGTTACCTGCTTAAATATTCACACACTCAATCAGTTCTCTGTGGGCACTCTCTGGTTTGTTCCTTGTGAATGTAGCCCTATGCTGAAGTATGCAAAGCATAGTTTTAGGGTTAGGGTGATGTTTAGAGCTAGGTTTACTGTTAGGGTCAGAGTCAGGGTCAGGGTTACTTTTAGTGTTATTGTTAGGACTCTAAATAGAGCTAAAGTTAGGGCTAGTTTTAGGGTTAGGGTTTGGTTTAAGTTAAGGGTTTGGTTTAAGTTAAGTGTTAGGGCTATGGCTCAGTTTTGTTTTATTGCTAGGGTTAGTGTTAGGGCTAGATTTTGGATTAGCATTTGAGTTAGTGCTAGTGTTAGGATAAGGTTTAGGATTAGGTTTAGGGTTAAATTTAGAGTTAAATTTAGGTCTAGGGCTAGGGTTAGTGTTCCAGTAAGGGATAAGGTTAGAACTAGGGTTACGGCTAGGAAGAGAGTTAGTTTTAGACTTAGTAGTAGGCTGTGGGTTAAAGTTAGGGTTACAGATAAATTAGGGATAGGATTAGGGCTAGGGTTATTGTTAGGGTTAGGCCTAGGGATAGGGCTAGAGTTAGGGTTAGCATTGGGGTTAGGGTTAAGTTTAGGGGAATGGGTGGGGTTATATCTAGCTTTAGGTCTAGGATGAGGATTAGAATTTGGATTATGGCTAGAGTTAGTGTTCAGGTTAGGATTAAGGTAGGTTTAGGGCTAGAATAATGGCTTGGGTTTTTGTTAGTTTTAGGGCTAGGACTAGGGCTAAGTCTCATATCAGGCCTAGGGTTACAATTATGGGTATTGTTAGGTTTAGATTATACCTAGTTCTAGTGTAAGTGTTACATTTAGGGTAACAGTCAGGTTTAGAGCTAGGGGTTTTATTAGGGTAGTTGTCAGGGTTAGCATTTGGTTTAGGTTAAAGTTTACAGTTAAGGCCTGAGTTTGTAATAGGTTTAGATTTAGGATTAGGGTAATGGATGTGGTTAGGTTTAGGTTTCAGTTAAGGTTTAGGGTAAAGAAGGGGTTAGGTTTAGTGATAGGGTTAGGGTTAGCATTAGGTTCAGGTTTATGTTTAGTGTAATGGATAGGTTTAGAGCTCGGTTTAGGGTGAGGATATGGTTTGGATTTAGTCTAGGATTAGGGTTAGGTTTAGGGATAGGGCTAAGGTTTGGTTTAGGGTAAATATTAGGATTAGGGTAAGTGTTAGGTTTAGGGATAGGGTTATGGTTAGGTTAGGGTACAGGTTACTGTTTGAGCTAGGTTTAGAGCTATGGAGAGGATTATGTTTAAGTTTAGGTCTATGGTTATTTTTAAGGTTATGTTTTGGTTTAGGGTTAGGGTTATGGCTAGGGTTTTAATTAGGGTTAGGATTTGGTTAAGGGTAATGGATAATGTTAGAGATAGGGTTAGGATTAAGATTAGGGTATGGGATAGGGCTAGTGTTTGATTAGGTTTAGTTTAAGGCTTAATGTTTCAGCTAAGCTTAGGGCTATTGGAAGAGTTAGTTTTCGGGTTAGGTCTAGGGTTACATTTATGTTTAAAGTTAGGTTTAGTGTTAGGGATAGGGTTATAATTAAGGTTAGCGTAAGAGTATCAATAGGGTTAGAGCTAAAGTTTGGGCTAGGATTAAAGTTAGGATTAGAGCTAGGATTAGGGTTAGGGTTTAGGATAAGGCTAGGGTTATGTTTAATGTAACGGTTTTCCTTGAGCTAGGATTAGGTCTAAGGCAAGGGTTAGTGTTAGGGCTATTATTAGGGTTAGGGTTATGCATAAGACTAAGTATAGGCCTAGGATTAGGGCTAGGTTTTATGTTAGGTTTAGAGCTAGGGTTAGAACAATGGGTAATTTAAGAGCTAGGGTTATGTTTAGGGCTAGTATTAGGGTTAGGGTAATGGCTAGGTCTATTGTTAGGTCTAGATTTTGTGTTAGGGTCAGATTTTTAGCTAGGTGTAATGGTAGGGTAAGGTCAGTGTTCATGGTAGGTTTAGGGTTAGGGTTATATCCATAATTAGGACTAGGTTTAGGTCTAGGTGTAGGGTTAGTGTTTGCTTTAGGTTTAGGGTTTTTAAGAGGGCTATGGTTAGGTTTTTGTTTAGGTCTAGGGCTAGAGTTATAGCTATTTTTAGGAGTAACTTTAGGTCTAGGGCTAGTGTTAGGGTTAAGTATAGATATACCATTACCAGAAGGGCTAGTGTTTGGGTTTGGTTTAGGGATAGGGTCAGGTTTAGACCCAGGGTTAGTGTTAGGGTCAGAATAAGGGCCAGGTTTAGGATTAGAGCTAGAATGAGGGCTAGGAGTAGAACTAGTAATATGCTTAGAGTTGAAGTTGGGCTAAGGATTAGGGTTAGTACTAGAGATAACATTTGGGTAAGGGTTTGGCTTTGGGAAACGGAAAGGGTTAGAGCTAGGTTTAGAGCTTAGTGTGAGGGTTAAGATTTGGGTTAAAGCTAGGGTTATGGCTTAGATTATGGGTAGGATTTGTGTTAGGGTAAGGGGTAGGGTTAGGAAAATGACTAATGTAAGAACTAGGGTTATGATTAGGGCTAGTTTTATGGTTAGGGTTAAAGCTAGGTGTAGTACTTGGCTTAATTTATGGTTAATTTATGGTTACGGTGATGTTTAGAGCTAGGATTAGTGTTAGGGTCAGCATCAGGTTCAGGGTTAGTTTCATATTTAGGGTTAGAGCTAGTTGTAGGGTTAGAGTTTGGTTTAGGATAAGGGTTAGTGTTAGAGCTATGGTTTAGTTTTATTTTATAACTAGGGCTAGGGGTAGTTCAAGTTTTAAGATTAGCATTATTGTTTTGGCTATTTTAGGGTTTGGTTTAGGCTTATGGTTATGGTTAAATGTAGAGTTAGGTTTAGATTTAGAGTTAGGATTAGGGCTAGGAATGAGGATAAAACTAGGGATAGGGCTAGGGGAAGAGTTAGTGTTAGGGCTAAGGTTAGGGTTTGGATAGGACTAAATTAGTGCTAAGATTAGTGCTAGGCTTAGTGTTATTGTTAGGCCTAGAGTTAGGGTGATGTGTTAGGGTTAGGTTTAGGGTTATGGTTATGTTTAGTGTATGGGATGGGGTTATAGTTCGGTTTAGGGCTAGGGCGATGGTTAGAATTAGGGTTAAAAATCAGGTTATGGTTTGGGTTAGGGCTAGGCTAATTTCAGATCCAGCATTATGGTTAAAGATAGTTTTAGGGTTATGTTTATGGCTACATCTAGTATAATGTTAGGTTTATGGTGAGGGTTAGGTTTAGAGCTAAGGATATTATTAGAGTCAGGGTCATTATTAGTGTTTGGGATAGGTTAAGGTTTAAAGTTAGGGCTCGAATTAGCACTAGGGTTAAAATTAGGGTAATGATAGGATTAGGTTGAGATTTCAGGTTAGGTTTAGAGTAATGGATAGGGTTACAATTAGGGATAGGGTTAGGTTTAAGCCTAGGGTTAGCATTAGTGTTAAGGTAATGGTTAGGGTAATTGATAGGGTTAGAGCTAAGTTTATGGCTAGGGTTATGTTTACGATTAGTGCTAGGGTTTGGGTTAAGGTTAGGGTTAGGGTTAAAGCTAGTGTTAGGGCACAGATTCGGGCTAGGTTTTGTGTTAACTTAAGGGTATGATTAGGGTTACGTCTAATATAAGTACTAGGGTTATGATTAAGGCTAGTTAACTTAGCCTTAGGGTTAGGGCTAAGTCTAGTGTTGGATTTAGGGTTAGGGTTAGAGTGATGTTTATACTAGGTTTAGGGTTAGGTCAGGTTCAGGGTTAGTTTTAGTTTTTAGCTTAAAACTCAAATTAGGGCTAGGGTTAAGGCTAGGTGTAGGGTTGAGGTTTGTTTTAGGTTAAGGGTCAGGGTTAGGGCTATGGCTTGGTTTTGTATTAGGGTTAGGGCTAGAGTTAGTACTAGTTTTAAGATTAGCATTGGGGTTAGGGTTACGGTAGTGTTAGGTTTAGTTTTAGACATAGGTTTAGGGTTCGATTTAGATTTAAGGTTAGATCTAGGTTTAGAGCTAGGGCTAAGAAAAGGTCTAGGGTTAGGCATATGGTAAGAGCTAGGATTAGGGTTCCAGTAAGGGATAGGGTTAGAACAAGTTTTAGCACAAGGTTCAGAGTTAGACTTAGTCTTAGGGCTAGGTTAGGGTTAGAACAAGGATTAGGGCTAGGGTTAGTGTTAGGGTTAGGGCCAGTTTTAGGGTTAGGGTTATGATTAAGGCTATGTTTAGGGCTAAGATAAGGGCTAGGGTTTGTGTTAGGGTAAGGGATAGGATTATGGGTAGGGCTAATGTCAGGTCTAGGGTTACCATTAGGGATATTTTCAAGCTTAGGTTTTTTGCTAGGTCTAGTGTAAGGGTTAGGTTTAGGGTAAGGTTCAGGTTTAGTGCTAGGGGAATTATTAGGGTCATGTTCAGAGTTAGGGTTTAGTTTAGGTTTGAGTTTAGGGTTAGTGCTCAAATTTGTATTAGAGTTAGGTTTATGGTAATAACAGGGTTAGTTTTAGGGTTCAGGTTAGGTTTAGGGTAATTGATAGGGTTGGGGTTAGTGATAGGTCTAGGGTTAGGCCTAGGGTTAGCATTAGGGTAAGGTTTATGTTTAGGGTAATGAATACAGTTAGAGTTAAGTTTAGGGCTAGGGTTATGGTTAGGATTAGGTCTTGAGTTTGGGTTAGGGTGAGGGATAGAACTAGGGTTATGTTTAAAGTTATGTTTAGCATAAGGGTTAGGTTATGAGCTAGGGGTAGGGCTAGAGCTAGGGTTAGGTTAAAGGTTAGGTCTAGGGATAGAATTACGGTAGTTTTAGGGTTAGAGTTAGGGTTAGGGCTATTATTATCATTAGGATTATGGTTAGGTTTAGTGTAATGGATACGGTTACATTTAGGTTTAGGGTTAGGGTAAGGGTTAGATTTAAGTTTAGGGTTTAGGTTAGGGCCATGGTTATGGCTATGGTTATGTTTAGGTATATGGTAAGAGATAGGTTTTGAACTAGGGTTAGAGTTATAGTGAGTGTTAGGTTTACGGTTAAGTCTAGGTTTATTTTTCTGTTTTGGGTTATTGTTATGGTTAGGGTTAAGGCTAGGGTTACCAATAGCTTTAGGGTGAGGGTTAGGGTATTGGGTAGGTTTAGATCTAGGGTTAGGGCTAGGCTTAAGATTAGGATTAGGGCTAGGGTTAGGGTTAGAGTTTGGGATAGTTCTAGGTTCATATTTATGGTAAGGGTTAGCCTTTGAGCTAGGGTTAGGATTAAGGCTAGGGTTAAGTTAGGATTAGGGCTAGGGTTAGGGTTTGTGTTATGCTTAGGGCTAAGTTAAGGCCTAGGATCAGCTCTAGGTTTTGTGTTAGGTTTAGGCCTAGGTTTAGGCTGTTGGTAATGTAAGAACTAGGGTTATGATTAGGGCTAGTTTTAGGGTTAGGGTTAAGGCTAGGTCTAGTGTTAAGGTCATATTTTTGGTTAGGGTTAGGTTTAGAGGTAGGTTTACTGTTAAATGCTGGTCAGTGTTCAGGTTAGTGTTTGAGTTTGGGTTATATTCAGAATTAAAACTAGGTTTAAGTCTAGGGGTAGGGGTAGTGTTTGGGTTAGGGTAATCATTAGTGTTAGGGCTAGGATTAGGTTTTTGTTTAGATCCATGGCTAGAGTTAAGGGTTCTAACCATAATCCTTGACCTAACCCTAGCTCTAACAATATCCATTACCCGAACCATAACCCTAAACCTAATGCTAACCTTAGGATAACCCTAACCCTATTTCTAACCCTAACTTTATCTATTACCCTAAACCTAACCTGAACCCTAAACCTAACCATATCCATTACCGTAACCTTAACCCTAATCCTTACACTAATTAGAGCCCTAAACTTTAGCCTTAACCTAACTGAAACCTTAACTATGACCATGACCCTAGACATAAACCTAACTCTAAATCTAAACATAACTCTAAATTTAACTGTAACCATAAGCCTAAACTAAAACCTAACATTACCCCTAACCATAACACTAATCCTAAAAATTGCCCTAACCCTAGACCTACACATAAAACAAAACAGAGCCATAACCCTAACCCTAACCCTTAACCTAAAACAAAACCTAACCCTACACTTAGCCCTACCCTTAACTCTAAAATTAACCCTCACCCTGAAGTTGACACTAACACTAATCCTATCTCTAAACATCACCCTAACATAAAATTAACTCTAACACTAGAACTACCCATAACCCTAATTCTAAAACTAGCCTTAATCATAACCCTAGTTAGTACATTAATCATATCCTAAATCTAACAACAATTCTACCCCTAATTCGAGCTCTAACCCTAGATTTAATCCTAATCTTAACGCTAACACTAGTCCTAACCCTAACCCTAACTTTAGCCATAACCCTAGCTCTAACCCTAAACCTTACCCTAAGCCAAACCCTAACCCAAATGCTAAACCTAAGTCCTAACCCTAATCCTTAGCCTAACTTAAACTCTAACTGTATTACTAGTCTTAACCCTAGCCCTCATTCTAGCTCTTATCCTATCCTTTACCCTCATCTTATCCTAACAGTAACCCTAGGTATAAAGTTGACCCTATACCTAAACCAAACCCTAGCACTAGACCTACTGGTAACCCTATATCTATACCTAAGCCTGACACTAGACCTAGACCCAAAGCTAATCCTAAATATAGCTATAACTCTAGCCCTAGACATAAACAAAAACCTAACACTAGCCCTAACAATAACCTTTAACCTAAACCAAATACTTACCCTATCCCTAGACATCAACTTCTCCTCATTCTGGCTCTAACCCTAACCCTAATGCTATCTCAAACACTGACTCTGATTCTAACACAAAATCTAGCTTTAAACCCAACTAACACTGATTTAAATGTGTTTCTAACATTAAACCTATTTTTAAACTATACCTAGAAATAATATTAACCCTAAAACTAGTCCTAAACATAATGCTAGCTCTTATAATACCGATAGTGCTAACAATAGCCCTAATCCTAACAGAAAACCTCGCCATAATCCTAGGCCTAAACTTAGTTCTAAGCATAAACCTAAGCCTAACCCTAGCCCTAACCCTAACCCTTCCCCTAACCCTCACCTTAGATCTAACCATAGCTCAAAGATTAATCCTTAGACTAAGCATAACCCTAGCCCTATCCTAAACCCTAACCCTAACACTAGCCCTAATCCTAACCTTAACCCTAGCCCAAAATTTAGCTCTAACCATATCCATTAACCTAACCCTAACAATAACCCTAATTAAAACCCGATCCCAAACACTAAACCTGAATCTAACCGTAAATGTAAACCTAGACCAAAACCTAAAACTAACACACTCACCCTAGCCCTAAACCTAGCTCAAACACTAAACCTTACCCTAACCTAACAATAACCCTTGCCCTAAACCTAATACTTACTCTAACCCTAACACTTACCCTAAACTAAAACCTAGCCCTATACCTAAACCTAACTCTAATCCTAGACTTAATCAAAACCATGACCCAGCCCTAACCCTAGCTATAAACCTATCCATTACAGTAAACATAACCCTCACACTTATGCTAACCCTAACCCAATCATTAAACCTAACTCATCCATTACCCTAAACCTTAACTGAAATCTAACCTAAACAGTATCCATTACCCTAAATCTAAACCTAACCCTAATGCTAATTCAAGATCTAACCCTAAACCATAACCTAAACCAAATTCTAAACCTGACCCTGACCCTAATAATAACCCTAGCTCTAAATCTGACCTTTAACATAAACCTAACCCTTACACTAGAACTAGCCATAACCTAACCCTAAAACTATATTAACCATAACCCTAGACCTGATATTAGCCCTAGCCCGAGTCCTAGCCCTAACCCTAATAGAAAACCTACCCTTCATCCTAGACCTAATCCTAGCCTTAATCCTAAACTGAACTATACCTAGGCCTAGTCCTAATTCTAACCCTCATCCTAGCCCTAAACCTAGCTATAACATCACCCATTCCCATAAACTTAACCCTAACCCCAATGCTAACCCTAACTCTAGCCCAAACCCTAGGCCTAATGCTAACACTAACCCTACCTCTAATAGTAGGAGTAATTTAGCCCTAACCCTAACTCTAACCCTAAAACTCTAACTCTAATCCTCACCCTAGCCATATCCCTAGTTCTAACCATAATCCTTACCATAACCCTAACCCTAGCCCTAATCCTAGCCCTAGATCTGACCCTAGATCTAAACCTAACTCTAAATATAGCCCTAACCCTAAGCCTACACTTCACCCTTACACTAGCTCTAACCCTGATGCTAATCCAAAATCCAGCTAACTTTAGCCCTAGCCCTAGCCATAAAACAAACTGAGACATAGTGCTGACCCCAACCCTACACCTAGACCTAACTTTAGCCTTATATCAAATCCTAAACAACCCTAAAACTAACCCTTACTCTAACACCCTAAGAATAACCCTTGCTCTTAACATCTCCTTAACCCTTAACCTAACAATAACACTAGTCCTAGCCCTAACCCTAGACCTAGCTAATTGTAACACTAGCTCATATATTAGCCATAGCCTTAACCCTAGCCCTATTCAAAGCAAAAATCTAGCCCTAGTTTGAGCCTTAATTCTAGCTTTAACCCTAACCCTAACCAAAACCTAACCCTAAAACTTACCCTAACCCTAGCCAGAATGCTAACCATAACCCTAGACATATCACTAACTCTAACCCTTTCCATTACCCTAAATATAACCATAACCATAATGGTAACCCTAGGCCTAACCCTAACCTTATCCCTAATCTATTACTTTATTCATTAACCATAACCTAACCTGACCCTAAACCTAAACCTATCATTACCCTAACCCTAAATCTAATGCTAATTACAGCCCTAACCCTAAACCTTAACCTAACCCAAACCTTCACTCTGACTCTTCCTGTAATAATATGCGAAGCTCTATTCCTGACCCTACCCCTAACCCTAAACCTTATACTAGACCTACACATAAACCTAACCCTAAAACTATCCCTAACCATAACTGTAGAACTGACATTTGCCCTACTGTAATCCTAGCCCTAACTTTAACACAAACAATAGCCCTAACCCTAACCCTAAACCTAAACCTAGCCTTAATCCTATCCACAACATTAGCCCTAAACTTTGTTCTAACTCTATCAATTACTCTAAACATAATCCTAATTCTAATGCTAACTCTAGGCCTAAATCTAACCCTATCCCTAACCATAACCCTATCCATTATGCTAAACCTAACTTGAACCTTAAACCTAACATTCTCATTAACCTCATACAAACCCTAATGCTAATTCGAGCCCTAAACCTAAACCCTAACCTAAACAAAACGCTAAACCTGACACTGACCCTCATAATACCCCTAGCTCTAAATTTGACCCTTACCCTAAACCTAACCCTCATACTAAACATAGCCATAAACCTAAGCCTAAAACTATCCCTAACCATTACCCTACATCTAGCACTAATACTAGCCCTAATTCGAGTTTAAAACCTATCTCTAACACTTACCCTAATCTTGAATTTGACCCTTAACAAATCCTAGCTCTAAACATCACCCTAACCCTAACACTATCCTAGTCCTAACCCTAATCCTATAACTAGCCCAAATCGTAACACTAGTCCATAAATTGGCTGTAACTTTAAACCTAGCCCTAACTATAACCAAAACCTAGCTCTAAACTGAGACCTCATCGTAACTTTAACCCTTACACTGACCCTAACCCTAACCCTAAACCTAAACGTAGCTCTAACTGTAGCTCTAACCCTATCCTTTATGCTGTTAACCCTAACCATAATGCTAACACTAATATTAACCCTAATCCTTACTTTAACCCAAACTCAACCCTATTACTAGTCCTACCCTAGCCCTTATTCTAGCTCTAACCATAACCTAAACCTGACACTTATTCTGACCCTAACTGTAACCGTAGGTCTAAACCTGACCCTACCCCTAAACCGAACCCTAACACTAGCATTAGCAATAAACCTATACCTAAACCTAAACCTCAAACTAGCCCTAACCCTAACCCTAACCCTCTCTGTAATCCTATCCTTTGACCTAAGCCAAACCCTAACCCTAATGCTAACCCCAGTCCTAAAACTAATTCTTAGACTAACCCAAATCCTAACTTGTTTACAAATCCTAACCCTAGCCATCATTCTAGTTATAACTATAACCCAAACAGTAACCCTAACCCTGACCCTTATTCTGACCCTAACCATAAACCAAACCCTAACATTAGCCCTACCCATAAACCTATACTTAAACATAATCCTAACACTAGCCAGAGACATAAACCTAATTCTAAATCTAGCCATATCTCTCACCGAAGACCTAAAGAGAAACGTAGCCCTAGCCCTAGCCCTAATGATAACTGTTAACCTAACCCAAACACTAACCCTACCTCTAGACCTAACCAATCCTAATTTAGGTTTTTAACCCTAACCCAAATCCTAATCCAAACACAGACCCTGACACTAACTCTAACCTTATCTTAAAAACTGAACTTATACAAAACCTAAAAGTAACACTAGACCTAGCCAAAACCCTCATAACCCTAAACATAAGCCTAGCCCTTGCATACTCATAGCACTAACCCAGGCTCTAAATCTGACACAAAACCTAGCCCTACCCCTAGGCCTAAACCTAGTCCTAAGCATAACCCTAAACCTAACCCTATTCCTCACACTAACCCAAACCCTCAACTTACACCTAACTCTAGCTAATACCCTAACCCTAACCCTAAACATAACCTAAGCCCTATCCCAAAACCTAACGCTAACCCTAGCCCTAATCATAATATTAATACTAGCCCTAATACTGCCACAGTCTGGCTGGACACAAAATCACGAGCCACCACACACCTTGTAGATTCAAACAGCAACTCTTTATTCCCGAACTCACACAGGCACTCTACAAACACGTTCTGGGCAAATCCACACTCTCCACCGTGCTCTGAATCCCAAAATACTCTCTGAATCCCACGAGGACTATGGGTTATGGTTAGGGTTACAATTGGGGCTATATTTGGGGCTAGATAAAGGGTAGGTTTGTGTGATGTTTATGGCTAGTGTTAGGGCTATGTGTAATGTAAGAGCTCGGGTTATTGTTATGGCTATTTTTAGGGTTAAGGTTATGGATAAGTCTAGTGTTAGGGTTAGGTTTTGGGTTAGGATAAGGTTTAGAACTAGGGTGTGTGTTAGGGTAAGCACCAGTGTTTGAGTTAGGGTTAGGGACAGAATTAGGAATAGCATTGGGTCTAGGGATAGGGTTAGTCTTTGTGTTAGGTTAAGAGTTATTGTTAGGGCTAGATCAATGTTTTTGTTTAGGGCTTGGGCTAGATTTATGACTCTATTAGGATTAGGTTTGATCTAGTGTTAGTGTTACTTTTAGGTTTAGGTATAGGTTTACTGGTAGGGGAAAAGTTAGGGTCTGGTTTAGGGTTAGTGTCAGGTTTAGATCTAGGGTTAGTGTTAGGGTCAGAATAAGGGTCAGGGTTTGGGTTAGGGCTACAGCTAGAATGAGGCCTAGGGTTAGGACTAGTAATAGAGTTAGGGTTTGGGGTAGGCTAAGGATTAGTGTTAGGACTAGGGTAGCATTAGCGTGAGGGTTTGGCTTAGGGTAAGGGATAGGATTAGAGGTAGGGTTAGGATTAGGGATAGGGTTAGGGTTAGGGTTAGTCTTAGAGTTAAACATAGGGTTAGGGCTCGAATCAGCACTAGGATATGTGTTAGCATTAGGGCTATGACTAATGAAAAACTTGGTTTCTGATAAGGGCTACTTCATGGTTTAGCATTAAGGTAATGTTTAGAGCTATGGTTAGTGTTAGGAACCAGGTCAGGTTCAGGGTTACTTCTAGGGTTAGGTTTAGCACTCAAATTATGGCAAGATTTAGGGCTAGGTTTAGGGTTAGTGTTTGGTTTAGGTTAAGGGTTAGGGTTAGGTTTATGGCTCAGTTTTGTTTTAGGGCTAGGTTAGGGTTACGGCTAGTTTAGGGTTAGATTTTGGGTCTGGGTTAGTTTAGGATTAGGGTTATGGTTAGTGTTATGTTTAGGATTAGGGTTTGTGTTAGTGTTAGTGTTAGGGTTAGTGTTAGGATAACGGTAAGGATTAGGGTTAGGTTTAGGGTTAGGGTTAGTGTTAGTGTTAGGTGTAGGGTTAGGTTTAGGGTTAGTTTTAGGTTTAGTTTTAGGGTTTGGGTTAGGATTAGTGTTAAGGTTAGCATTAGATTTAGGGTTATGGTTAGTGTTAGGGTTAGGGTTAGGTTTTGTGTTTGGGTTCAATTTAGGATTAGGGTTATTTGTAGGGTTAGGGTTAGTATTAGGGTTAGGGTTTGGGTTATGTTTATGGCTAGTTTTAGAGTTATGTGTAGGTTTAAGGTTAGTGTTAGGGTTTGTGTTAGGGTTGAAGTTATGTTTTTTGTTAGGGTTAGGGTTTGTGTTAGGGTTAGGGTTACTTTTAGAATTAGGTGTCGGTTTAATGTTAGTGTTAGGGTTAGTTTTAAGGTTTGGGTTATGGTTTGTGTTAAGGTTATGATCAGGTTTAGGGATTGTGTTAGGGTTAGGATTAGAGCTAGGGTCAGTGTTAGTGATAGTCTTAGGGTTAGGGTTCGGGTTAAGATTAGGGTTACGGTTAGTGTTAGGGTTAGTGTTAGAATTAGGGTTAGTTTTAGTGTTAGGATAAGTGTTAGGTTTAGTTTTAGGTTTAGGTTTAGTGTTAGGGTTAGGGTTAAAGTTAGTTCTGGAATTAGGTGTGGGTTTAAGGTTAGTGTTAGGGTTAGTGTTAGGGTTCGGGTTATGGTTTGTGTTAGCGTTATGGTCAGGGTTAGGGATTGTGTTAGGGTTAGGGTTAGAGTTTGGGTTAGTGTTAGTGATAGGCTTAGGGTTAGGGTTAGGGTTAGAGTTAGGGTTAAGTTTAGGGTAGGATTAGTGTTAGGGTTAGGATTAGATTTAGTTTTACTGTTAGAGTAAGTGTTAGGTTTCATTTTAGGTTTAGGTTTAGTGTTAGTGTTAGGTTTAGGGTTAGGATTAGTTTTCAAATTGGGTGTCGGTTTAAGTTTAGTGTTAGGGTTAGTGTTAGGGTTTGGGTTATGGTTTGTGTTAGATTTGCAGTCAGGGTTAGGGATTGTGTTAGGTTTAGGGTTATGCTTAAGATTAGAGTTAGTTAGGGTTGGGATTAGCGTTAGAGTTAGTGTTATGGTTAGTGTTAGGTTTAGAGTTAAGGTTAGGGTTAGGCTTTGTGATAGTGTTAGGGTTGGGGTTAGGTTTAGTGTTAGTGTTAGGGTTAGTGTCACTGTTTGTGTTAGGGATAGGATTAGGTTTAGGGTTAGGGCTATGGTTAGGATTAGGTTTAGGTTAGGGTTATGGTTATGGTGTGGTTTATGGTTTATATCAGGGTTAGGGTTATGTGTAGGTTTAGGGCTATGGTTAGGTTTAGGGTTAGGAAAAGGATTAAGTTAGGGTTAGGGTTAGTGTAAGGTTTAGTGTTAAGTTTACTGTTAGGGTTCTGTTTATGGTTATGGTTAGGTTTTGTGTTAGGCCTACGGTTAGGGTTAGGGTCAGTGTTTGGGTAATGGTTATGGTTAGCTTAAATGTTTGAGTTAGTGGTAGGTTTAGGGTTAGTATTTGGGTTAGGATTAACTTTAGTGTTAGAGTTAGGGTTTCATGTTAGGTTAGGGTTAGGTTAAGGGTTGGGGTTAGGGTTATTGTTATGTTTAGGGATAGGGTTGGTTTAAGGTTTAGTGTTAGGGTTAGGTAAGGGTTAGGGTTCGGGTTATGTTAGGGTCAGTGTTATGGTTTAGGTTAGGGTTTGTGTTAGGGTTAGGGAAAAAGTTAGTGTTAGTGTTAGGTTTAGGGTTAGTGTTAGAGTTAAGTTTAGTGTTAGTGTTACTGTTAGGAATGGGGTTAGGTTTAGGGTTAGTGTTAGGGTTAGGTTTAGGGTTAGGGTTAGGATTACATTTAGGGTTAGTGTTATGGTTATTGTTAGGATTAGGATTAGAGTTCCCGTTAGAGTTAGGATTAGGGTTCGGTTTAGTGTTAGGTATAGTTTTAGGGTCATGGATAATGATTGAGTTAAGGTTAGAAATAGTGTTAGGGTTGGTGTTACGGTTATGGTAAGACTACGTGGTAGGGTTAGGGTTAGGGTTAGCCTTAGGGTTAGGATAGGGATTATTGTTAGTCATAGGTTTAGGGTTAGGGTTAGAATTAGGGTAAATATTATGGTTAGGGTTAGGTTTAGGGTAGGGTTAGTGTTAGGGTAAGGGTTAGGTTTAGCGTTAATAATAGAGTTAGATTTAGGATAAAGGTTAGTGTTAGGTTACGGTTAGGGTTGAGGTTAGTTTAAGGTTATGGTTATTGTTAGAGTTAGAGTTTGTGATACGGTGTGGGTTATGGTTAGGTTCAGAGTTAGGGATAGGGATAAATTTAGTGTTAGGGTTAGGGTTAGGTTAACATTTAGGGTTAGGT
Organism: Marmota monax; assembly: GCF_021218885.2. NCBI lineage: Eukaryota > Metazoa > Chordata > Mammalia > Rodentia > Sciuridae > Marmota > Marmota monax. The sequence goes on from NW_026695083.1 coordinate 274,988, forward strand.
TTAGGGTTATGTTTATAGTTAGTGTTAGTGTAAAATTAGGGTTAGGGTTAGTGTTAGGGTTAGGGTTAGTGTTAGGTTTAGGTTTAGGGTTTCCTTAGGATTAGGGTTTGTGTTACTGTTAGGTTTAGGTTTATCGTTAGTGTTTGTGTTGGGTTATACTTAGGTTTAGGCTTCGTGTTAGTGTTAGGGTTAAGATTAGTGTTAGGTTTTGGGTTAGGGTTAAGGTGAGTGTTAGGTTTATTTTTAGGGTTAGGGTTATTGTTAGGAGTAGGATTATGGTTAGTGTTAGGGTTAGGGTTAAATTAGGATTAGGGTTAGTTTTAGGGGTAAAGTTAGGGTTAGGGTTAGAATTTCTTTAAGGATTAAGAATAGTTTTAGGGTTAATGTTAGGTTTAGGGATAGTCCTTCGGTGAGGGTTAGGCTTAGTGGTATGGTTACATTTATGATTTGTGTTAGGGTTATGGTTAGGGTTACTGTTAGGGTTAGTGTTAAGTTTAGGATTAGGGTTAGGTTTAGGTAAGGTTTAGCATTACGGTTAGGTTAGGGTTATGGTTATGGTTTGGGTTAGAGTTTGTGTTTGGGTTAGTGTTATGGTTAGGTTTAGAGTTAGACTAGGGTTAGTGATAGAGTGAGGGTTAGGTTTTGTGTCAAGTTGTGTTTAGGTTTATGGTTAAGTAAATGGTTATGGTTAGTGTTAGTGTTCAGGTTAGTGTTAGGGTTAGGTTTAGGTTAGGGTTAGGGTTCGGGTAGGGTTAGCATTATGGTCAGGGTTCATGTTAGGGTTACGGTTAGTGTTAGATTAAGTTTATGGTTACGGTTAGGATAGGGTAAATGTTAGGGTTAAAGTTACGTTTAACATTAGTGTTTGGGTAGGGGTTATAGTAAGGTTTACGGTGAGTGTTAGGTTTAGGGTAAGGGTTAGTGTTTGGTTTCAAATTATGGTTAGGGTGAGGATTAGTGTTAGGGTTAGGTTTAGGGTTAGCCTTAGGGTTAGTGTTAGGATTACTGTTAGGTTTAGTGTTAGGGTTAGTGTTATGTTTAGGTTTAGGTTTAGGATTAGGGTTCGTGTTAGAATTAGGGTTAGGTTTAGGGTTAGTGTTAGGTTTGGTGTTAGGGTTAGGGTTAATAATAGGGTTAGGGTTGAAGTTAGGGTTAGTGTTAGTGTTAGGTTCAGGTTTGGGGTTTGGTTAGGGTTAGTGTTAGGATTATGGTTAGGTTTAAAATTATTGTTTGGATTAGTGTTATATTTAGGTTTAGGGTTAGTGTTACTTTTAGGGTAAGGGTTAGTGTTAGGTTTGGTGTTAGGTTTAGGGTTAGGGTGAGGATTAGGGTTAGGATTATTGTTAGGTTTAGGCTTAGGGTTATCCTTAGGGTTACTGTTAGGGTTAGGGTTAGGTTTAGGGTTAGGTTTAGTGTTAAGATTAGTGTTATTGTTAGGGTTATGATTATGGTTAGTGTTAGATTTGGGGTTAGGGATAGGGTTAGTGTTAGGTTTAGTGTTAGGTATGGAGTTAATGATAGGGATAGGGTTGGGGTTAGGGTTAGGGTTAGGGTTAGGATTCTTTTTAAGGTTACGGTTAGGGTTAGGTTTAGATTTAGGGTTAGTGTTAGTGTTAGAATAAAGGTTAGTTTTCGTGATAGGCTTAGGTCAGTGTAGGATTAGTGTTATGGTTAGAGTTACTATAGAATTAGTGTTAGTGTTAGGGTTAGGGTTACTGTTAAGTTAGGGTTAGGATTAGGGTTAGGTTAAGGTTAGGTTTAGATTTTGTGTTACTGTTAGGGTTATGGTTGGGGTTATTGGTAGAGTTATGTTTAAAGTTACTTTTAGGGTTAGAGATAGGGTTAGGTTAAAGTTTAGGGTTAGGTTTAAGGTTATGGTTAGAATTAGTGTAAGTGTAAAATTATTGTTAGGGTTAGGGCTTGGAATAGGGTTAGGGTTAGTGTTTGGATTAGGGTTAGGGTTTGTGTTAGGGTTACTGTTAGGGTTATGTTTACAGTTACGATTATGGTTAGGACTCGGTTTATGATTAGGTTTTGGGGTAGTGTAGATTAGGGTTAGGGTTAGGGTTAGGATTAACATTAGTGTTAGTGCTAGGGTGCCACAGTCTGGGTAGGCACAAAATAACCGAGCCACCACACAAACTTGTAGACTCCAACAGCAACTCTTTATTCCCGACTCTCACCGGCTCTACTCACACGTTCTGGCAAAATTTCCCCTCCACTGGGCTCTGTGTCCCAAATATTCTAAGAACCCTGTGAGAACTCAAGGGGAAATCAAGGAGAGGGCGCCTGAGGCAGCAGGATATGCCCTATTCCCAGCAGGATCAACCCTAAACCTGGAACCACCCTAATCCAGCAGGATCTACACTAAACCTGGAGCCACCCTAATCAGCAGGATCCACCCTAAACCTGGAGCCACCCTAATCCCTGAGCAGGGTCACCATTCAATTAAAAATGCCATGTCATTCCTACTTGGCTATGGCTCTCAGCATCTCCCCACTTCTGATTAATTAAACAACAAGCAATTTGGCTTAGGGATCGTGCCTGTTAGGTTGTCCAACTCAACATATGGTCCTTACCTGGATGATCTGACCTCTAGGCGTCAGCCTCTTGTCTTAGGTTGGTACCACTGCAATTGGATCATACCCGTCACTGACTACTGGTCCAGCATACAGACATAATTGTAGATAGGCCTATGCACCAGTGGGGGGGTCAGGTTCTTTGCCTCACCTCTGTTGGCCCCCAAATTTTAGACCATCACTAGCAGAAGCGAGGAGGATACAGAAATGCCACGACACCAAGCCAATTGACAGCTCCTTTGGAAAAATTGTATCACCGGTGACACCATCAGCAAAGATACCCCAGCACTACCACAATTCGCTGCACCAACAGATAGTTCACAATGCATACAAGTGATACATAGCCCAGGCAAGTTCTGCAAGCAGTTCAAAGCAGAGGAATGTATCAATATGTCCATTTCCTCCCAAAGTAAATCAACTCCTTGATTGAGCATTACTTGTTGAGTTATTATTCATTGATGCATCAATTTATACAGTTTACTGTGATAGCTATCGAAGAAGCTGTAGTTTGGTTTTATCTTTGTCTTCACCGGCACTGGGATGAAGATAGGAATCTGGCAATGATGCTAAAAAAATATGTAACATTTCAACAGGTACTAAGAAAACAATTTTCTGAACAATTGACATTGTCCTGAACAGAATTATTAAATATAATGAAAAGGAAAGGTGAAAGTAAACAAACAGATCTGTTAACCACCTTTAAAAACAATCCTTAACAGCTGTTTACCTAATTTAAATTAAACCATTTATATCACATGAATTAAAAAATAATTCGGATCCATTTTTTCATGAGCGCTCCTCATATATGATCTATGGACATACACACACACAGACATACAACACAAAACACAAATGTGCACACAAACGTACAACACATAAGACAGTAGTAAAGGCCTTGTAGATTTACCCAGGTGAAATCTCCATTGCGATGTTTAAAAACTCCAGTCAAAAAATAAAACTGATCAGAAAAACATTAACCTAGGTTTGTATGAGCTCAAAAAATAAAATAGAGCTTTATGATGTGGGAAAAGGCAATAATAAAATAGATATTGAAAAAAGCATCCTGCTTAATCACTGTCACAGATGTAAGAATAGCCAAGCTGGAGCTCTGGATATCAGCTGTTATGGATTTGAGTCAAATCATCTTCTTTTTGGTCTGTAGAAATTGTTTTGGTTAGTCTCTCTGGAATCCAAATCGGCTGCTGTTCTCCCTGTGGAAACACACAAACAGAACCCCGACTCCAGACAATCACTGGGTCAGGACCTTGCCATTGTCCTGTTAGAATATCTTTCCAAAGTACCTTAGGCTTATGTACATTTTTTGGATACATATGCCTTTCTGCAACACTAAGTCCTGATGAATCCAAATTTAAAAAGTTTAGAGTAAAAAGTGTTATTTTAAGTTTATCTTTGGGGGATATATACCCCTTTCCAATTCCCTCTTTTTGCTTTAATAAGTATATGTCTGTATCTAATAGTTGTCTTAGTTTTTGTATTTTTATCTTAAATACCTTTACTTGACATTTTCAAACATTTTCTATCTTATTTCTATCTTCTAGTTTCCCCACCCCCAAGGTTTGTACATTCACCCCTAGTTGCTTTTTTTCCTCTTAGTTTTCTTTTGTTTCCTATTTTGTGGGTTTAAAATTCTTGTCTTCCTACATCTTTTTTATCTTCCTACATCTTTTCTATCTTTTTTTCTTTTTAACTTTCTATACTTCTGTCTTTAAAGTTTTTCACTTTAAATTTTTAATCTTCTTTATCTAAGTATCTTTTATCCTATTATCTTCCCATTTTCATGTTTTTTTAAGTAATGCTTTTAAGATTAACTAGGCTTCGACTGATGCACTCTTTCCTCCACCATGAAGGCATCTTAACCACCTTTAATTTAACATTTTAAAGCCTTCCAGTTATCATCTATACTGTACTTTTAAATGTACTTTTTCACCACCTACAGCTTCACACTTTTAAATGAGTCTTAGATTTTGTTTAAATCGCTTCAATGTTAGTTTACATGGCTACCCTTCAACCAAAGGCTTTTTTTTAACTCCTTTAAGAAGCTTTGTCTCAATCTGCCATGTACAAATATCTTTTTCTTCTTTCTTCCTTTCTCAAGCTTTTAAAGTAAGTCTAGTTTCCTCAAAATCTTTTAAAATGGCATTTTGCAACTGTTTACTTTTCCACACAGAGATTATCTCATCTAGAAACGTTTCTTTTTTTAACCTTTATATTAAAATATATTTCCACATCTTGAATCTTTTTATATCTCTTTTGTAGCCATTAACCCTTTTTATAAATTCACATTCTGAAACAACTCATAAAACTTCTGATTTAGACAAATTACTCCACTTTAATAAGATGAAAGACTTTCATTTTTTATGGTACTATAATACTATAATTGAAACCTAACTGAAACTTCTTATACTCTTTGTACATAAATTACACATGATAGAATCTTAACACTTAGTAACCTTGTTTCAGCAAAGACACAGACACAAAGCAATATTAAACATTTTTCCATTGACCAATTTATGAAAACACACATAATGTTTAAATGTATTACCTTATGGAACTTAATAAGTAAAGAACACTTGATTTTATATTCAGTGGTTGATATTTTAAAACTTTAGCTTTGAAAATTTATCAGATGTCTGTAAAAACCAAGATCTTAGACAAATGTAGTAAACAGAACTAGCCATCTCTTTCTTGTTGAAGAAAAATCCTTCTACAGGATACCATGATGGTCCCATTGATAGACTTAATAACTCATCTTTAAAAAGCCATGGGCTACATTTTTGTATTGTATCAACATATGTCCTAACTGTTCTTGGTCTTACTGGGGTGCCTCCTTTCTCTAACAATTTCTCTTCCTCAGAGGTGAACAACTTCAAACCTTGAGTCACCCATTTTCCCCAGTTTGCCTGAGAAAGTTCTAGGAACAGGCAACTTGAAATAAAAACAAAATAAATCAAAACAAGAACACATTGTTTTTTTAATTGCTCACCCATTCTTTCTCTCTTCCTCAAGAGTGAGAAATTTCACGTACCTCCAAGTTTCAGACGTTCCCCATATGGGCCACCAAATGCCACAGTCTGGCTGGGCACAAAATCACAAGCCACCACACACTTTGTAGATTCAAACAGCAACTCTTTATTCCTGAACTCACACCGGCACTCTACAAACACATTCTGGGCAAATCCACACTCTCCACTGGGCTCTGAATCCCAAAATACTCTCTGAATCCAGGGAGAACTCAATGGGAACTCAAGGAGTGGGCGCGCCTGAGGCAGCAGGATATGCCCTATTACCAGCAGGGTACACCTTAAACCTGGAACTGCCCTAAACCCGGAATGCCCTAAATCCCGATCCGCCCTAAACCCTGATCAACCCTAAACCCGGATCCGCCCTGTTCCTTGAGCAAGGTCACCTTTCAAGCAAAGTCACTGCAAAACCTGGGTCCACCATGGAGACTCCTTCCTCTAAGCAACATGGAGTAGGCTGACAAAGAAATTGCGATGCGTCATTCCTACTTTGCAATGGCTCTCAGCATAATACTATCTCTAAAATTATCCATTACCATAAACCTAACCATAAACCTAATGATAACCTTAGCTCTAACACTAACTGTCAACCTAATCCAGACCTTACCTTAAACCTAACCCTCATCGTAGCCCTAACCCTACATCAAAACCTAAACTATACTCTAACTCTAACACTAGCCCAAACTCTAACACTAACCCTAACTGTAACACTAAACATAACCCTAGCCCTATCCCTAAACCTAACACTAACCCTAGCCCTAATCATAATGTTAATACTAGCCCTAATACTATCTCTAAAATTATCCATTACCATAAACCTAACTCTAAACCTAATGATAATCCTACCTCTAACTCTAAATATAAACCTAATCCTAGACCTAACCCTAAACCTAACCCTCATCATAGCCCTAACCTTAGATCAAACCCAAAACTAAACTCTAACCCTAAAACTTGCCCAAACCCTAAAAATAACCCTAAACATAAAACTACCCCTAACCCTAACCTGACATCTAATCCTATCCATTAACCTAACTCTAAAGGTAACCTTAGCCCTACCTTTACTCTAAACCTAACCTTAACCATGAATCTAACCCTAGACATAACAATAAACTTAACTATCACCATAGAACTAAACCTAGTTCAAAACCTAACCTGTGCCCTAAACCTAACCCAAATCCTAACCCTAGACCTAGCCCTAAACTTAACCGTAACTCTAGCCCTAATCCTAACAAAAACCCTAGCCCTAAACCTAGCTCTAATGCTATCAATTACCCTAACAATAACCATAACACAAATGCTAACCCTAGGCCTAACCCTAACTGTATAACTAACCCTAACCATACCCATTATCCTAATCTTAACCTGAATCCTAAACATAAACCTATCCATTATCCTAAATGTAACTCTAATTCAAATGCTAATTTGAGCCCTAACCTTAAAACTTAACCTAACCCATAACCGAAACTTGATGCTGACCCTAAAAATCACCTAATTCTAATCCTTACCTAAACCTAACCCTTATACAAGACCTAGCCATGAAACAAAACCTATAACTACCCCTAGCCATAACCCTAAACCTGACATTATCCCTATCCCTACAATTTGCCCTAACCCTAACAAAAACCCTAGCCCTTATCCTAACACCAACTCTAGCCTTAATCCTAACCCAATCCTAATCCTATCCCTAAACCTAGTTCTGATCATCGCCCTAGTCCAAACCTAGCTATAACCCCATCTCTTCCCCTAAGCCTAACCCCAAACCTAACCCTGAAACTAACCTTAAACATAGCCCCTAAAATTAGGCCTAACCCTATCACTAATCCTAGACCTATTTCTAGGCCTAGTTTAGTCCTAACCCTAACCCTAACCCTAGCCTTAAGACTAAATCTAACTCTCGCCCTAGATATATTCCTAGATCTAACCCTATCTCTTACCATAACCCAAACACTAGACCTAATCTTAGCCCTAACCCTAGAATTAACCATAACTCTAAATATAACCCTAAGTCTAAACTCAACCTATCACCAGCAATAACACTAACGCTAATCATAAAACCACCCTTATATTTAGCCTTAGCCCTAAAACAAAACTGAGCCATAGCACTAACCCTAACCCTAAACTAAACCAAATCCTAAACCTACATCTAGCCCTAAGCCTACCCATAATTCAAGTCCTATCCCTATCCTAAAACTAACCCTGACCCTGACTCTGAACCTAACACTAACCCTAGCTCAAAACAGCACCCTAAACTTAAACCTAACCCTAAAACTAGACTTAGCCCTAACTGTAACCCTAAAATTAGCCCTAATCATAACCCTAGTTCTTACATTAGTAGTATCCCTAAAACTAGCCCTAATGAAACCTAAAACCTAGCCCTAATCTGAGCCAAAACCCTAGCTTTAACCCTATCTCTAAACCTAAATGTAGCTCTAACCCTTACCCTAAACCTAACCCTAACTTTAAAACTTACACTAACCCTAAACCTAAGCCTAACCCTAGCACTAACCCTAATCAAAATCCTAGCCCTAGCCCTAGTTCTAACCATATTCATTACCCTAACCTGAACTCTAACCCTAATGCTAAACCTCAGCCTACCCCTAACACATTCCCTAACACTAACCTATCCATTACCCTAAACATAACCCTAACCTTAAATCTAACCTAATACTAGACCTAGACATAACAATAACCCTAAAACTAGCCCTAATTGTAACCCTAGTTCTTACATTAGCCATAGAACTAAAGCTAACACAAAACCTTGCCCTAATCCAAGCCCTAATGCTAGCTTTAACTCTAACCCTAGCCCTAACCCTAAGCTTAAGGATAGCACTAACCTTACCTTTACCCTAAGCGAAACTCTAACCCTAAACCTACCCTAGTCCGAAACCTAATCCTTAGCCGAACTTAAACCCTAACTCTATTGCTAGTCCTAACACTAGCCCTCAATCTAGCTCTATCTTTATCCCAAATGCTAACCCTAACCCTGACCCTTATTCTGACCCTAATACTAACCGTAGGTCTAAACCTGACCCTAACCCTAAACCAACCCCTAACATTGGCACAACCTTTAATCCCTATACCTATACCTAACCCTAATACTAGACCTAGACTTACACCTAATCTTTCATCTAGTGATAACTCTAGCCCTAACCCTAACAATAAACCTTAACCTAACTCAAACACTAACCCTACCCATAGACCTAACCCTAGTCCTAATGCTGGACCTAGTCTTAAACCTAACCCTAACCCGAGCACTGACACATACGCAAATAAACTCTACCTCAAAACCTCTACCTAACCAAAAACCTAACCCTAAACTAGACCTAGCCATATCACTAATGCTAAAACTAGCCATAACCATAGGCCCAACCCCACCTCAACTCCATCCATTACCCTAACCATAAACCTAACCTAACCCTAACCCGGACTCTAACCCTGAACCTTGTCCTAGTGCAAATCCTAGCTCAATCCCTAACCCTTAAACTTAAGCTAACCCTAACACTAACCCTTGGCCTAAACCTAACCTTAACCTTAACCCTAGCCCTAATACTATCCTTAACCTAGCCATAACCCTAGATCTAATCCTACCCATTACCCTAACCTTAACCCTATCTCTGATGATAATCCTAGCCCTAACCATAAATCTACCCTCACCTTAACCTTAAACATTGCCATAAACCTAAATCTTGTCATACACCTAACTCTAGCTCAAACCCTAACTATTACCTTAAACCTAACCTTACACCTATCCCTAACACTAACCTTAAGCCGAAACCTAATCCTTACCTTAACCCGAACCCGACATCAAACCCTATCCAATACCCTAAACTAATGATAAACCTAGCCCTAATCCTAACATTAACCTTGACACTAACCATAGCTATAACCTAGGCCTAAACCTAAACCTAACATTTTCCCTAGTGCTCAAACACTAAACCATACCCTAAACCTAAAACTAATATTATCCCTGACCTAACTTAATGCAAACCCTAACTCAAGCCCTAATACTAACCGTAACACTTGCCCTAACCCTAGTTCTAAACATCTCCATTATCCTAAACATAATCCTTACCCTAATGCTAACCCTAAGCCTAAACCTAACCCTTTCACTAACTCTAACCCTATCAATAACCCTACACCTAACCTGAACCCTAAACCTAACCCTATCATTACCATATCCCTAATCCTAATGCTAATTTGAGCCCTAACCCTAAACCCTAAACTCAACAAAACCCCAAACCTGATTCTAACCCTAATAATACCCCTAGCTCTAAACCTGACCCTTACCCTAAACCTAACCCTTACTCTAGACCTAGCCATAAATCTAACCCTCAATCTATCCTTAACCGTAACCCTAGACCTGACACTAGCCCTAGCCCTAATTCTTGCCATAACTCAAAACAAACCCTAGCCCTCATTTTCGCCCTAAATCTAGCCTTATTACTAAGCCCAAACATATTCCTAGCCGTAACTGTATTCTAACCTTTGACCTAGCCCTAAAACTAGCTATAAACCCATCCCTTCTTCTAAAACTAACCCTATCCCTAAACTTAAAACTAAGCCTAAAACTAGGCCTAAACCTAACACAAATCATAGACCTAATCCTAGCCCTAATTTAGCCCTAATCCTAACCTAACCCTAGCCCTAAGACTAACTCTAACTCTTGCCCTAGTCCTATTCCTAGTTCTAATGTCAACCCTTACCATAACCCTAAAACTTGCCCTTAACCTTAGCCCTAACCCAAGCCCTAGCCATAAACCTACATCTAACTCTAACTCTAAATGCAACCCTAACCCTAGGCCTAAGTCTCTCACTAACACAACTGTAACACTAACTCTAATCCTAAACTAGACCTAAACTAGCCCAAGCCCTACAACAAAACAGAGCCATAGCCCTAACCTTAACATTTAACCTAAACCAAACCCTAAGCCTACACCTAGACTTAAACCTAGTTCTAATTTGAATCATATCCCTAAACCTAAATCTAACATTGACCCTGACTCTGACCCTACACTAACTCTCACAATCAACATCACCCAAAACCTAAAGCGAATCTTACACTAGACCTACACCTAACCCTAACCCTAAACTAGCCCTAATCATAAACCTAGTTCTTACATTAGCTTTAGCCGTAACTTTAGTGCTAACCTAACATAAAACGTATCCTAATCAGAGCCCTAATACTAGCTTTAACACTAACAATAACCGTAACCCTAGCCATAACTGTTTCCCTAAATCTAACACCAACCCTAACCCTTACAATAACCCAAAACCTAATGCAAACCCTAGCCCTAATCCTAAAAATAACCATATCTCTAACCCGGAGCTCTAATCCTATCCATTACCTTAACCATAACCTTAACCCTAATGCTAACCCTAGGATAACCCTAACCCTATTCCTAACCTTAAACCTATCCATTACACTAAAACTAACCTGAACCCTAAACCATAAACCTAATCCTAAACCTAACCCTAACACTAATTTGAGCCTTAAATTTAAACTTTAGCCTAATCCAAACTGGAACCATGTTCCTTACCCTAATAATGCCCCTAGCTGTAAACATTACCCTAAACTTAACCTAACCCTTACAGTGTACCTAGCCATAATTTTGACCATAAATCTATCTCTAACCAAAATCCTAGACCTGACATTAGTCCTAGCACTAATGAAGACCTAACCTTAACACAAACCGTAGTCCTAAACTTAGACTTAATCCTGACCCTAACCCTAACACTAGCCCTAACCTTAATTTTAACTCTCACCCTAGTTCTAAACCTAGGTATAACATCATGCCTAACCATTACCATAACCCTAACCCTAGCCCTAAACCTAGGCTTAGCCTTAATACTAACCCTAGCTCTAATCCTAGCCCTGATAAAGCCATAAGCCTAACCCTACCAAACCCTTACCCTAAGACTAACTCTAACTTTCACCCTAACCCTTTCCCTAGTTCTAAAACTATTCCTTCGGATAATCCAAACCCTAGCCCTAACCCTAGCCATTACATGAATTTAACCCTAATTCTAAATCTAACCCTAATCATAAGCCTAAACCATACACTAAAATGAGCTCTGACCCTAAAGCTAAATTGAAAACTAGCCCTAACCCTATACCTAGCCCTCAAGCAAAGCCGAGCCATGGCACTGACCCTAACCCTTAACCTAAACCAAATCCTAACTCTACACCTAGCCCTAACCCTAGTCCTAATTCAAGTCCTAACCCTAACTCTAGAACTAATACTAACCCTGACTCGGACACTAACACTGATCCTAGCTGTACAATCAACCTATCCCTAAACCTAACCCTATCACTAGACCTTGCACTAAACCTAACCCTAAAACGAGCCTTAAATGAAATACTAGTTCTTACATTAGCCATTGCCCTTAACCTAACACAAACCTAGCCCTAATCCAAAGCCTAACACTAGCTTTAACCCTAACCATAACCCTGGCCCTAACCCTAATCCTATCCCTAGTTCTAACCCTAGCTCTAAACCTATCCCTTACCCTAAGCCAAACCCTCACCCTATTGCTACCCTAGTCCTAACCCTAATCCTATGCCTGCCCCAAACTCTAACTTTATTACTAGTCCTATCCCTAGTCTTCATTCTAGATCTGAAATTAACCCAAACCCTAATCCTAACCTTTAAACTTATTCTGAATCTAACACTAAGCCTATGTTTAAACCTGACCCTAACCCTTATCTGAAACCTAATTCTAGCCCTACGAGTAACCCTATACTTAAACCTAACACTAACACTAGACCTAGACCTAGACCTACACCTAATTCTAAATATAGCCCTAGCCCTAGCCCTAGCCCTAACAATAACTCTTAACCTAACCCAAACACTAACCCTACACCTAGAACTAACCCTAGTCCTCATTCTGAACCTAACCCTAAACATTATCCTAACCTGAACTCTGACACTTACCCTAAAAAAAACCTTAGCTCTAAACCTTATCCTAACCCAAAAACTAACCCTAACACTAGATGAACTGTAAATCTAGCAATAACCATAACTCTAGCTCTTAAATTACAAATACAACTAACACTAGCCCTAAACCTCACACAAAACCTAGCCCTATTTGTAGCCCTAAACCTAATCCTAAGCATAACTCTAACCCTAAACCTAGCCCTAACCCTAACCCTAACCCTCATCCTAGACGTAACCCTAGCTCAAAAACTTAACCTTACCCTAAACACAACCCTAGCCTAAAACCAAAACCTCACCCTTACCCCAACCTTAATCCTAACCATAACCTAGCCCAAAACCTAGCACTAACTCTATCCATTACCCTAACCATAACCCTAAACCTAATGCTAACCCTAGCCCTAACCTTAATCCTAATCCTACCCTAGCCCTGACTGTAAGCCTAACCCTCACTCCAGCCCTATTCCTAGCTCAATCCCTAACCCTTAAACTTAAGCTAACCCTAACACTAACTGAAGGCCTAACCCTAACCCTAATCCTAGCCTTAATCCTAGTGTTAACCCTAGCCATAACCCTAGCTCAAACCCTACCCATTAACCTAATCCTAAACTTAACCCTAATGATAACACTAGACTTAAAGATAAACCTACCCTAACCCTAAACATAAATCTAACCCTAGAACTAACAGTGAACCTAACCCTAATCCTAACCCTAAGCTAGATCAAATTCTATCCCTAACCCTAAATCTAACCCTATCTCTAACCTGACATCTAAAGCTATTACCCTAAACCTAATGATAACCCTAGTTGTAACTCTAAAACTAACCCTAACATTAACCCAAACCCTATGCCTAACGTTGACCCTTATTCTTACTCCAACACTAAACGTAGGTTTAAACCTGACCCTGACCCTTATCCTAAACCTAACACTAGCCCTACCATAAACCATGACCATAACCCTAGACCTAACCCTAAATTAACCTTAGCCCTTGCACTAACCCTAGCTCAAACCCTAAACCATACCCAAAAACTAATCCTAACTCTAACCCTCGTGCTAACCCTGACCCTAACACTAACTCTAGCCATAATACTAATCATAGCCCTAGCCCTAACCCTGTATATTACCCTAACAATACCATAACGCTAATGCTAACCCTAGGCCTAACCCTAAACCTATCACAAACCAAAACTGTATCCATTACTCTAAACCTAACCTGAATCCTAAACCTAACCCTATCCATTACCCTGACCCTAACTCTAACCTTAATGCTAACTTGAGCCCTAAACCTAAACCTTAACCTAACCCAAACCTGAAGCCTGACCATGACCCTAATAATATGCTTACTCTAAACCTGACCATTTCCCTAAACGTAACACTTAATTTTGACCTAGCCATAAACCTAACCCTAGGACTATCCCTAACTGTAAACCTAGACCTCACATTAGCACAAGACCTAATTACTGCCCTAAACCTAACAAAAAAACTAGCCCTAATCCTAGCATTAAACCTAGCCTTAATCCTTACCCAAACCAAAACCATAGACCTAACCCTAAAGCTAATCATAAAACTAGCCCTAACCCTAACCATAGCACTAAAACAAAACAGAGCAACAGGCCTAACACCCAACCTTAACTTAAACCAAACACTAGCACTATACCTAGAAATAACCCTAGCCCTAATTTGAGTCCAAATACTCACCATAAAAATAAACCTGACCCTGACTCATATCCTAACACTCAACCTAGCTCTAAACAGCACCCTAAACTCTAGCTATAAATATCAATCTAACTTTAAACCTAAATCTACCACTTGTCTTTCCCCTAACCCTAACCCTAAAACTAACCCTAATTGTAACCCTAGTTCTTATATTAGTCATTTCCCTAACACTACCCTTAAACCTCACACAAAAACTAGCCCTAATCTGAGCCCTAAACCTATCTTTAACCCTAACCATAACCCTAACCCTATCCCTAAACGTATCTCTAAACCTATCCCTTATCCTAAGCAAAACCCTAAACCTAGTGGTAACCCTAGACCTATCCCTAATTCTTAGGCTAACCAAATATTAACCCTATTAATAGTCCTAACCCTAGATCTCATTCTAGATATAAACCTATCCAAAACCCTAAACATAACCCTGATCCTTATTCTGACCATAACACAAATCCAAGGTCTAAACCTGACCCTAGCCCTAAAGAAAACCCCAACACTAGCCCTACTGGTAACCTTATACCTAAACCTATCCCTACCAAAAGCACTAGATCTAAACCTAATTCTAAATCTCGCTTAACTCTAGCTCTAGACCTATACAAAAGCCTAGCCATAGCCCTAACAATAACCCTTAACATAACCCAAACACTAACTCTACCCCTAGACCAAAAACTAGTCCTAATTCTGGCTTTAACCCTAACTTTAACTCTAACCTGAACACTGACCATGCCTTTAACACTAAACGTACCTCTAAACCTGACCCTAACAAAAACACACAACCTAATTCTAGACCCAGCCAAAACTCAAACACTAAAACAAGCCCTAACCATAACCCTGGCTCTTACATTACCCATAGCCCTAACCCTAGGCCTAAACCTAACACTAAACATAGAACTAATCTGAGGCCTAAACCTAGCCCTAAGCATAACACTAACCCTAACCCTGGCCCTAACTGAACCCTAGGCCTCACCTTAGTCTTAACCGTAGCTCAAAGCTTAAACCTTACCCTAAACATAAATGTAGACCTATCACTAACTGTAACCCTAACACTAGCTCTAATCCTAAGCTCAACCCTAGCACTAAACCTAGCTCTAAACCTACCCATTACCATAACCCTAAACTTATTGATAATCCTAGCCCAAACCCTAACTCTAAACCTATCTCTAATCAGAAAACTGACCCTAGACATAACCCTAAATTTAGCACTTGGCATAGACCTAAATCTAGCTCAAAACCTAAACCTAACCATAAACCTAAGCATAACCATAGCCCTAATCCTAACCCTAATTCAATATCTAACCCAACCCTATACCTAACCCTATCCATTACCCTAACCCTAAACCTAAGCTTAATGATAACCCTAGCCCTAACCCTAACATTATCCCTATCATAATCCTATCCCTACACCTTACCCTAAAACTATCCCTCTCCCTAGCACTAACCCTAGCTCAAAATCTAACCCTTATACTAACCATAACCCTAAAACTAACCCTAGTTCTAAACCTAACCCTAACCATAACTCAAGACCTATTTCTAACCATAACCCTGGTTATAACCTAAGCTCTAATCTGATCCATTACCATACATATAACCCTTACCCTAATGCTAACCCTAACCCTAACCCTAACCCTATTGCTAACGCTAACCCTATCAATTACCCTAAACCTAACCTGAACCATAAACAAAGCCTATAATTACCCTACTCTAACCCTAATGTGAATTTGAGCCCTAAACCTAAATCCTAACCTAAACCAAACCCTAAATTTGAACCTAAATCTAATAATTCCCCTAAGCTCTAAACCTGACCTTTACCCTAAGCCTAAACCTTACACTACACGTAGCCATAAACCTAACCATAAAACTATCTTTAACCATAACCCTAGACCTGATATTAACCCTAGCCCTAATCCAAGCCTTAATCATAACCCTAAACCTAAGCCAAGTCGTAACCCTACTCTAACCCTCATCCTACCTCTAAACCTAGCTATAATGCCATCCCTTATCTTAAAAATAACCCTAACCCTATCGCTAGTCCTAAACTGAACACTAACCATAGCCTTAACCTTAGCCTTAATTTAACCCTATCCCAAACCTTAAACCTAATCCAGGCCCTAGGAAAAACTTTAACTCACACTAGCCCTATTTCCTAGTTCTAACCCTATCCCTTACCGTAACTTTAACCCTAGCCCTAAACCAAGCCCTCATTCTGGTTCTAACATTATCCCAAACCTTAACCCTAACCTGATCATATTCTGACCATAAGGTTAGGTCTAAACCTAACCCTAACCCTAGACCAAACCCTAGCACTAGCCCTACCAGTAACATTATACTAAACTGGACTCTAACACAAGCAGTAGCCTGACCCTAAATCTAGCCTTAATTCGAGCCCTAGACTTAAACAAAAACTTAGCCCTAGCCCTAACAATAACCCTTAACCTAATGCAAAGACTAACCTTACCCCTAGACATAAATCTACTCCTAATTCTGACTTTAACCTTAACCCTAACTCTAACCTGAACACTGACCCTGCATTTAGCACTAATCTATCTCTAAATCTGACCCTAAGTGAAAGCCTAAACCTAACACTAGACCTAGCCATAACCCTAACCCTACAACTACCCTAATCATAATCCTTGCTCTTACATTACCAATACCCCTCACTCTATGCCTTAAACACACACAAAACCTAGAGCGAATCCTAGGCCAAAACCTAGCCCTAAGCATAACCCTAACCCCAACACTAGCCCTAATACTAACCCTAACTGTAGCCTTATTCCTAAACCTTACTCAATGACTAAACCTTACCCTAAATATAAATTTAGACCTTTCCCTAATTCAAACCCTAACCCTAAACTTAACCCTATCCCTAAACCTAGCTCTGAAACTACACATTACCTAAACCCTAACCCTGACCCTATTGATAATCCTAGACATAATCCTAACCCTAACCCTAACCAGAAAACTAACCCTAGACCTAACACTAAACCTAACACTTGCCATAGGCCTAACCCTAGCTCAAACCCAAACCTATACCAGAAACCTAAACATAACCATGCTTTAACCTTAACCCTAAAACTAAATCTAACCCTAACCCTAAACCTAAACCTACATGTAATCATATGCATTCCCCTACCCTTATCCTAACCCTAATGATAAAGCTAGTCCTAACCGTAACCCTAAACCTACCGTAATCCTATCCCTAGTCCTAATGCTGAACCTAAACCTAAACTTACCTCTATCCCTTGCTCTATCTCAAACTATAACCCTTACCCTACACAAACCCTAGCCCTAATTATAACCATAGCCCAAACCCTAGCTCTATTTCTATCCATTACCCTAACCATATCCATAAACCTAATGCTAACCCTAGCCCTATCCCCAACACTACCTCTCTCCCTAGCTCTGATTCTAACTTGTACTCTCAACCTAGCCCTAACAATTACTCAATCCCTGACCCTTACCCTTAACATAACCATAAGAAAACCTTAAGCCGAACACTAACCCTAACCCTAGCACTAACCCTAATACTAACCCTAAACATATACCTAACCCTAAACCTAACCCTAGCCTTAGTGCTAACCCTAGCCTATACCCTAACCCGTATCCTAAACTTAACCCTAACTCTAACCCTAGACTTAACTCTAACCCTAACCCTAACTCTAGCCCTAATCCTAAACATAACCCTAGCCCTAATCCTAGCTCTAAACCTATCCATTACCCTAAAAATAACCATAAACCTAATGCTAACCTTTAGGCCTAACCCTAACCCTGTCAATTAACCTAAACCTAATCTGAAACAAAAACCTAACCTGAAGCCTAAACATAACCCTATTCATTACACTAACCCTAACTCTATCCCTAATGCTAATTTGAGCCCTAACCCTAAACCTCAAGCTAACCCAAACCCCAAACCTGACCTAACCATTATAATACCCCTAGGTCTAAACCTGAACTTTACCCTAAACCTATCTCTGAAACTAGACCTAGCCATAAATGTTACCCAGAAACTATCTTTAATCGTAACCCTAGAACTGATATTAGGCCTAGCCCTAATTCTTGCCATAACTCTAACACAAACGCTAACCCTCATACTAGCCCTAAACCTAGCCTTGATCCTAACCCAAACCTTAACTCTAGCCCTATCCCTAATTTTATCCCTCATTCTATTTCTGAATCTAGCTATAACTCCATCCCTTCCCCTAAATCTAACCCTAAGTCTAACCCTAGATATAACAGTTACACTAATCCTAAACCTGATCCTAGCCCTAATTTAGCCCTAATTCTATCCCTAACACTAGCACTAAGACTAACTCTAACTGTCGCCCTAGCCCTATTCCTAGTTCTAACCCTATCCCTTACTGTAACCCTAAACTTGCTCTAACCTTAACCCTAACCCTAGCCTTAACACTAACCCTACATCTAACCATAACTCTGAATCTAACCCTAACCCTAAGCCCTAACACTAATGAAATTGGAAAACTAGCCCTAATCTAGTCCTAGCCCTAAAACAAAACCAAGCCATAGCCCTAACTCTAACCCTTAACCTAAACCAAACCTAACCCCACACCTAGCCCTAATCCTAACCATAATTCCAGTCCTACCCTAACCATAAAACTAACCTTGATCCTGACTCTGACCCTAACACTAACTCTAGCTCTCAGATCACCCTAAAATATATCTAACCCTGACTACACCTACCTCTAACCCTAACCCTAAAAGTAGCCCTAATCATAACCCTAGTTCTTACATTAGTTGTAGCGCTAATCCTAGCCCTAACCTAATACAAAACCTAGCATGAATCTGAACTGTACACCTTGTTTTACACGTAACCCTAACCAGAGCCCTAACCATTACCCTAAATCTAACCCCAACACTAAAACTTGCCCTAAACCTAAACATAATCCTAGCCTTAATCCTAACCATAACCCTAGACCTAACCCTAGCTCTAACCCTATCCATTACCCTAACCATAACCGTAACCCTAATGCTAACCCTTGGGTAACCCTAACCCTATCTCTAACCCTAACTTTATCTATTACCCTAAACCTATTCTGAAACTTAAACCTAACCATAAACATTACCCTAACCTTAACCCTAACCCTAACGCTAATGAGAGCCCTGATCTTAAACCTTAACCTAACCCAAGCCTTAACCACAACTGTGATCCTAATAATAACCTGTATGTAAAACTGACCCTAACCCTCAACCTATACTTAAACTATAACTATCCATAAACCTAACCATAAAACTAACCCTAACCATAAACCTAGACCTGACTTTAACCCCAGCACTAAACCTAACCCTAATCCTAACAAAAAATCTAGCCCTAAACCTAGCCCTCATCCTAGCCCTAAACCTAGCCTTAATCCTAACCCTTACTGTAACCCTAACTCTAACCCTAGACCTAACCCTATTTTGACCCTCACCCAAATCCTAGCTATAATATCATGTCTTACACTAATCCTAACTCTTACCCTAGCCCTAAACGTAAGCCTAGTCCTAACACTTATCCTTGTGCTAATACTAGCACAAATTTAGTCCTATACCCAACCATAAATGTAATCCTAACCCTAACTCTCACCCTAGCACTAACCCTAGTTCTAAATCTATCTTTTACCATAACACAAACCCTAGCCCTAAACAAACCCAACCCCATTCCTAATTTTGCCCTAGTCCTAAACCTGGACCTAACCCTAACCCTAAAAGGAAACCTAACACTAAACCTAAACCTCACCTAACACTAGCCCTAACCCTAATGCTAATTGGAAGACTAGCCCTAACCCTAGCCCGACCACTCAAACAAAACCGAGTCATAGGCATAAATCTAATACTTAAATTAAACTAAAACCTTAGTTTATACATAGCCCTAACCATAGCCCTAATTTGAGTCCTAACCAAACTCTAGAACTTAACCTGACGCTGACTCAGACCCTAACAATAACCCTAGTTCTAAACATCACACTAACACTAAACTTAACACGAACACAAGACCTAGCCCAAATCTCAACCCTAAAACTAGCTCTAATCATAATGTCAGTTCATATATTAGCCATATTCCTGTGCTAGCAGAAAAGCTGGCTCTAATCTGAGATGTAAACCTAGCTTAAAACCTAACCCTAACCTTAAATTAGACCTATCCCTAACCCTAACACTAGCTCTAACCCTAGCTATAACCCTATCCCGTACCCTAAGCAAAACCCTCACCCTAATGCTACTCTAGTCCTAAACCTAATCCTTAGCCTACCTCAAACCATAACTCTATTACTACTCCTAAATCTAGCCCTCATTCTAGATCTAACCATAACCCAAACCTAACCCTAACCCTGACCTTTATTCTGATCCTAACTCTAACCCTAGGTTTCAACCTGACCCTAACCCTAAATTGAACCCTAACACAGGACCTATGGGTAACCCTATACCTAAACCTAACCCTAACACTCGAACTAGACTAAAACCTAATCCTAAATGTAGCAATAAATCTAGCACTAGACCTAAACAAAAACCTGGCCTTAGCCCTCAAAACAACCCTTAACCTAACCCAAACATTACCTCTACCCCTAGATCTAAACCTAGTCCTAATTCTGGCCATATTACCCTAACCCAAACACAGACCCTTTCTGTAAAACAAATCACAGCTCTAAACTTTATGCTTATCCAAAATCTAGCCATAACCCTAACACTAGACCTAGCCATAACCCTAAATCTAGGTCTTACATTACCTATAGCCCTAACGTTAACTGTAAACCTCACAGAAAACCTAGCCGTAACACTAGCCCTAAGCATAAACCTAACTTTAAACCTAGACCTAACCCTAACCCTTACCCTTGCCCTAACCATAACCCTAGCTCAAACACTAACCCTTACCCAAAACATAACACTAGCCCTAACACTAACACTAACCTTAGTCCTAATCCTAGCCATAACCAAGGCCAAACCCTAGCTCTAACTCTATCCATTACCCTAAACATAACCCTAACCCTAATGCTAACCCTAGCTCTAAACTTAACCCTAACCCTAAACCTAGACATCACACTAATCCTAACCATCACCCTAGACCTAACCATAGCTCAAACCCTAACACGTGTCCTAAACCTAACCCTAACACTAACCCTAGGCTTAACCCTAACCCTAGCCCTAGCCCTAATCCTAACCATAAACCTAGCCCTAAACCTATCCATTACCCTAAATATAAACCTAACCCAAAAGCTAACCCTAGGCCTAACTCTAAAACTATCTCTAACACTAACCCTATCCGTTACTTAAACCTAACTTGAACACTAAACTTAATTCTATTAATTAGTCCAGCCCAATCCCTAACCCTAAACCATAACCTAAACCAAACCCTAAACAAGACACTGACCCTAATAATACACCTAGATTGAAACTGGACCCATTGCAGAAACCTAACCCTTGCAGTATAACTAGCCATAAACCTAACCTTAACACTCTTTCTAAACGTAACCCTAGAACTGACAATAGCCATAGACATAATTCTTGTCCTAAACCTAACACAAACCCAAGCCCTCATCCCAGCCCTAAACCTAGCCTTAATCCTAATTCTAACTCAAACCCTAGCCCAATCTCTAATTTCAACCCCAGCCCTAGTTATGAACCTAGTTATAACCTCATCCCATCCCCTAACCCTAACCTAACCCTAACACAAACACTAACCCTAACCCTAGCCTTAACCCTAGGCCTAACCCTTACACTAACACTAGCTCTAATCCTAGACCTATTTAGTGGTAACCGTAATCCTAACTCTAACGTTACCCCTACGACTAACTCTAACTCTTTCTCTAGACCTATTTCTAGTACTAATTCTATTGATTACCATAATCCTAACACTAGCCCTAACTTAACCCCTAATCCTAGCTCAAGGCCTAACCCTAGATCTAAACATAAGTCTAAATATAACCCTAACACTAAGCCTAAAGCTCACACTACAACTAACCCTAACACTATCACTAATCCTTAAACTAGCCCTAAACATAGCCCTAGCTCTAAAACAAAACTGAGCCATAGCCTTAACCCTAAACCTAACTTAACGCTAAACCTAGACCTGACATTAGCCCTAGCCCTAATTCTCACCATAACCTTAACACAAAACCTAACCCTACAACTACCCTTAACCCTAGCCCTAATTCGAGTGTTATCACTAACCCTAGAACTAACACTGACCCTGACTCTGACCCTAAAACTCAACCTATCTCAAAGCATCACCCTAATACTTAACCTAACCATAACACTAGACCTAGCCCTAACCGTAACCCTAAAGCCCTAAACATAATCCTAGTTCTTACGTTAGCCATAGCCCTACCCTAGCCCTAACCTAATCTAAAACCTAGCTCTATCCCTAAACCTAACACTACGTTTAACCCTAACCCTAACTCTAAACCTAATTCTAACCCTAGCCTTAATCCTAACCATAACCCTAGCCCTAAATCTACCTCTAATCCTATCCATTCCCTTAACCCTAATTCTAACCATAATACTAATCCTAGGATAACCCTAACTCTATTCATAACCCTAACCCTATCCATTACCCTAAAACTAACCTGAATCCTAAACCTAACCATATCCATTATCCTAACCCTAAACACAATCCTAATGCTAATTTGAGCCATAACCCTAAACCATAACATAAAAATTCCTAACCGTGACCTTGATGCTAAAAGTACCCCTATCACTATAAGAGACCCTAACCCTCAAGCTAACCATTACACTATACATAGCCAGAAACCTAACCCTGAAACTATCTCTAACCATAACCCTAGACCTGACATTAGCCTTCACTCTAATGCTAGTCCTTATGCTAAATAAATAAATAAATAAATAAATAAACATAGCCCTAAACCTGGCCCTAAACCTAGCCTTAATCCTAACCCTAACACTAACACTAGGCCTAACCCTAAAGTGAACCCTCGCCCTGGCCTTTAACCTAGCTATAATATCATACCATACCCTAACCCTAATTCTAACCCTAGCCCTCAACCAAGGCCTAGCCCTAATACTAACCCTAGCTCCAATTCTAGACCTAATTTAGACCTAACCCTAAACCTAATCATATCCCTAGCCCTAAGACTAACTCTAACTCTCACCGTAGCTCTATCTTTTAGAATAACCCAAAGCCTAGTCCTAACCCTAGCCCCAAACTTTGCCCTAGCCCTAAACCTAAATGTAACCCTAACTTTAAATCTAACCTAAACTTAAACCTATACCTCACCCTAACACTAGCCCTAAAACTAATGCTAATTTGAAAACTAGCCATAACCCAAGTCATAGCATTCAAGCAAAACTGAGCTAAAGCTCTAATCCTAACCCTTAACCTAAACCAAACCCTAACACTATGCCTGTCCCTTACTCTAGCCATAATTCGAGTCCTAAACCTATTCATGCAACTAATAATGACCCAGACTCTGATCCTACAACTAATCCTAACTCTAAACATCACCCTAACCCTAACATAACCCGAACACAAAACCTAGCCCTAACCTTTAACCTAAAACTAGCCTTAATCATAATGCCAGGTCTTACATTAGCAATAGCCCTAACCCTAATACAAAACCTAGCCTTAATCTGAACCCTAACCTAGCTTTAACCCTAACCCTAGCCCTAACCCTAACCCAAACTCTAATCCTATACCTTATCCTAATCCAAACCCTCACCCTAATGCTACCCTAGTACTAACCCTAATCTTTAGCCTACCCCAAACCCTAAATCTGTTACTAGTCCTAACCCTAGGCCTCATTCTACTTCTAACACTAACCTAAAACCTAAGCATATCCCTGACCCTTATTCTGACCCTAACACTAACCCTAGGACTAAGTCTGACCCCAACACTAAACCAAACACTAATACCGGCCCTATCGGTAAACCTATACCTAAACCTAACCATAACATTAGCACTAGACCTAAACTTAATCCTAAGTATAGCCATAACTCTAGCCCTAGCCCTAAATAAAAACCTAGCCCTAGCAATAACAATAACCATTAGCCTAACACAAAGACTAACAATACCCCAAGACCTAACACTAGTGAAATTGTAGCCCTAACCCTAAATCCAATGCTAACCCGAACACTGACACTTACCCTAACACAAACCGTAGTTCCAAACTTTATCCTAACCCAAAACCTATGCCTAACACTAGACCCTAACGTTAAATCTAGCCATAAACATAATCCTAGCTCTTACCTTACCCATAGTCCTAACACTAGCCATAAATCTTTTCCCAAACCTAGCCCTAAACATAGCACTAAAACTAGCTGTAAACATAACCCTAACCCTAACCCTAACCCTAACCCTAGCCCTAACCCTCAGGCTTGCCCTAGCCCAAACCCTAGCTCAAACTCTAACCCTTACTATAAACGTAACCCTAATCCTAACCCTAACCATAGCACAAATCCTACCTCAAATTCTACTTATTACTTTAAACATAACCCTAACACTATTGCTAACACTAGCCCTAACTCTAACCCAAATCTAACCATAGCCCTGACTCTAACCGTAAACCTCGACCTAGCCCTAACCATAAACACTTAACCTAAACCTAACCCTAACACTAAACCAAGGACTATCCTTAATCCTAGTCTTAATCCTAACCTTAACCCAATCCCTAACACTAGCACTAACTCTATCCATTACCCTACACATAAGCCTATTCCAAATGCTAACCCTAGGCCTAAACCTAACACTACCCCTAAACCTTAACCTATACATTACCTATACCTAACCTGAACCCTAAACCTAACCCTATTCATTACTCTAATGCTAACCCTAATGCTAATTTGAGCCCTAACCCTATACTTTAACCTAAAGCAAATCCTAACCTGGATTCTGACCCCAATAAAATAACCAGCTCTAAACCTGACCCTTACCCTAAACTTAACCCTTACACTAGACCTAGCCATAAACCTAACCCTAACCATAACCCTAGACCTGACAATAGTCCTAGCCCTAATTCTAGCCCTTATCCTAACACAAAACCTAGCCCTCATCCTTGCCCTAAAACTAGACTTAATTCTAATCAAACCCTTACCCTGGCTCTATCTCTAATTTTAACTCTCGATCTAGCCCTGAACCTAGCCATAACCCCATCACATCCCCTAAAACTAACCCTAATCCTAACATTTACACAAATCCTAACCCCAGCCTTAACAATACGCCTAAACTAACACTAACCATAGCACAAATCCTAGCCCTAATTTATCCCAAAACCTAACCCTACCCCTAACCCTAGCCCTAAGACTCACTCTCACCCTCTCCCTATTTCTACTTCTATCCCTTACCCTAAGCCAAACCCTATCCATAATGCTAACCCTAGTCCTAATCCCAATCTTTAGCCTAATCCAAACCCTAACCCTATCACTAGTCCTAACCCTAGCACTCATTCTAGCTCTAAACCTAACACCAAACCTAACCGTAAACTTCACTCTTATTCTGACACTAACACTAAGTATAGGACTAAACCTGACCTTAACCCTAAACGAAACCGTGAAACAAGCCCTATAGTAACCTTATACCTAAACCTAACCCCAACACTAGCCCTAGACCTAAACCAAATCCTTAATCTAGTGATAACTCTGGCCCTAGAGCTAAACAAAAACTTAGTCCTAGCCCTAACAATAATCCTTAACCTAAGCCAAATATTAACCCTACCCCTAAACCTAACCTTGTCCTAATTCTGGCTTTCACCCTAACCCTAACACTAACTGAACACTGACTCTGCCTTTAACAGTAAAACTTTCTCTAAACCTGAGCCTAACCAACATCTGAACCTAACACTAGACCTAGCCATAACCCTAACCCTAAAACTAGCCCTAATCATAACCCTAGATCTTATATTACCCATAGCCCTAACCTTAGGCCTAAACCTAACACAAAACCTAGATCTTATCCTAGACCTAAACCTAGCCTTAGACATAACGCTAACACAAACCTCAGCCCTAACCCTAACCTAACCCTCACCTTAGTCCTAACCCTAACCTAACCCTCACCTTAGTCCTAACCCTGTTCAAAACCTAACTCTTACCCTAAGTATAAACCTACAACTATCCCTAAATCTGACCCTAAACCTATCCCTAATCCTAACCTTAAATCTAGCACTAAACCTAGCTCTAAAGATACCCATTACCAGGCTGGGGATGTGGCTGAAGCAGTAGCATGCTCACCTGGCATGCGTGCGGCCCAGTTTCGATCCTCAGCACCACATACAAACAAAGATGTTGTGCCCGCTGAAAACTGAAAAATAAATATTGAAATTCTCTCTCTCTCTCTCTCACTCTCTCTCTCTCTCTTAAAAAAAGATACCCATTACCGTAAACATAACCCTAACTCTACTGATAACCCTAGGCCTAACGATAACTCTAAACCTAATCAGAAAACTAATCCTAGACCTAACATTAAACCTCACTCTCACCATAGACCTAACCCTAGCTCAAACCCTAATCTTTAACATAAACCTAACCATAACCATAGCCTTAACCCTAAGCCTAAACCTCAATCTAACTCTAACCATAATCCCAAACCTACATCTAATTGTATCCATTACCCTAACCCTAACACTACACCTAATGATGACCGTAGCCCTAATCCTAACCCTAACCCTAACTGTATTGCAATCTTATCCCTAGACCTAACCCTGAACCTAACCCTTGACCTAGCATTAAACCTAGCTCAAAATCCAACCCTTACACTTAACATAACCTTAACCCTAACCCTAGATCTAACCCTAACCCTCACTCAAGATCTATTTCTAACCATAACCCTAGCCCTAACCTTAGCTCTAACCCTATCCATTATCCTAACCATAACCCTTACTCTAATGCAAACTCTAGACCTCACCCTAATCCTATCCCTAACCCTAACCTTATCAATTATCCCAAACCTAAACTGAACACTAAACAAAACCTATCATTACCCTAACCCTGACCCTAAAGCTAATTAGAGCCCTAACTCTAAACCCTAACCTCAAACAAACTCTGACTCTGAACCTTACCCTAATAATTCCTCTAGCTCTAAACCTGGCCCTTACCCTAAACCTAACCCTTAGACCTAGCCATAAAACATTCTAAATCTATCCCCAACTGTAACCCTAGACCTGTCATAGCACTATCCCTAATCCTAGCCCTAAACCTAACACAAGCCTAGCCCTTATTCTAGCCCTAAACCTAGCCATAATCCTAACCCTAACCCTAACCTTAGGCCTAACCCTAACACTAACCCTAGCCCTAATCTTAGCCCTAATATAGGCCTATCCCTAACCCTAGCCCTAAGACTAACTCTAACTCTCATGCTAGCTCCATCTCTAGTTCTAACCCTATCCCTTACTGGAAAAATAATCCTAGGCCTAATGCTAGTCCTATCCTTAGCCCTAGATCTAACCTAGATATAAATCTAACTCTAAATCTAACTTTAACCCTAAGCCTAAATCTAAACTTAACACTAGACCTAACCCTGATGTTAATCCTAAAACTATCCCTAATCTTACCTCTAGCCTTATGACAAAACCGAGACATAGCCCTAACCCTAACCCTTAACCTAAACCAAACCCTAAGCCCAACCCTAAACTTAGCTCTAATTTGAGTTTCTAGCTGAACACTAAAACTTACCTTAACCATGAATTTGACCAGAAAACTAACCCTACCTCTAAACATCACCCTAACCCTAAGCCTAAACCTATCACTAGTCTTATAGCAAACCCTAAACCTAAATTTAGCCCTAATTATAATCCTGGTACTTACATTAGGCATAACACTAACCTTAGCACTTTAACACAAACCTATCCCTAATTCAATCCCTAACCCAAGCTTTAACCCTAACACTAAACCTAATCATAGCCCTAATCATAACCTTAACATTATTCCGAACCCTAGTTCTAACCCTATCTATTGCCATAACCATAACCTTAACATTAATGCTAACCCTAGGCCTAAACCTAACCCTATCGCTAAACCTAACCCTATCCATTACCCTAAACCAAACCTAAACCCTAAACCTCACCCTATCATTACCGTAACATTAAACTTAACGTTAATTCGAGCCCAAACTTAAAATTAACCTATCCCAAACCCTAACCCAGATTCTGACCCTAATAAAAGCCCTAGCTCTCAACCTGACCTAAACATAAACATAACCCTTACACTACCTGTGTCCATAAACCTAACCCTAAAACTATCTTTAACCATAACCCTAGACGTGATATTAGCCCTAACCCTAATCCTAACCCTAATGTAAAACAAACTCTCGCCCTCAGCCTAGCCCTAAAACAAGCCTTAATCGTAACCATAACCCTATCCATAGGCCTAACCCTAATTCTAACCCTCACTCTACCTCTAAAACCAGAGGTAATGCCAATCATTACCCTAAACATATCCCTAATCATAAACTAATGCTAGGCCTAAGCTGAACAATAACCATATCCCAAATTCTAGCTCTAATTTAACCTTGTTCCTAACTCTAATCCTAGCCCTAAGATTAACTCTAACTTTTACATTAGCCTTATCCCTAGTTCTAACGTTATCCCTTATCATAACCCTAACCCTAGTCCTAACACTAGCCCTAACCCTAGCCATAAACCTTGCCCTATCTTTATTCCTAGCCATAACCTTAGATCTAACCCTAAGCCTAAATCTAACCCTAACCCTAAGCATAAGCCCTAACCCTAACACTACTCATATATCTAGCCCTAACCCTAAACTTAGCAGTAAATCAAAACCTAGCAATAGCCCTAATACTAAACCTTAACTTAAATCAAATCCTAACACTACACCTAGACCTAACCCTAGCCCTAATTCGAGTCCTAAACTTAACCTTAATACTAACCTTGACTCTGACTCATATCCTAACACTCACCCTAGCTCTAAACACCATCCTAACCTTAAACCAAACACTTACAGTAACCCTAGCCGTAATTCGAGTCCTAAACCTAACCTTAACTAACCCTGACCCTGACTATTAACCTAACACTAACACTAGCTCTAAATACCACCCTGTACTTAAACCTTATCCCAACATAACCCCTAGTCATAAGCCTAAAACTAACCCTAATTGTAACCCTAGTTTTTACATTAGCTGTTACTCTAACCCTAGTGCTAATCCTAACACAAAAACTAGCTCTAATCCGAGCTCTAAACCTAGCTTTAATCCTAACCCTAGCCCTAAGCCAAAATCCTATCCATTACCCTAAGCCAAAACCTAACACTAATGCTAACCCTATTTCTAACCCTAATCCTTAACCTACCTCAAACCCTAGCCCTGTTACTAGTCCTAACCCTAGCCCTCATTCTATCTCTAATCATAACCCAAACCTTAACCCTAACCATGACCCTTATTCTGACCCTAACAGTAATCGTAGGTCTAAACCTGAACCTAATCCTAAACCAAACTCTAACACTAGCCCTATCGGTAATCGTATACCTAAACCTAACCCTAACACTAGCCCTAGACCTTAACCTAATCCTAAATCTAGCCATAACTCTAGCCCTGGACCTAAAGAAAAACCTAGACCTAGCCCTAATAATAACCCTTAGCCTAAGCCAAACACTAACTCTTCCCCTAGACCTAACCCTAATTCTAATTCTGGCTTTAACACTAACCATAATCCTAACCTGAACACTGACCCTGACACTAACATTAACCATAGCTCTAAACATCACCCTAACCCTGAAACTATACCTAGCCCTAACATTAACCCTAAAAGTAGCCCTAATCATAACAAGTTCTTAATTTAGACATAGCCCTAACCTATTGCAAAACCTAAACCCTAAACCTCACCCTATCATTACCCTAATCCTAACCTTAATGCTAATTCGAGCCCTAATGATGAACGTATCCCTAATCCTAACCCTAACCCTAACCCTAACCATAGCCCTAATCTAAGCCCTACCCTATTTAACCCTAAAGCTGACCCTAACCCTAACCATAGCTCTAACCCTAAGCTTAAATCCAACCCTAGACCTAATCCTATGCATAACCCTCACCCTAACCCTAGCTCTAACCCTATCCATTACCCTAAGGATAATTCTAACCTTTATGCTAACCCTAGGTCAAACTCTAATCGTATCCAGATCCCTAACCTTATCTTTTACCCTACACCTAACTTGAACCCTAAACCTAAACCTATCATTAACCTATCACTAAACATAATGCTAATTTGAGCCTTTACCCTAAACATTAACCTAACCTAAACCCTATCCCTGACCCTAGTAATACCCCTAGCTCTAAACCTGAACCTAACCATAAAACTAAGACTTACAATAGACCTAGATATAAACCTAACCCTAAAACTATCCCTAACTGTAATCCTATATATGACATTAGGCCTAGCTCTAATTCTATTCAGAACCCTAACAAGAACCTTAACCCACATCCTATACATAATCCTCGCCTAATCATAACCCTAACCCTAACCCTAATTCTAACTCTCACCCTAGTCCTAAACCTAAGTGTAATCTTATTCCTTAACCTAAACCTAACATTAAACCTAGCCCTAACCCTAGGCCTAAATGTAACACTAACCTTTACAATAATCCCAGACCTAATTTAGCCCTATCCCTAACACTAAACATAACCCTAGCCCGAAGACTAACTACAACTCTTGCCTTAGCCCTATACGTAGTTCTAAACTTTTGCCTTACCATCACCCTCAACCATGCCCTAATCTTAGCCCTAATCCTAGCCTCAGCCATAAAACAAAACCGAGTCATAGCCCTAATCCTAACCCTTAACCTAAACAAAACTTTAACCCCACACCTAGCCCTAACCCTATCCCTATCCATAATTCTAGTCCTAACCCTAACCTGAAAACTAACCCTGAACCTGACTCTGACCATGACAGTAAACCTAGCTCTAAAATCAATGTAACCGTAAATCTACCCCTAACACTAGACGTAGCCTTAACCCTAACCCTATAACTAGCGCTAATCATAACCTTACTTTGTACATTAGCCTTAGTCTTAACCCTAGCCCTAACCAAACCTAGCCTTAATCAGAGTCCTAAACCTAGCTTTACCTTAACTTAAACCTAACAGTAACCCAAACAAAAGCCTAATCCTATACATAACCCTAGCCCTAAACTTAGGTCTAACTCTATCAATTACCCTAATGACAATCCTAACCCTAGGCCTAACCCTAACCCTACCCATTACAATAAACCACAACTAAACCCTGAACCTAACTCTGTCATTACCCTAACCCTAAACCTAATGCCAATTTGAGCCCTAAACTTAAACCCTAACCTAACCCAAACCCTAACCTGGATTCTGACTCTAATAATAACCCTAGCTCTAAACTTGACCCTTACCATAAACCTAACTATTACACTGGACCAAGCCACAAGCCTAACAGTAAGTCAATCAAACTAGTTCTAAACCTTATCCCTTACCGGAACCCTAATCCTAGCTCTAACCCTAGGCCTAACCCAAGACCTTTTCTTAGCCCTAGCCCAACCCTAGATCTAACCTTATATCTGAATATAACCCTAAATCTAAGCCTAAACCTAAACCTAACACTAGCCCTACTATACCCCTAATGCTAATCTTAGAACTAGTCCTAACTCGAGCCCTAGCCCTAATACAAAACCAAGCCATAGCCCTAACACTGACCCTTAACCTAAATCAAAAGTTAACCCTACAACTCGCCATAACCCTAGCCCTAATTTGAGTTTTAAGCTGAAAACTAATACTAACACTGAATCTGACCTAAACCTAAACCTAGGTTTAAACATCACTTTAACCCTAACCCTAAATCAAACACTAGACTTAGCCCTAACCTAGGGCTAAGTTAACTAGCCTTAATCATAACCCTAGTACTTATATTAGACATACATTAACCCTAGCTTTAACTTAACCCAAAACCTAGCCCAAATCTCTGCCCTAACCCTAGCTTTAACCCTAACCCTAATCTTAAACCAAACCCTAGCACTAATCGTAAACATAACCCTAACTGTAAACTTGGCTCTAACCCTATCCATTACCCTAACCATAACCCTAACTCTAATGCTAACCTAGGCTTAAACCTACACCTATCCCTAATTATAACCCTATCCATCACCCTAAAGCTAACCTAAACCTAAACCTAACCCTATCATTACCCTAATTTTAACCCTAATGCTAATTCAAGCCCTAACTTTAAACATTAACCTATCCCAAACACTAATAATTACTCTGACCCTAATAATATCCTTAGCTCTAAACCTGACCCTAACCTTAAACCTACCATTACACAAGATATAGTCATAAACCAAACCCTAATATTATCTTTTACCCTAATGCTGGACCTCAAATTAGCCCTAGCCCTAACCCAAAATATAATCCGAGTTTTAACCCTAATTATAACCCTCACCCTAGCCCTAAACCTACCTATAACCTCATCTTTTACCCTAAACCTAACCATAACCCTAAAGCTAACCCTAACACATCGCCCTAACACTAGGCCCAACAATAACACTAAGCCTAGCACTAATCCTAGCCCTAATTTAGTCCTATCCAAACCCTAACCTTAGCCCTAAGACTAATTCTTGCCCTAGCCCTATCCCTATTTCTATCCTTAGTCCTTGCTCTAATTCTAAATCTAAATCTTAACCTAACTCTAAGTTTAACCAAAACCATCAGCCTAAACCAAACCCTAACTTAGCCCTTACAATAATGCTAATCCTAAAATTTGAACTACCCCTAGCCCTAGTCATAAAACAATACTAAGTCATAGCCCTAACACTAACACTTATCCTAAACCAAATTCTAACCCTACATGTAACCCTAACCCTAACTCTAAAACTAACTCTGAACTTGATGCTGACCCTAACACTAATCCTAACTCTAAATATCACTGTAACCTTAAATTAACCATAGCACAAGACCTAGCTTTAACCCTAACCATAAAACTAGCCCTAATCATAACCCTAGTTCATACATTAGTCATTGTCCTATCTGTAACCCTAACCCTAACACAAATCCTACCCATAAACTAAGCCTTAACCCTAGATTTAACCCAAATCTCAACATTCACACTAGTGCTACCACAAACCCTATCCCTATCCCTAGCTCTAACTCTTTCCCTTACCCAAAGCCAAACCTTAACCCAAATGTGAACCCTAGTACTAACCCTAATCCTTAGCCCAACTGCAACTCGGACCATATTACTACTTCTAATCCTAGCCCTCATTCTAGCTCTAACTCTAACCCTGACCCTTATTCTGACCCTAACACTAACCCTGGGTCTAAACCTGACTCTATCCGTAAAACAAACCCTAACACTAGCCCTACCAGTAATGGTATATCTATACTTAATCCAAACACTAGCCCTGACCGAAAGCTAATCGTAAAAGTAGCTATAACTCTAGCCCTAGACCTAAACAAAAACCTAGCCATAGACCTCACAATAACCCTTAACCTATACCAAACACTAACCCTACACCTAGACCTAAAACTAGTACTAATTCTGGCTATAACCCTAACCCTAACTTTATTCCAAACACTGACCATTTCCCCAACACTAAACCTAGCTCTAAACCTGACCCTAGACCTAACACTAGACATAGCCATAACCCTAACCCTAATACTAGCCCTAAACATAACCCTAGCTCTTACATTACCTATAGTTCTAACACAGCCCTAAACCTAACATAAAACTTAGCAATAATCCTAGGCCTAAACTTATTCCTAAGCATAACCCTAGCCCAAATCATAGCCATAAAACTAACCGTAACACTGTCCCATGCCTTAGTCCTAACCCTAGCTGAAGAAAAACCCTTTCACAAAACATAACCTTAGCCCTATCCTAAACCTAACACTAATCCTAGCTCTAATCCTAATTTTAATCCTAGCACAAACTTAAGCTCTAACCCTATCCATTACCCTAAACCTAACCCTAATTATAACCCTATCAGTAACACTAAACCTAATCTCAAATATAAATGAAACCCTAGACCTAAACCGAAACCTAACCCTTGCAATAGCCATAAGCTTAGCTGAAACATTAAGCCTTATACTAAACCTAACACTAGCCCTAACCCATACCCTAACCCTAATCCTAACCCTACCACTAACATTATCCATTACTATAAAACTAAACCTAACCCTAATTAAAACCTCAGCCATAACCCTAACCCTAAACCAAACCATAACCTTAAACATAACCCTAGACCTAAACTTAAACCTAACCCTCACCCTAGCTCTAACCCTAGCTCAAACACTAACATGTACCCTAACCTAACCATAACCCTAGCCCTAACCCTAACACTTACTCTAACTCTAATACTTACCTTAAACCAAACCCTAACCCTATCCCTAAACCTAAACCCTAATTCTAGATATAATCCAAACCATATCCCAGCCCTGATCCGAGCTCTAAACCTATCCATTACACTAAACATAAACCTAACCCTAACCTTACCATTAAACCTAACACATTCTTTACCCTAAACCTTAACTGAACCCTAAACCTAACCATATGGATTACCTTAATGCTAAACCAAAACTTATCACTAACTCAAGCCTTAACTATAAACTTTAACCTAAACCAAACACTAACCCTGACTCTAACCCTAAAAAAACCCCTAGGTCTAAACCTGAACTTTACCATAAATGTAACTCTTACGCTAGAACTAGGCATAAACTAAACCTAACAATATCCCTAACTGTAACACTAGACCTGACATTAGTCCTAGAACTATCCTAGCCCTAAACCTAAAAAAAAAACCCTAGTCATTATTCTAGCAGTAAACCTAACTTAATCCTAACTTGAACACTAACCCTAGCCATAATCCTAATTCTAACTCTCATACTAGAAAGCTAGCTATAACCCCACCCATTCTCCTAAACTTAACCCTAACTCCAAAGCTAACCCTAACTCTAGCCCTACTCCTAACCTTAAAGCTAACACTAACCCTAGGCGTAATCCTAGCCCTAATTTAGCTGTAAACCTAACCCTAATACTAAGCCTGGAACCAAGTCTAAAATTTACTCTCTTCCTAGCCGTATCCCTAGTTCTAACCCTATCCCTTATCAGAACTCTTACCTTAGCCCTAAACGTAGCCCTAGATCTAACCCTAACTCTAAATCTAACCCTAAACCTAATCCTAACTCTCATCCTAACACTAGCCCTAACTCTAACACTAATACCAAATCTAGCCCTAACACTAGCCATAGCCATAAAAAGAAACCGAGTCATAGCCCTAACACTAACCAACTTAAACCAAACCCTAACCCTACAGCTGGCCCTAACTTTAGCCCTAATTAGAGTCCTAACCCTAACCCTAAAACTAACCCTGACCCTGACTCTGTCCCTAACACTAAAGCTAGATCTAAAAATCACCCTAACCCTAAACCTATGCTTTTCATGCTTCATTGTAGGGCTACATTCACAAGGAACAAACCAGAGAGTTCCCACAGAGAATTGATTGAGTGTGTGAAGATTTAAGCAGCTAACACCAACACTGTTTGTTATCCAGCTCCATTTCCAATTACACATATAAGTAAAGATGAAGTGAAACCTTAAAACACAAACTGTTCCTGACAGCAAACCATGAACCAAGAAGGCCCAAACACGGGGAACATATTAAGGATAGGTAAAAGATGAATCCTGCCTGGTATCAAAGAAATTTGAACAAAACTAACTCTAACTCCAACACTAGTTCTAACCCTAGTCCTAACCGTGACCCTAAACTTAACCCTAACCTGTTTAGAAAACCTTTGATCATAGAAGTCCCAAACTTGGTATGCCTAGTAGGACAAGGTAACAGATGAATCCTTCCCAGTATCACAAAAATCTGATAAAATAATTGTGGGAGGTGTTTCAGTACATGCCTATTTCCCCTATTTTTTCCTAAAGTGCTCTTGGATAATGTTCTTTTCATTGCCATAGCTTTGGAAAACATTCACTAGGAAGAAACCAGAGAGTGCCCACAGAGAACAGATTGAGTGTGTGAAATTCCAAGCAGGTAGCACCAACCCTGTTTGATTACCAGCTCCATTTCCATTTACCCATATAGGACAACTTGAAGTGAAACTTTAAAATACAAACTGTTCCTGACAGTGAACAATTGAAACAAGAAAGCCCCAAACTGAGGAACATAATAAGGCTAGGTAAAAGAGTAATCCTGCCCAGTATCAAAGAAATTTGAACAAAAATAACTCTAAACCTAACACTAATTCTAACTTTAGTCCTACCTCTAACAGTAATTATAAACCTGTCTTGTTTATAGAGCTTTTATCATAGAAGTCCCAAACTTGGGGAACCAAGTGCAGCAAGCTAGCAGATAAATACTGTGAATTATCAAACAAATCTCATCAAATAATTGGGTGGGAGGTAGTTCAGGACGTGCATATTTCCCTGATTTCTCCTAAAGTGCTCTTGGATAAAGTTGTGTTTGCATGCTTGTGCTTAGAGCTACATTCACAAGGAAGAAATCACAGAGTGCCCACAGAGAGCAGATTGAGTGTGTGAAGTTTCAAGCAGCTAGCAACAACCCTGTATTTTTTCCAGCTCCATTTCCATTTACCCATATAGGTTCAAATGAAGTGAAACCTTAAAACTACATACTGTTCCTGACAGCGAAGCCTTGAACCAAGAAGGCCCAAAACTGGTGAACATAGTAAGGATAGGTAAAAGATGACTTCTGACCAATATCAATGAAATTTGAACAAAACTAACTCTAACCCTAACACTTGCTCTAACACTAGCCTTAACACTAACCCTAACCTGTTTAGAGAACTTTTGATCATAGAAGTTCCATACTTGTGGAGACTAGTGGGGAAAGCTAACAGATGAATCCTGTGCAGTATCAAAGGAATCTGACAAAATTATTGGGGGAGGTAGTTCAGTACATGCATATTTTCCTGTTGTCTCCTAAAGTGCTCTCAGATAAAGCTTTTTTTTTTTTTTGCATGTTTCAGATTTGGGATACATTCACAAAGAAGAAATCAGAGAGTACTGACAGGGAATTGATTGAGTATGCGAAGTTGCATGCAGCTAGCAACAACACTGTTTGATTTCAAGCTCCGTTTCCATTTGCCCATAGAGATCAAAATGAAGTGAACCCTTAAAATATACACTGTTCCTTATATTGAACACTTGAACTGAGAAGGTCCAAACTGGAGAACTTACAAGGTAATGAAAGATGAATACTGCCCAGTATCAATAAATTTGAACAAATCTAACTGTAATTCCAATGCTAGATTGACTCTATCCTTATTCATAACCCTAAGCTGTTAGAGAACCTATTATCATAGAAGTCCAAATTTGGACTCTAGTAGATGAATCCTTCACAGCATCAAGAAATATGACCAAATAATTGGGTAAGTATTTCAAATATTTATTTATATTTCCTCTTTCTCCTAAAGTGCTCTCAGATAAACTGTGCTTTGCATGCTTCAGCTTAGGGCTACATTCACAGGAACAACGAGAGAGTGCCCACAGAGAACTGATTGAGTGTGTGAAGTTTCAAGCAGCTAGCACAAACCCTGTTCTGATTACTAGATCCAATTCCATTCACCCATATAGGTCAAAATGAAATGAAACCTGAACATTGAAACTGTTCCTGAAAGCGAACTATTGAACTGAGAAGACCCCAAACTTGCCAAGTATAGTCAAAGCTAGTTAAATGATGAATCCTGCCACAGTATCATAAAAAGTTGAACAAAACTTACTCTAATCCTAACACTAGCTCTAACCTTAGCCCTAATCCTAAACCACATCCTAACCCTAAGTGTACCCTAACCTGTATAGAGAACCTTTGATCATAGAATTCCTACACTTGGGGGATTCTAGTAGGGCAAACTAACAGATGAATCCTGCCAAGTATCAAAACAGTGATCAAATAATTGGGGGAGGGTAATTCAGGACATGCATATTTCCTTATTTT
The DNA here is from genome assembly GCF_021218885.2 of Marmota monax. Taxonomy (NCBI): domain Eukaryota; kingdom Metazoa; phylum Chordata; class Mammalia; order Rodentia; family Sciuridae; genus Marmota; species Marmota monax. Next base: position 313,108 of record NW_026695083.1, read on the forward strand.
ATCCTGAAGTGCTCTTGCATAATGTTCCTTTGCATGTCTTCAGCTTAGAGAAACTTTCACTAGGAAAAAACCAGAGTGCCCACAGAGAAAAGATTGAGTGTGTGAAATTTCAAGCAGCCAGAACCAACACTGTTTGATTTCCAGCTCCATTTCCATTTATTCATATAGGACAATATGAAGTGAAACTTTAAATGCAAACTGTTCCTGATAACAAACCATTGAATTGAGAAGGCCCAAACCAGGGAAAAATAGTAAGGCTGTTGAAAAGAGGAATCCTGTCCATTATCAAAGAAATTTGAACAAAACTAACTCTAACCTAAACACTAGTTCTAACCTAGCCCTAATCCTAATACTAAACTAACCTAAGCCTGTTTTACATAGGCCTTGATCATACTAGTCCCAAATTTGGGAGCCCAGTAGGGCAAGCCAACAGATGAGTGCTGCAGCAGTATCAAAAAAATCTGATAAAATATTTGGAAAAGGTATTTCAGTACATGCATGTATTCCTGTTTTCTCCTAAAGTACTCTTGGATAACTTGTTTTTCCATGCTTCAGCTTAAGGCATTTTCACAAGTAACAAAGCACAACAGGCCCGCAGAGAAGTGATTGAGTGTGTGAAGTTTCAAACAGCTAGTACTAACCAAGTATGATTTACAACTCCATTTTTATTCACATCTATAGACCAGAATGAAGTGAAACCTAAAACTTCAAACTGTTTCTGACAGTGAACTGGCAAACCTTGAAGGCCCAAACTTGGGGATCCTACTAAGGCTAGGAAAAGGATGAGTCCTGTACAGTATCAAAGCAATCCGAGCAAAAAAGTTGAAGCTTGGTCCTAAAGTGCTCACAGATAAAGCTGTTTCTTTCTACTTCAGCTTTTGGCTACTTCCACATGAAACAAATGAGAGAATGTGCACTGAGAACTGATTAAGTGTGTGAAGTTTCAAGCAGCTAGCACAAACCCTGTTTGAGTCCAGCACCATTTCCATTCACACCTATAGGGCAAAAATGAAGTAAAACATGAAAATTAAAACTGCTTTTTAGAGCAACTCCTTTTACCTAGGAGGCCCAAACATGGCAAATATATTAAGAATAGGAAAGAAATGAATTCTTCCAAGTATCAAAAAAGTTGAAAAAACAAACTCTAACCCTAACACTAGCTCTAAACCTTGCCCTAACTCTAACCATAACTGTAACCATAACCTCTTAAGAGAACCTTTGATCATAAAAGCTTCAAACTTGGGGAGAATTGTGGGAAAGCTTATAGATGAATTCTGCACTGTATCAAAGAATCTGACCAAATAATTGGGGCAGGTATTTCACTACATGCATATTGCCCTGTTTTCTCCTAACGTGATCTTGGATAAATTTTTTTGCATGCTTCATCTTATAGCTATTTGCACAAGGAAGAAACCAGAGAGTGTCCAAAGACAACTGATTGAGTATGTGAAGTTTCAACCAGCTAGCACCAAACTTCTGATTTCTAGCTCCTTTTGAATTTACCAATATAGGTCAAAATGAAGTGAGACATTAAAAAACAAACTATTCCCAAAAGCGAACCATTGAACAAAGAAGGCCCAAAACTGGGGCACATAATAAGGTGAGGTAAAAGATTAATCCTTCCCAGTATCAAAGAAATTTGAACAAAACAATCTCTAACCCTAACACTAGCTCTAAAGCTAACCCTAACCCTAATCCTAAACCTAACCCTAACCTGTTTAGAAAATAATTGATCCTTGATATCCCAAATGTGGGGAGTCTATTGGAGCAAGCTAATACATGAATCCTGTGCAGCATCTAAGAAATCTGACCAAATAGTTGGAAGAGATAGTTCAGTACATTCCTATTTTCTGTTTCCCCCTAAAGTACTCTCAGATAAAGTTGCTTTTCATGCTACAGCATAGGGACACATTCACAAGGAACAAACCAGAGAGTGCACAAAGAGAACTGATTTAATGTGTGATATTTCAATCACCTAGCACCAACACTCTTTGATTTGGAGCTCCATTTCCCTTTACCATATAGGTCAAAATGAAGTGAAACCTCAAAATACAAACTGTTACTGTCAGCGAACCATTGAACTTAGAAGGTCCAAACCTGGGGAACATAGTAAGGTTAGATAAAAGGTGAATCCTGCCCAGTATCAAAGAAATTTGTACAAATCTAACTCTAAACCTAATACTAGGTCTAACCCAAGACCTAACCCTGACTATAACCTTATCCCTAACCTATTTAGATAACTTTTGATCACAGATGTTCCAAAGTCATGAAGCCTAGGGGGGCAAGCTAAGAGGTGAATCATGCACAGTATCAAAGAAATCTGACCAAATAATTGCAGTAGGTAGTTTATTACATGCTCATTTCCCTGTTGTCTCCTAAAGTACTCTCAGGTAAAGTTGTCTTTGCATGCTGCTCCTTTGGCCTATATTCAATAGAAAGAAAGCAGAGAGTGCTCGCAGAGAACTAATTGAATGTGTGATGTATCAAGCAGCTAGTACCAACCCTGTTTGATTTCCAGCTTCATTGTCATTCACCTATAGGCCATAATGAAGTGACACCTAAAAATTCAAACTGTTCCTGACAGTAAACTGTTTAACTTAAAGGCCCCAAATTGGGGATCCTACTAAGGCTAGGTAAAGGATGAATCCTGTACAGTATCAAAGTTATTTGACCAAAAACTATTGAAGCTTGCTCCTAAAGCTCTCACAGATGAAGCTATTTCTTTCTATTTCAGCATAGGGCTACTTCCACAAGAAACAAACCAGAAAATGCACACTGAGAACTGATTGAGTGTGTGAAGTTTCAAGCAAACTTTCAAACCAACTCTGTTTGATTTCAACCTCTATTTCCTTTTACCCATACAGGTCAAAGTGAAGTGAAACCTTAAAATACATACTGTTCCTGACAGCGAACCACTGAACCCAGATGGCCCAAGCCTGGGGAGCATAGTAAGATTATGGAAAAGATGAATCCAGCCCAGTATTAAAGAAATTTGAACAAAAATATCTCTAACACTAGCTCTAAACCTAACCTATCCCTAACTGTTACCCTAACACTTACCTGTATGGAAGACCATTGATTCTAGATGTCCCAAACTTGGGGAGCCCAGTTGGACAAGTTAAAGATGAATACTGCACAGTATCAAAGAAATCTGATCAAATCATTGGGAGACTTATTTCAATACATACATATTTCTCTGTTTTTTTTTTCCTGAAACGCTCTCAGATACAGTTGCTTTTGCATGCTTCAGCTTTGGCCTACCTTCCAAAGAAAGAAACAGAAGAGTGCCCACTGAGAACTGATTGTCTGAAGTTTCAACCACCACCTACCAATCCTGTTTGATTTCCAGCTCAATTTTCATTCACATCAATAATCCATAATGAAGGGAAATCTTAAAATAAAAACTGTTCCTTGCTGCAGTCTGGCTGGGCACAAAATAACCGAGCCACCACAAAGCCTTGTATATTCAAACAGGAACTCTTTATTCACCAACTCTCACCAACACTCTACCCACACTTCCAGTGAACACCCTGCCTCCACCCGGCTCCGCGCACCAATTCTATCAGAACCCCGTGAGAACTCAACATAAACTCCAAAGGAGCGGGCACCTGAGGCAGCAGGATATGTCCTAATCCCAGCAGGATCTGCCCTAATCCTGGAGCCACCCTATTCTTAGCAGGACCCACCCTAAACCTGGAGCCCTCCTATTTCCAGCAGGATCCTCCTTAAACCCGGAGCCACCCTAATCCCTGAGCAGGGTCACCTTTCAACCCAAAATGCCATGCGTCATTCCTACTTGGCTATGGCTCTCAGCAGTTCCTGACAGCGAACCATTGAAGCGAGAAGGCCCAAAACTCTGGAGAATAGTAAGAAAAAAAACTAGGGGCCACACTTGAGCTCTCTGTGCAGATGGAAGGCTCAGCTGTGTGGTTGCTCTTGGCTCAGTGGGAAATCTTGGCTATGCATGAGCTCTCAGCACAGACAAAAGTCTCTGCTGCACATGTGCTCTGAGCTCAGATGGAAGTCTTAGCTGTGAGCTCTTGGTGCAGATGGAAGTCTTGGCTGCAGGTTTACTCTTATCTCAGAGAGAAGTATAGGCCTTGCAGGAGCTCTCAGAGCAGAGAATAGGTAGCACAGAACACAGAGGTTTGCTTGCAGGTCACCAGTACAAGCTCTGGACATGGCCACAGGTCACCACAGAAACACCCACCTCACCAAACACCCTACACAGGTAACATATGGAATCCATCTTGGAAAACATTACTCACCATCTATTGGTAGCTGTGGCTACCCCCTCAGTTCTGCGGCTGCTCAGGTACCCGGTTTCCAACTCCCCTACCTCCAGCTTTGATAACTCAAGATTTTTCTCACAAGCTTTTGAGGGGCATAGCTAACAATGAGGAACAGCAACTGTACAGGTACCTGGTTTTTAACTCACAGACTAAGAGTAGGAAGGCTCCAGGTAGAAGCTCAAGCCCTCTCAAACTGGCTACCTCCACCACCCTCAGCATAGAGATTCAAACGAGGAATAGACAACTCCACCTACTGCAAGAAAATAGAGTTCTGAGAGACTTATATTCTTGCTCTTCTCATCCATTCTCCACTACCCTTCCCCCTCTGGTCCTCACAATATCAACATAGTGAAACCAAGAACTTTGCATGAAATTGGACTTTAAGAACTGAATAACAAGAATAGTATAATATGAAGAAATTGCATAGGCTTACCTCACCCCCCTTTGTTTTCTCTTATTTTCATTCTCCCTCCCTTTCTTTCTTTCCTTGTTATTTTTTCTTCTTTTTTATTCCTCCCTCTATCCCACTTTCAACCTCCTAACTTTTACCATTTATACATAGGGTAATTTTATGAATACAGATAAGGAATTTGAAGTTATACATTCTTCCATAAACTATCCCTGTCTATTCATTACAGTTCTCCTCCAATTTGCTAAGATAGATTAATCTCATACCCTAACTCCTTTCCCCCTTAACATAGCATCCTACCGCTGACCTTCAGTTCTCTGTATACCACCAGAAATGGTATGCCTTTTTTGAAACTAATGACTGTATTCTAAATAGTAATTGAAGCCAACATCTGTAGACATAGAGTCTAAATATAAATGCATTTGGTTAGGCTTAGGCTTTAGGTTACGGTTTGATTTAGGGTTAGGATTTGATCTGTGGTTAGGGATAGGACTTAGGATAGAGCCAGGATTAGTACTAGGTTTAGGGCTAGGTGTAGGGTTATGGCAAGGGTTAGGGTTAGATCTAGTGATAGGGCTAGTTTGAGAGTTAGAGTTAGTCTTAGGGCTAGGGCTAGGGCTAGGGTTATGGTTAGGGATAGGGCTAAATTAAGACTAGGTTAGTGTTAGGTTCAGACTCAGGTTAGGGTTAGAGTTAGGATTACATGTAGGGTAAAAGAAAGGGTTACAGCTTGGTTGAGGGCTAGGGCGAGGGTTAATATTAGGGCTAGGGCTAGGGTTAGGGTTGGGGTTGTGATTAAGCCTAGGATTAAGGCTAGAATAAGGGCTAGTATTTGTGTTAGGGTTGGGGCTAGTATTAGGGCTGGGGCTAATGCCAGGTATAGGGTTACAGTTAGGGATAGATTTAGTGTTAGGTTTATGGCTTGTTCCAGTGTACGTGTCAGGTTTAGAGTAAGGGTCAGGTTTAGATCTAGGGTTATTGTTAGGGTCAGGTTGAAGGTTAGGGTTTTGTTTAGGTTAGAGTTTAGGTTTAGGGCTCCAATTAGCATTAGGTTTAGGGTTAGGGTAATGACAGGGTTATGTTTAGGGTTTAGACATGGTTTAGTGTAATGGATAGGGTTAAGTTTAAGCCTAATGTTTAGCATAAGGTTTAGGGTTTTCATTAGGGTAGTGGATAGGGTTAGATCTAAGATTAGGGCTAGGATTATGTATAAAATTAGGGCTTTTGTTTGGGTTAGGTTTAGGTTTAAGTTAAGGGTTAAAGCTAGGTTTAGAACTCAGTTAAAGGCTAGGTTTTGGGTTAGGTTATGCCAGGGTTAAGGCTATGAATAATGTATGAAGGAGGGTTTTGATTAGCACTAGTTATATACGCTTCAGGTAAGGGTTAGTGTTAGGATTAGGGTTAAGTTTAGGTTTAGTTTTAGGGTTAGATTTGGGTTAGGGTTAGGGTTAGGATTAGGGTTTGTGTTAGGTTTAGGCATAGGGTTAGTGCTAGGTATAGGTTTAAATTTAGGGTTAGGGATAGGGTTAGCATTAGGGTTATGTTTAGGGTTAGTGTTAGGATTTGTTCATGTTAGTGTTAGTGTTAGGGTTAGGGTTATGCATATTATTAGGGTTAGGTTTAGGGTTAGGGTAGTGTTAGGTTTAGGGATAGGTTTAGCGTTAGTGTTATGTTTAGGTTTAGATTTATGGTTAGGGTTATAGTTAGGATTAGGGTTAGGGTAGGGTTTGTGTTAGGTTTAAGGTTAAGGTTAGGGTTAGTATTGGGGTTAGGTTTACAGTTAGGGTTAGTTTTATGTTTAAGGTTAGTTTTGTGTTAGGATTAGGGTTAGGTTTAGGATTACAGTTTGGATTAGCATCAGTTTCAGGGTTAGTGTTAGGATTAGTTTTAGGGTTAACATTAGGGTTAGGATTAGTGTTAGGGTTATGGTTAGGGTTAGGGTCAGTGTTAGGTTTAGAGTTAGGGATAATGCTAGTGTTAGAGTTAGGGTTAGGATTGGGATTAGGGTTAGTGTTGCCGTTAGGGTTAGGGTTAGTGATAGTCTTAGGATTTGAGTTAGATAATGGTTAGGGTAGTGTTAGGTTAGAATTAGGGTTATGGTATTTGTTAAGGTTTGTGTTTGCATTACGGTTTTTGTTAGGGTTAAAGTTAGGGTTAAGGTTAAGGTTAGGGTTAGGATAAATCTTAGTGTTTGTGTTAGGTTTAGTGATTGCATTAGTTTTAGGGTTAGGGTTAGGTTTAGTGTTAGGTTTTGAGTTAGTGTTAGGGTTGGGTATAAGGTTAGGATTGGAGTTAGGTTTAAGGTTAGTGTTAGGGTTAGGGTTAGAGTGAGTGTTAGGGTTAGTTTTAGGGTTAAATTTATCATTAGTGTTTGGTAAGTATTATAGTTAGATTTAGGGTTAGTGTTAGGGTTTGGGTTAGGGTGAGTGTTAGGGTTAGGTTTAGGGATAGGATGTGGTATAAGATTAGTGTTAGGATTAGGATTAGTGTTAGGGTTACAGTTAGTGTTAGGGTTAGGGTTAGAGTTAGTGTTATGGTTAGGGTTAGGGTTAGTGTTTGTCTTAGGGTTAGGGTTAGTGTTAGGTTAAGGAATAGAATTAGGGTTCCAGTTAGGGTTAGGATAAGTGTTTGAGTTAGGGTTAGGGTTAAGGTTAGGGTTACAGTTAGGATTAGTATTAGGCTTAGGTTTAGGTTTAGGGTTAGTGTTAGCGTTAAGGTTACAAATGAGGTTATTGTTAGTGTTAGGTTTAGTGTTAGTGTTAGAGATAGAACTATTGTTAGTGTTAGTTTTTGTGTTAGGGTTAGGGTTTGTGTTAGGGTTAGCAACCGAGTTTGGTTTTGTGTTAGTGTTAGGGATATGGTTAGTGTAATCATTAGTTTTAGGGTTACGGTTAGGATTTGGGTTAGGGTTAGGGTTAGCATTAGGGTTAGGTTTAGGGTTAGAGTTATGGTTAGTGTTAGGTTTAGGGTTAGGGTTAGTGTTAGTGTTAGGGTTAGGTTTAAGGTTAGCATTAGGGATAATTTTACAGTTAGGTTTAGGGTTTGTGTTAGTGTTAGGGTTAGGTTTAGGTTTATAGTAAGTGTTAGAGTTAGGGTTAGGGTTATGGTTAAAGATAGTTTTAGGGTTACTTTTAGTGTTAGTGTTAGTGTTAGGGTTATTGTTTCAGTTATTTTTAGGATCAATGTTAGGGTTAGGGTTATGATTAGGTTTTATGTTGCTGTTAGGATTAGTGTTCATTTTAGGGTTAGGGTTAGCTTCAGGGTTAGTGTTATGGTTAGTGTTAATGTTTGTTTTAGGGTTAGGGTTAGGGTTAAGATTAGGATTAGGGTAATGGTTAGGTAGCATTAGCATTAGTGTTAATATTAGGTTTATTTTTAGGGTTAAGTTTAGGGTTGAAGTTAGTGTTGGGGTTAGAGTTAGAGTTAGCGTTTGGATTAGATTTAGCTTAGTATTTAAGTTATTGATAGGATTTTGATTTGGGTTAGGGTTTGTGTTTGGTTTAGGGTTAGAGTTAAGTTTAAGGTTAGGGTTAGGGTTAGGGTTGGGGTTGGGGTTAAGGTTGGTGTTAGGGTTAGTGTTAGGTTTAGAGATAGGGTTAGGGTTTAGGTTAGTGTAAGTGTTAGGACTAGGGTAAGGGTTAGGTTTAGTGTTAGGGTTAGGTTAGGGTTAGTGTTAGGGTTAGGGTGAGGTTTAAGTTTAAGGTTAGGGTTAGGGTTAGTGTTTGGATTAGGGTTAGGTTTAGGGTTAGGTTAGTATCAGTGTTAGGCTTAGTGTTAGGGTTTGTGTTAGGGTTAGGGTTTGACTTAGGGTTAGGGTTACAATTAGGATAGGATTATATTTAGGGTTAGTGTTAAGGTTAGAGTTAGGGTTAGGGTTAATATTAGGGTTGAAGTTAGTGTTAGGGTTAGATTAGGGTTAGTGTTGGGATTAAGTTTAGCTTAGTGTTTAAGTTTATTAACCCTAACCCTAACATGGTTAGTGTTAGGGTTAGGGTTAAAGTTTGTTTAATGGTCTGTGTAATGGTTAAGGTTAGGGTTAGTGTTAGGTTAGGGTTATGTTTAAGATTAGGGTTAGGGTTAGTGTTAGTTTTAGTGTTAGGATTTGCATTAGAGTTAGAGTTATTGTTGAGGTTAAGTTTAGGTTTAGGGTTAGGTTTAGGGTTAGTGTTAGGGTTTGGGATAGGGTTAGGTAAAAGTTAGGGTTAGGTTTAAGTTATTGATAGGGTTATGGTTTGGGTTAGGGTTTATGTTTAGATTAGGGTTAGGGTTACGTTTACTGTTAGGGTTTAAGTAACTGTTAGGGTTAGTGTTATGTTTAGTGTTAGTGTTAGAGTTACAGGTAGGGTTAGGTTTACCTTTAGTGTTAGGTTTAGGGTTAGTGTTAGGTTTAGGGTTAGTGTTAGGTTTAGGGTTTAGGTTAGTGTAAGTGTTAGGGTTAGGGTAGGGTTAGAGATTGTTGTAGGATTAGGTTTTTGTTTAGAGTTAAGTTTAGATTTAGGATTAGGGTTAGCGTTAGGATGAGTGCTATGGTTAGCTTTAGGCTTAGGTTTAGGATTAATGTTTGGGTTAGGGTTAGAGTTAGGTTTATGTTTAGTGTTAGTGTTAGGGTTAGTGTTAGAGTTAGGGTTAGGTTTAGGGTGAGGTTCAGTGTTAATGTTAGGGTTAGGGTTAGTGTTAGTGTTAGGGTTAGTGTTAAGGTTAAAGTTAGTTTTAGGTTTAGGGTTAGTGTAGGGTTAGGGTTAATGTTTGTGTTAGGGTTAGGGTTTTGGTTAGTGTCCATGCTGGTGTTTGGTTTATTGTTACAGTTAGGTTTAAGTAAGTGTTAGGGTTAGGGTTAATGTTAGGATTAAAGTTAGGTTTAGTGTGAGGGTTAGGTTTAGGGTTAGGATTAGAGTTATTGTTAGGTTTAGGGTAAGTGTTAGGTTTGTGTTAGTGTTAGGATTAGGTTTAGGGTTAGTATTAGGTTTGGGGTTAGGGTAATGGTTAGTGTTAGGGTTAGGGTTAGAGTTTGGGTTAGTGTTAGGGTTAAGGTTAGGGTTAGGGTTATTTTTAGGTTTAGGGTTAGTATTAGGCTTAGGGTTTGTGTTAGGTTTAGGTTTATGATTAGGGTTAGTGTTAGGCTTACAGTTAGAATTAGGGTTAGGATTAGAGTTAGGGTTAAAGTTCATGTTAGGTTTAGGGTTAATGTTATGGTTATGATTAAGGTTAGGGTTATGTTTAGTGTTTCTGTTAGGTTTAGAGTTAGAGTTAGGGTTAGTGTTAGGGTGAAGTTTAGCTTTAGTATAGGTTTTGGGTTAGTGTTATTGTTAGTGTCTGTGTTAGGGTTAGGGTTAGAGTTATTTTTAGGTTTAGGGTTAGGATTAGGGTTAGTGTTAGTGTTAAAGTTAGGGTTAGGTTTAGGGTTAGTGTTAGGGTTAGGGTCAATACTAGGGTTTGTGTTATGGTTAGGATTATGGTTAGGGTTAAGGTTTGGATCAAATTAGATTAGGGTTTGGATTCGGGTAAATGTTAGGTTAGGGGAAGGGTGAGGGTTATTGTTAGGATTAGTGCTAGGGTTAGGGCTAGGGTTTGGTTAGTCCTGGGGTCATGTTTAGGATACGTGTTAGGGTTATGGTTAGAGTTAGTGTTAGGTTATGGTTTAGGGTTAGGGTTGGGGTTAATGTTAGGGTTACAGTTAGGTTTAGGTTTAGGGTTATGGTTAGGTTAGGATTAGCATTAGAGTTAGGGTTACCATTAGCACTAGGTTTACTGTTAGGGATAGGTAAGTGTTAGGTTGGGGTTATTGTTTGTTTTTGGATTAGGCTTAGGGTTAGGTTAGTGTTTTAGGGATAGGCTTAGGGTAGGTGTTAGGTTTATGGTTAGGTTTAGGGTTACGTTTAGGGTTAGGGTTAGGTTTAGGGTTACGTTTAGGGTTAGGGTTAGGGTAGGGTTAGTGTTAGGTTTAGGTTTAGGGTTAGGGTTAGTGTTAGGGATAGGGTTAGTTTTAGTGTTGGTGTTAGGTTAGGCTTAAGGTTAGGTTTTTGCTATGGTTAGGGTTATGGTTAGGGGTAGGGCTTTTGTTACAGTTAGGGTTAGCATTAGGGTTATGGTTAGGGTTAGGTTTAGGTTTAGTGTTGGTGTTAGGTTTAAGGATAGGGTTTTTGTTAGGGTTACTCATAGGCTTATGGTCATCATTGGATTATTACAAGGATTAGGGTTATGTTAAGTGTTATGGTTTGGTTAGGGTCAGGTTTAAAGTTAGGGTTAATGTATGGTTAGGTTTTGTGTTAGAGTTAGGGTTAGTGTTAGGTGTAGGGTAAGGGTTGGGTTAGGTTAGTGTTGGGGTTAGAGTTATGGTTCATATTAGCATTATGGTAGGATTAGTGTTAGGTTTAATGTTTGGGTTAGGGTCAACGTTAGTGTTTGGGTTCCTTTTATAGTTAGCTTTAGGGTTAGTGTTAGGGCTAATGTTAGGTTTAATTTTAGGGTTAGTGTAAGTGTTAAAGTTAGGTTTAGGATTAGGGTTATTTTTAGGGTTAGGGTTAGTGTTAGAGTTAGGATTAGGTTAGTGTTAGGTTTGGTGTTACTGTTATGGTTAGTGTTATTGTTAGGGTTAGATTTTGGGTTAGTGTTATGGTTTGGGTTTAGGGTTAGGGTTGGGTTATTTTAAGGTTTAGGGTTAGGATTAGTGTTAGAGTTTGTGTTAGGTTTAGGTTTATGATGAGGGTTAGGTTTAGGCTTATGGTTAGGATTAGGGTTATGGTTAGGGTTAGAGTGAGTGATACAATTAGGGTTAGGGTTAGTGTTTGTGTTATGGTTAGGGATAGTGTTGTGTTTAGGGTTAGGTTTAGGTTTAGTGTTAGTGTTAGGTTTAGGGTTAGAGTGAGTGTTATGGTTAGGGTTAGGGTTAGGGTTACTTTTTGTGGTACCGTTAGGGATAGTGTTAATTTTAGGGTTAGCTTTAGGGTTAGTGTTATGGATAGTGTTAGGGTATTGTTCTGGGAAGGGTTAGGGTTAGGGATAGGGTTAGGGTTAGGTTAAATTTAGGTTTTAAGTTAGTATTAGTTTTGGGGTTAGTGTTAAAGATAGGGTTAGTTTTAGGGATAGGGTTAGTGTTAGGGTAAGTGTTATGGGTAAGATTAGGTTTAGGGATAGGGTTAGGGTTAGGCTTAGTGTTAGGGTTAAATTTAGGTTAGAGGTTAGTGTTAGGGTTAGAGTTAGGTTAAGGTTAGGAATAGTTTTAGGGATAGGGTTAGGGCTATGTTTATTCTTAGGTTTAGTGTTAGGGTTAGGTTTAGGGTTAGTGCTAGGTTTAGGGTTAGGGTTAGAGTTAGGTTTAGGGTTAGTGTTAGGGTTTGGGTTAGGGTTAGGGATACCGTTAGGGTTTGTGTTAGGTTTATGGTTTGGATTACAGTTAGGATTACAGTTAAGTTTAAGTTCAGGATTATGGTTAGGATTAGTGTTAGAGTTCGGGTTAGTGTTTGTGTTAGGGTTAGGATTACAATTTGTATAAGGGTTAGGGTTAGGGTTAGAGTTAATTTTAGAATTAGTTTTACATTTAGTGTTAGGATTACGGTTAGAAGTAGGGTTTGTGTAATGGATAGTGTTAGGATTAGTGTTAGGTTAGGATTACATTTAGGATTATGGTTAGGGTTAGGGTTAGTGTTAGTGTTAGGGTTTGCATTAGTGTTATTGTTAGGATTAGTGTTAGGGTTAGGTTTAGGGTTAGGGTTAGTGTTAGGGTTTAGGTTAGTGTTAGATTTTTGTTAGGTTTAGTGTTTGGGTTGGGTTAGGGTTACACTTAGTGTAAGGATTAGTGTTAGGTTTAGGGTTATTGTTAGAAGTAGGATTAAGGTTAGGGTTACTGTTAAGGTTAGGATAAGAGGTAGGGATAGTGTTAGGGTGGGTTAGGGTTAGGATTAGAGTTCATTTTAGGATTTGGACTTGGGTTATTGTTTATGTTAATTTTGGGGTTAAAGTTAGCATTAGGGTTAGTGTTAAGTTTAGGGTTAAGTTAGGGTTATGATTAGTGTTAGGGTTAGTGTTAGAGTTTGTTTTAGGGTTAGTGTTTGTGTTAGGGTTAGATTTAGTGTTAGGATTAGGGTTACGTTTAGAGTTAGTGTTAGGGTTACTATTAGAGTAAGTATTAGGAATACTGTTAGGGTTAGGGTTAGAGTTAGGGTTAGGATTAGGTTTAGTGTTAGGGTTAAAGTAAGGATTAGGTTTAGGGTGCACGTTATGGTTAGGGTCAATGTTTGGGTTTGTGTTATGGTTATATTAAAGGTTAGGATTAGGATATGGTTAGGGTTAAAATTAGGGTTAATGTTAAGGTTAGTGTTAGGGTTAGGGTTAGTGTTAGGGTTAGAGTTAAGGTTCAAATTTGGTTAGGCTTAGGTTTAGGTATATGGTTGGTGTAAGTGATTGGGTTAGGGTTAGTGTTAGGTTATGGTTTAGGGTTAGGTTTAGGGTTAATGTTAGGGGTAGGGTTAGGTTAGTGATAGGATTAGGGTTACGGTTAGTTTTAGTGTTAGGGTTAAGTTAGGTTTAGGTTTATGGTTAGTGTTAGGCTAAGGTTATTGTTTAGCATTAGGGTTAGTGTTTTGGTTAGGGTTAGTGTTAGGGTTAGTGTTAAGTTACAGTTATGTTAGGGTTAGGCTTATGGTTAGGGGTAGAGTGTGTGTTACAGTTAGGGTCAGTATTAAGGTTATGGTTAGGGTTGAGGTTAGGGTTACGGTTAGGGTTAGTGTTAGTGTTAGGGTGCCGCTGTCTAGCTGGGCACAAATCACTAGCCACTGAAGCAGGAACAAACTTTATTTTTTAACTGCAAGAAAAAACCTCACACACGCTCCTGGGGAATTCTCCCGAATGGCAGGCGGCTAGTCCAGGAACCCCCAGCCAGAAATATCTCCCGGAAATCCCTCCTCCTGCACCTCCCCAACCAATGGGAACTCTCAGGGAATCCCCAGAAATCCCCACGAGAACTCCAAATAGTGCGAGAACTCAAAAGTAGCGGCAGAGGCAGATAGTAATGCCTCGTCTGTCAATCAATACTGTTGGCAAAATGCCAGGGGCCATACAGACTCGGCCGTGGCTCTCAGCATCTCCCCCCCCTTCTGTTTAATTAGACAACAAGCAATGTGGCTTAGGGACCATGCCTGTTAGGTAGTCCAATTCAACATATGGTCCTTACCCGTCATCAGATGAACTGACCTCTAGGCGTCAGCCTCCTGTCTTAGGTTGGTACCAATGCATTTGGATCATAACCGTCACTGACTACCGGTCCAGCATACAGCCATACTTGTGGATAGGCCTTTCCACCAGTGGGAGGGTGAGGTTCTTTGCCTCACCTCTGTTGGCCCCCAAATTTGGCCTTGGTGCCAGTGGGGCAGTGAGGTTCTTTGCCTCACCTCTGTTGGCCCCCAAATTTTAGACCATCACTAGTAGAAGGGAGGAGGATGCAAAATGCCATGACACTAAGCCAATTGAGGGCTCCTTTGACAAATTGTACCACCGGTGACACCATCAGCAAAAATACTCCAGCACTACCACAATTCGCTGCACCAACAGATAGTTCACAATGCATACAAGTGATACATAGTCCAGGCAAGTTCTGCAAGCAGTTCAAAGCAGAGGAATCTGTCAATATGTCCATTTCCTCCCAAAGTAAATCGACTCCTTGATTTAGCATTACTTGTTGAGTTATTATTCATTCATGAATCAGTTTATACAGTTTGTTGTGATAACTATCGAAGAAGCTGTAGTTTGGTTCTATCCTTGTCTTCACCAGCACTGGGATGAAGATAGGAATTCTGGCAATGATGCTAAGAAAAAAATATGTAACGTTCCAACAAGCACTAAGAAAACAATTTTTTGAACAATTTACATTATCCTGAACAGAATTATTTAATATAATGAAAAGGAAAGGTGAAAGTAAACAAACAGATCTGTTAACCTCCTTATTTGTTCACATATTAAAACAATTTTCAACAGCTGTTTACGCAATCTAAATTAAACCATTAAAATCATGTGAATAAAAAAAATTTGGATCCATTTATTCATGAGCGCTCCTCATATATGATATATGGACATACGCACATACAGACATACAACACAAAACAGAAGTGTGCACACATAACATACAACACATAAGACAATAGTAAAGGCCTTGTAGCTTTACCTAGGTGAAATCTCCTTTGCAATGTTTAAAACTACAAAGTCAAAAAATAAAACTGATCAGAAAAACATTAACCTAGGTCTGTATGAGCTCAAAAATAAAATAGAAATTTATGATATGGGAGAAGGCAAATAATAAAATAAATATTGAAAAAAGCATCCTGGTGAATCACTGTTGCAGATGTAAGAATAGCCAAACTGGAGCTCTGGATATCAGCTGTTATGGATTTGAGTCAAATCACCTTTTTTTTTTTTTTTTTGGTCTGTAGAATTCGCTTTGGTTATTTTCTCTGGAATCCAAATCGGCTGTTGTTCTCCCTGTGGAAACACACATACAGAACACCGACTCCAGACAATCACTGGGTCAGGACCTTAGTTAATCTCTCTGGAATCCAAATCAGCTGCTGTTCTCCCTGTGGAAATACACAAACAGACCCCCGACTCCAGACAATCACTGGGTCAGGACCTTTCCATTGTCCTGTTAGAATATCCTTCCAAAGTACCTTAGGCTTATGTACATTTTTGGACACATATGCCCTTCTGCAGCACTAAGTCCTGAAGAATCCAAATTTAAAAAGTTTAGAGTAAAAAGGGTTATTTTAAGTTTATTTTGGGGGGATATATACCCCTTTCCAATTCCCTCTTTTTGCTTTAATAAATACATTTTAATAGTTTGATGAGCTCTTTCAACTATGCCTTGTCCCTGAGGATTGTATGGGATTCCTGTTATATGAGTAATGACAAATGATGAGCAAAATTGTTTAAAAGAGGTAGAAGTATAACCAGGACCATTATCTGTTTTTAACTGTTTTGGAATGCCCACAGTGGCAAAATTTTGTAAGCAATGAGCTATAACATCTTTAGTTTTTTCTCCGGAATGAAGGGAGCCCATCAAAAATCCAGAAGAAGTATCAACTGAAACATGCAAATATTTTAATTTTCCAAATTCTGGCAAATGTGTGACGTCCATCTGCCAAATATGGTTAGGTATCAGTCCTCTAGGATTGACTCCAAGATTAACTTGTGGTTAAAAGGTCACACAATTTTGACATTGTTTTATTATTTGTCTAGCTTTTTCCTTAGTTATTTAAAAATGCTTTTGTAAAGTATTAGCATTGACATGGAACCTTTTATGAAAATGGGTAGCTTCTTCTAGTTTAGAGAAAATATGTATTTCATGTGTAGTTATATCTGGTAAATCATTGCCCAAACTAAGGGCTCCAGGCAATCCTGTATGTGCTCTGATATGTCCTATAAAGAATGGATCTTTTCTGTCCCAGATTAGACTTTGTATAGCAGAAAACAAAGAGAAAACAGTAGAGGAAGGGGAAATCCTACCAGCATCTTCAAGGGATACTATAGCATTAACTATATACTGACTATCAGAAAATAAATTAAATACAGAATCTTTAAACATCACAAAAGCTTGTAAAACTGCATTAAGCTCTACCTTTTGAGCTGATTGTTTGGGTACTAAAAATGTAAAAGTTTGATCAGGGGTAACTACTGCTGCTGTACCATTATTTGACCCATCAGTGAATATATTTAGAGCATTCATGATAGGGGTTTTTTCTTGTCATTTTTGGAAAAACTACAGGATGTGAAGACCAAAAAGACAACAAAGGATTAGATGGTAAGTTCTTATCAAATGAAACATTAGATTTACACATGATTATTGCCCAAGTATTTAACTCATTAGCTAACTCATCAATTTGATCCATAGTATATGGAGTAATAATTTTATTGGGAGAAATTCCAAACACTCCCTTTGCTGCTTTTATTCCTTTGAGTATTAATTGTCCTACAGCCTCAGGATACCTAGTAAGAATAGTGTTAGGAGAATAAGATAAATGTATCCACAATAATGGACCTTCTTGCCAAAATACTCCTGTAGGAATATTATTTGTTGGTATTACAATAAATAATAAATCAAAGTTATATCAATTCTATCCAAATGCATATTTTCCATATATGTTTCAATAATTTTTAATGCCTTTCTTGCTTCAGGCGTTAACATGCGGGGTGAATTTGGATTTGATGGACCTTTTAGGATATCAAAAAAGGTCCCAACTGTCCTGTTGGTATGCCTAGATAAGGCCTTATCCAATTTATGTCTCCTAATAACTTTTGAAAGTTGTTAAGTGATTTGAGTTGATCTACTCGTATTTGAATTTTTGGTGGATGGATCATGGTTGAGGATAATAGAACTCCTAAATAATTAATTGGAAAATTTAATTGTACTTTATCTATTGCTATATCTAGATTACAATTTTTTAAATAAATTTGTAAGTGTGGCATAACATTCTAGCAATGTGTTTTTATCTTTGTGTGCTAATAATACATCATCCATATAGTGAAATATTTGTAGTTCAGGATTTTGATTTCTAAGTGGCTGGATTGCTTTGTTAACATAAATTTGACACATAGTTGGGCTGTTAGCCATCCCTTGAGGGAGTACTTTCCATTCATATCTCTGATCAGGACCTTCATGATTCAGTGCAGGGATAGTAAATGCAAAACGTGGACTATCCTCAGGATGAATTGGAATTGAAAAAAAAAACAATCTTTAATATCTATAGCTAAAATGTACCAGGTTTTTGGCAAAGCAGACAATTGAGGAATCCCCGATTGAGCAGGTCCCGTAATAACCATCTCATTATTAATGGCTCTTAAATATTGCAATAATCTCCATTTACCAGATTTCTTTTTAATGACAAAAATGGGAGTATTATAAGGAGATATGGAAGGTTGTATATGTCCCTCCGCTAATTGTTGTTTGACCAGGTCATGGGCTGCTTGTATCTTTTCTTTATTCAGGGGCCACCGAGGAACCCATACTGGTCTATCTGATTTCCAAGTAATTATTATTGCCTCAGTGACCCCTTCTGAAAACCCAGTCCATGTCTATTTATTCCTTGATCTATTTGAATTGGTGATGCTATATCTTGATATCCTAATCTTTTTTCTTTCCTGAAACCTTGTCTAGCCCTAATAGTGGGCGCATTTGGATTGATGTTATTTGTTAATGTCAAACCTAATTGATGTAGGACATCTTGTCCCCATAAATTTATAGGAAGATTATCCAATACATATGGCTGTATAGTTCCTTCACATCCTTCAGGATCCTTCCAATCTAATACCATTGCACTTCTATGGGGATTAGTTGCCACTCCTAGGCCTCGAAGCATTTGAGTGGCTTGTTGTAATGGCCAATGTTTTGGCCATTCTTGATGAGATATGATGCTAAGGTCTGCACCTGTATCCAGTAGCCCATTAAATTCATGTCCTTGAATATTTAGTTTTAGCATTGGGCGAGAATGTAAATTCAAAGACAGCATAGCCCAATCTACACCTGTGGAGCCTAATCCCCTGGAACCTCTTTCTATACTACTACTGGAAAATTTATCATGTAGGCTGGGTATTATTAATAACTGTGCTATTCTATCTCCTGGTGAAATTACTGATATACCCTTTGGAGAACTAGCTATAATTTTTATTTCACCTACATAATCGGGATCAATTACCCCGGGACTTATCATAAGTCCTTTTAGCATAGAAGAGCTGAGTCCTAACAATAAGCCTACTGTTCCTTGGGGAAGAGGTCCTTTTATTCCTGTGGGAATGATTTGAACTCCCATCCCTGGAGTTAGTACTGCTCTGGTGGAGGCACAGATGTCCAACCCTGCGCTCCCTCTGGTTCGTCTGATGAGACATCTGATGGATAATGTGTCCTGGGCACTACCATGATGGTGTTTCTGGGTTCCTCCATTGTGTTTCTGGGTTCCTCCAGTGCCCCATACATTTGTGGTCATGGGCCCCAGAGCATTGGGCCCCCCTGTCCGTTTTTTGGCAATGGAGCCCGATGCCTTTCTCCATGATATTGTGGGTAAACACCTGGTCCTTGTCAATTTTTTGATAACAGAGTACCCTCTATGGTGGTTTGAGAATGGCATTCATTAGCCCAATGTCTCCCTCTATGGCATCATGGGCAAATACCTGGTATTCTATTCCTTTGATACCTAGCTTTGTTATACCCTCCTCCTATGGGGCAACTCCTTTTAAAATGTCCTGTTTGTTCACAATTTTAGCATGTTTTTGGCCTGGCATCTAAAGCCTGTTGTACTGCTGCCAAGACTTGTCCTTGTTCATTAATGTCTCTACATAATTTATTATATGTGTTTAAATCTTCATGTCTCCATGGTCTAATGACCTCTCTGCAGCAATGATTTGCTTGGTTATAAGCCAGTTGTTTTATAAATGGCATTGCTTGTTCTGTATCCCCCAAAATTCTGGAAGCTGCTTGAATAAGCCTATCTACAAATTCAGCATAAGGTTCATTAGTTCCTTGTATTACCTTAGATAATTGACCTTGTAAATCTCCATGCCCCTGTAAAGTTTTCCATGCTCTAACCGCATCTACAGCAATTTGTGCGTATATGCCAAGATCATATTCAATTTGTTGCCGTTGACCCTCATAAGGTCCTTTTCCTAACAACATATCTAGATTTCTTTGAGGGTAACCGGCTGCTGCATTTTGCCTAGCTGTCTCCCTGCAAAATTCCTCATTGGCAACCTTCCATAACAAATATTGTCCTCCATTTAGCACAAATTTACACATACTAGCCCAATCTGCTGGTGTCATGTCCAAGTTGGTAATGGATTTGACCATGCTTACAGTGAAGGGTGCTTAAGGACCATAGGTTGTTACAGCCTCCTTTAACTGCTTCACTGTTTTGAAATCTAAAGCATGGTGAATTCGCTGCCCTCCTGCATGCTCAAGAACAGGGCATGCGAATCGTTGAGGTCCTGTCTCAGGATCCCATCTATCAACTACGGGGGTTGAGGGCCACTCAGCTATCTCCATAGGTGGAGCTGTTGGTTGAATTATGCCCTCTGGTGATAGAACGGTGTTAGTAGCAGCCTCCTGTTGTAGCTTTTTCCCTAAAAGCTGTTTCTCCTCTAAGCTTTCTTCCTTTAAATTTTCTTCCTCTGTCTGAGAGACCGTCTCTTTTGCTTGATCTAAAATGTCTTTGTCCATGATCTGAACCTCTAACAATTTACTTAACACTCTTTCAGTTTGTTTTTTTTTTACTAATTTCTAATCTGTTATAAAGATAATACAACCCAATAAGATAACACAAAATAAAACAGAAACAGAATGAAACAAAAACAGAACAAAAAATCATTGTAACAATTTTCCTAATTTCTTGACATCTGCATTTGTGGTCTATTTCTATCTCTTCCTCAGGGGCGAACAACTTCAAACCTTGAGCCAACCATTTTTCCAAGTCTGCCTGAGAAAATTCTAGGGATAGGCAGCTTGAAACAAACACAAAACAAATCAAAACAAGAACACTTTGCTTTTTAAAATGGTCACCCATTCTCTCGCCTTCCCTTAGGGGCAAGCAATTTCACTTACCCCGAAGCTTCAGATGTTCCCCGTACGGGCCGCCAATTGCCACTGTCTAGCTGGGCACAAATCACTAGCCACTGAAGCAGGAACAAACTTAATTTTTTAACTGCAAGAAAAAACCTCACACAGGCTCCTGGGGAATTCTCCCGAATGCCACGTGGCTAGTCCAGGAACCCCCAGCCAGAAATATCTCCCGGAAATCCCTCCTCCTGCACTTCCCCAACCAATGGGAACTCTCAGAGAATCCCCGGAAATCCCCACGAGAACTCCAAAATAGTGCGAGAACTCAAAAGTAGAGGCAGAGGCAGATAGTAATGCCTCACCTGTCAATCAATACTGTTGGCAAAATGCCAGGGGCCATACAGACTTGGCTGTGGCTCTCAGCATTAGGGTTAGGGATAGGGTTGGTGTTAGGGTTACTGATAGGCTTATGGTTAGGGTTAGGTAATGTTTAGGATTAGGGTTAGGGTAAGGGTTAAGGTTCGGTTAGGGTTAGAGATAGGGTTATTGTTAGGTTTAGGGATAAGGTAAGCATTAGTGTTAGGATTAGGATTAGGGTTAGGGTTAGTGTTAGGTTTTGGGTTATTGTTATGGTTAGGGTTAGTGTTAGGTTTAGGTTTATAGTTTGGGTTAAGGTTAGGGTTAGGGTTAAGGTTATTTTTAGGTTAGGGTTACAGTTAGGGTTAGGGGTAGGGGTAGGCTTATGGTTAAGATTAGGGTTAGGGATAGGGTTAGGGTTAGTGTTAGGGTTAGGGTTAGAGTTAAGGTTAGTGTTTAGGTTAGGGTTAGGTTTAGTGTTTTTGTTAGGGTTAGGGTTAGTGTTATGGTTAGGGTTAGGTAAGGGTTAATGCTATGGTGAGTGTTAGAGTTTGTGTTACAGGTAGAGTTGGGATTAGGGATAGAGTTTGAGTTAGGATTAGTGTTATGGTTAAGGTCACGTTTGAGGTTAGTGTTAGGGTTAGGGTTAGCATTTAGTTTAGGGTTAGTTTCAGGGTTGGGTTAGGGTAAGTGTTAGGTTTAGTGTTTGGTTAAATTTAGGATTAGTGTTAGGTTTATTGTTAGGGTTAGAGTTAAGTTTAGGGTTAGTGTTACGGTTATGCTTACGGTTAGGGTTAGGGTTTTAGTTAGCATTATTGTTTGGATTACGGTTAGGGTTACAGTGAAGATTAGGGTTAGGGTTATGTTTAGGATTAATGTTAGGTTTCAGGTTAGGGTTAGGGTTTGCATTAGGGTTAGCACTTCCATTAGTGTTATTGATATGGTTATGTTTGGGATTAGGGCAGTGTTAGGGTTAATTTTAGTGTCAAGGTTTGCGTTAGGGTTAGTGTTAAGATTAGAGTTAGGGTAAGGGTTAGGGTTTGCCTTAGGGTTAGCACTTGGTTAGTGTTATTGATATGGTTATGTTTGGGATTAGGGTAGTGTTAAGGTTAATTTTAGTGTTAAGGTTTGCATTAGGGTTAGTGTTAAGATTAGAGTTAGGGTAAGGGTTAGGTTTAGTGTTAGGTTTAGGGATATGGTTAGTGTTAGGGTTAAGGTTAGCATTTGTGTTAGGGTTAGACTTAGGGTTATTGTTATGGTTAGGGTTAGTGTTAGGGTTACAGTTAGGGTTAGGTTTTGTGTTAGGGTGAGGATTAGTGTTAAAGTTAGGGTTAGGGTTACAGTTAGGATTGGGGTTAGTGTTAGGTTTAGGTTTAGGTTTTGGGTTTGTGTGAGTTACAGTTAGGGTTAGGGTTAGTGTTAGGTTTAGGTTTAAGGTTAGGGTTAGTTTTAGGGTTAGGGTTAGTGTTAGTGTTAGGTATAGGTTTAGTGTTGGGTTAGGTTTAGGGTTTGGTTTAGGGTTAGGGTTAGGGTAAGGGTTAGGTTTAGTGTTAGGATTAGGGTTAGGATTGGGGATAGGAATAGTGTTAGGTTTAGGGATAGGTATAGGGTTAGTGTTAGTGTTTGTGTTAGGGTTAGGTTTAGTGTTATGGTTAGGGTTAATGTTAGAATTATGTTTAGGGTTAGTATTAAGGTTTGGTTAGGGTTAAATTAGGGTTAGTGTTCGGATCACATTTAGGGTTAGGGTTAGGTTTAGTGTTAGGGTTATGGTTAGGATTAGGTTTAAGATTAGTGTTAAGTTTATGTTTAGGGTTAGTATTAAGACTACTGATAGGGCTAGGGTTGGGCTTAGGGTTAGCATTAGGGTTAGGGTTAGGGTTATTGTTAGGGTTAGTATTATGTTTGAGTTAGGATTAGGGTTAGAGTTATGGTTAGAATTATGGTTAGGTTTAGGGTTAGGGTTAGGGTTAATATTAGGTTAGGTTATGGATATTATTAGGGTTAGGGTTAATGTTAGGGTTAGGGTGAGGGTTACGTTTAGGGTTAGTGTTAGGGTTAGGTAAAAGTTAGGAGTAGAGTTCAGTTAGGGTTAGGGTTGTGGTTAGAATTAGGGTTTAGGTTTAGTGTGAGGGTTAGGGTTAGGGTTAGTGTTGGAGTTAGTGTTAGGGTTAGTGTTAGGGTTAAGGTAAGAGTTAAGTTTAGGGTTAGTGTTAGTTTTAGTGTTAAGGTTCGTGTTATGTTTGGGGTTAGTGTTAGAATTAGGATTAGGTTACGGGTATGGTTCGGGTTAGGGTTAGAAGTAGAGTCCGTGTTAATTTTAGTGTTAGTGATAGGGTTATGGTTAGGTTTAGTGTTAGGTTTAGGGTTAGGGTTAGGGTTAGGATTAGGTTTAAGATTAGGGTTCTTGTTAGGTAAGCATTAGTGTTTGGTTAGGTTATTGTCAAAGTTATAATTTAGGTTAGAGTTTCTGTTAGGCTTAGGGTCAGAGTTAGTGTTAGGGTTGTGGTTAGGGTTAGTTTTGTGTTAGGGTTAAAGTTAGTGGTAGGGTTAGGTTTAGAGTAAGGTTTAGGGTTACTCTTAATGTTATTGTTAAGTTAGGTTTTGTGTTATGTTTATGGTAACTATGAGGGTTATGGTTAGATTTAGTGTTAGGGTTAGGGTTAGGGTTAATGTAAGGGTTGAGTTTAGTGTTAGGTTTAAGGTCAGTTTTAGGGTTAGTGTTAGCATGACTGTTAGTTTTAGTTAGTTTTAGGGTTAGATTTAGGGTTTGTGTTAGTATTAGGGTTAGGGTTAGTGTAAAAATTAGGGTTATGTGTAGGATTAGGGTTAATGTTTGGGTTAGTGTTTGTGTTAGAGTTGCATTAGGGTTAGTGTTAGTGTTAGTGTTAGGGTTAGAATTAGGTTTAAGATTAGGGCACGGGTTAGGTTATTTTCAAAGTTATAATTTGGGTTAGAGTTTGTGTTAGGGTTAGGGTTAGAGTAAGTGTTAGTGTTAGTGTTAAGGTTAGTTTTAGTATTCATGTTAGGGTTAGGTTTAGTTTTCATGTCTGTATTATGGTTAGGGTTAGAGTTTGGGTTAGGTTTAGGTTTAGTTGTATGATTAGGTTAGAGTTCGTGTTAGGATTAAAGTTACAGTTATTGTTAATTTGAGTGTTAGGGTTAGGGTTAGACTTAGGTTTAAGTAAGGGTTAGCGTTTTTGTTAGGTTAGGTTTAGGGTAATGTATTGTGTTACAGTTTGTGTTAGGGTTAGGGTTAGGGTTACGGTTACAGTTAGGGTTAGTGTTAGGTTTAGGATTAGAGTTCGTGTTAGAGTTACGGATACGATTAGTGTTTTGGTTTAGGGTTAGGTTTAGGGTTAGTGTTAGTGTTAGGGTTAGGGTTAGTGTTAAGAATAATATTACAGTTATGAAAATGTATAGGGTAGAATTAGAGTTAGGGTTAGTGTTACTCTTAGGTTTAGAGTTACGGTTAGGATTAGTGTTTGAATTAGGGTTAGAGTTAGGTTTAGGGTAAATGTTAGGATTAGGGTTAGTGTTAGTGTTAGGGTTAGTGTTCTGGTGGAGGATAGAATTAGGTTTAGAGTTAGTGTTAGGGTTAGGGTTAAGGTTAGTATTGGGTTTAGTGTTTGGGGTAGGATTGATGTTAAAGTTAATGTTAGCGTTAGGATTAGTGTTATTGTTAGATGTGGGTTAGGGTTAGGCTTAGAGTCAGTGTTAGGGTTGGGTTTAGTGTTAGTGTTAGGGTAAGGGTTAGGTTTAGTGTTAGTGTTAGTGTTATGGTTTGGGTTAAGTTAGGGTTTGGGTTAGGATTAGGGTTACAGTTAGTATTAGGGTTAGTGTTACAGTTAGAGTTAGGGTTCGTGTTAGGGTTAGGGTTAGGGTTAGTGTTGGAGTTATTGTTAGGTTTACAGTTTGTTTTAGGTTTAGGCTTAGGGTTAGTGTAAGGATTGGCATTACAGTTAGGGTTAGGGTTAGTGTTAGTGTTAGGTTTGCATAAGGATTTGTGTTAGGGTTAGTGTTAGTGTTAAGGTTACGGTTAGGGTAAGAGTTAGGATTAATATTAGTTTTAGTGTTAGTGTTACGATTAGGTTTAGGGTTAGTGTTTGGGTTAGAGTTAGGTTTAGCATTAAGGTCAGTGTTATGATTAGGGTTAGGGTTCGTGAGAGAATTAGGTTTAGGTTTATTGTTGGGGTTACAGTTAGTGTTAGAGTTAGGATTCGGCTTATGGTTACTGTTAGTTAAGGGTTAGGGTTAGGGTTAGGATTAGGTTAGGGTCAGGGTTATGGTTTAGGTTAAGGTTTGTGTTAGTTTTAGGGTTAGGGTTAGGGTTAGGGTTAGTGTTACGGTTATGATTAGGGTTAGAGTTAGTATTAGTGTTAGGGTTAGTGTTATTTTTATGATTAGTGTTAGGTATAGGGGTAGGGTTTTTTTTTGGGATTAGGGCTCGTGGTAGGGTGAGGATTAGGGGATGTGTTAGTGTTAGGGTTAGGTTTAGAGTTAGTGTTAGTGTTAGTGTTAGGGTTAAAGTTAGGTATGGGTTAGGTTTAGGGATAAGTTAGGGTGACAGTTACATTAGGGTTAGGGTTAGAGTTAGAGTTAGGGTTAGATTTAGGGTTAGTGTGAATGTTAGGGTTAGGGTTATGTTTAGAGTTAAGTTTAGTGTTAGGTTAAGGATTAGTGGTAGGTTTAGTTTAGGATTAGGGCCAGTGTTAGGGTTAGAATTAGAGTTAGGGTTCATGTTAGGGCTAGGGTTAGGGTTAGGGTTTGGTTCATGTTAGGTTTAGGGTTAGGGTTAGTGTTAAGTTTAGGTTTAGGGATAGGGTTAAGCTTTGGTTTAGTGTTACAGTTAGGGTTAGGGTCAGGATTAGTGTTTGGGTTAGTGTTAGAGTTTGTTTTATGCTTAGTGTTATGGTTAGGTTTAGGGTTAGTGTTAGGCTTAATGTTAGGGTTAGGGCAACATTTAGGGTTAGAATTAGTGTTGGGTTTAGGGTTAGGGTTAGTGTTACATTTAGGGTAAAGGTTAGGGTTAGTTTTAAGTTAAATTTAGTGTTAGGTTTAGGTTTATTTTTAGGATTAGAGTTAGGTTTAAAGTTTGTGTTAGGGTTAAGTTTAGGGTTACTGTTAGGGTTAGGGTTAGGTTAAGGTTACGGTCAGTGTTAGGGTTAGTGTTATGGTTAGGGATAGGTTAGGGTTAGGGTTAGGGTTTGGGTTAGTGTTAGGGTTACGGTTAGTGTTAGGGTTATGGTTAGGTTTAGGATTATGATTAGGGTTAGGGTTAGGGTTAAGGTTTGTGTTAGTTTTACAGTTAGAGTTAGTGTTAGGTTAAGGTTTAGGGTTAGGATTAGAGTTAAACCTAGGGTTAGGGTTAGGGTTAGGATTAGGGTTAGTGATAGTGTTACGTTTGGGGTTAGGTTTAAAATTAGTGTTAGGTTTAGGGTTAGCGTTAGTGTTAGGTTAAGGTTAGGGTTAAGTTTAGGGTTATTGTAAGGGTTAGGGTTTGGGTCCGGGTTAGTGTTAGGGTTAGGGTTATGTTTAATGTTAGGGATAGGGTTAGTGTTAGGGTTAGTGTTAGCGTAAAATTTAGGGATAGTGTTAGTGTTTGGGTTAAATTTAGGGTTAGTGTTAGTGTTAGGGTTAGGGATAGGTTTAGGGTTATTGTTAGGGTTAGGGTTAAGTTTAGGGTAGGATTAGGGTTAAGGTTAGGGTTAGTGTTAGGGATATGGTCAGGGTTAGAGTTACGGTTATTATTTGCTTAGGGTTATGGTTATGGTTAGGTTAGGGTAATGGTCATGGTTAGGGTTATGGGTTGTGTTACATTTAGGGTTATTATTAGTGTTAGGGTTACAGTTGTGATAGAATTAGGGTTAGGGTTAGGTTTGGAGTTAGTGTTAGGTTTAGTGTTAGGTTTAATATTAAGGTTAGTGTTAGTGTGAGGGTTAGGTAATGTTTAGGTTTTATGTTAGGGTTACAGTTAGAGTTGGTGTTATTGTTAGGGTTAGGGTTAGGGTTAGTATTAGGTTTATTGTTAGGGCTAAATTATGTGTTAGGGTTATTAGTGTTATGTGTAGGTTTATGGTTAGGACTAGTGTTAGGATTAGGGTTGGGTAAGGGTAAGGTTAGGGTTATGGTTAGTGTAAAGGTTACTGTTAGGTTTAGGGTTAGAGTTAGTATTAGGGTTAGGGTAAGGATTAAGTTTAGGTTAGGGGTACAGTTAGTGTTATGGTTCGTGTTAGGGTTAGGGTTAGGTTTAGGTTTAGAATAAGGGTTAGGAATAGGGTTAGTTTTAGCATTAGGTTTACGGTTAAGTTTAGTGTTAGTGTTTGGTTAAGGTTTATACTTATGTTTAGGGGTAGTTTTAGGATTAGCATTAGGATTAAAGTTAGAATTAGGGTTAGGGTTAGGGTTAAGGTTAAGGTTAGGGTTAGGATTATGGTGAGGTTTACGGTTAGGTTTAGGGTTACGATTATTGTTAGGGTTAGGTTTATGGTTAGCGTTACTGTCAGGGTTTCTATTGGGATTAGAGTTATGTTTAGGGTTATGTTTAGGGATAGTGTTAGGTTTAGGTTAGGGTTAGGATTCGTGTTAGGGTTAGTGTAAGTGTTAGGGTAAGTGTTAGGGATAGGGTTAGGGTTAGAGTTAGAGTTAGTTTTAGGGTTAGGGTTAGAATTAGGATTAGTACTAGGGTTAGGGTAAGGGTAAAGTATAGGGCTAGGGATAGTGTTGGGGTTAGAGTTAGTGTTTGTTTTAAAGTTAGGTTTCGTGTTAGTTTTAGGATGTTCATTAGGGTTAGTGTTTGGGTTAGTGTTAGGGTTAGGGTTGGGTTAGGGTTAGTGTGATGGTTAAGATTAGAGTTAAGGTTAGGTTTAGTGTTAGTTTTAGGGTTAGGGTTAGGTATAGGGTTAGTGATAGGGTTAGAGTTACATTTTGGGTTCGTGTTATTAAAAGGATTAGGGTTAGGGTTGAACTTAGGTTTAGTGTTAAGTTTAGGTTTGGGGTAGTGTTAGTTTTAGGAATAGGATTAGGGTTAGGTAAGGGTTAGAATTAGGGTTAGGTTAGGGTCAGGGTTATGGTTTTGGATCGGTTTGTGTCAGCGTTAGGGTTAGGTTTAAGATTACAGTTAGTGTTAGGGTTAGGGTTAGGGTTAGGTTTAGGGTTAGTTTTAGGGTTAGATTTAAGTTAGTATTAGGGTTATTGTTAGGATTAGTTTTAGG
This sequence comes from Marmota monax, assembly GCF_021218885.2. NCBI lineage: Eukaryota > Metazoa > Chordata > Mammalia > Rodentia > Sciuridae > Marmota > Marmota monax. Next base: position 340,903 of record NW_026695083.1, read on the forward strand.
GTTAGGGTTATGTTAGTGTTAGGGTTAGTGTTAGGGTTAGGGTTAGGTTTAGGGTTAGTTTTAGGGTTAGGGTTAGGGTTAGGTTTAATGGTAGGGTTAGGGTTATGGTAGGAGTTTGGACTAGGGTTAGGGTTAGTTGTAGGTTTAGTGTTAGAGTTCATGTTAGGTTTAGGGTTATTCTTAGGGTTAGGTAAAGTGTTAAGTTTAGGGATCATGTTAGTGTTAGGGTTAGTGTTAGGATTAAAGTTTGGGTTAGGGTTAGGTTAGGGTTAGTGTTAGTATTAGGGTTTGTGTTATATTTAGGATTCATGTTATGGTTAGGTTTAAGGTTAATGTTAGGTTTAGGTTTAGTATTAGGGTTAGGTTAGCATTAGTGTGTGGATTAGTGTTAGAGTTAGTGTTAGGTTTTGGGTTACAGTTTGCATAAGAGTTAGGATTAGTTTTAGTGTTAGGGTTATTGTTAGGTTTAGCATTGGGGTTAGAGTTAGGGTTATTGTTAAGTTCAGTGTTAGGTTTAGGGTTAGGGTTACTGTTAGGGTTACTGTTAGAGTTGAGGCTTGGTTTAGTGTTATGGTAACTGATAGGGTTAGGGTTAGGGTTACAGTTAGAGATAGGGTTGGCATTAAGTTTAGGGTCAGTGTTAAATTTAGCGTTAGGGTTATGGTTAGGGTTAGTGTTTGTGTAAGGTTTAGGGTTTGTGTTAGTGATAAGGATAGGGTTAGAATCACGGTTAGGGTTAAGGTTTGGGTTAGGTTAGGGTTAGATTTAGGGTTAAGGTTAGGGTTACGGTTAGTATTGGCGTAAGAATTAGTTTTAGGGTTAATGTTAAAAATAAGGTTATGGTTGAGGTTACATTTAGGGTTAGAGTTACATTTAAGTATAGTGATAGTGTCAGGGATAGGGTTAGTGTTAGGTTTAGTTTCAGGGTTAGGTTTAAGGTTAGTGTTAGGGTTAGTGTTAGGGTTAGTTTAAGGGTAGTGTTAGAGTTAGCATTAGGGTTAGAGTTAGGGTTAGGGTTAGGGTTAGGTTTAGGGTAAGGTTTAGAGTTAGTATTAGTGTTGGGTTAGGGTTAGGTTTGATGTTTGTGTTAACGTTACTGTTAGGGTGAGTGATAGGTTTAGGATTAGGGTTAGGGTTATAGTTTGGATTAGTCCTAATGTTATGGTTAGTATTAGGGTTAGTGTTAAGGTTAAGGTTAAGGTTGAAGTTAGTGTAATTTTTAGGGTTAGGTTTTGTGTTAGGGTTCAATTTAATGTTAGGATTAGCATCAGGTTTAGGTTTAGTGTTAGGGTTAGTGTTAGGGTAAGGGGTTAGGGTTAGGAGAAGGGTTAGTGTTAAGGTTAGGGCTAGGGTTAGCGTTAGGGTTAGGGGTAGGGTTAGTATTAGGGTTAGGGTTATGTTTACGGTTACGGTTATGATTAGATTTAGGGATAGGTTTAGGATTAGGGTTACATTTAGGGTTAGGGTTAGGATTTGTGTTAGAGATAGGGTTAGGGTTAGGTTTAGAATTAGTGTTAGGGTTAGGGTTAGGATTAGGATAAGGAAGAGTTTTAGGGTTAGGGTTAAGTTTAGGTTAGGATTAGGATTTGTGTTAGGGTTTGGGATAATGTTATGGTTATGCTTAGGGTTATGAATAGGATTAGCATTAGAGTTAGAATTAGGCTTAGGGTTAGGGTTAGAGTTAGGGTTAATTTTAAGGTTTGTGATAGGGTTAGAGTTTGGGTTACAGTTAGGGTTAGGGTTAGGGTTAGTTTTAGGGTTAGGGTTAGGATTAGGATAAGGAAGAGTTTTAGGGTTAGGGTTAAGTTTAGGTTAGGATTATGATTTGTGTTAGGGTTTGGGATAATGTTATGGTTATGCTTATGGTTATGAATAGGATTAGCATTAGAGTTAGAATTAGGCTTGGGGTTAGGGTTAGAGTTAGGGTTAGTTTTCGGGTTTGTGATAGAGTTAGAGTTTGGGTTACATTTAGGGTTAGGATTAGGGTTAGTGTTAGGGTTAGGTTTAGGCTAAGTGTTACGGTGAGTGTAGGTTTGGGATTAGGATTAGGGTTAGGGTTAGGGTTATGGATAGTGATGGGTTTTTGTTATGGGTAGGGTGAGGGTTAGGGATAGGGTTAGGGTTAGGTTTAATATTAGGGTTAAATTTAGGTTTGAAGTTAGTGTTAGGGTTAGGGTTACGGTTAAACTTAGGGTTAGTTTTAGGAATAGGGTTAGGTTTAGGGTTACTGTTATGGATAGGGTTAGGGTTATGGATAGGGTTTGGGTTAGGTTTAGTGTTAGGATTAAATTTCGGTTTGAGTTTAGTGTTAGGGTTACGGTTAGGGATAAATTTATGGTTAGTTTTAGGGGTAGGGTTAGGGTTACTGTTAGGTTTAGTTTTAGGGTAAGGTTTAGGGTTAGTGTTAAGTTTAAGTAAGGGTTAGAGTTAGTGTGAGGGTTAGTATTAGGGTTAGGGTTAGTGTTAGGGTTTGTGATAGGGTTAGGGTTTGGGTTACAATTAGGGTTATGGTTAGGGTAAATGTTAGGATTAGCATTAGGGTTATGATTAGGGTTAGTGTTGCAGTTGGGTTAAGATTAGTAAAAGTTTTATTGTTAGGGTCAGGGTTAGTGTTAGGGTTAGGTATAGGGTTTGGGTATGGGACACTGATAGGCTTAAGGTTATTAGGTTACTGTTAGGATTAGAATTAGGGTAAGGATTAGGCTTCGGTTAGGGTTAGTGTTAGATTTAATATTAAGTTTAGGATTATGGTTAGGGTTAGTTTTAGGTTTTGGGTTTGGGTTAGTTTAGTGTTAGGTTTAGGGTTATTGTTTGGGTTAGGGTTAGGGTTAGGGTTAAGGTTATTTTTAGGTTTAGGGTTAGAATTAGGGTTAGGGGTAGGTTTAGGCTTACAGATAGGATTAGGGTTAGGGTTAGTGTTATGGTTAGGATTAGGTTAGGGTTAATGCTAGGGTTAGTGTTAGGGTTTGTGTTATGCATAGGGTTAAATTTAGGGATAGAGTTTTTACTAGGTTTAATGTTAGGGTTAAGATTAGCTTTGATGTTAGGATTAGGGTTAGCATTAAGTATCAGGTTAATTTCAGGGTTAGGGTTAGGGTTAGTTTTAGGTTTAGTGTTAGGGTTAAGTTTAGGGTTATTGTTAGGTTTAGGGTTAGGATTAGAGTTAAGTTTAGGGTTAGTGTTACGGTTATGGTTATTGTTAGGTTTAGGATTTGAGTTACAATTAGGGTAACAATTAATATTAGGGTTAGTGTTATGGTTAGGATTAGTGTTAAGGTTCAGGTTAGGGATGGTGTTAGAGTTAGGGTTAGGGTTTGTTTTAGAGTTAGCGTTTGGGTTACTGTTATTGATATGGTTATGTTTAGGATTAGGGTAGTGTTAGGGTTACTTTTAATGTTAAGGTTGGCATTAAGGTTAGTGTGAGGATTGGAGTTAGGGATAGGGTTAGGTTCAGAGTTAGTGTTATGTTTAGGGGTAGGGTTAGTTTTAGGGTTAGGGTTAGTGTTTGTGTTAGGATTGGGGTTAGGATTAGTTTTAGGGTTACAGTTAGGGTTAGGTTTTGGGTTAGGGTTAGGGTTTGTGTTAAAGTTAGGGTTAGGGTTATGGTTAGGATTGGGGTTAGATTTTGGGTTAGGGTTAGGGTTTGGGTTAGTAATAGGGTTACGATTAGGGTTAGGGTTACTGTTAGGTTTAGGTTTAAGTTTAGGTTAGGGTTAGGGTTAGTGTTAAAGTTAGGGATAGGATTAGGTTTAGTGTTAGGAGTAGGTTTAGTGTTAGGGTTAGGTTTAAGGTTAGGGTTAGTGTTAGGGTTAGGGTTAGTGTTAGGATTAGGGTTAGGGTTAGAGTTAGGAATAGTGTTAGGTTTAGAAATAGTTATAGGGTTAGTGTTAGAGTTTGTGTTAGGATAAGATTTAGTGTTACGGTTATGGTTATTGTTAAGTTTAGGATTTGGGTTACAATTAGGGTAACAATTAATATTAGGGTTTGTGTTATGGTTAGGATTAGTGTTAGGGTTCGGGTTAGGGCTAGTGTTATAGTTAGGGTTAGGGTTTGTTTTAGAGTTAGCGTTTTGGTTACTGTTATTGATATGGTTATGTTTAGGATTAGGGTACTGTTAGGGTTACTTTTAATGTTAAGGTTGACATTAGGGTTAGTGTGAAGATTGGAGTTATGGATAGGGTTAGGGTTAGAGTTAGTGTTATGTTTAGGGGTAGGCATAGTTTTAGGGTTAGGGTTAGTGTTTGTGTTAGGATTGGGGTTAGGATTAGTTTTAGGGTTACAGTTAGGGTTAGGTTTTGTGTTAGGGTTAGGGTTTGTGTTAAAGTTAGGGTTAGGGTTACGGTTAGGATTGGGGTTAGATTTTGGGTTAGGGTTACGGTTTGGGTTAGTAAAAGGGTTATGATTAGGGTTAGGGTTAGTGTTAGGTTTAGGTTTAAGATTAGGTTAGGGTTAGGTTTAGTGTTAAAGTTAGGGATAGGGTTAGGGTTAGTGTTAGGAGTAGGTTTAGTGTTAGGTTTAGGTTTAAGGTTAGGGTTAGTGTTAGTGTTAGGATTAGGGTTAGGGTTAGAGTTACGAATAGTGTTAGGTTTAGAAATAGGCATAGGGTTAGTGTTAGAGTTTGTGTTAGGATAAGATTTAGTGTTACAGTTAGGGTTAGTGTTAGGGTTAGGGTTAGGTTTAGAGTTACAGTTAGAATAGGGTTACGCCTAGGGTTAGGTTTAGGGTTAATGTTAGATTACAGTTAAGGATATTATTAGGGTTAGAGATAATGTTAGGGTTAGGGTTAGGATTATGTTTATAGTTAGAGTTAGTGTTAGGCTTAGGGTTAGAGATATGGTTAGGTAAAATTTAGGGATAGGGTTCAGTTGTGGTTAAGGTTGTGGTTTGAGTTAGGTTTATGTTTAGTGTGAGGGTTAGGGTTAAGGTTAGTGTTGGAGTTGGAGTTAGTGTTAGGGTTAGTTTTAGGGTTAAAGTAAGGGTTAAGTTTAGGGTTAGGGTTAGTTTTCGTGTTAGGGTTAGTGTTACGGTTAGGGTTAGTGTTAGAATTAGATTTAGGTTTAGAATTAGGCTTAGGGGTAGGGATAGGTTTAGGGTTAGGGTTAGAGCCTGTGTTAGGGTTAGTGTTAGTGTTAGGGTTAGGGTTAGTGTTAGGGTAAAGATTAGAGTTAGGCTTAGGATTTGGGTTAGGGATAGTGATAGGTTTAGGGTTAGTGTTATGGTTAGTTTTATGGTTATGCTTAGGGTTAGAGTCCATGTTAGGTTTAAGTTTAGCATTATAGTGAGATTTAGGGTTAGAGTTATGGTTAGACTTAGGGTTAGGGTTAGTGTTAGGGTTAGAGTTATTATATTTAGGGTTGGGGTTAGTTTTAGGGTTAGAGTTATGTTTATAATTCAGCTTAAGTTTAAGTTTATGGTTAGGCTTAGGGTTAGGTTAGTGTTAGGGTTAGAGTTAGGGTTAGGGTGGCGATTAGAATTAGAGTTAGTTTTAGGATGGGGGTTTGGGTTAGTGTTAGGATTAAGTAAAGGTTAGGGTTATGGTTAGGTTAAAGTGAGAGTTATGTTTTGGGTTAGGGTTAGGTTTAGGGTTAGGATTAGGGTTAGTGTTAGGGTTAGGGATAGGTTTAGGGTTAGTGTTAGGGTTAGGGAATGGTTTAGGGTTAGTGTCAGGGTTAGGGTTATGTTTAGATTTAGTGTTAAGTTTAGGGTTAGGGTAGGGTTAGTGTCAGGATTAGGGTCAGGTTAAGGTTAGTGTTACAGTGAGGTTTAGTGTTAGGATTAGGGTTATGTTGGGGTCAGGGTTATGTTGGGGTTAGGACTAGGGTTTGTGTTACGTTTAGGTTTAGGGTTAGGCATAATGTTGTGGTTAGTGTTGGGTGTAGGTTTATGGTTAGTGTTAGTGTTAGGTTTAGGGTTACATTTAGTGTTAGGTTAGGGTTAGTATTAGTGTTATGGTTAGTATTAGGGTTAGTGTTAGGGTTAGGGATAGGGTTAGAGTTAGTGTTAGGGTTAGGGTTAGTATTAGTGTTAGTGTTAGGGTTAGGATTAGGAATAGGGTTAGGGTTAGATTTAGTTTTAGGGTTAGGGTTGGGGTTAGGGTTAGTGTTGGGGTTATGTTTGGGGTTAAGTTTACTGTTTATGTTAGAGTTAGAGTTACTCTTATGGTTAGGGTTACTGCTATGGTTAGTTTTAGGGTTTGTGTTATGGGTAGGATTAGGATTAGGAATAGGGTTGGGGTTAGGTTTAGTGTAGGGGTTAAGGTTATGTTTGAGGTTAGTGTTAGGGTTAGGGTTAGTGTTAAGTTTAGAATTAGTTTTAAGGTTAGGGTTAGGTTTAGGGTTAGTGTTAAGTTTAGCTTTAGGGTTAGGTTTTGGATTAGTGTTAGGTTTAGGTTAGTGTTAGGGTTAGAGTTAGGTTAGTGTTACGGTTATGGTTACAGTTACGGTAAGGGTTAGAGTTTTGATTATGATTAGGGTTACAGTTAAGATTAGCGTTAGGGTTATGGTTAGGATTGTTGTTAGGGTTCGGGTTAGGGCTACTGTTAGGGTCAGGGTTAGGGTTGGTTTTAGGGTTAACATTTGGGTTAGTGTTATTGATAGGGTTATGTTTATGATTAGGTAATATTAGGGTTAATTTTAATGTTAAAGTTTGTGTTAGGGTTAATTTTAGGATTAGAGTTAGGGTTAGGGTTAGAGTTAGTGTTAGGTTTAGGGGTAAGGTTAGAGTTAGGGTTAGTGTTAGTGTTAAGAGAAGTGTTAGGTTTAGAGTTAGGGTTAGGATTAGAGATAGTGTTAGGGTTAGATTTAAAATTAGGATTAGGGTAATGCTTAGGGTTAGGTTAGATTAGGGTTAGAGCTAGAGTTTTGGTTAGGGTTAGATTAAAGATTAAAATTGAGGTTAGGGTTAGTTAGAAATAGGTTAGGTTTAGTGTTAAGGTTAAGGTTAGTTTTAGGGTTAGGGTTAGTGTTTGAATAGTGATAGGGTTAGTTTAGGGTTAGGTTTAGGGTTGGTGTTAGGTTTACGGTTAGGGTTAGTGTTAGGGTTAAGGTTAGTGTTTGATTTAGTGATAGGGTTAGTTTAGGGTTAGGGTTAGGGTTACTTTAGGTTTAGGGTTAGTGTTAGGTTTAGGGTGAGGGTTAGGGTTAGTGTTAGGTTTACGGGTAGGGTTAGTGTTAGGGTTAGGATTAGTGTTCGTGTTAGGGTTAGGTTTAGGTTTAGTGTTAGGTTTAGGGTTAGGGTTAGTGTTAGTGTTAGGATTAGGGTTAAATTTAGGGTTAGGAATAATGTTAGGGTTAAAGATAGGTTTAGGTTTACTGTTTGGGTTAGTGTTAGGGGGTTAGTGTTAAGGTTTGTGTTAGAATTAGGGTTAGAGTTACGTTAGGATTAGGGTTAGGGTGAGGTTTAGGTTTAGGGTGAGGGATAGGGTTAGGGTTCGTGTTAGGGTTAGGGTTATTGTTAGGGTTAGGTTTATTGTTTAGGGTTAGATTTAGGGTTAGTGTTAATGTTAGTATTAGGTTAGGGTTAGGTTTAGGATTAGTGTTTGGATTAGGGCTAGAGTTAGTTTTAGGGTTAGTGTTAGGGTTGAGGTTAGGTTTAGTGCTAGGGTTAGGGTTAGGGTTCTGGTGAGTATAGGGTTAGGGTTAGGGTTATGGTTAGTTTTAGGTTAGGGTTAGGGTGAGATTAGATTTATAGTTAGGTTTAGGGTTAAGGTTAGGGTTAGTGTTAGAGTTAAAATTAGGGTTAGGTTTAATTTAGTGTTAAGGTTATGGTTAGGTTTATTTTAGGGTTAGGGTTAGCATTAAAACTAGGGTTAGGTTTAGGGTTAGGTTGATGTTTAGGATAAGGGTTAGGGTTAGGTTTAGGTAGAGGTTAAGTGTAGGGTTTGTGTTAGGGTTAGGATTTGGTTTACAGTTAGGGTTAGAGTTAAAATTACGGTTAGTGTTAGGGTTATGTTTAGGATTAGTGTTTGGGATCATTTTAGGGTTAGTGTATGGGTTAGGGTTAGGATTTGTGTTAGGGTTAGCATTTGGGTTAGTGTTAGGTATAGGCTCATGTTTAGGATTAGGGTACTGTTAGGGTTACTGTTAATGTTAAAGTTTGCATTAGGGTTAGTGTTAGGATTAGTGCTAGGGGTAGGGTTAGGTTTAGGGTTAGTGTTAGGTTTAGAGTTAGGGTTAGGGTTACTGTTAGGTTTAGCAGTATGATTAGTGTTAGGGTTAGGTTTGGTGTTTGTGTTAGGGTTAGGGTTAGGTTTTTGGTTAGGGTTAGTGTTAGTGTTAGGTTTAGAGTTAAAGTTAGTGTTCGGTATAGTGTTAGGGTTAGAGATAGGTTTAGGATTAGTGTTGAGGTTAGTGTTATGGTTAGTGTTAGGGTTAGTGTTAGAATTAGGGTTAGTGTTATGGTTAGGATTAGGGTTAATGTGTGTGTTAGCTTTAGGCTTAGGCATTGGGTTAGGGTTAGGGTTCGTGTTAGTGTTAAGTTTAGGGTTAGTGTCAGGGTTAGGTTTATTGTTTAGGGTTAGCATTAGGGTTAGTGTTAGGGTTACGGTTAGGGTTAGTATAGGATTAGTGTTAGGTTTAGGGTTATGGTTAGGGTTAGTGTTATGGTTAATATTAGGGTTGGAATTAAGGTTATTGTTAGGGTTAGGAATAGAATTTGTGTTAGAATTAAGTTTAGCATTAGGATTAGGGTTAGGGTAAGGTTTAGGTGGATGTTTAGGATTAGGTTTAGGGTTAGGATTGGGTTCTTGTTAGTGTTAGGATGAGAGATAGGGTTAGGGTAGGGTTAGGGTTAGGGTTAGGAGTGGGGTTTGTGTTAGGGTTAGGTTTAGTGTTAGGATTAGGTAAGGGTTAGGTTTATTCTTAGGATAGGGTTATGGTTATGATTTTGGTTTGGGTAAGGTTTAGAGTTAGTTTTAGAGTTAAGGTTAGGGTTATGGTTAGTGTTACAGTTAGGGATAGGGTAAGGATAGGGTTAGTGTTAGGGTTAGGGTTAGGGTTATGGTTAGTGTTACAGTTAGGGATAGGGTAAAGGTAGGGTTAGTGTTAGGGTTAGTGTTAGGGTTAGGTTAGGGTTTGGGTTAGGGTTAGGTTAGGGTTAGGGGTATGGTTAGGGTTAGGGTTAAGTTTAGGTTCTCTGTTAGGTTTATGGTTAGGGTTAGTGTTAAGGTTAGGGTTATTGTAAAAATTAAAGTTAGGTTAGGGTTAGTGTTAGTGTTTGCATTAGGGTTAGTGTAGGGTTAGTGTTAGTGTTAGGGTTAGGGTAAGGTAAGTGTTAGTGTTAGGGTTAGGGTTAGGTTAGGTTTATGGTTAGTGTTCGGGTTAGGGTTAGGTTTCAGGTTAGTGTTAGCATTACGGTTAGTGTTTGGGTTAGGGTTTGTTGTAGTGTTAGGGTAGGTTTAGCGTTAAGTTTAGGTTTAGGATTAAGGTTCGGTTAGTGTTAGTGTTATGGTTATGGTTAGGGTTAGGGTTAGGGATATTCTTAGGGTTAGGATTAGGTATAGGGTTTGTGTTAAGGAGGATTAGGGTTAAGGTTAGTGTGACAGATTAGGGTTAGGGATACGGTTACAGTTAGGATTAGCATTAGGTTTAGGGTTAGGGTTAGGTTTAAGTTAGGATGCATAAGGTTTAGGTTATGGTAAAGTTTAGTGTTACTGTTAGTGTTTGAGTTAGGTTTAGGCTTGGTGTTAAGGTTAGGTTTAGTGTTAGCATTAGGGTTAGGGTTAGGGTTAAGGTTAAGCTTAGTTTTAGGGTTAGGGTTAGTGTTAGGTATAGTGATAGGGTTAGTTTAAGGTTAGGGTTAGGGTTAGGTTAGGGTTAGGGTTAATGTTAGGATTATGGTTAGTGTTAGGGTTAGAGTTAAGGTTAAGTTTAGGGTTAGATTAGGATTAGGGTTAGGGTTAGGGTAAGAGTTAGACTGAGTGTTACAGTTAGGATTAGGTTTAGGATTAGTATTAGGCTTATGGTTAGGGTTAGTGTTAGGGTAAAATATAGGGTTAGGTTTAGGGTTAGGTTAGAGTTAGTGTTACATTTTGGATAAATGTTTGTATTAGGGTAGGGGTTAGTAATAATGTTGGTGTTAGTTTAGGGTTAGGGTTATTTTTATGTTAAGGGTTAGGATTCATGATAGTGTCAGGGTTAGGTTAAACTTAGGGTTAGGTTTTCGATTAAAATTAGCATTACGTTTAGGGTTGGGTTAGGGTAGGGTTAGGATTAGGTTTAGGGTTAGTGATATGGTTACAGTTAGGATTAGCATTAGGTTTAGGGTTAGAGTTAGCTTTAATGTTAGGGTTAAGGTAAGGGTTAGGGTTAGTGTTAGGGTTAGGATTAGGGTTAGAGTTAGGTTTAGTGTTAGAGTTAGGGTTAGGGTTAGGTATGGTCTTAGGGTTAGGGTTAGGGTTAGGATTAGGTTTAATAATAGGATTAGTTTGGGGGTTAGGGTTAGAATTAGGGTTCAGTTTAGGTTTGGTTAGGGTAAGGTATAGGGTTAGATTTAGGCTTAGGGTTAGGCTTAGGGTTAGTGTTAGTGTTAGGTTTTGGGTTAGGTTAGTGTTAGGTTTTGGGTTAGGGTTAGGGTAAGGTTAGGGTTAGGTTAGTTTTAGGGTTATGGTTTGGGTTAGTGTTTTGTTAGGATTAGCATTAGGGTTGTGGTTAGGGTTAGGATTAGGCTTAGAGTTAGGGTTAGGGTTAGGGTTAGGTTTAGGGTTAGTGTTACAGATAATGTTAGGGTTAGGGTGGGTTAAGTTTAGGGTTAGTGTTAGTGTTAGGGTTAGTGTTAGGATTAGTGATAGTGTTAGGGTTAGGGTTAGGTTTAGGGTTAAAGTTATTGTTAGGTTTAAGGTAAGGATTAGGTTTAGTGTTTTGGTTAGTGTTAGAATTTGTGTTAGGGTTAGGGTTAGTGTTAGAGTTAGAATTACAGTTAGGATTAGGGTTAAGGGTAGGGTTAGGTTTAGGGTTAATGTTAGATTTAGGGTAAGGTTTTTGTTAAGTTTAATGTTAGGGTTAGTTTTAAAGTTACGGTTACCATTAGGTTTAGGGGTAGGGGTTAGTTTTAGGGTTAGGTGTATAGTTGGGGATATTGTTAAGTTTAGTGTTTGAGTTAGAGTTAGGGTTAGTGTTAGTGTTAGGATTTGTTTTGGTTTAGGACTAGTGTTTCATTTTGGGTTAGGGTTATGGATAGGATTAGGATTAGGGTTAGGTTAGTTTTAGGGTTATGGTTAGGGTTAGGGTTAGGGTAGGGTTTAGGGTTAGCCTTATGTTTAGGTTTAGGGTTAGTGTTAGCATTAGGGTTAGGGTTAGGTTTAAGTTTAGGATGCAAGTTAGGGTTAGGGTTTGTGATAGGGTTAGTGTTAGGGTTACATTTAGGGTTAGTGTTAGGTTTAGTGTTAGAATTAGTGTAGTGTTAGAATTACAGTTAGGATTAGGATTATGATTAGGGTTAGGGTGTGTTAGGGTTAGATTAAAGGTTAGGGTTAAGGTTAGGGTTAGTCTTAAAGTTAGGGTTAGGGTTAATGTTAAGGTTAGTTTAAGGGTTAGGATTAGTGTTAGGTTTAGTGATAGGTTTAGTTTAGGTATAGGGTTAGGGATAAGGTTTAGGGTTTTGGTAAAGTTAGGGTTAATGTTATGGTTAGGGTTAGGGATAGAGTTATGGTTAAAGTTAGGGTTAGGATTAGGGTTAGTGTTAGGGTTAGGATTAGGGTTAGGGTTATGCTTATCTTTAGTATTACATTTAGGATTAGGTTTAGGATTACGGTTAAGATTAGGCTTAGGTGTATGGTTAGGGTTAGTGTTAGGGTAAAATTTAGCATTAGGATTAGGGTTAGTGTTAGGGTTAGTGTTATGGTTAGGGTTAGGTTTAGGGTTAGCTTTATGGTTAGGGTTAGGGTTTGTTAGTGTTAGGGTTAGGGATAGGCTTAGGGTTAGGATTAGCAATAATTTAGGGTTAGTTTAGGGTTAGGGTTAGGCTTAGGATTAGAGTTAGTGTTAGGTTTATGGTTAGGCTTACAGAAGGGTCATAGTTAGGATTAGTACTAGAGTTAGGGTTACGGTTAGGTTTAGTGTTAGGGTTAATGTTAGGGTTAGGGTTAGTGATAGGTTTAGGGTTAGGGTTAGTATTAGTGTTAGGGTGAGGTTTAGGGTAGTGTTAGGGTTAGTATTAGGGTTAGGGTTAGGTTATGTGTTATGGTTAGTGTTAGGGTTAGTGTTAGTGTTCAGGTTAGGGTTAAGGTTAGGGTAAGGTTTAGGTTTAGTGGTAGGGTTAGAGTTGCAGTTAGGGTTAGGGTTAATGTTAGTATTAGGTTTAGGGATAGTGTTAGGTTTAGAGTTAGGTTAAGGGTAAGTTTTGGGCTTAGGGTTCGTTAGGGTTTGTGTTAGTTTTAGTGTTTGATTTAGGGTTAGGATTAGGTTTATGTTAGAGTTAGGGTTAGTGTTAGGTTTATGGTTAGGGTTAGGGTTAGTGTTACGTTTAGGGTTAGGGTTAGGGTTAGCCTTATGGTTAGAGTTAACTTAGGGTTTGGGTATGTATGTTAGGTTAAGGCATCGGGTTAGGGTTAGTGTTAGGTTTAGGCTTAGTGTTAAACTTAGGGTTAGTGTTAGGGTTAGGGTTAGGGTTAGCGTTAGGTTTAAGGTAAGGGTTAGAGTTAGGGTTATTGTTAGGGTTATAATTAGAGTTAGCATTAGGGTTAGTGTTAGGGATAGGGTTAGGATTAGTGTTAGGGTTAGTGTTAGGGTTAGGGTTAGTTTTAAAGCTAGAGAAAGGGTTTGTGTTAGGGTTAATGTTAGAGTTGGCATTAGCGTTAGGATTACAGTGAGGATTAGGGTTAGGGTTAGGGTAAGTGTTAGGGTTTGTGTTAGGATTAATGTTAGATTTATGGGGAGGGTTAAGATTAGGTTTAGGATTAGGATTAGCCTTAGGGTTAGGTTTAGTGTTAGTGATAGGGTTAGTGTTAGGGTTAGGTTTAGGTTTAGGGTAAGGTTTAGTGCTAGAATTAGGGTTAGGGTTAGGTTTAGGGTTACTGTTAGGGTTGGGGTTATGGTTAGGGTTAGATTTAGTGTTAGGGTTTGTGTTAGGGTCAGGTTTAGGGTTTGGGTTAGGGTTAGTGTTAGGGTTAGGTTTACAGTTAGGATTAGGAATAGGGATAAGGTTTGGGTAGGGTTAGTCATAGGGTTAGGATTAGGTTTAGGGTTAGTGTTAGGGTTATAGTTAGGATTCAGTTTGGTGTTTGGGTTAGGCTTAGGGTTAATGTTAGGGTTAAGTTTTGGCTTAGGCTTAGGGTTAGGGTTAGGTTTAGGTTTTGTGTTAGGTTTAGGGTTAGTATTAGGGTTAGTGTTAGTGTTAGTGTTATGGTTATGGTTAGGTTTAGGGTTAGTATTTGTGTTAGCATTATAATTAGGTTTAGGGTTAGTTTTACAGTTAGGGTTAGCATTCGGTTTTGGGTTAAGTTTAGGGTGAGGATAAGGGTTTGGTTTAGGGTTAGTTTCCGGGTTAGTGTAAGGGTTTGGGTTAGTGTTAGATTTATTGTTAGGGTAAGGGTTAGAATTAGTATAAGGGTTAGGGTTAGGGTTAAATTAGTGTTAGGGTCAGGTTTAGGATTAGGGTTATGGTTAGTTTTAGGGTTAGGATTACAGTTAGGATTAGGGTTAGGGATAGGGTTTAGGTTAGGGTTTTTGTTAGTGTTAGGGTTAGGGTTAGTGTTCAGGTTAGGGTTATATTTATGTTTAGGTTTAGTGTTAGAATTAGGGTTAGGGTTTGCGTTAGGGTTTGGGTTAGGGTTAGGGCAGGTATAGGATTAGGTTGGGGTTAGGGTTAGTTTAAGTGTTAGGGTTAGTATTCAGGTTAGGGTTCATGATAGGGTTGGATTTAGGTTTAGGTTTAGTGTTAGGGTTATGGTCAGGATTAGGGTTAGGGAGAGATTTAGGGTTAGTGTTAGAGTTAGGGTTAGGGTTAGTGTTAGTGTTAGAGTTAGTGTTAGGGTTAGGATTAGGTTTATGTTTAGGTTTAGTATTAGAGTTAAAATTATGTTTAGGGTTACATATAGGTTTAGAGTTAGGTTTAGGGTTTGTATTAGGTTTAGGGTTAGGGTTAGGTTTAGTGATAGGTTAAGGTTAGGGTTAGGGTTAGTGTTAGGGTTAGGGTTAGGGTTAGGTTTAGTATTTGTGTTAGCATTAAAATTAGGTTTAGGGTTAGTTTTACTGTTAGGTTAGCATTAGGTTTCGGATTAAGTTTAGGGAGAGAATTAGGGTTAGGGTTAAGATTTGTATTAGAGTTAGTGTTAGGGTTTTGGTTAGTGTTAGGTTTATTGTTTTGGTAAGGTTTAGGATTAGTGTACGGGTTAGGGTTAGGGTTAAATTAGGGTTTAGATAATGGTTGATTTAGGGTTATGGTTAGGGTTAGTTTTAGGATTAGGGTTATGGTTAGGGTTACTGAGAAGTTTAGAGTTAGGATTAGTGTTAACTTTAGGGGTAGGGTTAGGTTAGGGTTAGTGTTAGATTTATGGTTAGGGATAGTGTTAGGGTCAGGGTTATGGTTAGGTTTATTTTTAAGTTAGAGTTAGAATTAGGGTTAGGAAAGGGATAGAGTTATGGTTAGGGATATGTTTTGTGTTATGGTAAAGATTAGGGTTAGGATTAGGGTTGAGGTTGTGGTTAGGGTTAGGTTTAGGGGAGGGTTAGGGTTAGAGTTAGTGTTATGGTTAGGTTTCGATGTAGGGTTTGGGAAAGATTTAAGGTTAGGATTAGAGTTACTGTTAAAATTAGTGTTAGTGTAGGGTGAGGATTAGGGTTTGTTTTAGGGTTAGGGTTAGGGTTTGGTTATGGTTATGGTTAGGGTTTGTGTTAGTGTTAGGCTTAGGGTTAGGGTTAGGGGTAGGATTAGTGTTAGGTTTAGGTTTAGGGTTAGGGTTAGTGTTAGGGTTAGGTTAGTGTTATGGTTAGGGTTCTTGTTACACTTAGGGTTAGCCTTAGATTTAGGTTAAGTTTTAGAGTTAGGGTTAGTGTTAGGTTTAGAGTTTGGTAACGGGTTAGGATTTGTGTTAGGTTTAGGGGTAGGGGTAGAGTTAGGGTTATGTTAGGGTTAGTGTTAAAGTTAGGGTTAGGGTTAGAGTTCGTGTTAGCATTTGTACTAGGGTTAGGGTTAGGGTTAAGGTTAGTTTTAGTGTTAGGGTTAAAGTTAGGTTTAGGTTTAGTTTTAGGGTTAGGGTTAGGTTCTGTGTTAGGGTTCGGGTTAAGGTTCGATTTAATGTTAGGGTTAGGGATCACATTACAGTTAAGATTAGGGTTGATAAGTGTTTTGGTTAGGGTTAGAGTAAAGTTATATTTAATGTTATGGTTAGTGTTAGGGTTAGGGCTAGATTTAGAGTTAGTATTAGTGTTATTTTTATAGTTAAGTTTAGGGTTAGTGTTAGAGTTAAAGCGAGGGTTAATATTAGGGTTAGTGTTAGGGTTAGTTTTAGTGTTAGGATTAGGGTTATGATTAGAGTTTGTGTTAGTGTTAGGGTTAGGATTAGGGAAATTGTTATGGTTAAAATTAGGATTAGGTTTAGGTTTAATGTTTGTGCTAGGTTTCCAGTTATGATTATGGTTAGGGTTATGGTAACTGTGAGGATTAGGTTTAAATTTAGGTTAGGGTTAGGGTTAGGTTAGAGTTAGGGTTAGTGTTAGGGTTAGGCTTAGGGTAGGGTTAGGATTAGTGTTAGGTTTAGGATTAGGGTTGTATTAGGTTTAGGGTTAGTGTTAGGGCTAGGGTTCATGTTAGAGTTAGGGTTAGGGTTACTGTTAGGTTTAGATTAAGGTTAGTTTTAGGGTGAGAAATAGTTTTAGTGTTAGGGTTAGGGTTACCTTTAGTGTTTGGGTTAGGATAATAGTTAATTTTAGGTTTAGTGTTAGTGTTAGGGTTAGGATTAGGGTTAGTGTTAGGTTTAGGGTTAGGGTTAGGGTTAGGTTAAGGGTTAGGTTTAGGGTTATTTTAGGGTTAGGGTTAGGGTTAGTGTACGTGTTAGGGTTATTCTAGGGTTAGGGTTAGGATAAGTGTTAGGCTTAGGTTTAAGTGTTATGGTTAGAGTTTGTCTTATGGTTAGGTTTAGGGTAAATTTGGTGTTAGTGTTTGGGTTAGGGTTAGGTTAGTGTTAGGGATAGGGTTAGGGTTAGTTTTGTGTTAGGGTTAACATTAGTGGTAGGGTTAGAGTTACAGTGAGGGTTAGGGTTTCTGTTAATATTATGGTAAGGTTTAGTGTTAGTGTTACAGCTAGGATAAGAATTAAATTTAGGGTTTGTGTTAGGGTTAGGGTTAGGGTTAGTGTAAGAGTTAGGGTTATGAGTAGGATTAGGGTTAATATTAGGGTTAAGTTTAGTGTTAGGGTTTGCATTAGGGTTAGTGTTAATGTTAGGATTAGGTTTAGCATTAGGTTTCAGGTTAGGTAAGGGATAGTGTTAGGGTTAGGTTAATGTCAAAATTATAAGTTGGGTTAGAGTTTGTGTTAGGGTAAGGGTTAGAATTAGTGTTAGTGATAGTGTTGGTGTTAGGTTTATGGTTAGTTTTAGTTTTCATGTTAGGGTTAGGTTTAGTGTTAGTTTTATGTTTAGGTTTAGAGTTTCGGTTAGGTTTAGGTTTACTGGTATGGTTAGGTTAGAGTTTGTGAAGGGTTACTGTTAAGGTTAGTGTTATGGCTAGTGATAGGGTTAGGATTAGTGTTATGTTAAGTATTAGGGTTAGGTTTAGTTAAGGGTTAGCGTTTTTGCTAGGTTAGGGTTAGGGTTATGTATTGTGTTATGGTTTGTGTTAGGGTTAGGTTTAGGGTTAATGTTACAGTTAGGATTAGGGTTAGGGTTAGAGTTAGGGTTCTTGTTTGGATTAAAATTAGAGTTATTCTTAGAATTAGGGTTAGTGTTAGGATTAGGGTTAGGGTTTGTGTTAGGGTTACTGATAGGGTTAGCATTATGTTTAGGATTTAGGGTTAGTGTTAGGTTTAGTGTTACGGTTAGGGTTACTAATAGGGTTACAGTTAGGTTTAGTGTTAGGGTTATTGTTATTGTTAGGTTTAGGGTTAGGGTTGTATTTGGGTCATGGTTAGGGTTAATGTTAGGGTTATGGTTAGGGTTGGGGATAGTGATAGGGTTAGGTATAGGGTTAGCATTAGTAGTATGGTTGGGTGTAGGGTTAGGTTCATGATTAGTGTTAGGGTTAGGGTTATGGTTAAGTTACGGTTACTGTAATCGTTAGGGTTATGATTTGTGTTACGGTTACCTTTAGGGTTCAAGTTAGGATTAGGGTTAGGGTTAAGGTTAATGTTGGGTTAGGGTTGAGTTGCGGTTAGGATTTTTGTTCGGGATAGGAAAAGGGTTAGTGTTAGGGTAGGATTAGTTTTAGGGTTAAGTTTAAGGTTATTGTTAGTGTTAGGGTTAGGGTTTGAGTTTGGGTTAGGGTTATGGTTAGTTTTACAGTTAGATGTAGGTGGAGGGTTAGGTTTAGGGTTATTAATAGGGTTAGGTTGGGGTTAGGATTAGTGTTAGGGTTAGGTTAGGCTTAGGGTTAGGGCTAGGTTTAGGGTTAAGTTGGGGTTATGGTTAATGTTAGGGTTAGGGTTAGGCTTAGTGTTAGGGTTTATGTTTGGCGTTAGGTTAAGGATTAGGTTTAGGGTAGGTGTTAGTTTTAGTGTTAGGGTTAGTTTTAGGATTAGGGTTATGGTTAGGGATAGGTTTAGTATTAGGTTTAGGGCTAGGATTAGTTTTAGGATAATGGTTATTGTTAGGTTTAGGATTTTAGTTAGTGTTATAGTGAGGTTTCAGGTTAGGGTTAGTGTTAGGGTTAGGGTTAGGTATTGTTTTCAGGTTAGGATTAGGGCTAATTTTAGAGTTAAAGTTAGGTTTAGGGTTAGGGTTACTATTTGGGTTAGTGTTAGGGTTAGGGTTATGGTTTGTGTTAGGGTTTTAGTTATGGTTAGGTTTTTGGTTGGAATTAAATTTAGGGTTAGGTTTAGGGTTGCAATTAGGATTAGTGTTAGAATTGGGGTTCGAGTTAGGTTTAAGGTGAGTTTTAGGGTTACAGCTAGGGTTAGGATTAGTTTTAGGGTTAGGGTTAGAGTTAGAGTTAGTGTTAGTGTTAGGTTTAGATGTAGATTTAGAGTTAGGATTGGTTTTGAGTTTATGGTTAGGGTTAGGGTTAGTGATAGGGTTAGGGATGGTGTTAGGGTTAGTTTCAGTGTTAGGGTTAGTTTAAGTTTAGGCTTAGAGTTAGGGTTAGGTAAGGTTTAGGGTTATGGTTAAATTAGGGTTAGAGTTACGGTTTGTATTAGGGTTTGTGTTAGGGTTAGGGTTAGGGACAGGATTAGGTTAGGCTTAGGGTTAGAATTAGGGTTAGTGTTAGGTTTAGTGTTAGGGTCAGGGTTAGGGTTAGGATTAGGGTTAGGTTTAGTGTTATGGTTAGGATTAGGTTTAGGTTTAGTAGTAGGGTTAGGGTTAGGGTTAGGCTTAGTGTTAGGGTTAGTGTGAAGGTTAGGTTTAGTGTTAGGGTTATGGTTAGTTTTAAGGTTAGGGTTAGTGATATGTTTAGAGTTAATGTTAATATTAGGGTTAAGTTTAGGGTTAAGAATTAGGGTTAGTGTTCCAGTTAGGTTTAGGGTTAGGGTTAGGGTTAGTGTTTGTATTAGGGTTATATTTAGGTTTAGGGTTATTGTTAGTGTTAGAGTTAGGGTGAGTGTTAGGGTTTGGATTAGGATTAGGGTGAGGTTTAAGGTTAGTTTGAGGTTAGGGTTAGGGTTAGAGTTAGTATTAGTGTTAGAGTTAGGGTTAGTGTTAGGTTTAGTGTTAGGATTAGGGTTAATGTTAAATTTAAAATTATGGTTAGAGTAAGGGTTAGTGTTAGGGTTAGGGTTAGTGTTATGGTTATGGTTACAGTTAGGGTTAAAATTGGGTTTGGGTTGCTGTTAGCTTTAGAGATAGGGATAATGATAGTGTTCGGGTTACATTTAGGGTTTGTGTTAGGGTTAGCATTAGGATTAGGTTATGGTTAAGGTTAGACTTAGTTTTCATATGAGGGTTAGGGTTAGGTTCAGTGTTGGGTTAGGGTTAGGTTAGCATTAGGGTTAGAGTTAGGCTTTGTGTTAGGGTTAGGGTTATGGATAGGTTTACGGTAAGTGTTATGGTTATGGTTAGGGTTAGTGTTAGGGTTGTTGTTAGGGTTAGAAATAGGGTTTGAGTTAGAATTATGGTTAGTGTTAGGGTTACGGTTAAGGTTAGGGTTTGTGTTAGGGTTAGTTTTAGGTTTATGTTTAGGGTAAAAATTACTGTTAGGATTAGAGTTAGGGTTAGCTTTTGGATATGGTTAGCTTAAGTTTAGGGCTAGGATTAAGGTTAGTGTTAGGTTAGAATTAGGTTTAAAATTAGGGTTAGTTTTAGGGTTAGGGTTAGGGTTAGGGTTCGGTTAGTGTTAGGGTTAGGGTTAGGGTTCGTGTTAGATTTAGGGTTAGGTTTAGTGTTAGGGTTAGTGTTAGGGTTAGTGTTAGGTTTATTGATAGGGTTAGGGTTAGGTTAGTGTTAGTGTTATTGATAGGGTTATTGTTAGGTTTAGGTTTATGGTTAATGTTAGTGGTAGGGTTAGGGTTAGAGTTAGGGTTAGGGTTACTGTTAATGTTATGGTTATGGTTAGGTTTTCTGTTAGGTTTACAGTTAATGTTAGGGTTATTGTTAGGATTAGTGTTAGGGTTTCCCTTCATTTTCCCTATAGGTATAACTGCAGTTGAAACTCTAAATCAAACACGGTTTGTGCTAGCTGCTTGACACTTGACACACTTAATTAGTTCTCAGTGCCTTCTCTATGTTTTGTTCCCTCTTGAAATAGCCCTATGCAGAAGCACTTGTCATTCAAAAATAATCTTTTTCATTTGAAAGCATTTGCCAAGCTTCTACAGAACTCTGAGTTGACTGAAATAACAGCAAATATTTTTTCACCAAAACTTCTTGATTCTTATCAGGAAAGATTGGTACTCCAGTCGCACTTGGCCCTTCAAGTTTCATTCTTCTGTTGAAGTGTTCGTTTGCAAAAATGCTTTGAATTTTTAAGTTTCACTTTGTTTTCCACTATATGGATAGATGCAGTTGGAAATCTAAATCAAACATGGTGTGTGGTAGCTCCTTGAAACTTGACATACTCAATTAGTTCTAAGTGTGCTCTCCATGCTTTGTTCCCTCTTGAAGTAGCCCTAAGCACAGGCAAGAAAAACACATTTCAATTTGAAAGTGTTTGCCAAGCTTCCACAAAACTCTGAGATGACTGAAATCTCAGCAGCAATTTTTTCCCCTGATCATGTTGACACTTGGCAGGAATCATCAGTATTCCACTCAATCTTGGCTTCCCAAAATTCATTTTTCTACATTGAGGCATTTGTTTTCAGGAACACTTTGAAAATTTAGGTTTTTGTTTGTTTTCCCCTATTGGTATATATGCAGTTAGAACTCTAAATCAAACTCGGTTAGTGCTAGCTGCCTGAAACTAGACACACTCAATTAATTCTCAGTGTAATCTCTATGCTCTGTTCCCTCTTGAAGTAGCCCTAAGCAGAGGCAAAAAAAAAAAAAAACTTTCTTTTGT
This sequence comes from Marmota monax, assembly GCF_021218885.2. Taxonomy (NCBI): domain Eukaryota; kingdom Metazoa; phylum Chordata; class Mammalia; order Rodentia; family Sciuridae; genus Marmota; species Marmota monax. Next base: position 361,480 of record NW_026695083.1, read on the forward strand.
TATCTTTTGCCAAGCTTCCAAAAAACTTCAAGTTTACAGAAATTTCAGCAAATATTTTTTTTTTACCCGATCTTTTCAATAACTGGCAAGAATGAACATTACTTCAGTTGCAGTTGGCTCCCCAATTTCATTCTTTTAGGTTGAAGTATTCCAATGCAGGAACAGTTTGAATTTTAAGTTTCACTTCCTTTTCCACTATAGGGATAGAGGCAGGTGGAACTCTAAATCAAACTTGGTTAGTGCTGGCTGCTTGAAGCTTGACACACTCAATTAGTTCTAAGTATGCTCTCTATGCTTTGTTCCTTCTTGAAGTAGCCCGAAGCAGAGGCAAGAAAAAAAAAAACACTTTCATTTGAAAGTGTTTGCCAAGCTTCCACAGAACTCCAAGTTTACTGAAATCTTAGCAAATATTTTTTCACCCGGTCTCATTGATACTTTGCAGAAATCTTCAGTATTCCAGCCGCACTTGGGCCCCCAAATGCCGTTCTTCTAGGTTGGAGCGTTCGTTTGCAGGAACAGTTTGAATTTTAAGTTTCACGTCATTTTCCCCTATAGGGATAGATGCAGTTGGAACTCCAAATCAAACACGGTTTGTGCTAGCTTCTTGAAACTTGACATACTGAATTAGTTCTTAGTGCTTCTCAAGGCTTTGTTCCCTCTTGCAGTATAACAAAGCAGAGGCTGGAAAAGAACACTTTTATTTGAAAGCATTTGGGAAGCTTCCACAAAACTCCGAGTTTACTAAAATCCCAGCAAATATTTTTTCACAGTAACTTGATTATACTTGGCAGTAATGATTGGTATTGCAATCGCACTTTGCCCTCCAAATTTTGTTCTTCCAGGTTGGAGCGTACATTTGCAGGAACAGATTGAATTTTTAGGATTCAATCTGTTTTCCCCCATAGAGATAGATGGATTTGGACCTCTAAATCAAACACAGTTTTTGCTAGATGCTTCAACCTTGACATGCTGAAGTAGTTCTCAGTGCTATCTCTATGCTTTGTTTCCTCTTGAAGTATCCCAAAGATGAGGCTGGGAAAAAAACACTTTCATTTCAAAGCCTTTGCCATGCTTCCACAGAACTCCAAGTTTACTGAAGTCTCAGCAAATATTTTTTCACCAGAATTTTTGATAATTGGCAAGAATGATCGTTACTCAAGAGGCACTTGGCCCCCAATTGTTGTTATTCTAGGTTGAAGCGTTCAACTGCAAGAACAGTTTGAATTTTAAGTTTCACTTCGCTTTCCCCTATAGGGATAGATACACTTGGAACTCTAAATCAAACACGGTTTGTGCTCACTGCTTGAAACTTGACATACTGAACTCGTTCTGAGTGCGAACTATATGCTTTGTTCTTTCTTGAAGTATCACAAAGCAGAGGGTGAAAAAAAAAACACTTATATTTGAAAGTGTTTGCCATGCTTTCTCAGAATTCCTAGTCTACTGAAATCCCAGGAAACATTTTTCTTCCTGTATTGATGATCCTTGGTAGGAATGATTGGTACTCCAGTCGCACTTGCCCACCTAAATATTGTTGTACTACTATGAAGCATTCCTTTGCAGGAACACTTTGAATTTTTAGGTTTCACTTCATTTTCCACTATTGGGATAGATGCACTGGAACTCTAAATCAAACATGGTTTTAGCTAGCTGCTTGAAACTTGACACCATGAATTAGTTCTCAGTGAGATCTCTATGCTTTCTTCCTTCTTGAAGTAGCCCTATGCAGAGGCAAAAAATAAACACTTTCTTTGGATAGCATTGGCCAAGCTTCCACAAAACCAAGTTTACAGAAATCTCAGCAAACATTTTTTCACCAAATCTTTTTGATAATTGACAAGAATGATCATTACTCCAGTCGCACTTGGCCCCCCAAATATCTTTCTTCTAGGTTGAAGTTTTCAACTGCAGGAACAGTTTCAATTTTAAGTGTCACTTCGTTTTCCCCTATAAGGATAGAGACAGTTGGAACTCCAAATCAAACACGGTTTGTGCTAGCTGCTTGAAACTTGACATACTGAATTTGTTCTTAGTGATCTCTATAGGCTTTGTTTCCTCTTGAAGTATCACAAAGCAGTGGCTGGAAAAAAAAAAACCTTTTATTTGAAAGCGTTTGCCAAGCTTCCACAGAACTCCAAGTTTACTGAAATCCTAGCAAATATTTTTTCACAGCATCTTGATTATACTTGGTAGTAATCATTGGTATTGCAATCGCACATTGCCCCCCAAATTTCATTCTTCTAGGTTGGACCGTTCATTTGCAGGCACAGATTGAATTTTTAGGATTCAATTCATTTTCCCCTATAGGGATAGATGCTGTTGGAACTCTAAATCAAACATGATTTTTGCTAGGTGCTTGAAACTTGACATACTGAATTAGTTCCCAGTGAGATCTCTATGCTTTGTTCCCTCTTCAAGTAGCCCTAAGCAGAGGCAAGAAGAAAAAAAAAACACTTTCATTTGAAAGCATTTGCCAAACTTCCACAGAACTCCAAGTTTACTGAAATCTCAGCAAATAATTTTTCACCCGATCTTGGTGACACTTGGCAGGAATGATCGTTATTGCAATTTGCCCTCCAAATTTCATTCTTCTAGGTTGGAGTGTTCATTTGCAGGAACAGATTGAATTTTTAGGTTTCACTCTGTTTTCCCCTATGCGGATAGACTCATTTGGACCTCTAAATCAAACACGGATTGTGCTAGCTTCTTGAATCTTGACACACGGAATTAATTCTGAGTGTGCTTTCTATACTTTGTTCTTTCTTGATTTAGCCCTAAGCAGAGGCACTTTTCAGTGAAGGAATAGTCACTTTCAAATGAAAGTGTTTGACAAACTTCCACAGAACTCAGAATTGATTGAAATATCAGCAAATATTTTGTTCGCCAATCGTGTTGATTCTTCGCAGATATGATCAGTACTCCAGTCAAACTTGGGCCCCCAAATTTCGTTCTTCTATGTTGAGGCATTTGTTTGCATGAACACTTTGAATTTTTAGTTTTCACTTTGTTTTCCAATATACGTATACATACAGTTAGAACTCTAAATCAAACTCGGTTAGTGCTAGCTGCTTGAATCTTGACACACCCAATTAGTTCTAAGTATGCTCTCTATGCCTTGTTCCCAAAGCAGAGGCAAGAAAAAAAAAAAAAACACTTTCATTTGAAAGCCTTTGCCAGGCTTCCACAGAACTCCGAGTTTACTGAAGTCTCAGCAAATATTTTTTCACCAGAACTTTTTGATAATTGGCAAGAATGATCGTTACTCAAGTCATGCTTGGCCCCCAATTGTCGTTCTTCTAGGTTGAAGCGTTTGACTGCAAGAACAGTTTGAATTTTAAGTTTCACTTCGCTTTCCCCTATAGGGATAGATGCACTTGGAACTCTAAATCAAACTTGGTTTGTGCTTTCTGCTTGAAATTTGACATACTGAACTCGTTCTGAGTGCAAACTGTATGCTTTTTTCCCTCTTGAAGTATCACAAAGCAGAAGGTGAAAAAAAAAAAAAACACTTTTATTTGGAAGCGTTTGCCAAGCTTTCTCAGAACTCCTAGTTTACTGAAATCCAAGGAAACATTTTTCTTCCACTATTGATGATGATCATTGGTAGGAATGATCAGTACTCCAGTCCACTTGGCCCCCCAAATTGCCTTGTACTACTATGAAGCGTTCCTTTGCAGGAACACTTTGAATTTTTACGTTTCACTTCGTTTTCCACCCAAACCCTAACCATAACCCTAAAACTAACTCTAAATCTCACCCTAACCCTAAACCTAATACAAATCCTAACCATAGCCCTAACCCTAAACCTAACCCTAAAACTAAACCTAACACAAATCCTAACCAGATCCTTAACACTAAGCCTAAGCCTAACCCTAACCCTAACCCTAACACTTACACTAACACAAACATAAATGTAAACCTAACCCTAACACAAATCCTAACCCTAACCCTAACCCTACCCTAATATTAACCAGACCACTCACCCTAACACTAACCCTAACTTTCTAACACTAACCCTAACCCTAAACATAACCCTAACACTAACCCTAACCCTAAACCTAACCCTTACCGTTACACTAGCCATAACCCTAACCCTATTCCTAACCCTAACCCTATCACTAACCCTAACACTAACCCTAACCCTAACACTAACACTAACCCTAACACTAACCCTATGACTAACACTAACCCTAAGCCTAATCCAAACACTAATCCTAACCCTATACCCAATCCTAAAACTAGCCTTAACACTCACATTAAACAAAAGCCTAACACTAAATCTAAAATTACCCTAACCCTAAAACTAATCCTAAACTTAACTCTAATGGTAACAGTAACCTTAAACCTAATACTAACCTAAAGCTTACCACTAACCATAACCCTAATCCTAACACTAACCCTAAACCTAACCTTAACAATAAACGTAACCCTAACCCTAACTGTAACCCTGAAACTAACCTTAACCCTCACCCTAACCCAACACTAATTCTAATTCTAAAACTAACCCTAACCCTAACCCTAACAATAAATGTAACCCTAACCATAACCCTGAAACTAACCTTAACCCTCACCCTAACCACAACATTAATTCTAACCCTAACCCTAAAACAAACCCGTACACTAAGAATAATGCTAACCCTAAACATATCACTAACACTAACCCTAACACTAACACTAACCCTAACCCTAACTCTAACCCTAACCCATACGCTAACACTAAACCTAACCCTGAACCTCACCCTAAACCTAACACTAACACTAATTCTAATCCTAACCCTAACTAATTCTAAACTTGATCTTAGCCAAAAGGCCGAGAAGCAATTGCTAACTAATTCTAAATCTAACCCAAAACCTAACAGTAACCCTAATCCTAACCCCAACCCTAAAAGTAACCCTATCCCTAACACTAACACAAATCTTTACCCTAACCCTATTCTTAACCCTAAACCTAACCCCAATTCAAACAGTAACCCTATCCATAACCTTAAAACTAACCCGATCCCTAACCCTAACCCTAACCCTAACCCTTAACAGGAACCCTAACCCTAACACTAACACTAATCCTCACCCCAACCATAACACTAAACCTAACACAGAAACTCAGCAAAGCCCTAACCCTAACACTAACCCTAACTATAACACTAACACTAACCCTAATACTAACCCTAACCTTAATCCTAAACCTAATGCTAATCTTATACATAACCTTAATCCTAACACTAATCCTAACCCTAACCCTAACACTAAACCTAACCCTAACCTAACCTAAACTAACTCGAACCCTAACCCTAACCCTAAACCTAACACTAACACTAAACTTAGCCCAAATACTAACACTAACATTAACCCTAACCCTAAACCTAACCCTTAACCAAACACTAACCATAACCATAACAATAACACTAACCTAAACCTAACCTTAACCCTAACACTAACACTAACCCTAAACATAAATCTAACCCTAATCCTAACCCTAACACAAAACATAACCCTAGCACTAACACTAACCCTAAACCTAACTGTAAACCTATCCCAAACCCTAACACTAACCATAACTCAGCCCCTAACCCTAACACTAATTCTTACCTTAATCCTAATCCTAACAGTAACCCTCAACCTAACTCCATCTCTAAACCTAACTCTAACACTAACCCTAACTTTAATTCTAGCACTAACCCTAAAAATACCCCTAACCCAAAACCTAACCCAAACACTAATTCTTACTGTAATCCTAAACCTAACACAAACCCTTAACCTGACTCTAACTCTTTCCCTAACTCTAACACTAACAATAACACTAGCACTAAGCCTAACCCTAAACCTAACCCTAAACCTAAACTTAAACCTAACCTAACACTAACCCTAATCCTAATACTAACTGTATACCCAACCTTAGTCCTAACACTAATACTATCCATTACCCCAACCCTAACCCTAACCCTAACACTATCCCTAACACAAACACTAAACAAAACCAAACCTTAATATTAACACTAATTCTAAACTCTAAACTTAACACTAAGCCTAATCCTAACCCTAACTCTAACAGTAACCATAACCCTAAACCCAACCCTAACTCTAACCCTAAGGATAACTGTAAAATTACCCTTACCCTAATAGTAACCCTAGCCCTAACTCTAACCCTAACCCTAATTCTAACTTTTAACACTAACCCTAATCCTAACGTAATCCTATCACTAATACTGACCCTAAACCTTACCCCAAAACAAACCCTTATCTTAACCCTAATCCTAACACTAACCCTAAATCTAACCCTAACCCTAAGCTTAAACTTAACCCTAATCTTAACACTAACACAAACCCTAACTCTAACCTTAATACAAACCCTAAGTCTAATCCTAACCCTACCCCTAATGCTAACCATAACCCAAACCCTAACCTTAACCTTAACACAAAACCCAACTCTAACCCTAACACTAAGCCTAACCCTAAACCTAACCCTAAACTTAATCATAACACTAACCCTAATCCTAATCCTAATCCTAACACTAACAATAACCCTTACCCTAAAACTATCCCTAACCCTAACCCTAATCCTAAACTAAACCTTAACCATAATACTAACCCTATCCCTAACTGTAATCCTATCCATAACCCTAACCCTAACACTATCACTAACCCTAAACCTAATACTAACCCTAACACTAACCCTAACCCTAACTCTATCCATAATTTTAACTGTAACCCTAACCCTATCCCTAACACAAACCCTAAATATAAAACTAAACCTAACCTTATTAATAACCCTAAAACTAAATCTAAACCTAACCATAAACCTTACACTAACCCTAGTGCTAAAACTAACCTTAACCCTAACCCTATCCTGACACTAATTCTTACCATAACCCTAAACCTAACACAAATCCTAAACCTAAACCAAACCCTAAATCTAACCCTAAAACCAACCGTAACCCCAACCGTATCCCTAACCATAACACTAACCATAACACTAACCCTAACCCTGACCTAATCCTAACCCAAAACATAACCCTAAAACTAACTGTAATGCTAAAAATAATCCTATACCTAACCCTAACCCTAACACTACCCTAACCCTAACAGTAAGCCTAATTCTAAACTTAACACTAACTCTAATCCTACCGTTAACACTAAACCTAAACCTAACCCTAACCCTAACACTTCCCTAACTGTAACATTAACCTTAACCCTTAATCTAACACTAAACATTATTTTAACCCTAACACTAACCCTAACCCTTACCCTAACACTAACACTATACCTAACCCTAACCTAAAACTAAACACTAACACTATACCTAACCCTAACCCTAACCTAAACTTAAACCTATCAGTAAACCTAACCCCAACCCTAATCCTAACCCTAAGCCTAACCCTAACCCTATCCATAACCCTAAAAATAACTCTAACACTAAACCTCAGCCTAAACCTAACCCTAACACTAACACTAACCTTAACTCTAATTCTAACCCTACCCTAACACTAACACTCAGCCTAACTTTAACTCTAACACTAATGATAAACCTAACCCTAACCCTAACAATAAGCCTAACCCTAACCCTAAGCCTAACCCTAACCCTAACGCTTAGCCTAACTCTAACCTTACACTAACACTAACTCTAACACTAACCCTAAATCTAACAATAACCCTAACCTAACACTAAAACTAAAGCTAATCCTATTCATAACCCTAAACCTAATCATAACGTTATCCCAAACCCTAACACAAATCCTAATGCTAACCTTATCCTAACCCTAATTGTAACCCTAACACTCTACCTAACCCTAAACTTAAACTTAACCCTAACACTAAACCTATCCCTAACCCCAAACCTAACAAGAATCCCAACCCTAACTCTAAACCTAACACTAACACTAACTCTAAACCTAAACCTAAACCTAACCCTAATCATAACTGTAACCCTAAACTTAACCCTGAACCTAACCCTTATACTAACACAAACCCTAACCCAAACCCTAATGCTAACCATAACCATAACCCTAACAATAACCCTTTCCCTAAACCTAACCCTAACACTAACCCTAACCCTAACACAGACCCTAACACTAACCTTAATCTTAACCATAAACCTAACCCTAACCATAACCATAAATCTACCCCTAACAGTAACCTAATCCTAAAGCTAACACTAAACCTAACCCTAACTAACCATAACCTTAACACTAAACCTAAACCTAACCCTAACTCTAACAGTAACCCTAACCCAAACACTATCTCCAAAAATAACCCTAACCCTAACTCTAACAGTAACCCTAACCCAAACACTAGCTCCAAAAATAACCCTAACCCTAACTCTAACCCTCACACTAACCCTAATCCTATCCCTAACTCTAACACAAACCCTAACACTAACACTAATCCTAAACTTAACAATCACCCTAACCCTAAATCTAATTTAGAATCTAATCCTAACCAAAACCTTAATCTCATTCATAACCTTACCCTAACCCTAACCCTAACCTAAACCTAAACTTAAACTTAACGATAATCCTAACACTAACCCTAACCCTAATCCTAATCCTATCACTAAACCTAACACTAAGCCTAATCCTAAACCTAATCCTATCCCTAATCTTAACACTAATTTTAACCCTAACCCTCCCCCTAAACTAACCCTAATCCTAACATTAAACCTAAACCTAACTATAACCCTAAACCCTACCCTAACCCTACCTTTAACCCTAACTCTAATCCTAACACTAACCCTATACCTAATCCTAACCCTAACCCTAATTCTAACAGTAAACCTAACCCTTACCCTAACCCTAAACCAAAACCTAAGTGTAACCCTAACCCTAACCCTAACCCTACTCCTAACCCGAACGCTAAACTTAACCTAACACTAACTCTAATTGTCACCCTAAAACTAACCCTAACACAACCCTACCACTAAACCTAACCCTACCCCTAACAGTAACTTTAACCGTAACCATGAACATTACCCTAAACCTTACCATAACACTAAACCTAACCCTAACCCTAACACTAACCCTTACCCTAACCCTAACCATAATCCTAACTGCAAACATCACACTAAACCTAACACTACCCTAACCCTAACTTTAAACCTAACCCTAACACTAACCCTAAACCCAACACTAACCATAAACCTAATTATAAACCTAACCCAAACACTAAGGATAAATCTAACCCTAATGCTAACCGTAACACTAACACTAATGCTAACTCTAACCCTAACCCTAAACCTACCACTTACCATAACTCTAACCCTAACGCACATTGTAACCATAACCCTAACCCTAACCTAACACTTATTTGAACCCTAACACTAACCTTAAACCTAATAATAACCTTAACACTAACCATAACCTTAACCCAACCATAAGCCTAACTCCAATCCTAAACATAAACCTACACATAACCTAATTATAACCCTAACACAAACCCTAAACCTAACAGTAATATTAACCCTAACCCTGACCACTAACACTAACCCTAACCCTAACATTAACCCTAACTGTAACACAAACCATAACCCTAAGCATAAACCTTATCCTAACACTAACCCTAACCCTAACCCTAATTCTAACACTAGCCCAAATTCTAACCCTAACCCTACCCTAACCATAACCATAACCATAACACTAACCCTAACACTAAACCTAACCCTAACAGTAATCCCAAACCTATACCTAACCCTAAAACTAACACTAACCTAAATTTAACTGAAACACTATCTTTAACCCTAACTCTAACCCTAACCATAGCACTAACACTAACCCTAACCCTAAAATTATCCCTAACCCTAACGCTAACACTAACCTTAACCCTAAAACTAACTCTAATCATTACATTAAACCTAAACATATGCCTAACCCTAACACTAATACTAACCCTAACCCTGACCCTAAAACTGACCCTAATATTGACACTAACACAAAACCTAACCCTAAACCTAAACCTAACTGTAATTCTAACCCTAAACGTAACTCTAACCCTAACCCTAAAACAAATCCTAACTTAAACCACAACTCTTACCCTAACGTAACCCTAACCCTAACCCTTACCTAACCCTAACCCTAAACCTAAATCTAACAATAACACTAACATTAACCTAACCCTAAGACTAACCCTAACCACAACCCTATCCCTATCACTAACCCTAACCCTAAGTCTAACACTAACCCTAATACAAACCCAAACCCTAACCATAACACTAACCGTAATCCTAAATGTAACACTAACCCAAACTGTAACCTTAACCCTAACCCTAATGAAAACCCTAACCCTAACCCTAATCCTAAAACAAACCAGAACATGAACCATAACACTAACCTCACAGTAACACTAACCATAACCGTAACTCTAAAACTAACCCAAACCCTAACATGAATTCTAACCCTAACCCTAACCCTCACACTAAACTTAACCATAACCTTTACCCTAACAATAACTCTAACCATAACCCTTACCCTAACACTAACCCTAACCATTACCCTATCACTAACCCTAAACATAACACTTAATCTAACCCTAACCCTAAAACTAACCCCAACACTAATCATAAACATATCCCAACTCTAACACTACTACTAACGTAAACCCTAACCCTAACCTAACACTAACAGTAACTCTCACCCTAACCATAACATGAACCCTAACCCTAAACCTAACACTAACTCTAACCCTAACCCTAACCCTAATACTAACCCTAAACCTAAACTAATCCTAAAACTAACCCTAACCCTAAACCTAACCCTATTTCTAACATGAACCGTAACCCAACTTTACCCTAACACTTACCCTAAACCTAACCGTAACTCTAACATTAAATCTAACCTTAACTCTAACCCTAACACTAACCCTAAACTTAACCCTAACCCTAACCCTAACCCTAATTCTAACCCAAACACTAAACCTAACACTAACCCTAACACTAACTGTAACTCTAACCATAACCTTAATACTAACCCTAACCCTAACACAAACACAAACCCTAATTGAAACCCTAACTCTAACCCTAATCTAACTCTAACCCTATCTCCTACCCCAAACTCTAACCCTATCTCCTACCCCAAACTCTAACCCTAACCCTAACACTAACTAACCTTTACCCTAAACCTACTCCGAACCCTTACACTAGTACAAATGCTAATTCTATCCCTAACACTAAACCTAACCCTAACCCTAATCCAAACACTAACCCAAAACCTAACCCTAACCCTAAAACTAACACTAATCATAAAATTAACCCTATTTCTAACATTAACCCTAACCCTAACTCTAACCTAACACTAACCCTAAAACCAACTCAAACACAAACCCTAATAATACACTAACCCTATCCCTAACAATAATCCTAACCATAACCCTAACCTAATACTAATCCTAATCCTAACCCTTACACAAAACCCTAACCCCAACCCTAAAACTAGCCCTAACCCTAATGCTAACCTTTACACTAACACTAACCCTAAATCTAATTTTAATTTTAACCTTAACTCTAACCCAAACCCTTACACTAACACAAACCCTAACACTAACTCTAACACTAATGCTATCCCTAACCATAAACCTAACCCTACCCTAACATGAAACCTAACACAAACTCTAACACTAACGCTGTACCTAATCATAAACCTAACCCTAACACTAACACGAAACCTAACACTAAACCTAAACCTAAACCTTACCCTAACACTAACCCTAACCCTACCCCTAAACCTACTGCTAACCCTAACACTAACCCTAAACTAACCATAACACTAACACTAACCCTAATTCTAACAATAGCCTCAACCCTAAGCTTAACCATAACACTAACCCTAACACTCACCCTAACCCTAATACTAAACCAAACCCTAACCCTAACCAAAACCTGAACCGTAATCTTAACACTAACTCTAACCCCAAATGAAAACTAACACTAACCATAACCCTCCCTGAAATATTAAACCTAACCCTAATCCTAACCCTAAAACTAACATTAACCATAAACCTAACCCTAATCCTAACCCTAACACTATACCTAACATTAACCCTAACCCTAACCCTTAACCTAATGCTAACCCTAACACTAACCCTTAACCTAACCCTAACCCTAACACTAAACTGAAACTTAAGCCTAACACTAACTGTAACCCTAACTCTAACCCTAACCCTAACTTTAACCCCAACACTAACCCATAACCTAACCCTAACACTAACCCTACCCTAACCCTAACCCTAACACTAACCATAAATCAACACTAACCCTAACAATAAATCTAAAACAAACCCTAAGCCTAACCCTAACAATAACCATAAAACTAACCCTAACCATAAACCTAATCATAACCCTAAGCCTAACCCTAAATCTAACAGAAACTCTAAGCCTAACCCTAAAAATAACTCTAACCCTAAGACTAAACTTACCTCTAAACTTAACACAAACCCTAACCCTAACCACAACCCTAGCCCTTATGTTAACCCTAAACTAACCCAAAACCTAACATTAGTTCTAGCCCAAACCCTAACTCTAACCCTAACCTTAAACCTAAACCTAACAAAAACTCTAAAACAAACCTTAAGCATAACCCTAACCCTAATACTAACAATAACACTAAGCATAAACCTAACACTAACCCTAACCCTAACACTCAATCTAACACAAACCTTAACCCTAACCTAACCCTAACCCTAATCCTGGCCCTAACACTAACCCTAACCTTAACCATAACTATAATCCTAATACTAAACCTAACCCGAAATCTAACCCTAAACCTAACACTAACTCTGTCCATGACCCAAAGCCTAACCGGACCCTAACTCTAACACTAACCCTTACACTAAACCTAACCCTAACCTTAACTCTAAACTTAATCCAATTTAAAAACCTAACCCTAACCCTAAACCTCACCTTAACACAAACCATAACCCTAACACCACCCTTAACCCTAACCATAACCCTAACCCTAATATTAAACTTAACTCTAATCCTAATGTTAACCCTAACTCAAACCCTAAACATAACCCTAAAATAAGAGTAAACCTTACCCTAATCCTAATGTTAACCCTAACTCTAACCCTAAATTAACACTAACCCTAACCCTAAATCTAAAACCAACCCTAAGCCTAACCCTAACAGTAACCCTAATACTAACCCTAACCATAAACATAACCGTAATCCTAAATCTAACAGAAACCCTAAGCCTAACCTTAACGATAAACCTAACCCTAACCTGAACCTACCCCTAAACTTAAAACTAACCCAAATCCTTACTACAACCCTTACCCTAACCTTAAACCTAACACTAACTCTAAACCTACTGTTTTTCTAATCCAAAAACTAACTTAAACCCTAACTCTAAGCTAACCTTAAACCTAAAACTAACCAAAATTCTAAAACAAACCCTAAGCCTAACGCTAAAAATAACCATAAGCCTAACCCTATACCTACCCCTAAACTTTACTCTAACCCTATACCTAACCATAACCCTAACACTAACCCTAACACTAACACTAACACTAACCCTAATCCTATCCATAATCCTAACCCTAACACTAACCCTAACCCTCACCCTAACAAACTCTAACCCTCACCTAACCCTAATGCTAACCCTAAACCTAACATTGACCGTAACCCTATCAATAACTATAACCCTAATACTAAACCTAACCCTAAACCTAACCTTAACCCTAACTCTAACCCTAAACCTAACTCTAATGTTAGCTCTAATACTAACCCTACCACTAACACTATCCCTATCCCTAACCCTAACACTAACCCTAAATCTTACACTAATCCTTACATTAACCCTAACCTTAACCCTAATCTGAACCCAACACTAACCCTAACTGTTACCCTAATCTTCACCCTAATCCTAACCATAACTCTAAAACAAACCCTAAGCCTAAACCTAACAATAACCCTAACCCTTAACCTAACTGTACCCCTAACGTTAACCCTAACACAAATCCTTACCCTAACCCTAAAACTATCTCTAAACCCAGCCCTAACGCTCATCGTATTACTAACCCTAACCCTAAACCTAAACCTATGCATAATAACCCTAACTATAAAAATAACCCATACCCAAACACAAACCCTAAACCTAACCTAACCCTTACCCAAACCCTAATATGAAACCTAATTGTAACCCTAAACCTAACACTAACACAAATGCTATCCCTAACCCTAACCCTAAACCTAACACTACCCCTATACCTAGCCCTTACTCTACCCCTAATACTAACCCTAACACTAAACTTAAACCTAACCCTGATCCTAAACCTAAACCTAACAATAAATATAACTCTAACCCTTCCCCTAACACTAATCCTAACACAAACCCTAACCCTAACCCTAACCATAAACCTGAATTTAACATGAACCCTGTCCCTAACCCTAACCTTAACACTAAACCTAACCCTAACACTAACCCTAACCCTAACTCTAACCCTAAGCCTAAATCTAACCCTGACTCTCACCCTAACCCTCAACCTAACACAAAGCCTAACCTTAACCCTAACCCTAATCTTAACACTAACACTAACCCTAAACCTTACACTAACCCTAACCCTAAACTCTAAAGCAAACCCTAAGCCTAACCCTAAAAATAACCCTAAGCCTAACCCTAACACTATCTCTAAACTTAACACTAACCATATACCTAACCCTAAACCTAACACTAAACCTTACCCTAAAACCTGCCCCTAACCTTAACACTAAACCTAACCCTAACGTTAACCCTAACACTAACCCTAAACCTAACGTTATTTCTAAACCAAACCCTAACTCAAACTCTAAGTCTAACGCTAACCTTAACCCTAAACCTAATAATAAACCTAACCCTAACCCTAAACCTAAACCTAAACCTATCCCTAAACCTAATACTAACCCTAACTCTAACCCTAACATGAACACTAAATCTAAACTTAACCCTAACCCTAACCATAAGTGTAACCCTAACCCTAACACAAACCCTAACCCTAACCCTAATTCTATCCCTATGCTAATCTTAAGTGTAAACTTAACCCTAACCCTTACCCTAAATCTTGCACAAACACTAACCCTAAACAAAGAATTAACCCTAACCCTAAACTTAATCGTAACCCTAACACAAACACTAACCCTAACAATAACACAAACACAAACCCTAAACCTAACCCAACCCTAACAGAAACCCTAAATCTAACCTTAACCCTAATCCTAATTGTAACCCAAACACTAACCCTAATTAAACCTAACCCTAACCCTAACACTAACACTAATTCTAACCATAACTGTAACTCTAACCGTAAACCTTACTGTAACACTAAACCTAACCATAATTCTAACACTAACCCTAAACCTAACCCTAACACTAACCCTTACCCTAATCCTAACCGTAATTCTAACTGCAAACCTAGCCCTATACCTAGCACTACCCTAACCCTTAATTTAAACATAAAACTAACCCTAACCCTAACCCTAACACTAACCATAAACCTTACTATAACCATAAAAAAACCACTAACACTTAACCTAACCCTAACTAACACTAACTGTGACCCTAATCCAAACCTAAACCTAAACCTAGCCTTTACCGTAACCCAAACCTAACACGCACCTTAACCCTACCCTAACCCTAACACTAACCCTAACCCTAACAATAACCTTAACACTATCCTTAACCCTAAACCAACCCTTAACCCTAATCCGAACCATAAACCTACACATAACCCTAACCATAACTCTAACACAAACCCTAAACCTAACCATAACATTAACCCTAACCCTATCACTAACAGTAACCCTAACACAAATCTAACTCTAACAATAAACTTAACTTTAACAAAATCATAACCCTAACTATAATCCTTACCATAACCTAACCAAAAATCTAACCATAACATAACACTAACCATAACACTAAACCTAAACCTAACCCTATTTCTAACACTAACTCAAACACTAACTTTAACCCTACCTTAACCCTAACCCTAACACTAACAGTAATCTTAACCCTAACACAAACTGTAATCCTAAACATAACCCTAAACCTAAAACTAAATTTAACCCTAACTCTAACCCTATCACTAACCCTAACCCTAAACCTAACTCTAATTCTAACCCTAAACCTAAACCTAACACTAACACTAACGGTAAACATAACATGAACCCTAACCATAACCATAACCATAACCTAACCCTAACCCTAACCCTAACCCTATACCTAAAACTAACCCTAAACCTAACCCTAACCCTTACACTAACCCTAACTCTAACAGTAAACTTAACCTAACCCTAAATATAACACTAACCCTAACCCTAATCCTAACCCTAACACAAACATTAAATCTAAAACTAAACCTAAACCTAACCCTAAATTTAACTTTAACACTAAACCTATACTGGTCCCTAATCCTAACACTAACCCAAACCCTAACCCTAATAATAACTCTAACACTAAACCTCACACTAACCCTAACCATAACCCTAACCCTAACACTTACCCTAACACGAACCCTAAATCTAACACTAGCTGTAACCCTAACCCTAACCCAACATATCCCTAACCCTAACCTAATCTTAACCCTACCCTTATCTAAACATAACCCTAGCCCTAACCTGAACACTAACCCTAACGCTAAACCTAACACTACGCCTAGCACTAACAGTAACCCTAGCCCTAAAACAAACACTAACCATAACCATAACACTAACCCTAACATTTACCCTGACACTAAATCTAACACTAACCCTAATCCTAACCCTGACACTAACCCTAATAGTAACTCTAATTGTAACCCTAACCCTAACACTAACACTTACCATAACCTTAAACCTAATCCTAACACAAATCCTAACCCTAAACCTAAACATCAACCTAACACTAACCCTAGCCCTAAACCTAACCCCAAACCTAACAAAAACCCTAATATAACCCTAACACTAACTCTAACCCTATACACAACTCTAACACTAAATGTAACACTAACCATAACACTAACCCTTACACTAACCCTAACTTACCATACTGTAACCCTAACCACAATCCTAAAAGCAAACCTAACCCTATCACTAAACCTAACCCAAACCCTAACCCTAAACCTAATACTTACCATAACCCTAACCCTAACAACGCATACTAGCAATTAGCTTAACCCTAACCTAACCCTAACCCTAACAATAACTTTAACACTAACCCTAACCCTATCCTAACCCTAACCCAATCATAACCCTAATCCTAATAACAATAAACCTACACATGACCCTAAACGTAACCATAACACAAACCCTAAACATAAGGGTAATATTAACCCTATACCTAACATTAACACTAACCTTAACCCTAACACTAACCCTAACCGTAATACAAACCATATCCATAACCATAACCCTTATTAAACCTATGCCAAACCCTAACCCTAACCTAACACTAATCCTAACCCTAACCCTAAACCTAACACTAATTCTAATAGTAACCCAAACTCTAACCCTAACCCTACCCTAAGCCTAACACTAACCATAACACTAACCCTGAGTCTAACCCTCAGCCTAACCTAACCCTAAACCTATACCTAACCCTAAAACTAACACTAAGCCTAAATTTAACCCAAACACTAACACTATCTTTAACCCTAACCCTAACCATAAGACTAACACAAAACCTAACCCTAAAATGAACCCTATCCCTTACACGAAGCCTAACCCAAACCCTAACCTTAACCCTAACACAAACCCTTACCCTAAACCTAACACTAATTTTAACTCTAAACTTAACCCTAACCCTATCACTAACCCTAACCCTAATCCTAACTCTAATTTTATCCCTAATTGTAAACCTAACACTAACCCTAACCATAACCCTAACATGAACCCTAACCCTAAACCTAACCCTAATATAACCCCAACCCTAACCCTAATCCTAAAACTAACCCTAAACCTAACCTTAACCTTAACACTAAACCTAACCCTAATGTTAATCTTAACTGAACCCTAAACCTAACACTAAGCCTAACCCTCACCCTAACACAAACCCTAATCCTAACTCTAAACCTAAAACTAAACCTAACCGTATATTTAACTTTAACAATAACCCTATAGCTAACCCTAATCAAACACTAACCATAACCCTAAACCTAACCCTAATCTTAAAACTAACTCTAACACTAAACCTCACCCTAACCCTAACCCTAACATTAACACTAACCCTAACAAAAACCCTAACACAAACCCTAACTCTTACCCTAAACCTAACCCTAAAATAACCCTTATTCTAACCTAATCCTAACCTTAACTCTTATCTAAACTTAACCCTATCTTGAACACTAACACTAATCCTAACACAAACCCTAACCCAAACATTAACTTTCAAACTAACCCTAAACCCAAACCTAACACTACCACTAACCCTAACCATAACCTTAACCCTAAACCTAATACCAAACCTAATGCTAACACTAACCCTTACACTAACACTAACCCTAACCCTCACTGTAACCCTAACCTGAACCCTACCCATAACCCCAAAACTAACCCTAACCCTAACCCTAACACTACCTATAACTCATTCATAACTGTAACCCTAACCCTAACACAAACAAAAAACATAATCATAACCCTAGCCCTAACACAAAAAATAATGCTATCCCTAACACTAACCCTAACACTAACCTTAACTGTAACCCTTACCTTCACCCGAAGCCTTACCCTAAAACTAAACCTTAACCTAACCCTTACCCTAAGACTAACCCTAAACCTCATTCTAACACTAACGCTAACCCTAACCGTAGCCACAACACTAACCCTAACCCTAAACCTAACCTTAACCCTAACTGTAATCCTAAACCTATTCCTAACCCTAACACTATCCCCAAACATAAGCCTACCCTAATCCTAACACTAACCCTAACCCTAACCCTAACATGAAACCTAACCCTAAGCCTAACACTAATCCTAACCCTAACCCTATCCCTAACACTAATCCTAACCCTAAACCTAACCCTAACATGAACTTTAACCCTACCCATTACCCTACACTATCTTCATCACTAACACTAATCCTAACACAAACCCTAACCCTAACCCTAATCCTAACCTAGCATTAACCATAAACCTAGCCTTAACCATAACACTAAACCTATATTTAACCCTAACGCTAACACTAACCCTAAACCAAACATCATCCTTAACACTAAACCTAACCCTAACCCTAAAACTAATCCTAAACCTAACCCTAACCATAAATCTAAGACTAACCATAACCCTATCTCAAACACAAACCCTCTCATCTATACCCTAACCCTAACACTAATATATCCCTAACCCTAAACCTTACCTAAACCTAATCCTAACACTAACCCTAAACCTAACCCTAACCCTAACACTCACCTTAACCCCATGCCTAACACTAACCTAACACAAGCACAAACCCTAACCCTAACACTAACACGAACCATAACACTAACCATAACCATAACTCTAACCCTAACCCTAACCCAAACCCAAACCTAACAATAACCCTAACCCTAACCCTAAAGCTAACCCTACAGCAAACCCTAACCCTAACCCTAATACCAGCCCTAACATTAACCCTAACACTAACGCTAACTCTAACCCTAAACCTAACCCTAATTGTAACCTAAACATGAAACTTAACCTTAACCCTAACCCTAAAACTAACCCTGACCCTAACCCTGACTCTAAAACTAATCCTAACCCTAACCCTAACACTAACCTACAACCTATCCGTAACCCTAACTCTAACCCTAACCCTAAATTTAACACTAATCCTAACCTTAACCCTAACCTAACCTTAACACTAACTCTAACACAAACCTTAACACTAACCATATCATTATCCCTTACCTAACCCTAACCCTAACACTACCCCTAGCACTAATACAAACCCTAACCCTGAAACAAACACTAAACCTAACCATAACTCTTACCCTAAATTTAACACTAACCCTAATCCGAACCCTTGCACTAACCATAACAATAAATCTAAGCGTAACTCTACCCCTAACCCTAACAATTACCCTAACCCTAACCCTAATTTTATCACCAACCCTATCCTTAAACCTAACCCTAAAACTAACACTAACCTTAAAACTAACCCTAACCTAAACCTAAACCTAACCCCAACCCTAACCGAAACCCTAACGCTAACCCTAACCCTAACTCTAACCCTAAAAATAACCCTAACCCTAACCTTAACCCTCACCATAACTCTAAACCTAAACCTAACACTAACTCAATCCCTAACCCTAACACTAAATCTAACCCTCATTATAACCCTAACACAAACACTAATGCTAATCTTAACACTAACACTAACACTAACATTAACCCTAACCCTAACCTTACCCCAACCCTAAACCTAACCCTAACCCTAACACTAACCCTAATTCTAACCCTAATCTAACCCTAAACCTAACCCTGACCCTAACCCTAATCCTAACCATAACTGTAAAAATAACCATAACCCTAACCGTAACCCTAACATAAACCCTAATTGTAACCCTAACACTAACCTTAACTTTAACCCTAACACTAAACCTAACCCTAACCCTAACATTAAAATTAACTGTAACCTTAACTCTAATTCTAACCCTCATCCTTACCCTAACACTAACCTTAACCTTTAGCCTAAACCTAACCCTAAATCTAGCTCTAAACCTAAATGTAAACTTCAAGCTAACCCCAACACTAACCCTAACCCTAACACTAACCCTAACCCTAACACTAACCCTGACTCTAACCCTAAATTTAACCCTAATTCAAACCCAAACAAGAAATGTAACCTTACCCCTAACCATAAAACTAACTCTGACCCTAACCCTCATTCTAAAACTAACCATAAACCTAACCCTAACTCTAACCTAGACCCTATCCTTAACCCTAACACTAACCTTAACCCTAAATTTAATACTAATCCTAACCATAACCCTATCCTAATCCTAACACTAACCCTAACACAAACCCTAACACTAACCATAACATTATGCCTAACCCTAACCTTAACACTATCCCTAGCACTAATACTAACCCTAACCCTAAAACAAACATTAAACCTAAATATAACACTTACCCTAAATCTAACAGTAACCCTAATCCAAACCCTAAATACTAACCCTAACACTAAATCTAACCATAATCCTAACCCTAACACTAATCCTATCACAAACCCTAACCTTAACCCTAACCATAAAACTAACACTAACTTAACCCTAACCCAAACACTAAACAAAACCCCAATCTTAACAGAAATCCTAATGCTAAACCTAATCCTAATTCTAAGACTAAAATAACCCTAACCCTAACCCAAATCCTCACTGTAACCCTAACGCTAAACCTAACACTATCCTTAACCCTAACACTAACACTAAATCTAAACCTTATTATAACCCTAACCAAACACACACTCTAATCTTAACACTAACCTAAAATTAATATTAAGCCTAACTCTAACCCTAACCCTAAACGTAAATCTAACATAAGTCTAACACTGACCCTAACATGAACCCTAATCCTAATCCTAACACTAACCATACCCTAACCCTAACCCTAACACTAACACTAACCTTAACCTTAACCCTAACCCTAACCCTAACCTAACCCTAAACCTAATGCTAAATCTAACACTGACCCTAACACTAACCCTAACCATAAACCTAAACTTAACACTTACCCTAATCCTAACTCTAACATGCACCCTAATTCTTACGCTAATCCTAACCTAACCCTTACCCTAACCCTAACAAAAAACTTAACCCTAACCCTAACAATAACCTTAATACTAACCCTAACCTTAACATAACCCTAACCCAACAGAAACCCTAATCCTAATTCTAATCATAAACCTATACATAACACTAACCATAACCCTAACACAAACCCTAAACCTAACCATAATATTTACGTAACACTAACACTAAAGGTAACACTAAACCTTAATATAACTCAAACCATAACCGTAACCAGAACCCTTACCCTAACCTAACCCAAACCTTAACTCTCACCTAACAATAACCCTAACCCTAAAACTAACCCTAACACTAACCCTAACTTTAACCCTAACACTAACTCTATCACTAAACCTCACCCTAACCCTAACGCTAATCCTACCACTAAACATAACCCTAAATCTAAACCTAAGCCCAACTCTAATTCTAACCTGAACCCTAACCCTAATCGTAACATTAACCCTAACCCTTAACCTAACCCTAAACCACACTCTAACACTAACACTAACCCTAACATGAACCCTTAACCTAACCCTAACCCTAACCTTAAACCTAACACTAAACCTAACTCTAACCCTAACCCTAATGCTATCCCTAACCGTAAACCTAAACCTAACACTAAAACATAGACTAACTAACACTAACCATAACACTAAAGCTAAACCTGACACTAACACTAACCCTAGCCATAACCCTAACTGTAATACTAAACATAACCCTAACTTTAACCCTAATCCTAACCCTAAGACAAACACTAACCCTAAACCTAAAACAGAAGCTAAACCTAAAGCTAACCCTAAACCTAATACTAACAGTAGCACTAACCCTAACAGAAACACTAACCCTAAACCTAACCCTTACCCTAAACATAATCCTAACACTAATTCTAAACGTAAGCCTAAACCAAATTCTAACACCTATTCTAACTCTAACCCTAACCCTAACCCTAACATGAATGCTAACCCTAACCCTAATCCTAACTGTAACCCTAAACCTAACCCAAAACCTAACCTTAACACAAACCCTAACGTTAACCCTAACATTATTTTTAACCCTATCTCTAAACCTAAAACTAACCCTGACCCTAACTCTAACACTAACACTAACCCTAACCTTAACCCCAACACTAACTTCAACCCTAAACTTAACCCTAACACTAACCCTAACCCTAACTCTATCCCTAATAATAATCCTAAACCTAAACCTAAACCTAACTCTAACCTTAAACATAACACAAAACCTAACCCTAACCATAACACTAACTCTAACCATAACCCTAAACCTAACACTAAATCTAACCCTAATCCTAACACAAATATTAATTTTAACACTTAACACTAATTTTAACCCTAACCATAACAATAACCGTAATTCTAACCCTAACCCTAACACCAGCCATAACTGTAACCCCAACCCTAAACCTAATCCCAACCCTAACCCTCATCCTTACCCTAACACTAAACCTAACACTTATCCTAACCCTAACCCTAACCCTAGCACTAAACCTAAACCTAAACTTAACTTGAACACTAACCCTAACCCTAACCCTAATTCTATTCTAACCCCTACAATAATCATAACCCTAAAACAAAACCCTAACTCTAGCCTTAACCCTAACAATAACACTAACCTTAACCCTAACCCTAAATTTAAACCTACCACTAATGCTAAACGTAACCCTAAACCCAGCACTAACCTTAACCTTACCCCTAACACTAATCCTAATTCTATCCTTTACCCTAACTCTAACGCTAATCCTAAACCTCACCCTAACCCTACGCCTAACCCTACCCCTAACCCTAACCCTAATACTAACACTTAACCTAACACTAATGCTAACCCAAACACTAATCCTAATCCTAACGTTACCTTAACATTAACCCTAATCCTAAACCTAAACCTAATACTAACATGAACCCTTACCCTAACCCTAACCATAACACTAACCCTAAACTTAACACGAACCCTAACACTAACCCTAAACCCAACACTAACCCTAAACTATATCTAATACTAACCATAACCCTAATCCAAACACTAAACCTAACACTAAAACTAACACTAACTCTAAACCTAGCCCTAACGATAACCCTAAAACTACCCCTAAACCCAACACAAACACAAACCCCTAACCCAAACAATAACCTTAAACCTAATCTAACCCTAATCTTAATCCTTACCTAAACCTAACTGTAACCCTAATTCTAACCCTAACCCTAAACCTAACCCTAAACTTAAGCCTAACTCTAACACTAACCCTAACCCTAATATAACATTAACTCTATCCATAACTCTAACACTAATCCTATCCCTAACATGAACCCTAACCCTAATGCTAACTGTAAACCTAACACTCACCCTAACCCTAACCCAAACACTAACCGTAACACTAACCCTAATACCAACACTAAAACTAACCCTAATTCTAACCCTAAGACAAACCTAACTCTAACCCTAACACTCACCCTAACCTTAACCCTATTTCTAAACCTAAATCTAACAATAACCCTAACACTAACCCTAATCCTAAACCTAACACTAACACTAACACCAACCCTAAAACTATCATTAACCCTAACCCTAACCCTAAATCTAACACTAAACATAACACTAAACCGAACGCTTATACTAAACATAACAATAACCCTAATCCAAACCATAACCCTAATTATAACAATAACCTTAACTCTAATCCTAATGAAAACCCTAACCCTAAACCTAATCCTAACACAAACCAGAACCCGAAAAATAACACTAACCCTCACACTAACCCTAAACGTAATCCCAACTCTAAAAGTAACTCTAACCCTAACACAAACCCTAACCCTAAACTTAACCATAACTTTTGGCCTAACAATAACCCTAACCTAAATCCTTACCCTAACACTAAACCTTACCATTACCCTAATTCTAACCCTAACCATAACACTAAAACGAACCCTAACCCTAAATCTAACCCTAACACTAATCCTAATCCTATGCCAAACCTAACACTATTTCTAACTCTAACCCTAACCCTAACCTAACACTAGTAGTAACCCTCACCCAAATCCTAACACGAACCCTAACCCTAACCCTAACACTAACCCTAAACCTAACCCTACTCCTAATTCTAAAACTAACCCTAACCCTAATCTAAAACTAACTCTAACCATAAACCTAACCCTAATTCTAACATGAACCCTAACCTTAACCATAACCCTACCCTAACACTAACCCCACCCTAACACTAACCCCAAACCTAACCCTAACTCTAACACTAAATCTAACATTAATTCTAACCCTAACACTAACCCTAAACTTAACACTAACCCCAACAACTAAATCTAACCCTAACCCTATCCCTAACACAAACACTAAACCTAGCACTAACCCTAAAACTAACCATAAACCTAACCGTAACCCTAACTGTAAACTTAATACTAACCATAACCCTAACACAATAACAAACGCTAATCCAAACCCTAACACTAACCGTAATCTAACCCTAACCCTAACCCTTTCCTAAACCTAACCATAACCCTAAAAATATGCCTAACCCTAACACTAACTAAACTTAACCTTAACTCTACTCCTAACCCTTTCACTACCACAAATGCTCCTTCTATCCCTAACACTAAACCTAACCATAACCTTAATCTGAACACTAACCCCAAACCTAAGCCTAACCCTAAAACTAACACTAACTCTAAACCTAACCCTATTTCTAATACTAACCTAACCCTAACTATAACCTAACACTAACCCTAACACAAACCCTAACACTAACACTAACCGTAACCCTAATAATAATCCTAACAGTAACCCTAACCTAACACTAATCCTAATGGTAACCCTTATACAAAACTGAAACCCTAACCCTAATGGTAACTTTAACACTAACACTAACCCTTAACCTAATCCTAATTTTAACTCTAACCCTAACCCAAACCCTAACCCTAACAGAAACCCTAACACTAACTCTAACAATAACCCTATCCCTAACCATAAACCTAACCCTAACCATAACACAAACCCTAACAATAAATCTAAACCTAAACCTTACCCTAACACTAATCGTAACCCTAAAACTAAACCTAATGCTAACCCTAACACTAACTCTAAATTTAAACCTAACACTAACCATAATCCTAACATTAACCTCAACCCTAACCTTAACCGTAACACTAAACATAACACTAAACCTAACACTAATGCTAATCTAAACCCTAACTCTAAACATAAATCTAACCCTAACCCTAACCCTAACACAAACCTGAATCCTAAACTTAATACTAACCCTAACCCTAACCGAAAAACTAACACTAACCATAACCCTAACTCAAATATTAACGCTAAACCTAACCCTAACCCTAACCCTAACACTAACACTAACACTAATCCTAACTCTTACACTAACCCTAACACTAACCCTAAAACTAACCCTAATATCACCCTAACCCTAACACTTAATCTAACCCTAACATCAACCCTAAACAGAACACTAATGCTAACCCAAACCCTAACCCTAAACCTAACCCTAATGCTAATCATAACCATAACCAAAATCTTAACCCTAACCCTAACCCTAACACAGACCCAAACCCTAACCATCACACTAGCCCTAACACTAACCCTAAACCTAACTCTAAAACAATCACTAACCCTGACCCTAACCATAACCATAACACTAACACTAATACTAATGCAAACCCAAACACTAACACTAACCCTAAACCTAATAATAATCTTAATAATAATTCTAATCTAGCACTAATCCTAAACCTAAAACTTATATGAAACCTAACCCTATTCCCAACACTAACCCTAACCCTAACCCTAACTTTAACACTCACCCTAACCATAAACCTAATCCAAATTTTAACCCTAACCCTAACTCAAACCCTAACCCTGACACAAATTCTAACACTAAACCTAAAACGAAACCTAACCCTAACCCAAAACTGAATGCTAATCCTAACACTAAACCTAACCCTAACACTAACCCTAAACCTAATGATAACCCTAACTCTAACCATAAACCTAATCCTAACATGAACCCTAACCCTAACACTGAAAATAACCTCAACCCTAACCTTAAACTTAGCACTAACCCTAACACTAACCGTAACCCTAAAGCCACACCAAATGATAACCCTCACCCTAAGACTAACCCTAACCCTAAACCTAACACTAAACCTAATACTGACCATAATCCTAAACCTAACACTAACCTTAACACTAACACAAACATTAAACCTAACACTAACCCTAACAATAACGCAAATCCTAACCCTAACCCTAACCCTAAATTTAATGCTAACCCTAACACTAACCCTCAACCTAAACTGAACACTAACCCTAACACTAACCTTAATCCTAACCCTAACCCTAAAACTAAACCTAACACTAACCCTATCCCTAAAAATGTCACTAAACCAAACTTTAAACCTAACCCTAAATCTAACCTCAACCATAACCTTAACCCTAACACTAACCATAACCCTAAACCTAAACCTTATGCTAATCCTAACCGTAATCCTAACTTATCCCTAAACCTTACCCTAACACAAACCCAAACTTTACCCTAACCCTATCCCTAACCCTAACAAAAACCCTAACCCTAACAAAAACACCAACGCTAAACCTAACACTAACTATAACACTAACTCTGAACCTAACCCCAAACCTAACTCTAACCCTAACCCTAACCCAAACACTTACCCTAACATTATTCCAAACCCTAACTCTAACCCTAACACTAAATCTAACCCTAACCCTAAACCTAACACTAACCTAACCCCAAATTTAACCCTAACAATAATCCTAACACTAAACCTAATCATAACCGTGACACTAACCCTAACACAAAACATAACACTAATCCTAACCCTAACCCTAACCCTAACACTAAACCTAAACATAACACTAAACTTAAACCTAACGATAACACGGACCCTTACCCTAACACTAACCTTAACCTAACCCTAACCCTAACTTGAACCCTAACCCTAACACTAACCCTAACACTAATCCTAACCCTTACCCTAAACCTAATGCTAACCCTAACATTAACGCTAACACAATTGTTAACCTAACCCAAACACAACACTAACACTAAATCTAACGCTTACCCTAACCCTAACAATAACCCTAAACCTAACCCTAACGCTAACCCTAACACAACACTTAACCCTAAAACTAAACCTAACACTAACCCTATCCCTAAAACTGTCACTATACCTAACCATAACTCTAACCCTAAATCTAACCTCAACCATAACCTTAACCCTAACACTAACCATAACCCTAAACCTAACCCTTATGCTAATTCTAACCGTAACCCTAACCTTAACCCTAAACCTAACCCTAAACAAATCCAAACCCTAACCTAACCCTGACCTTAACCCTATCCCTAAACGTAACACTAACCCTAACCCTTACACATACACTAACTGTAACCATAACCCTAACACTAAATTCATCACTAACCCTAAACCTAACCCAAACCCTAACTCTAACCTAACCCTAACACTAACCCTAACACTTACCCTAACACTAACCCAAACTCAACCCTATTACGAACGCTAACATTAACCCTAACCCTAACACTAACACTAACCTTTACAGTAACCCTAACCTAACCCTAATCCCAATGCTAACTCTAACAATAATCCTAACACTAAACCTAATCCTAACCCTCACATACACAGTAACCCAAAACCTAACACTAACCCTAAGCCTAATACTAACACTAATTCAAACACTAACGCTAACCGTAATCCTAACACTAAACCTAAACCTAACACTAACCTTAAACCTAACCATAACACGAACCCTAACCGTAACATTAACACTAACCTAAACCTAACCCTAACTTTAATCGTAACACTAATCCTAATACTAAACCCATTCCTAAAATAAAAACTATCCCTAACACTAACCCTAACCTTAACCCTAACGTGAACACTAACTGTAACTCTAACATTAACCCTAATCTTAATCCAAACTCCTACCCTAACCCTAAACCTAACCCTATACTTAACACTAACTCTAACCCTAATCCTAAAATTAACCCTAAACCTAAACCTAACCCTAACCCTAACACTAACCCTAACACTAAACCTAACCCTAACCCTAAAACTAACACTAAACCTAACCTTAACCCTAACACTAACACTAACTGTAATCCTAACCCTAACCCTAACCCTAACACTAACACTAACCCTAAATCTAACCCTAACCCTAACACAAACTGATTCCAAACCGAAACGCTGACCCTAACCTAACCCTAATTCTAACCCTTACCTAACCCTAACCCTATCCCTAACACTAACATTAACCTTAAACCTAAACTTAACACTAAACCTAACCCCAAACCTAACCCTAACCCTTATAATAACACGAAACCAAAATGTAACCTTAACACAAGCACTAACCCTAAACCAAACCTAACCCTAAAACTAACACTAAACCTAACCCTAACTCTAACTCTATCCCTCACACTAAACCTAACCCTAACCCTAACACTAACACTAATCAAAACACTATCGCTTATGCACATACTAACACTAACACTAACCCTAACAATAAAACAAACACTAACCCTAACCCCAACAGTATCCCTAATCGTATCCCTTGCCCTTATCCTAACCCTAACAGTAATCCTAATCCTAATGGTAACCCTAAAACTAATTCTAAATGTAACCCTATTCCTTACCCTAACACTTACCCTAACCCTAATCCTAACCCTAACAGGAATCCTAATGCTAACCCTAAACCTAACACTATCCCTTAAAGTAACCCTTACCCTAAACATAATTCTAATCGTAAGAGAAACCTTAATGTTAACCCTAACCCTAAACCTAACCCTAAAAATGAGCCTAACCCTAAACCTAACCCTAAACCTCACAGCAACCCTAAAACTAATCTTAACCTTAACCCTAACACTAACCCTAATTCTAACTTTAATCCTAATGCTAATCCTAAAACTACCCCTAAACATAAGTATAAACCTTATCCAAAAACTAACGCTAAACTTAACACTAACCCTAATCCTAAAAATAACCCTATTCCTAACCCTAACCCTAAACCTAAACCTAACACTAACCCTAACCCTAACCCTAACATGAACCCTGACCCTAACCCTACCCCTAACATAACTCTAAACCTTACCCTAACCCTAACACTAACTCTAACCTGAATTCTAACAGTAACCTTAACACTAACTTTAAACCTTACCTAACCTTACCTAATCCTAATCCTAATCCTAAATCTAATCCTAACCATAAACCTAAACATACCCCTAAACGTAAACCTAACTCAAAACTTAACCCTAACAATAAACCTAATACTAACCCTAACCCTAACCATAACAATGACACCAACTCTAGTTGTAACCCTAAATCTAAACCTAAACATTACCCTAACTCTAACACTAAAACTAACCCTAACCCTAACTCCAAACCTAACCCTAAACCTAACATTAAACCTTACCATAACACAATACATAACCCTAACCATAACCCTTACCCTAACCTAACCCTAACCCTAAGCTAACAATAACAGTAACTTTAACACTAACCATAACCCTAACACTAACCCTAACCCTAACCCTACCCTAACACTAAACCTATCCCTACCCTAACAGTAACGCTAACCCTAAATTTAACCCAAACACTAACACTATTCCTAACCCTAATGCTAACAGTAACCTTAACACTAACCCTATCCCTAACATTAACCATAACCTTAACCTAACACTAACCCTAACCCTTACACTAACCCTAAACTTAACCCTAACCCTAATGCTAACCCTCAACATAATCCTAAACCTAACATCAATTTTAAACCTAACCATAACAGTAATACTATCACTAACCCTAACTTTAAGTCTAATCCTAACCCTAAACCTTAACTTAACACTAACCCTAACTGTAAACCTAACACAAACCTTAACCCTAACCCTAATGAACCCTAACCATAATTCTAACCCTAACACTAACCTAACCTTAACACTAACTGTAAACCTAAAACTAACCCAAACCCTAACCCTAACCATAACCATAACCCTAACCCTAACCATAACCATAACCCTAAACCTGACCATAACACAAACTTTAAACCTAACCCTAATTCTAAAACTACACCTAAACCTAACATTAAATTTAATTTTATCACTAACCCTAACACTAACCCTAAACATAACACTAACCCTAACTCTAATCCCAACACTAACTCTAACCCTAAACATCACCCTAACCCTAAAATAACCCTAACACTAACCCTAAACCTAAACCTAACCCTAACATTAACACTAACCCTAACCCTAACCTTTACCTTAACTGTAACCCTAACGCTAACACTAACCCGACCACAAATTTTTACACAAACCTAGCACTAATACTAACCCTAATCCTAACCGTAATATTAATCCTTACACTAACCTAACCTAAACCTAAAACAAACCATAACCCTAACACTAACACTAACCCTAACCCTCACCCTAACCCTAAACCTAAAATGAACCCTAACTCTCACTGCAACATTAACCCTAATCCAAAATGTAACCCTAACTCTAATCCAAACCCTAACCATAACCCAAACCACAACACTAACACTAAAGCTAACCCTAACCCTTACCCTAATCCTAACCCTAACACTAAACCTAACACTAACACTGACTATAAGCCTAACCCTAACCCACACCTAACCCTAACACTAATCCTAACCCTAAACCTAAAGTTCACTTTAACACTAACCCTAACCCAAACACTAAACCTAATACTAACCTTAACCCTAACATCTGCACTAACTCTAAAACTAACTCTATCCTTAACCTGAACACTAACCCTAAACCTCACCCTTATCCTTACCCTAACACTTACACTAAACCTAACTATAACCCTAATGCAAACACTAGTCCTAACCGTAACCCTAAACCTAACAGTAACACTAAACTTAACCCTAATTCTAACCCTATTCATAACCGTAATACTATTCCTAACACTAACCATAACCCTAAAACTAACACTAAACCTAAACCTAACCCTAAACCAAAACACTAATCGTAACCCTAACTCTAACACGAACTCTAATCCTAAGCCTAACACTTAACCTAACCATAACCGTAACTGTAACCCTAACCCTAACCCTAAACCTAAACCTAACCCTAATACTAACCTAACCCTAACCATAAACTTTACATGGACCCTAAGCCTAATCCTAACCCTAACCCTAACAATAACACTAACCCTAATTCTAACGCTAACCCTAACCCAAACCATAACCTTAAACCTATCCTAAACCTAACTCAAACCCTTATCTAACCCTAACCCTATTTCTAACGCTAACCCTAACCCTAACACAAACCCTAGGCCTAACCATAACACTAACTCTAACCCCAACCCTAACCCTATCATTAACCCTAAACCTAACCCTAAACCTAAACCTAACACTAACCCTAACCGTAACCCGAACCCTAACCCTAACACTAATCCTAAACCTAACACTAACACTAAGACTAACCCTAACCCTAATGCTATCCCTAAACTAACCCTAATTTTAAACGTAACCCTAACCCTTAACCTATCCCTAACACAAACTCTAACCCTAACCCTAAAACAAAACCTAAACTCACCCTAACACTAAGCCTAACCATAACATTAATCCTAAATTTCAAAGTAACCCTAAACCGAATCCAAACCCTAAGCCTAACCAAAACCCTAACCCTAACCCTAAACCTATACCTAACCCTAACGCTAACACGAACTGTAACTCTAACCCTAACTCTATCCTAGCCCTAACCCTAACCCTAACACTAACCCTAACCCTAAACTAACATGAACACTAACTTTAACCCCAACCCAAACATAACACTAACCCTAACCCCGAACCATAAAATGAACCCTAAACCTAACCCTAACACTAACCCTAACACTATCTCTAACCCTCACACTAACCCTAACCCTAACTGTATCTTTAACTTTAAAAGTAACTGTAACCCTAACACTAAACCTAATCCTAACCCTAACCCTAAACCTAAACGTAACCCAAACAATAACCTTAACACTAACCCTTAATCTCACCCTAACACTAACCCTAACCCTAACACTAACACTAACTCTAGCACTAACCCTAAAACTAACTCTAATCCTAATCCAAACACTAATCTTAAATGTAACACTAAACCTAACTGTAAAACTAACCCTAACTCTAATCCTTACCCTAAATCTAATGCTAACACTAACCCTAACTGTAACTCTACCATGAAACCATACCCTAACACTAACCCTAATCCGAACACTAACCCTAACCCTAACTGTAACCCTAATTTATTTCTATTCCCAACCCTAATCCTAACCTTAACACTAATCATAAACCTAACCCTAACCTTTAAATAAATCTAACCCTAAACCTAACACTAACCCTAACCCTCTCCTTAACCCTAACTGAAACCCTAATCCTAACCCTAAACTTAACACAAACCCTGACCAAAGCCATAACCATAACCTAACCTAACCCTAACCCTAAACCTTACATAACCCTAAACATAACCGTAAACCTAAAAATAACCATAACACTATAACTAACCCTAACCCCAACACTAAACCTACCACTAACCTTAACCCTAACCCTAAACCTAAACCTAAACCTAACAGTAACTCTGCACCTAACCCTAATCCTAATGCTAACATTAAGCTTAATTGTAACCCTAACCCTTAAACTAAGCCTAACCCAACCGTAACCCTAAAACAAACCCTAACCCTAAACCTAACCCTAACTCTAACCCTAATCCTAACTCTAACCCTAACCCTAAACCTAACCTAACCCTAACACAAACCCTAAACATAACCCTAACCCTAACACAAACCATAACACTAACCCTAACCCTAAACATAACCATAGCTCTAAAACAAACCCTAAGCCTAACCCCAAAACTAACCCTATCCCTAACCCTAATCCTAACCCTAACCTTAACCCAATCCTAAACCTAACCCTTACTCTAACACTAACTCTAACCCTAACCCTAACCCTAACCCTCATCTAACCCTAACCCTAAGCCAAACTCTAATCCTAACTGTTAGGTGCAGGACAGGCTGAGTAAGCTGTCTGCAGGGCATGCCAAACAAAGTTAGCTGCAAGACGACCTGGCTGCTCAAACCCTCTCTCTGATTCTTTATCACCTGTTTGCTTCAAGCCCAAATGCCCAAGCCCAAGCTGGAGACTGAGCATTTCGTCCCCCCTGCTCAAGGCTGAACATGTAGCCTGCCGCTCAAGGTCGAGCACTTAACCCCCTCGTGTGCCAACAAGGCAGCTTGCAAACCCAGAGACCCTGTTAGATTTAGGCAGCACAGTGGAAGGGCTATAAAAGCCTTCCCCAGCTGCCCCCCTCCCACTTCATTCCTTCTTTCTTTTCTCTTTGTTGCACTGATGCAATAAAGATCTCTTGATTGCTCCGAGTGTTGTGGTCACTTTTCTTTCATTTGGTGCTGAAACCTGGAAGAGGGTTAAAACCCACTTTTGGGTCCCTCTTCCTTTGGAAGTGCCACTCACCGGACGAACTGAACCCATTTTCTCAATCGCCAGAACTACATCCACCACCAGTATTTGATTGGTGTGTTTCCCCTTCCTGGAGCCCTAAACCCAATGGTGGTGTCAGGAGGATTTGACTGTTGATTGTCTGTCAAACCTCTTTGCCCACCTGTGGGGAGGAAAACACCCCACCACAGCCTTCAAGGCTACGGTGGCCCTAAGGGACTCCTTACTAGGGCAGAATAGACTCCTGGGTTCAAAATTATTCCCTTTCCTTCCCAGCTGTTAATTTACCAGCATAGGCTTTGTAGGTCTCTTTCAAAGGACTGTGTAACTTCTGGGAACACATAACAGAGAACTGAACATCACAACCCACCCAGACCTTCACAGTCTCTGTGGCTCTCCTAAAGCCCTAGTCCTCACACCTTCAAGATTCGGCAACTAGAGAGAACCTTACCCTCCCCTTCCTCCCTCTTCCCCTGTCTCTCTCTTTCCCCTCTTTCTGGCCCTGAGAGTATCTGGCCTCTCCAAGAGGGGTCCCAAAAAGCCTTGGCCAAGGTCTCCCATGGCTCTGACTCCATCCAGGATGAGAGCTTCGACTGTCAGGATTCGGTGACGACCAATCTCTGCAGCTCAAACCTGCCACTAAGGCACTCCTGATTTTTGGCTCTAGCAGGGACGCCCCTTTTGCCAATAAATCAGTTTCCTCCTTCTCTCTTATACTATCTTTGTGTCTCCTTCCTTCTCCCTTATACTATGTTTGCATCCTCTTCCTTCCTCATTATACTACGTTTGCGACATGGGTAATGTGTCCTCTCTGCCAGTCGACTCTCCCCTACAATGCCTCTTGGATAACCTCAAAACTCTTTCCTTGACACCAGACATCAAACCCAAAAAATTGATCAAATATAGCACCCAAGCCTGGCCCACTTATCCCTTAGACAACCAAAGCAGATGGCCCCCTTTTGGGTCCCTAGATCCCTCCATTCTAAGGGATCTCTACAATTACTGTGAGCATTCGAAAAAATGGGTAGAGATAGCTTATGTCCAGGCTTTCTTCTTGCTCTGTTCCAATCCTGCTCTCTGCACCTCTTGCAAACCTCTACAAATTCTTCTAGCCTATAAACCATCCCCCCTACACTGATCCCCAAATTTCTCCTTCTCCAGACTCATCCACTACTTTTGACCCTGCTGATGAACCTCCACCCTATGGCCCAGCTCCAATAGATTCTCACCCTCAACCTTCTGCCCCAGACTCTTCGCCGTCACCCTCACCTCAGCAACCTGACTTCTCTCCTCCACTCACTAGATCGAAAACCCAAAACAATGCCCTTCCTCAAATAATTCCCCCCTTGTGTGAGGTAGCAGGTGCTGAAGACATTATCCGAGTACATGTCCCCTTTTCTATGGCTGACCTCTCCAAAATTGAAAAACGACTAGGCTCATATACTACCAACCCAGGTGTATATACCAAAGAATTCCAATATTTAACACAGGCCTATAGCCTCACCTTCCATGATGTCTATATGATCCTCTCCAATACTTTACTTCTGAGGAGAGAAGACAGGTTTGGGAACAGGCTTGCACTCATGCAGACGAGATCCATCAGACAAATCTGGCACATCCCATTGGGCCCCAAGTAGTCCCAGACCAATATCCCCTCTGGAACTACAACACCAATAACGACACCACAAACTGAGATCATTTCACCACTTGTATTCTGGCAGGCCTAAAAAGGGCAGCACAAAAAAGCAGTTACTTTGAGAAACTTCAGGAAATCATCCAAGATAAACATGAGAACCCATCAGCCTTTCTGGACCACCTAACTAAGGCTCTCCTGCAATACACTAATTTGGACCCAGAAACCCCTGATGGCCTACAGTTACTAGTGACTTATTTCTTTGCCCAAAGTTTTCTTGATATTCGGATCAAACTTAAAAAATTAGAATAAGGCCCCCTTACTCCCCAGACTGAGATTCTTGCTACTGCTTTTAAGGTCTATCATAACCGAGATGAAAAGGCTAAATGCTTAAAGTGCCAAATGCTGGCTCAGGCC
Organism: Marmota monax; assembly: GCF_021218885.2. Lineage (NCBI taxonomy): Eukaryota > Metazoa > Chordata > Mammalia > Rodentia > Sciuridae > Marmota > Marmota monax. The sequence continues at coordinate 397,745 of NW_026695083.1, forward strand.
CTCCTTGGGCCCTCTCAAAACTCATCTCCCATGGGGCAAGACCATGCCCTGAAACCAGAACCCCCTGGGGCTTTCTTTAAGTGTGGATAGGAAGGACATTGGAGCAGAGCCTGCCCCAATCCAATGTCGCCTACCAGATCCTGCCCAAAATGTTCCATGATGGGCCACTGGGCTTTGGACTGTCTTTGTACCCGAAGGGGTGCATGGCCAGGCCCTAGCCATCCCCCAAATCTCATGGGATAAGCCACTGAAAATTGATGGGGCCTCAAAACTCCTGTCCCAACAAGTCCAATCACCATACAGGAACCCAGGGTCCAAGTGATGGTTGATGGTCACAAAGTTCTCTTTTTAATAGACACTGGAGCAACATTCTCAGTCTTACAGGAGTTTTGGGGATACTTACTTCCCTCTCAGTCCCCTATTGTTGGGGTAAGTGTACAAGCAATATATCCCAAAACCACCCCACCCCTACCCTGTTTATTTTCAGGCCACTCATTCTCACACTCCTTCCTGGTGATGCCCCAATGCCCCATTCCCCTTTTAGGCAGAGATGTTCTATCTAAATTTAAGGCCATGATTTCCTTTCTGCTGTTTCCACCATCCTCCCTCCCCTCAGTTATAGCCATGGCTGCCCTACAGGCTACACCGGATCATCCCCTTCTGCTTCCACAAGAGCAAGTAAACCCATTAGTCTGGGACACAGAGATTCCATCCCTGGCTAAATGTCCCCCAGTTGAGGTTCACTTAAAAAATACCTATAACATTCCAAATAAGCCTCAATATCCCCTCCTGAGGTCCAGTCAAAAGGGACTACAACCTATCATTTCCAGCCTTCTTAAAAATGGATTTCTTAGGCCCACACATTCACCATATAATACTCCCATTCTTGCAGTCAAAAAACCCAATGGGACTTACTGCCTGGTCCAGGATCTTCATCTCATGAATGAGGCAATTAAACCTATCCACCCACTAGTTCCATACCCATATATTCTCCTGTCCCTCATTCTGGCCTCAACTTCCTATTTTTCTGTTATAGATTTAAAGGATGCCTTTTTTACTATTCCCTTGGCTCCACCTACCCAAGACCTCTTTGCCTTTACCTGGACATATCCAGGTACTCAACAATCTCAGCAATTAACATGGACTGTCCTCCCTCAAAGTTTTAGAGACAGCCCACATCTCTTTGGTCAGACATTGTCCGCCAATCTAAAGGGCCTCAACCTCCCTCTTTCAACTCTCCTCCAATATGTAGATGAACTACTCCTCTGAAGTCCCACTCTAAACATTTCCAAAACTGACACCAACATGCTTCTTAACTTTCTGGCTGACAATGGTTACCAGGTGTCTCCTCAAAAAGTAAAATCATCACAACCTCAGGTCACGTACCTTGGAGTTCAACTCTCCCAAGATTCCAAGGCAATCACTCTAGATCAAAAAGCTCTAATTCATGACTACCCCATCCCAAAAAACTAAGGAAGAAATTTTATCCTTCCTGGGTCTAGCAGTATATTTTAGGGCCTGGATTCCCAATTTCTCAATCCTGGCCCGACCACTATATGAAATGGCCAAGAGGGACAAACAGGAGCCCCTTCCCTCATGACCTAAATCTTATTTTCTCTCTATACAACAAGCCCTCCTCTGAGCACCAGCCCTACATCTCCCAGATATCCAACAAACTTTTCTTCTTTATGTCCATGAGAAAACAGGCTTATCCCTTGGGGTGTTAGGTCAAAATAAAGGGCCCACCTTTGCCCCTGTGGCTTACCTTTCCAAACAACTAGATCAAACTGTTACGGGGTGGGCCCCATGCCTGCGTGCTGTAGCTGAAGCACACATTTTACTACAGGAGACAAAGAAACTGACTTTTGGAGCACAAACTATTATCTTTTCCCCTCACAGTCTACAGGATCTTCTCAACTACAAAAGCTTAAAGACCCTTCCTCCCTGCTGCATCCTTTCCCTTCTAGTCTCATTCCTCCATGATCCCTCTATTTCTTTTAGGGCTTGCTCAGCCCTAAACCCAGCAACTCTTCTTCCCAAAACTGAAACACCTCCCTCCCATCACTGCCTTGAAGTACTAGAAAACCTTATGCCCTGCCCCACTCATATCCATGAAGGGCCTTTGCCTGATGCCACTTACATTTGGTTTACTGACGGCAGCACCTTCACACTAGTTGGTCATCATTATGGAGGCTACGCTGTTATCTCCTTGGCTGACCCACTCAGCATAAAATTTTCTACAGTAGAGGCAAAATCCCTGCCTCCACACACCACCAACAAACAAGCTAAATTAACAGCTGTCACTAGGGCATTCCATCTGGCAGATGACCATTCCCTAAACTTATACACGGACTCTAAATATGTTTATCATGTAATCCTCTCCCATTCTGCCATATGGAAAGAAAGAGGACTTCTTACAACTAAGGGCTCTGCAGTCACCAATGCTAAGCTCATCACTGATCTCCTTTAAGCTTCACTCCTTCCCACTAAAATCGGGATCACACACTGTCGCTCACACCAACATGACTCTTCACCTATCACAAGAGGCAATTCAAGGGCCGATTAGGAAGCCCTATTAGCAGCCCTTGCCCCTATTGTACCCTAGCACCCATTATCCCCCAATCCGAATCCCCAATGTCAACCTGATCCATCCTCTCATATCTCCACTCCATCTTTCACACTAACTCCCAAAGCCTCGAAGCTTTTACAAGCTCATTTCTCACACTCAGCCCTGAGGATGTTCACTTTCTGCAACAGCTAACTTCTAACTCCCCATCTGTAAAAGAACAAATCCGAAAATCCCTTTAAAACCAGGAACCTTCCCCACACATCAATCATGGGGCCAAACTCCAGCAGCTGACTGGCAGCTAGACTTTACCAACATACCACCTGTCTGCAAACTTAAATACCTACTAGTTCTAGTGGACACTTTCTCAGGATAGGTTGAAGCCTTTCCGCCTGCCAACTAGCAGTCTACCACAGTCGCCTCTGTCCTTGTCTCTGAGATTATACTCAGATTTGGAGTACCCACCTCTTTTCAGTCCAACAATGGACCCGAGTTCATTTCTCAGATTACACAGCATGCTACTAAATCTCTTAACATCCCATGGCACCTGCACATCCCCTATCATCCACAGTCATGTGGAAAGGTGGAACGTACCAACTGAACAATAAAATAAATTCTAACTAAGGTTACACTTGAAATTCACCTAGATTGAACCAAACTCCTTCCCCTTGCCCTATTCCAACTTAGAGTATTACCAAGGAAACCCAGCCTTCTCTCCCCATTTGAGGTTATGTATGGCCACCCTGCCCTTCCCCCTGGTGTTGCAGCTTCTGAGTGGACTCTACCAGAAAGTCTTTCCCTCTTCTTTCTTTTATATGCTCTCAGATCTGGAAAAACCAAGAAAACCTACTCCCAGACCCCCAAAGGCCCCACACTTCTTTTCCCCTAACACCAGGAACCTGGGTATTATTCTGTCCCCCACAACACTGAGATTGCCCCTTGTCACCAAAATGGGAAGGTCCCTTACAATTTACCCTTTCTACCCCCACCGTTGCAAGGCTTCAGGAGTCTCCAACAAAGCTAACTCCCTGGATTCACATTTCTAGGTTAAAACCTGCATCAGCTCCTGAGCCTGAGTCTGCGGATACCACTTCTTCACCAGCATATGTCTGCAGCCCTTCTCCCACCAACCCACTGAAACTTCGTTTCACCAGGCTTCCAAAAAAACAATGAATAACTTCTAGATCTGGGTCCACCCCCTTACCTCCTGTTAGCCTATGCCTCGCTTTTCCATATCTCCTCAGCATCCTACATATGGAGATTCACAGCAGTTGATCAATGGAAGGATAGATCCATATTAAAAACTGAACAAATTGCCAGTTTTGATATGCCCCTCAATTCAACTGCCCCATTACCATTTCCCTTGCAAATTCTCGATTCTACAAAACAGCTTCAACAGGACCCTATCTCTGCTTTCTATTCGATCAGACTCGAGATTATTGTAAATGGTGGCCAGACACCTATAAAGGCTGTCCTTACTGGTCATGTAGAATCCATCATTATGACAGGAAATTGATACCAGTATGTTCCATTTGATACCTGAGGAGACTTGGAAAGAGGCCAGAGCACAGGGAAGAAAGAGAAAATGCCATTTTGCACTGAAAATCTATGACCCAGCCCACCCAAGATGGGCCTCGAAAGTCACAGGAGCCATCTTTTGGACTAACTACCAGACCAAGCCCTCTGGATATTTATGGATATGGAGAAGCATTGTAACACAAACCTCATCTGAATCAACAATCCTCACCTCAGACATACAGCACTCTGAAAAAGTCCTAAATAAGCAGATAGAGGAACGCCAATGTCCCTCCTCCTCAGACCCCTCCAAACCCAGTTCTCAAATCCATACCTGGATCAAAATCATCCAGAATACACTGGCATTTCTAAACAGTACAGTCCCCACTCTAAATCCCAAAAACTGTTTTCTTTGTGCCTCCCTGGAAAGGCTCCTCCTGGCTGCAGTCCCTCTCAACTTCTCCTCATATGACCTTTCCCCCACTGGCGATAGAATGCAACCTGCCTCGAACATCTCTTTGTGGGAACCCACACCTAGTAACACCAATTTCTCTGCCTTACCCCGATGGCTCTGCATCAGCCCCTCACCACACATCAAACACGACAGATGCTCACATTACACAATTGTTTCTACAAACAAATACACAAATCCTGGAGACTTTCTTTGGTGTAACGGAACCCTAATGACTTATATCCCTGACAATATAACCACTCCCTGTTTTGATGTTCAAGTAACCCCTCAGCTTACTTTATATAGCACCGCAGAATTTGAACACTTATTCTCTCATTCTACTTTGCCACGCAGCAAGTGTGCAGCTTTCCTACCTATCCTGATAGGAATTTCCATAGCTGCAACTGTAGCAGCAGCCGGAGTATCAGGAGGAGCTATAGGGCACTCTATTTGGATTAAAGATGACCTTCACAAAAAACTCCAAGCAGCTCTTGATGCTACAGCAGAGTCACTCTCCTCCCTCCAGAGACAGGTCACCTCTCTGGCTCAGGTGGTGCTCCAAAACTGAAGGGCATTTAGATTTATTGACAGCCAAAAAAGGAGGTACTTGCCTATTTCTAAGGGAAGAATGCTGATATTATGTGAAAGAATCAGGCCTAATAGAACAGAATGTTAACAAACTTACTGACCTTGCAACCCAACTGACTAAAGCTACTTCCCAAACTTCATTTCTGGACTTCTTTCAAAATCCCTTTTTCACCTGGCTCATGCCCTTCTTAGGCCCTTTTATAGGCTTAATACTCTTCTGCACTTTCCTCCCATGCATAATAAAATTCCTCCAAAACCAGATGAACACAATTTCTAACCATACCTTTAACCAGCTTCTTCTCAGGGATTACCAACTGCTTCCCAAACTAGATGACTCCAACTCCTCTCACGAAGCTCTCACCCGATGCTGACAATGTAAAAACAATGGCCATTGGACAGTGAGAGACACTGAGCCCAGAGAACTTCATAGCCTGCTGTCATGGATTTTTGAGCCTTTATGTCCTTTTAAGCCTCCTCATGGCCCTTGGCCTCTTCTCTGTTAGTCCACCAAGCTGGAAATCCTGCCAAAAACTGACCTTTGCTTTAATCCTCATCCTGGTTTTGCTTGCTCTGATCCTCTTCAGGTGCTGGTGATGCCATGTTGAGAAAACGCTTCCAATACTTCCTAGTGTCCCTACTACAGGACCAGTGGCTGATACCAACAATCTCTTCCATCCAGGACTGGTTTGATGTCATCAACGACTTGTGGCTTCAAGGAACTTTTATGGACTACCCCTACTGAAGTAGTGGTCTATAGCCACTGGATGTTATTTCTGGCTGCCCTGGTGTTCTCAGACCTGTCCCCTGAACATTCCTCCACTTCCCCTTCTAGGCCCAACACCGCCCATAAGTAGGAAATAGCCAGAGGACTTTACACTGTCCCCCATGTCACTTAAAAAAATGAAAAGGGAGGATCATTAGGTGCAGGACAGGCTGAGTAAGCTGTCTGCAGGGCATGCCAAACAAAGTTAGCTGCAGGATGACCTGGCCGCTCAAACCCTCTCTCTGATTCTTTATCATCTGTTTGCTTCAAGCCAAAATACCCAAGCCCCCATTCAAGGCTGAGTACATCACCCCCCTGCTCAAGGCTGAACCATGTAACCCGCCACTCAAGGCCAAGCACTTAAGCCCCTTGTGTGCCAACAAGGCAGCTTGCAAACCCAGGGACCCTGTTAGATTTAGGCAGCACAGCAGAAGGGCTATAAAAGCCTTCCCAAGCTGCCCCTCTCCCACTTCTTTCTTTTTTTCTTTTCTCTTTGTTGCACTCCTGCAATAAAGATCTCTTGGTTGCTCTGAGTGTTGTGATCACTTTTCTTTCACTAACCCTAACCCTAACCCTAACACTAACCCTAACCCTAACTTAAACCCTAACACTAACCTTACCCCTAACTCTAACCCTAACACTAACCCTAACACTAATGCTAACACTAACACTAAATCTCAATCTAACCCTAACCATAACCCTAATACTAACCCTAACACTAAGCCTAAACCTAACTCTAAAACTAACCCCAACACTAATCCTAATCCTAACCCTAAAAATAGCATTAACCTTAACTTTAACCCTAAACCTAACCCTAACATTAACAGCAACATGAACACTAACCGTAACCCTAAACCTAACATAAACTATAACCCTAACCCTAACCCTAACATGAACCCTAACCCTAAACCTAACCCTATCACAAACCCTAAACATAAATCTAGTGCTAACCTTAACCATAAGCCTATCACTGACCCTGGCACTCACCATTACCCTAACCCTAACAAAAACCCTAACCCTAACCAAATCCTAACCCTAAGCTAACCATATCCAAATCCTAACCCTAAACCTAATCCTAACTGTAATTGTTACCCTAAACATAACCGTAAAAGTAACCCTAACAAAAATCGTAAACCTATCCCTAACCTTAACCCTAACACTAACCATTATCCTAACCCAAACTCTATTTCTAACCCAAAACACAACCGTAACACTAACCTTACCCTAAACATAACTCTGACCCTACACCTATCTGTAAGCCTAACCCTAACACAAACCCTAACTTGAACCATAACACTAACCTAACCCTAACCCCAACACTAAATCTAACCCTAACCATAACACAAACCATAACTCTACCCTTAAGAGTACCTAACCGTAACACTAAACCTAACACCAACACTAAACCTAACCCTAACACTAACCTTAACCCTATCTCAAATGCTAACACTAACACAAACCCAACCCAAAACCTGACCTTAACCATAAACCCAACATTTACCCTAACCCTAACACTAACCTTTACCCTAAACCTAACTTTAACTTTAACATTAAACCTAAACCTCACACTAAACCTAACCCTAAAACTAATACTAACACTAACCCTAACACTAACACTAACCCTAACACTAACCTTAAACCTCACTCTAACACTAATCCTAACCCTAACACTTATCTTAATTTTCAACACTAACACTAAGCCTAAACCTAAATCTAACCTAATCCAAATGCTAATCCTAAACTTAACACTAAACCTAAACTTAACACTAAACCTAAACCTAATCCTAACCCTAAACCTAAACCTAACATTAACCATATCTAATCCTAACATGAACCCTAATCCTACCACTAACCCTAACCCTAATACTAACCCCAACACTAACCATAGCCCTAAACCTAACACTAACACTAACCCTAAACATAGTCCTAACCGTAACCGTAACCCTAACCCTAACCATAACCCTGACCCTAACAGTAAACCTAACAGTAATCCTAATCCTAACCCTAACCCTAAGCCTAACCTAACCCTATTGCTAATTCTAACCCTAACACAAATCCTAACCCAAACTATAACCCTAACCCTAATTTAACCTTAATCCAAACCTTACCTAACCCTAACCATAATCCTAAATTAAACTAACCCTAAAACAAACACTAACCCTAATTCCAACCCTAATACTATCACTAACTCTAACCCTAACCCTAAACTTACCCCTAAACCTAACACAAACGCTAACCCTAACCCTAACTATAACCCTAAAACTAAACTTAACCCTACCTGTAACCCTAAAACTCATCCTATTCTAACCCTAATCCTAACTCTAACCTTACTCTTAACTGTGACCATAAACCTAACCCTAATCTTAATTCTAACACAAAACCTAACCATAACCCTAACCCTAACACAAACCATAACCGTAAACCTAACACTAACCATAACAGTAACACTAAACCTAAAGCTAAATCTAACTCTAAAACTAACCCTAACCCTAACTTGAAACCTATCACTAACACTAACCCTAACACTAAAACTAACCCAAACCCTAACCCTAAACATAACCCTTACCCTAATACTTACCCTAACCCTAACACTAACACTAAACCTACCCCTAATTATAACCCTAACCCTAACACTAACCCTAAACCCAAACTAACCCTATCACTAACCCTAACCCTACATCTAAATTTAAAACTAACCATAACCCTAACCCAAACTCTAACCCGAACTCGAACCCTAACACTAACCCTAAAACTAACCCTAACAATACTCTTAACAGCAACCCTAACCCTAACCATAATCCTTATACTAACCCTAACACTAGCCATAACACAAACCATAACCCTAAGATTAACACTAACTGTACCTTAACCGTAACCCTAACCCTAACACTAACCCTACCCTATCCCTACCCATAACCATAATACTAACCCTAACCCTAAACCTTAACCCTATCACTATCCTTAACCCTAAACCTAACACTAACACTAATCCTAACACTAAAACTAACAATAACACTAATCCTAAGAGTAACCCTAACAATAACCCTATCAGTAACCCTAACCTTAACAGTAGACCCAACACTAACCCTAACCCTTACTCTTAATTTAACCCTAATTATAAAGGTAACCCTAACCCTATCTCTAACCCAAACACAAAACTTAACCCTAACCTTAACACAAACCGTAACACAATACATAACCCTAACCTTATCCTAACAAAAACGCTAACCCTTTCTTAAACCTAAGCCTAACCCTAACCTTAACACTAACCATAACACTAACCATAACCCTAATCTTAACACAAACTCTAACCTATCCATACCACTAAACCTAAACCTAACCCAAACTCTAACCCTAACCATAATACTAACATGAAAACTAATCCTAACCTTAATATGAACACTAAAACTAACCCTAAAACTAACCATAACCCTAACACTAACACTCACTCTAACCCTAGCCCTAACAGAAACTCTAACCAAATACAACTTTGACAATAACCTACCCTAAACCCTAATTCTTACTTAACCCGTACCCTAATCCTAACCTAATTCTAACCCTAACACTAACCCTAACACTAACCCTAATGCAAACTCTAACACTATCACTAAACCTAATATTAATCCTAATCCTACCCATAACCCTAAACCTTACACTAACCCTAATCCTAAACTAACACAAACTCTAACTCTAACCCTAATGCTAACACTAACCCTAAGCCTAACACAAAACTCAACCCTAACTTTAAACCTAACATTAACCCTAACCCTAACACTAATCCTAACCATAACCCTCACATTAATCATAAAGCTAACAAAAAATCTAACCTAACCATAGCATTAACAGTAACCCTAACCCTAACTCTAACCTTAACCCTACCACTAACCTTAACCCTAACACAAAACTAACCCTAACCCTAAGCCTAACACTAACACTACCTCTAACCCTAAACCTAACAAAAACTCTAACCCAAATTATAACTTTGACAATAACGTAACCCTGACAGTAACTCTTAACTAGCGTGAACCCTAATCCTAAAACTAAGCCTAACCCTAACACTAACTCTAACACTAAACCTAATGCAAACCCTAACACTAACCCATACAATAACCCTAATCCTACCCAAAACTCTAACTCTTACAATAAACCTAATGCTAACTCTAACAAAAAACCTAACTCTAACACTAAACCTAATCCTATACCTAACCCTAATGCTAACACTAACCCTAACCCTGACACTAAACTCAAACATAACCTTAACCCTAACACTAACCGTATCCCTAACCCTAACCTAACCCTAACACGAATCCTAACCATAACCCTAACATTAACCATAAAATTAATGCAAACCCTAACCCTAACCATAACATTAAATGTAACCCTAACCCTAACTCTAATCATAACCCTCCCACTAATGTTAACCCTAACACAAAACTAACCCTAACCCTAAACCTAACACTAACCCTAACCCTAATCATATCTCAAACCCTAGAAGCCTCACTCGAACCCAAACCCTAACCCTAAAACTAACCCAAAATCTAACTCAAACCTAACTCAAACACTAATCCTAACCCTAACTATAACCCTAAGCATAACACTAATCCAAACCCTAAACATAAACTTAACCCTACAATGAACCCTAACTGTAACCCTAATACCAACCTTAAGGCTAACCCTAACCCTAATTCTAATGCAAACGTAATTCTAACACTAACCCTCCAACTAACTCTAACCTCAAACTTAACCCTAATATTAACCCTAAACCTAACATAACCCTAACACTAATCCTAACCCTAACCTAACACCTACCCTAGCACTTACCCTAACCCTAACCCTAACCCTAACACTAACCCTAACCCTAACACTAACCCTAACCCTAACACTAACCTTAAACTTTACCAACCCTAACCCTAACATTTTCTTTAACACTAACTCTAAACCTCATTCTAAGGCTAACCCTAAACATAACCCTTACCCTAACTGCAACCCTAACGCTAAACCTAACACAAACACTAACCAAACCATAACCCTAAACCTAACCTAACCCTAACACTACCCTTAATCCTCACCCAAAACCTAGCATTAACCCTAACCCCAAAACTAACACTAACATTAACACTAAACCTAACTGTAAGCCTAAACCTAACCATATACCTTACCCTAACGTAAACCTAACCTGAACACAAGTTCTAACCCTAACCCCAAAACTAACCCAAACACTAAACCTGACCTAACCAAAACCCTAACCCTAAACCTAACACTAACCTTAACCCTAATCCTAACCCTAACCCTAACAATAACACTAACCCTTACTTTAACCCTAACACTAAAACTTACCCTAATGCTAAGTCTAATGTTAATCCTAACCATAACCCTAACCCTAACTCTAAACCTAACAATAACCCATACCAAAACCTAATTCTAATCCTAACCGAGAACCTAACTCTAAGCCTAACCTAACCCTAACACTCTCACTAACCCTAACCCTAACCATAAAACTAACCCTAGCACTCTCACTAACTGTAACCCTAATCATAAAACTAACTCTAACCCTAAACTAATCCTAATCCTATGACTAACCTCTACCCTCACACAAACAACAACCCTAACCCTAACCATAACCATAACCCTAACCAAAACCTAACCCAAAACTTAACCTAACCTTAAACCTAACCCTAACACTAACCCTGCTTTTATTCTAACCCTAACTATAACACTAACCATAACCCTTACCCTAACCCTAAAACTAACCCTAGCCCTAACACAAACCCTAACCCTAAACCTAACCTAACCATAAACCTAACACTTACCTAACCCTAAAGCTAAACCTAACCCTAAGACTAACCATAACCATAAACTTAGACCTGACATTAGCCCCAGCCATAATCCTAGCCCTAACCCTAACACAAAAACTAGTACTCATCTTAGGCCTATATCTAGCCTTAATCTTAACCCAAACCCTAACTCTCTCCCTATCTCTAATTTAAACACTGGCCCAGACCTCAACTTAGGTATAATCCCATCCTTTCCCCTAACCCAAAGACTAACCATATTTCTTGCCCTAACTGTAGACCTAACCCTAACACTAACCCTAGCAATAATCCTAGCCCTAATTTAGACCTAACAATAACTCTACCCCTAACCTTGGCCTAAGACTAACTCTAAATCTCCCGCTAGCCCTATTTCTAGTTATAACCCTATCCATTACAATAAACCTAACACAAGTCCTAAACTTAGCCCTAATTCTAGGCCTAGGCCCTACCCAAGATCTAACCATAACTATACATTTGACCCTAACCCTAAGCCTAATCCTCAACCTACCACTTAGACCTAACACTATTGATAATCCTAAAACTAGCTGTAAACCTAGCCATATCCCTTAAAAAAGAGCCATTGTCCTAACCCTAAATGTTAAGCTAAACCAAATCCTAACCCTAAACCTAGCCATAAGCTTCTAGCTCTAATTCATGTCCTAATCCTAAAATTAACCCTGATCCTGACTTATATTCTAATACTAACATTAGTTCTTAATATTACCCTAACATTAAAGATAATGCTAAAACTAGATCTAGACCAAATACTAACTCTTATCATAACCTTAGTTCTTATGTTAGCCATAGCCCTAACCCTAGGTGTAAACCTAAACCTAAACCTAATTACCTTGCCCTAACCCTAAACCTAAACCTAGCCCTAATCCTAGCTCTAACTCTATCACTTACCCTAAGCCAAACCCTATACATAATACTAACCTTATTCCTAATCCTAATCCATAGCCTAATTCAAACCCTAACCCTATTACTAGTCCTAACCCAAGCCTTCAGTCTAGCTCTAACCCTAATTCAAACCATTACCCTAACACAAACCTTCACTCTAAATCTTATCCTAACCCTTAACCAAACACTAAACCTAGCCCTACCAGTAAACTTATACCTAAACCTAACCCTAACACTAGCCTTAGACCTAAGCCTAATCCTAAATATAGCCATAACTTTAGACTTAGACCTAAAAAAATACGTGAACACGAGCCCTAACATAATCCTTAACCTAAAGAAAACACTAACCCTACCCCTAGACCTAACTCTAGCCCTAATTCTGGCTTTCACCCTAAACCTAACTCTAACATGAACACTGACCCTAACACTAACATTAAACCTAGCTCTAAACCTGAACTAGCCCAAAACCTAAATCTAACATTAGACATAGCCATAACCCTAACCCTAAAACTAGCTCTAATCAGAACCCTAGAACTTACATTTACACATAGCTTTAACACTGGGCCTAAACCTAAAGCAAAACCTAACCCTAATCCGAGGCCTATAACTACCCTAAGCATGACCATAATCCTAAATGTAGCCCTAACCCTAACCCTCGCCTTACACATAACCCTAGCTCAAAGCCTAACCCTTAGCCTAAACATAACCCTAGCCCTATTCCTAAACGTAAATCTAACCCTAGCCCTAATCATAAACTTAACCCTAGTACTAACCTTAGCTCTAACCCTAACATTACCCTAACCATAACCCTAACATTAATAATAACCCTAACCCAAACCTAACCCTATCTCTAACCCTAATCGTAAACCTAACCCTCGACCTAACCCTAAATATAACCCTTGCCATAAACTTAACCCTAACTCAAACCCTAAACCTTATCTTAAATCAAAACTAAACCTATCCCTAAACCCAAATTTAACCATAACCTCACCTCAACCATAACCCTAATCTTACATTGAACACATTACTCTAAAACTAACCCTAACACTAATGAAAATCCTATCCCTAACCCCAACCCTAACCATAGCCCTAACCCAGATCTAACACTAAACACAAAACTGCCCCTAGCCCTAACCATAGCTTAAACCCAAACCCTAACCCTAGCCCTAGCCCTAACCATAACCCTAACTCTAGCCCTAACTCTAACACTAAACCTAGCCCTAATCCTAGTCCTAATTTAGCTCTATTCCTAACCCTAACCCTAACCCAAGAATTAAGACTAACTCTAATTCTCACACAGGACCATTCCCTATTTCTAACCCTATCCCTTACCATAACCCTAACCCAAGCCCTAGCCCTAGTTGTAACCCTTGCACTATCCTTAGCCCTAGCACTAAATCTAGATCAAACCTATCTCTAAAACTAACCCTAATTCAATGCCTCAGCCTAACCCTGAAACCAGCTCTAACCTTAATGCTAATCCTAAATTTAGCCCTAGCTCTAGCCCTAGCCCTAGCCCTAGCCCTAAAACAAAACCAAGCCATACCCCTAAAACGAACCCTTACCCTAAACCAAACCCTAATCCTACACCAGTCCTAACCCTAGCCCTAATTTGAAACCGAACCCTAACCCTAAACCTAACCATGACCCTGACTCATATCCAAACAGTAAACCTAGCTCTAAACATCATCCTAACCTTAAACCTAACCCTAACACTAGACCTGGCCCTAAACCTAACCCTAAAACTAACACTAATCATAACCATAGTTCTTACAATAGCCGTGACCATAACACTAGCCCTAACCCTAATACAAAACTAGCCCTAATCCAAGCCCTAACATGAGGTTTAACCCTAAATCTAACCCTAACCCTAGTCCTAACCCTAGTTCTAACCTTATCCCTTACTCTAAGCCACACCCTCACCCTAATGCTAACCATATTCTTAGCACTAATCCTTAGCCTAACAAAACCCTAACTTTATAAGTAGTCCTAACCCTAGGCTTCATTCTAGATCTACCCATAATCCAAACCCTAACCCTATACCTGACCATTATTCTGACCCTAACACTAATCTTAGGTCTAAATCTAAACCTAACCCTAAACTGAACCCTAACACTAGCCTTACTGGTAAGCTTATACCTAAACCTAACCATAATACTAGTCCTAGACCTAAAACTAATCCTAAATCTAGCAATAACTATAGCCCTAGACTTAAAGACAAACTAGTCTTAGCCTTAACAATAACCCTTAACCTAACACAAACTCTAACCCTACCCCTAGAACTAACCCTAGCCGTAATTTTGGCTTTAACACTAACCATTACCTACCCGAATACTGTCCCTGACACTAACATTAACCCTAGCTCTAAACTTCACCCTAACCCTAAAACTAACCCTAAAACTACACCTAGCCCCAACATTAACCATAAAACTAGTCCTAATTATTACACTAGTTCTTACATTAGCCATAGCCCTAAACTATTGCAAAACCTATCCCTAATCCAAGCCCTACCTTAGCATTAACCCTAAAGCTAACCATAAAAATAACCCTAGCCCTAACCATAACCCTAAGCCTAACTCTAGTCCTAATCCTAACCATAACCCTAGCCCTAACCCTAGCTCTAACCCTATTCATTACCCTAAGATAACTATAATTTTTATGCTAACCCTAGACAGAACCCTAATCCTAGCACTAGCCTTAACCCTGTCCATTAACCTACACCTAACGGGAACCCTAAAACTAACTATGTCATTACCCAATTCCTAAACATAAGACTAATTTGAGCCCTAAACCTAAACCTTAACCTAACATAAACCCTAAATTTGACCCTGACTCTAAGAATACCCACAGCTCTATACCTGACCCTAACAAGAAACCTAACCTTTACAATAGACCTAGCCATAAATCTAACCCTAAAACTATCCCTAACTGTATCCTAGACCTGCCATTAGCCCTAGCTCTAATCCTCCCCTAACCCTAATACAAAATTTAGCCCATATCCTAGCCATAAACCTTGCCTTAATCATAACCCTAACCCTAAAATTAACCCTAACCTTAATCCTAAACCTCACCCTAGTCTTAAAACTAGCTATATCCCCATCCCTTACTCTAAACCTAACCCTAACCCCAAACCTAAAAATAACCCTAGCCCTAACTCTAGGCCTAATCCTATCACTAATCCAAGCCCTAATTTAGCCCAATCCCTACCCCTAACCCTAGCCCTAAGACTAACTCTAACTCTCACACTAGTCCTATACCTAGTTCTAACTCTATCCCTTATCATCACCCTACACCTAGCCCTAAAAGTTCCCCAACCCTAGTCCTATACTTACCCTATATCAAAACCTAGATCTAAACCTAAATCTAAATATAACCCTAACCCTAAAACTAAATCTATCCATAACTCTACTCCTAACCCTAACCCTTAACCTAAGCCTAAACCTCACACTTACACTAGCCCTAACCCTAAAACTAATCTTAAAACTAGCTCTACCCCTTCCCCTAGCCCTAAAACAAAACCAAGTCATAGCCCTAACCTTAAATCTAACACTAATTTGAGCCCTGCACCTAAACACTAACTTAACCTAAACCTAATCCTGACCCTGACCCTAAAAATAACCCTAGATCTAAAACAGACCCTCTCCAAAAACCTAACCCTTACACTGGACCAAGCCATAAATCTAACACTAAATCTATCCCTAACTGTAACCCTAGACCTGACATTAGCCCTAGCTCTAATGCTATCCCAAACCCTAAGACAAATCCTAGTCTTCATCCTAGCCCTAAACATAGCCTTACTCATAACCCTAACCATAGTTCTAACCCTAATACTAACCCTCACCCTTGCCCTAAACCTAGCTATAACCACATCCCTTACCCTAAACTAAACCCTAACTCTAACCCTAACCCTAGTGGTAACCTGTGCCTTATCCTTAGCCCTAGCACTAGCCCTAGATTGAAACCTAACTCAATGTCTAATTCTAATGCTAAAACTAGCCCTAAACCTAATCCTAATCCTAAAACTAGCCCTAACCCTAGCCCTAACATACCCTAGCTGTAATTTAGCCCTATCCCTAAATCTAACTCTAACCCTAGCACTAAGACCTAACTCTAACTATCACACTATCCCTATCACTCATTCTAACCCTATCCCTTACCATAACCCTAACCCTAGCCCTAACCCTAGTGCTAACCCTTGCCCTATCCTTAGCCCTAGCACTAACCTTAGACAAAACGTAACTCTAAATCTAGCCCTAACCTGAAGCCTAAGCCTAATCCTAACACTAGCCCAAACCATGACACTAATCCTAAAACTAGCCTTAACCCTAGCCCTAAAACAAAACCAAGCCATAGCTCTAACCCTAACCATTAACCTGAACCAAACCCTAACCCTACACCTAGACCTAAACCTAGCCCTAATACGAGTTGGAAGCCGAACCCTAAAACTAACCCTGAACCTGACACTGACCCTAACACTTCTAGCTCTAAACATCACCCTAACCTAAAAGTAACCCTAACACTAAAACTAGCACTAAAACCCTAAAACTAGCCCTAATTGTAAACCTAGTACTTATATTAGCTGTAACCCTAACCCTAGCCCTAACATAACCAAAAAACAAGCCCTAATATGAGCCCTAACCATAGCTTTAAACTAACTTAATCCTAACAATAGCCCTAATTGTAACCATAATACTACTTAAACTGATCTCTAACTCTATCCACTACCATAACCATAATCATAATCATAATGATAACCCTAGGCATAAACCTAACCCTATCCCAAATCCTAACCCTTCCATTACCCAAAACCTAACCTGAATCCTAAACCTAACCCTATCATTACCCTAACCCAAACACTAACACTAATTCAAGCCCAAACTTGAAACCTTAACCTATCCTAAACCGTAACCCAGACCTTGACCCTAACAATACCCCTTATCCAAGATGTAGCCATAAACCTAATCCTAAAACTAACTTTAACCATAATTCTGGACCTGAAATTAGCCCTAGTCCTAATCCTAGCCCTAACCCAGCCCTCATCCTGGCCCTAAACCTAGAATTCATCATAACCCTAAATCTAGCTCTACACCTAACCCTAATTCTAACTATCATCCTACCTCTAAACCTAGCTATAATGTCATCTCATACCCTAAATTTAAACCTAACCCTAACCCTCAACCTAGGTTTAAGATAAATACAAAACCCAGCCCTAATCCTAGCCCTAATTTAGCTCTATATCTAACCCTACCCTAACCCTAGCCCTAAGACTAACTCTAACTCTTGCCTAGCTGTATCCCTAGTTCTATCCCTATTCATTTCTGTAAACCTAACACTATCCATAACACTTGCCCTAAAGTTAGTCCCAGCCCTAACCCTAACTTTAAATCTAAGCCTAAGCCTAACACTAACACTAGCCCTAACCCTAATGATAATCGTAAAACTGTCCTAACCCCAACCCTAGCAGTAAACCAAAACCGAGCAATAGCCCTATCCCTAAATCTTAACTTAAACCAAAATCTAACACTACACCTAGACCTAAACCAAGCCCTAAGTCGAGTCCTAAGCCTCACTTTAAACTAATCCCAAACCTGACTCATATCCCAACACTCATTGTAGCTCTAAACACCGCCTGAAACTCAAACCAAACACGAATATTAACACTAATATTCGAGTCTTAATACTAATCCTAAAACTAACCCTGACCCTGACTCCTATCCTAATAAGAACCATAGCTATAAATATCACCCTAACCTTAAACCTAACCCTAGCATTCAGCCTACCCCAAAAACTAACCCTAATGGTAACCCTAGTTCTCACATTAGCCATTGCCCTAATCCTAGCCCTAACCCTAGCAAAAAATACTAGCCCTAGACTGAGCCCTACATCTAGCTTTACCTCTAACTCTAACCCTAACCATAGCCCTAGCCCTAGATCTAAATCAATCCCTTACCCTAAGCGAAACCCTAAGCCTAAGAATAATTCAAGACCTTTCCCTAATCCTTAGACTAACCAAACCCCAAATCATATTAATAGTCCTAACCCTAGCCCTCATTTGAGCTCTAACACTATCCCAAATCCTAACCCTAACCCTGACCATTATTCTGATCTTAATACTAAACCTAAGTCTAATGCTAACCCCAACCCTAAACCAAAATTTACCATAATCCTACCCCTAGACCTAACTCTGAACCTAACTCACCTAGTCTTAACTGTAGCTCAGAACCTAAGCCTCATGCTAAACATAACCCTAATCCTAATCCTAGATCTATCCCTCATCTTAACCCTAACACAAGACAGATTCCTAAACATAACCCTAGCCCTAACCTTAACTCTAACTCTATCCATTACCCTAAAAATAATCCTTATCATAATGCTAACCCTAGGTTTAACCATAACCCTATCACTTTCCCCAAACCTATCAATTAACCTAAACCTACCCTGAACCCTAAACCTAACCCAATCATTATGCTAACTCTAACCCTAATGCTAATTCAAGCCCTAACACTAAACTGAAACCTAAGCCAAACCCTAACACTGACCCTGACCCTAATAATTCCCCTAGCTCTAAACCTGATTCTTACCCTACCTAACCCTTACACTAGACCTAGCCATACAACTAACCCTAAAACTATTCCTAACCTTAACCCTAGACCTGATATTAAACCTAGCATAATCCTAGCCCTAACCCTAACACAAAACCTAGCCCTTATCCTAGCCCTAAACATAGCCTTAATTTTATCCCTAACCCAAAACCTAGGCCTAACCCTAACACTAAACCTAGCCCTAATATTAGTTCTAATTGAGCCCTATCCCTAACCCTAACCCTAACCCTAGCCTAAAGACTAACTCTAATTCTCACAATAACCCTAACCCTAGTTCTAATCCTATCCCTTACTGGAACCCTAATCCCAGCCCTAACCCTTGGTCTAACCCTAGCCCTATTCATAGCCCTGGCCATAACCCTAGATCTAACCCCAACTCTAAATTTAACCCTAAACCTAAACTTAACACTAGCCCTAATGCTAACTCTAATCCTAAAACTAGCCCTAACCCTAGCCCTAGCCCTAAAATAAAACTGAGCCGTAGCCATAACCCTAACCCTTAACCTAAACCAAATCATAACCCTACACCTAGCCCTAACCATATCCCTAATTCTACTCCTAACACTAACCTGAAAACTAACCCTGACCCTGACTCTTACCCTAACACTAACCCTGGCTCTAAACATCATTATCATTGTAAACCTCAACCTAACACTAAACCTACCCTAACCCTAACCCTATAACTAGCGCTAATTATACACCTACTTCATAATTAGCCATAGCCTTAACCCTAGCCCTAACCTAACTCAAAACCTAGCCTTAATTCGAGTTCTAAACCTGGCTTTAACCCTAAACTTAAGCCTAACCCTATCCCCAAAACTAGCCCTAATCCTATACATAACCTAAGCCCTAACCTTAGGTCTAAACCTATCCATTACCCTAAAAATAACATTAACCCTATCCATTACACTAAACCAAACCTAAACCCTAAAACTAACCCTGTCATTACCCTAAACCTAAAACCTAACCTAACCCAAAACCTAACCCTGACCCTGACTCTGACCCTAAAAATAACCCTAGATATAAACCTGAATATTACTCTAAACATAACCCTTACACTGGACCAAGCCATAAACCTAACACTAAATCTTGCCCTAACTATAACCCTAGACCTAACATTAGCCCTAGCTCTAATACTATCCCTAAACCTAACACAAACCCTAAACCTCATCCTAGCCATAAACCTAGCCTTAATCATAAACCTAAGCCTAACTCTAGCCCTAATCCTAATACTAACGCTTGCCCTAGCCCTAACCCTAGCCAAAATCACATCCCTTACCCTAAACATAACCCTAACTCTACCTCTAATGCTTGTCATCACCTTTGTCCTATCCTTCACCCTAGCTTTAACACTAGATCGAAACCTAACTTTAAATCAAACCCTAACTCTATATCTAAGTCTAAAAATAGCCCTAACCCTAATGCTAATTCTAAAACTACCCTAACCCTAGTCCTAACACTAACCCTAGCTGTAACTTAGCCCTATCCCTAACCGTAAACCTAACCCTAGCCCTAAGAAACACTCTGTCACACTGGCCCTAACACTCATTCTGATCCCATCCGTTCACATAACCATAACCCTATCCCAAAATCCTAGTCCTAACCCTTGCCCTATGCTTAGCCCTAGCCCTAACCTTAGTTAAAAACCTAACTCTAAATCTAACCCTAAACCGAAGCCTAAGCCTAATTCTAAGACTAGCCCTAACCCTAACACTAATCCAAAAAATTGCCCTAACCCTAACCCTAGCCCTAAAGCCAAACGGAGCCAAAGCTCTAACCCTAACCCTTAACCTTAACCAAGCCATAAACCTACTCCTAGCCATAAACCCAGCCCTAATTTGAGTTTTAAGCCAAACCCTAAAACTAACCCTGACCGTTACTCTGACCATAACACTAACCCAAAGTCTAAAAATCACCCTAACACCAAACCAAAACATAACACTAAACCTAGCCCTAAAACACTAAAATTAGCTGTAATCATAACCATAGTACTTACATTAGCCATAACGCTAACCCTAGCACTAACTTAACACAAAGGCTAGCCCTAATTTCAGCCCCAACACTAGCTTTAACCCTAACCCTAATCCTACACTAGCCCTAATCATAACCATAACCTAGCCCTAAACTGATCTCTAACTCTATCTATTACCATAACCATAACCCTAACCCTAATGCTAATTTGAGCCCTAATTTAAACCTTAACCTATCCCAAATCCTAACCCCGAACTTGACCTTAATAATACTCCTAGCTCTAAACCTGATGCTAACTGTAACCTAATTCTTACACTAGACATATACATAATCTTAACACTAAAACTATCTTTAACCATAATTCTGGACGTAAAATTAGCCCTAAAACTAATCATAGCCCTAACCTTAAAAGAAAAAACCCTAGCCCTCATCCTAGCCCTAAACCTAGCCTTTTTTTTTCTTTTTTTTTTTTATTTTATTTTTTTTTTAATTTTTTTTTATTGGTTGTTCAAAACATTATAAAGCTCTTGACATATCATATTTCATACATTAGATTCCAGTTGGTTATGAACTCCCAATTTTACCCCAAATACAGATTGCAGAATCACATCGGTTACACATCCACATTTTTACATAATGCCCTATTAGTAACTGTTGTATTCTGCTACCTTTCCTATCCTCTACCATCCCCCCTCCCTCCCCTCCCATCTTCTCTCTCTACCCCATCCACTGTAATTCATATCTCTCCTTGTTTATTTTCCCATTCCCCTCACAACCTCTTATATGTAATTTTGTATAACAATGAGGGTCTCCCTCCATTACCATGCAATTTCCCTTTTCTCTCCCTTTCCATCCCACCTCATGTATCTGTTTAATGTTAATCTTTTCTTCCTGCTCTTCCTCCCTGCTCTGTTCTTAGTTGCTCTCATTATATCAAAGAAGACATCATAACTCTAACCCTATCCACAGTGCTAACCCAAATTCTAACCCTCACCCTACTTCTAAACCTAGCTATAAAGCAATCCCTTAACCTAAACTTTGCCTTAACTCTAAACCTAAACTCTAAACTCTATCTCTGAACTCTAACCCTAACCCTAATCCTAACCTTAACCCTAACTCTAACCATAGGCTTAAACTAAATACTAAATTTAGCCCTAATCCTAGCCCTAATTTAGGCCTGTTTCTAATCATAACCCTAACCCTAGCCCTAAGACTAACTCTCGCCCTAGCCCTATCCCTAGTTCGAACCCTATCCCTTACCATAACCCTAACCCTAGCCATAACCTTGCCCTATCCTTAGTTCTAGCCCTAACCCTAGATCTAAACCCAATTCCAAATTTAACCCTAACCCTAAGCCTAAGCCTAACACTAACACTAGCCCTAACCCTAACCCCAGGACTATAACAAAACCGAGAATTAGCCCTAACTCTAAACCTTAACTTAAACCAAACCCTAATACTACAAGTATACCTAACCCTAGCCCTAATTTGAGTCCTAAACCTAACCCTAAAACTAATCCTGACCCTGACTGATATCCTAACACTCACTGTAGCTCTAAACACCGCCCTCAACTTAAACTGAAGCCTAACAGTAACTCTAGCTCTAATTAGAGTTCTAAATCTAACCCTAAAACTAAGCCTGACCCTGATTCCTATCCTAACACTAACGCCAGCTATAAATATCACCCTAACCTTAAACCTAACCCTAACACTAAATCTAACCCATACCCTAACACTAAAACTAACCCTAATGGTAACCCTAGTTCTTACATTAGCCATTGCCCTAACCCTAGCCCTAACCCTAACACAAAACCTAGGCCTAATCTGAGCCCTAAACCTAGCTTTAACCCTAACTCTAACCATAACCATAGCCCTAACCCTAGCTCTAAACCAATCCCTTACCCAAACAAACCCTAAACCTAAGGGTAACCCTAGACTTATCCCTAACCCTTAGGCTAGCCAAAACACTAACCCTATTAATAGCCCTAACCCTTGCCCTCATTATAGATCTAACCCTATCCAAAACCGTAGCACTAACACTGACACTTATACTCACCCTGCCACTAATCCTAGGTCTAACCCTAACCCTAACCCTAAAAAATCTACCATATTCCTATCCCTAGACCTAATTGTGAACCTAACTCTCAGACTAGCCCTAACCATAGCTGAGAACCTAACCCTTACACTAAACATAACGTAACCCTAACCCTAGTTCTAACCCTAACCCTAACTCAAGACCTAATCCTAACCATAACCTAACCCTAACCTTAAGTCTAACTGTATCATTACCCTAAACATAACCCATATCCTAATGCTAACCCTACGCAAAACCGTAAATAAATCACTATGCCCAAACTTATCAATTACCCTAAACCGACCCTGAACCCTAGACCTAATCCAATCATTACCCTAACCATAACCCTAATGCTAATTCAAGCCCTAACCCTAAACTCAAACATAAACCAAACCCTAACACTGACACTGACCCTAATGATTTCCCTAGCTCTAAACGTCACTCTTACCCTATACCTATCCCTTACACTAGACCTAGCCATAAAACTAACCCTAAAACTATCTCTAAGCATAACCCTAGACCTGATATTAGCTTTAGCCTTGATATTAGCCATAACCCTAACACAAACCCTAGCCCTTATCCTAGCCCTAAACATAGCCTTAATTATAACCATAACCATAACCCTAGGCCTAACCCTAACACTAACCCTATCCCTAATCTTAGACATAATTTAGCCCTATTCCTAATCTTAACCCTTAACTCTAACTCTCACCTTAGTCCTAACCCTAGTTCTAACCTTATACTTTACTGGAACCCTAATCCTATCCCAAACCATAGGTGTAACACTAGCCCTATTCATATCCCTAGCAGCAACTCTAGATCTAACCCTAACTCTAAATCTAACTCTAAAACTTAATCTAAACCTAAACCTAACACTCGCCCTAACCCTAAGGCTAATCCTAAAACCAGCACTAACCCTAGCCCTAAAACAAAACCAAGCCATAGACCTAACCCTAACCCTTAATATAAACTAAGACCTAACCCTACACTTAGCCTTAACTCTAGCCCTAATTTGAGTTTTAAGCCAAATTCTAAAACTAACCCTGACCCTGACTCTGACCTTAACACTGACACTAACCCTAGCTTTATACATCACCCTAACCCTAAACCTAAACCTAAAAATAGACCTAGCCCTAACCTTAACCCTAAAATTAGCCCTAATTGTAACCCTGGTACTTACATTAGCTGTAACCCTAAACCTAGCCTTAACTTAACCCCAAACCTAGACTTATTCTGAGCCCTATACCTAGATTTACTCCTAACCCTAACCCTATCGCTAATCATAACTATAACCCTAGCTGTAACCCTAGATTTAACCCTAACCCTAACCCTAAGCCAACCCTATCAATAATCGTAACTGTAACCCTAGCCATAACCCTAGATTTAACCCTAACCCTAACCCTAAGCTTAACCCTACCAGTAATTGTAACAATAACCCTAGCCATACCTCTATCTCTACCCCTATCCATTACTCTAACCATAACCCTAACCCTAATGCTAAATGAGGGCCTTAACCTAACTGTATCCCTAATCCTAACCCTATCCATTACCCTAAACCTAACCTAAAACATAAACCTAACATTATCTTTACCCTAATCCTATCTCTAATGCTAAATTGAGCCCTAACATTAAACCCTAACCTATCCAAAACACTAATTGCAACCCTGAACCTAATAGTGCTCTTAGCTGTAAACCTGATCCTAACCCTATACCTAAGCCTTACACTAGACGTAGCCATAAACCTGACCCTAAAACTATTTTTAACCGTAACACTAGACCTGAATATAGCCCTAGCCATAATCCTAGCCCTAAACCTAGGCTTAATCCTAACCTGAACCATAACCCGAGCCATAACCAAATTCTAATCCTTGCCCTAGCCCTAAACCTACTTAAACCTCATCCTGTACCATAAAACTAACCATAATCCTAACCCTCACCCTAAACCTAGGTGTAACACAAAGACTCATGCTAATCTTGGCCTTTATTTAGTCCTATCCTAACCCTAAACCTAGCCATAAGACTAACTCTAACTCTTGCCCTAGCCCTAGCTCTATTTATATCTTAAGCCTTAATCCTAACCCTAGATCTAAGCCTAAATCTAAATCTAAACCTAACTCTAAATTTAACTGTAGCAATAAGCCAAAAAAAAAAAAAAACCTAACACTACCCCTAACCATAATGCTAATTCTAAAACTTGCCCTATCCCTATCCCTAGCCATAAATCAAAATCAAGCCATAGCCCTAATCATAACCCTTAACCTAAACCAAACCCTAATCCTACATCTAACCCTAAAACTAACTCTAAAACTAACCCTGACCCTGACACTGACCCTAACACTAATCCTAGCTCTATACATCAAAATAACCTTAAATTAACCCTAACATTATATCTAGCCTTAATCTTACTCTAAAACTAGCCTTAATCATAACCCTTGTTTGTATATTAGTCATTGTCCTAACCCTAGCCCTAACCCTTACACAAATCCTACCCCTAATTAGAGCCATAACCCTAGCATTAACCCTAATACTAGCCCTAACCTGAATGCTTACACTAGCCCTAACCCTGACTCTAACCCTATTCCTTACACTAAGCCAAACCCTAACCCAAATGCTAACCCTAGTCCTAATCCTAATCCTTAGCCTAACTTAAACTCTAACCATAATACTAGTCTTAATCCTAGCCCTCATTCTACCTCTAAACTTAACCCTGACCCTCATCTGACCTTACCAGTAATCCTAGGGCTAAACCTGACCCTAACCCTTAACCAAACCCTAACACTAGCCCTACTGGTAACCCTATACCTATACCTAAGCCTAACACTAGACCTAGACCCAAAGCTAATCCTAAATATAGCTATAATTTTAGCCCTACACCTAAATAAAAACCTAGCACTAGCCCTAACAATAACCCTTAACTCAAACCAAATACATACCATATCACTAGACCTAGACCTAGTCCTAATTCTGGCTCTAACCCTAAACCTAACACTATCCCAAACACTGACCCTGATTCTAACACTGAACCTAGCTTTAAACCTGACACTAACCCAAAACCTAGACTTAACACTAGACCTAGCCATAACACTAATCCTAAAACTAGCCCTAAACATAACCCTAACTCTTACATAAACCATAGTCCTAACCCTAGCCATTAACCTAACACAAAACCTAGCCCTAATCCTATGCTTAAACTTAACTGTAAGCATAACCCTCAGCCTAACCCTAGCCCTAAAGCTAGCCCTAAACTAAGCCTCGCCTTAGACCTAACACTAGCTCAAAGCCTAACCTTTACACGAAATATAACCCTAGCCCTTTCCTAAACCCTAATTCTAACCCTAGTCCTAATGCTAATGTTAAACCTAGCCTGAACTTTAGCTCTAACCATATCCATTACCCTAACCCTAACACTAACCCTAATTAAAACCCTATCCCTAACACTAAACCTAATTCTAACCGTAAATGTAAACCTAGACCTAAACCTAAACCTAACCCTCACCCTAGCCCTAACCGTAGATCAAACGATAATCCTTACCCTAACCTAACCATAACCCTAGCCCTAAACATAACACTTACCCTAACTCTAAAACTTACCCTTAACCACACCCTAGCCCTATCCCTAAACCTAGCCCTAATCCTAGACTTAATCCAAATATATCCTAGCCCTAACCTGAGCTCTAAACCTATCCATTACACTAAACATAACCCTAACCCTAATGCTAACCCTAACTCGATCGCTAAACCTAACCCATCCATTACCCTAAACCTTAAATGAAACCTAAACTAAACCCTATCCTTTACATTACCCCTAAACCTAACCCTAATGCTAATTCGACCCCTAATCCTAAACTTTAAGCTAAACCAAATGCTAACCCTGAACCTGACCCTGACTCTAATAATAACCCTAGCTCTAAAGCTGACCTTTAACCTAAAAATAACTCTTACACTAGACCTAGCTATAAGCTAACCCTAAACCTACTTTAATATTAACCCTAGACCTGATATTAGCCCTAGACCTGGTCCTAGCTGTAACCCTAACAGAAACCTAGCCCTTAACTAGCCCTAAATCTTGCCTTAATCCTAAACTTAACCATAACTCTAGGACTAATTTTAATTCTAACCCTCACCATAGCCCTAAATCTATCTATAACCCCACCCATTCCCCTAAACTTAACCTTAACCCCAATGCTAACCCCAACTTTAGCCCAACCCCTTGGCCTAAAGCTAACAATAACCCTATCCTAATCCTAGCCCTAATTTAGCACTAACCCTAACCCTAACCCTAGCCCTAATCCTAGCTATAATTTATCCATAAACTTAACCCTAGCCCTAACTCTAAGACTACTACTATGACAAACTCTAAATCTTGCCCTAGCCATATCCCTAGTTCTAACCATATTCATTACCATAACCCTAACCCTCGCATTAACCCTAGCCCTAGCTCTAACCCTAGATGTAACCCTAACTCTAAATCTAACCCTAATCCTAAGCCTAAACCTCAACCTAACACTAGCCCTAACCCTGATGCTAATCCATAATCTAGCAGTAACCATATCCCTAGCCCTAAAAAAACACAAGCATATCCCTAAACCTTTACCTAAACCAAACCCTAACTGTACACCTACTACTAACTTTAGGCCTCATTCGAGTTCTAACCCTAACCCTAAAACTAACCCTGACCCTGACACTGGCCCTAACAATAACCTTTGCTCTAAACATCACCCTAACCCTAAGCCTAACAGTAACACTAGACCTCACCCTAACCCTAGCATAAAACTAGCACGAATTTTAACACTAGGTCATACATTAGGCATAGCACTAACCCTAGTCATAACCAAACCCAAAACCTAGCCCTAATCTGAGCCTTATCCCTAGCTTAAACCCTAACCCTAATCCAGAACCTAGACCTAAACCTTACCCTAACACTAGCCAGAATTCTAACGATAACGCTAGCCCTATCCCTAGCTCTAATCCTATCCATTACTCTAAACATAACCATAACTCTAATGGTAACCCTAAGCCTAACCCTAACCTTATCCCTAACCCTAACCTATTTCATTAACCTAAATCTAACCTGAACCCTAAACCTAACCCTATCAGTACCCTAACTCTAACCCTAATGCTAATTAGAGCCCTAACTCTAAACCTTAATCTAATCCCAAACCTAACTCTGACCATTCCCCACGATAATATACCTAGCTCTAACCCTTACCCTACCCCTAAACCTAACCCTTATACTAGATCTAGCCAAAAACCTCACCCTAAAAATATCCTTAAACATAAACCTAGACCTGACATTTGCCTTAGCCATAATTCTAGCCCTAACCTAAATACAAACCAAACAAATAACCTAATCCTAACCCTAGCACTAATCTTATCCATAAACCTAGCCCTAAATTTAGCTCTAACCCTATCAATTACCCTAAACATAACCCTAATTATAATGCTAACCCTAGGCCTAAATCTAACCCTATCTATCCCGAACCATAACACTATCCATTATGCTAAATCTAACCTGAACCCTAAACCAAACCCTATCATTACCCTAAACCAAACCCTAATTTTAATTCGAGCCTTAACACTAAACCCTAACCTAAACAAAACCCTAAAACTGACTCTGACCCTAATAATACCCCTAGCTCTAAATTTGACCCTTACCCTAAACCTAACACTTATACTAAACATAGCCATAAACCTAACCCTAAAACTATCTTTAACCATAACCCTAGACCTGACTTTTACCCTAACACTAATCCTAGCCTAAACCTAACAAAAACCGTAGCCCTCATCCTAGCCCTAAACCTAGCCTTGATCATAATTTTAATGAAACCCTATCCCTAACCCTAATTCTGATCTTCACTGTAGCCCTATACCTAGTTCTAACCCCATCATTTACACTAAACCTAACCCTAAGCCTAGAACTAACCCTAGGCCTAAACATAACCATAAACCTAGTCCAATTCCTAGCCCAATTAAGCCCTATACCTAATCAAACACTAAGCCTAGCACTAAGACAAACTCTCATACCCACCCTAGCCCTATTTCTAGTTCTAATTCTATCCCTTACCATAACCCTAATCCTAGCCATAAACCAAGACCTAACAGCATCCCGATCCTTAGCCCTAGACCTAACCCTAGATCGAAACCTAAATCTAAATCTAACTTTAACCCTAAGCCTAAACCTAAGCCTAACACTAGCCCTAACCATAGCCCTAGCCCTAAAACAAAATCTAGCCATAGCCCTAAATTTAAAATTTAATCTAAACCCAAACCTAACCCTACACCTAGGCCTAACCCTAGCTCTAATTTCAGTCCAAACCCTAACCCTAAAACTACTCTGAACTTGAATTTGACCCTAAAACTAACCATAACTCTAAACATCACCCTAATGTTATACCTAACCCTACCACTAGACCTATTCCGAACCCTAATCCTATAACTAGCCCAAATCATAATCCTAGTCCTTACATTGGCCATAACTCTAAACCTAGCCCTAACTCTAACCAAAATCTAGCCTTAATGCAAGATGTAACCCTAGCTTTCACCCTAAACCTAAACCTAACACTAGCCTTAACCCAAACCCTAAATATAGCCCTAACCTAGCTCTAATGCTATCCCTTACCCTAAGCCAACCATAAACCTAATGCTAACCCTAGTCCTAACCCTAATCCTTAGCCTAACCCAAACCCTATCCCTATTACTAGTCCTAACTCTAGCCCTCATTCTAGCTCTAACCATAACACAAACCCTAACCCTAACCCTGATACTTATTCTGACCCTAATGGTAACCGTATATCTAAACCTGACCCTAACCCTAAACCAAACCTTAACACTAGCAATAAACAATATACCTAAACCTAACCCTAACACTAGCCCTAGACCTAAACCTAATCCTAAATCTAGACATATCTCTAGCCCTAGACCTAAACATAAACCTAGCCCTAGCCGTAATGATAAACCTTAACCTAACCCAAACACTAACCCTAAACATAGACCTAATCCTAGTCTTAATTCTGGCACTAATCCCAACATTAACTCTAACCTGAATACTACCCTCGACCCTAACATAATCGTAGCTCCAAAGCTCACACTAACCCAAAACCTAATCCTAACACTAGAGCTAATCATAACCCTAACCCTAAAACTAGCCCTAATCATAATCCCAGCTCTTACATTGCCCATGGCCCTAACCCTAGGCCTAAACTAACACAAAACCTAGCCCTAATTCTGGGCCTGAACATAGCCCTAAGCGTAACCCTAAACCTAACCCTAGCCCTAATCTTAACCGTAAGCCTCGCTTTATACCTAACCCTAGCTCAAAGCCTAACCTTTACCCTTAACATAACCCTAGCCCTATCCAAATCCTAACCTACCACTAGCCCTAATCCTAACCTTAACCAAAACCATAACCATACTCTAATTCTATCCACTACCCTAACCCTAGCCCTAATCATAACAATAACCCTAGCCCTAACCCTAGCTCTAATTCTATCCATTACCCTAACCATAATCCTAACCCTAATGCTAATCCTAGGCTTAACTCTAACCCTATTGCAATCCCTAAACCTATCCATTACCCTAAAACTAACCTGAACCCTAATCCTAAGCCTATTCATTACCCTAATCCTAACTCTAACCCTCATGCTAATTCGAGCCCTAATCCTTAACCTTAACTTAAACCAAACCTTAAGCCATACACTGACCCTAACAATACACATAGCTGTAAACTTCACCCTTACTCTAAATCTAACCCTTACACTAGACCTAACCATAAACATAACCTGAAATCTATACCTAACCACAACCCTAGACCTGATATTAGCCCTAGCCCTAATCCTAACTCTAACCCTAACACGAACACTAGCTCTCATCCTAGCCCAAAACTAGCCTTAATCATAACCTAAACATAATTCTAACCCTTTCCCTAGCCCTAAACCTAGTTATAATCCCATTGCTTACCCTAAACATAACCCAAACCATAACCCTAACACTAAACATAACCCAAACCCTAACCCTAGCCCTAACCATAACCCTAGGACTAATCCTAACACTAACCCTAGCCCTAATCTTATACCTAAACCTAACCCTAGCTTTGAGGATAACTATAACTCTCACCCTAGCCCTAGGCCTAATTCTAACTCTATCACTTACAGTAACCCTATTTCTAGCCCTAAGCCTAAAATAACCCTAGCCCTAACCTTACACCTTGCTCTAACCCCAGATCTAAACCTAACTCTAAATATAACCCTAATTCTACACCTAAACCTAACCCTAACACTAACTATAACTTTAACACTAATCCTAAAACTTGCTCTAACCATAGGCCTGGCCCTAAAGCAAAACTGAGCCATAACACTAACCCTACACTTTTACCTAAACCAAACCCTAAACTTACATCTAGCCCTAAGCCTAGCCCTAATTCGAGTCTTAATCTTAACCCTAAAGCTACCCCTGAACCTGTTTCTGATATTAACACTAACCCTACCTCTAAACATCAGCTTAAACCCAAACCTTACCCTAACACAAGACCTTGCTCTTACCCTAATTATGAAACTAGTTCTAATCATAACCCTAGATCATAGATTAGCCATAACCTTAAACCTAACGCTTACCAAAACCTAGCCTAAATCTGAGACCTAACCCTAGCTTTCACCCTAACCCTACCCTAACACTATCCCTAACCCTAACCCGAACCCTAGCTCTAACCCCAGCTCTAACCTTATCCTTTACCCTAAGCCAAACCCCAACCCTAATGCTAACCCTAGTCCTAAAATTAATCCTTAGTCTAACCAAACCCTAACCCTATTATTAGTCCTAACCCTAGCTCTCATTCATTATAACCATAACCCAAATCCTAGCCCTAACCCTGACCCTTATTCTGACCCTAAACCTAAACCAAACCCTAACACTAGCCCTACCCATAACCCTATATTTAAACCAAACCCTAACACTAGCCCTAGTTTAAATCTAATTCTAAATCTAACCATATCTTTAACCAAGACCGAATCAAAAACCTAGCCCAGGCTGTAGTGATAACCCTTAACCTAAGCCAAACACTAACTTAACCTCTAGAACAAATCAATCCTAATTCTGCTTCTAGCCCTAAACCTAACCCTAATCCAAACACAGACCCTAAATTAACACTAACCCTAGCTATAAAACTGACCTTAACCGAAACTTAAACCTAACACTAGACCTAGCCATAACCATAAACTTAACCCTAGCCCTTACATTTCCATAGCACTAAAACTAGCTCTAAACCTAACACAAAACCTAGTCGTAATCCTAGGCCTAAATCTAACCCAAACCATAACTCTAACCCTAACCTAACCTTATCCCTTACCCTAAGCCTAACTCTCACGCTACCTCTAACCCTCGCCTTAGACCTAACCCTAGATAAAACCCCAAACCGAAACCTAAACATAACCCTAGCCCTATCCCTAAACCTAGTCTTAATCCTAGCCCTAATCATAATGTTAACACTAGCCCTAATACTATCTCTAAAATTATCCATTACCCTAAACCGAACCTTAGCCCTAATGATAACCCTAGCTCTAATCCTAATTTTAAACCTAATCCTAGACCTAATCCTAAACCAAACCCTCATTGTAGCCTTAACCCTAGATAAAACCCTCACCCTTACTCTAACACTAACCCTAGCCCAAACCCTAACACTAACCCTAAACCTAAAACAACCCCTAACCCTAACCTGACAACTAACCTTATCCATTACCCTAACTCTAATGATAATCTTAGCCCTAACCCTAACACTAACCCTAAACCTAAAACTACCCCTGTCCCTAATCCGACATATAACCCTATCCATTAACCTAACTCTAAAGATAACCTTAAACCTAACTCTAACACTAACCCTAACCTTAACCATAAATCTAACCCTAGATATGACCCTAAATGTTACCCTCACCCTACAATTAACCCAAGCTCAAAACCTAAACCCTAAACCTAACCCAAACTCAAACCCTAGCACTAGCCCTAATCCTAACCCTAACTTTAGCCCTAATCCTATCTAAAACCCTAGCCCTAACCCTAGCTCTAATGCTATTCATTAACCTAACAATAACACTAACCCAAATGCTAATTCTAGGCCTAACCCTAACCCTATCACTAACCCTAACCCTACCAAATACCCTAATCTTAACCTGAATACTAAACCTAAACATAAACCTATCCATTAACCTAACTGTAATTCTAAACTTAATGGTAATTTTAGCCCTAACCCTAATAATTAACCTAACACAAACCCAAAACCTTACCCTGACACTAAAAATACACCTTACTCTTAACCATGCCCTTATCCTAAACCTAACATTAGACCTAGCCATGAACCTAACCCTATAACTATCACTAGCCATAACCCTAAACCTGACATTATCCCTATCCCTAAAACTTGCCCTAAACCTAACACAAACCCTAGCCCTCATCCTAACCCCAAATTTAGCCTTAATCCTAACACAAACCTAACCCTAGCCCTAAACCTAATTCTAATCACTGCCCTAGCCCTAAACCTAGCTATAACCCCATCCCTTCCCCTCAATCTAACCCTAAACCTAACCCTAAACATAGCCATTACCCTAGGCATAACCCTAACACCATTTCTAGACATATTCCTAGCCCTAATTTAGCCCTAAACTTAACCCTAAACCTAGCCTAAAGACTAACTCTAACTCTCGTCCTAGCTTTATTCCTAGTCCTAACCCTATCCCTTACCATAACACACACACTAGACCTAACCTTAGCCTTAACCCTAGCCATAGCCCTAACCCTAGAATTAACCATAACTATAAATGTACCCCTAAGCCTAAACTCACCCTATCATTAGCAATAACATTAACATTAATCATAGAACTACCCTTAACTTTAGCCATAGTCCTAAAACATAATGAGCCATAGCACTAATCCTAACCCTTAACCTATACCAAATCCTAACACTACATCTAGCCCTAAGCCTACCCCTAATTTGAGTCCTATTCCCAACCCTAAAACTAACCCTGACCCTGACTCAGAACCTAACACTAATCCTAGCTCAAAATATCACCCTGAACTTAAACCTAACCAGAAAACTAGACTTAGCCCTAATTGTAACCCTAAAATTAGCCCTAATCATAACCCTAGTTCTAACATTAGCTGTATCCCTAACACTAGCCCTAATGTAACCCAAAACCTAGAATTAATGCAAGCCCCAACCCTAGTTTTAATCCTAACTCTAATCCTAAACCAATCCTAACCCTTACCCTAAACCTAACCTTAACTTTAATCCTTGCACTCACCCTAAACCTAACACTAACCCTAACACTAACACTAACCATAACCCTAGCCCTAACCCTAGCTCTAACCCTATCCATTACCCTAACCCTAACCCTAATGCTAACCCTCGGCCTAACCCTAACACATTTGCTAACCCTAACCTATCCTTTACCCAAAACATAACCCTAAGCCTAAACCTAACCAAACACTAAACCTAGATGTAACACTAACCCTAAAACCAGCGCTAATTGTAACCCTAGTTCTTACATTAGCCATAGCCCTTAAGCTAACACAAAACGTAGCCTAGCCCTAATCTAAGCTCTAACCATAGCTTTAACCCTAATCCTAACCCTAACCCTAGCCCTAACCTTAACCCTAACCCTAGCCCTAACACTAGAGCTAACCCTATCCCTTACCCTAGTCCTAAACCTAATTCTTAGCCTAACCCAAAACATAACTCTATTACAGTCATAACCCTAACTCTCAATATATTTCTATCACTATCCCAAACCCTAATCCTAACCCTGATTTTTATTCTGACCCTAACACTAACCATAGTTCTAAACCTGACCCTAACCTAAACCAACCCCTAACATTGGCACTACATGTAACCCTATACCTAAACCTAACCCTAACACTAGACCTAGACCTACACTTAATCCTTCATCTAGTGATAACTCTAGGCCTATCCCTAAGCAAATCTTAGCCCTATCCCTCATAATAACCCTTAACTTAACCCAAACACTAACCCTACCCCTAGACCAAATCCTAGTCCTAATGCTGGCCCTAACAAAAAACCTAACCCTAACCCAAACACTGACCCCTTACCCTAACACAAACCCTAGCTCTAAACCTTATTCTAACAAAAAATATAACCCTAACACTAGACCTAGCCATATCACTAACCTGAAACTAACCATCACGATAGACCAAATCCTACCTCTAACTCTATCCATTACCCTAATCCTAACCCTAACCCTCACACTGACTCTAACCCTAATCCTCATCCTAGTCCAAACACTACCTCAATCCCTAACCTTTAAACTTAACCTAGCCCTAACACTAACCCATGACCTAAACATAAACCTAACCTTAACCCTACCCCTAATCCTAACCTTAACCACATCCCTAACCCTAGCTCTAAACCTACATATTACCCTAACACTGAACCTAATCTTAATGATAACCCTAGTCCTAATCCTAGCTCTAACCCTATTTGTTACCCTAACTCTAACCCTGATGATAACCCTAGCCCTTACCCTAAATCTACCCTAACCCTAATCCTAGACATAACCATAAACCTAACCCTTGCCATAGAGCTAACCCTTGCTCAAACCCTAATCATTACCGTAAAACTAACCCTAAACCTATCCCTAACCCTAAGCTTAAGCCAAAAACTAACTCTAACCCTAACCCTAACACGAAATCAAACCCTATCCAATACCCTAAACCTAATGATAACTCTATCCCTAACCTTAACACTAACCTTGACCCTATCCGTAACTATAACCTATACCTAACCCTAAACCTAATACTTGCCCTAGGGCTAACCCTCGCATAAACTCTAAACTATACCCTAAACCTAAACCTAACCCTATCCCTAGGCCTAACCCTAACTCTAGCCCTAATACTAACCATAACCCTAGCCCTAACACTATCCTTTACCCTAAGCACACCCATAACCCTAAGGCTAACCGTAGGCCTAACCATAACCCTTTTGCTTACTCTAACCCTATCAATTACCCTACACCTAACATGAACCCTAAACCTAAACCTATCATTACCCTAACCAAACCCTGATGCTAATTCAAGCTCTAACCCTAAACCTTAACCTAAACCAAACCTGAAACCTAATTCTAACCCTAATAATACCCCTAGCTCTAAACCTAACCCTTACCCTAAACCTAACCATTACACTACACCTAGCCATGAATCTGACCTTCAATCTATCCCTAACATAAGCCTAGACCACCTCCTAGCCCTAAACCTAGCCTTATTACTAAATCAAACTATAATCCAAGCCCTAACCAAAATTCTAACCTCAGCCCTAGCCCTAAAACTAGCTCTAACCCCATCCCTTCCCCTAAACCTAACCCTATCTCTAAACCTAAACCTCAGTCTAAAACTAGGCCTAACTCTAACACAAATGTAGACCTAATCCTAGATATAATTTAGCCCCAAACCTAACCTAACCCTAGCCCTAAGACTAACTTTAACTCTCGCCCTAGTCCTATTCCTAGTTCTAACCCTATCCCTTACCATAACCCTGTCACTTGCCTTTACAATAGCCCTAAACCTAGCCCTAGCCCTAATCTTATATGTAACCCTGACTCTAAATCTAACCCTAACTGTAAGCTAAACCTCTCACTAACACAAGCAATAACATTCATGGTAATCCTAACACTAGCCCTATCCTAGCCCTAACCCTAAAACACAAATGAGCCATAGCCCTAATCCTAAACTTTAACATAAACCAAACCATAAGCCTACACCTAGCCCTGAATCTAGCTCTAATTCTAGCCCTATTCCTATCCCTAAAACAAACTCTGACCCTGACTCTGACCCTAACACTAGCCCTAGCTCTAAACATCATTCAAAACTTAAACCTAACCCTAACCCTAGACCTAGCCCTAACCCTAACCCTAAAACAAGTTCTAATCATTTCCCTAGTTCTTACATTAGCTGTAGCCCTAAATCTAGCTCTAACCTAACCCAAAACATATCCCTAATTGGAGCCCTATCACTACCTTTAACCGTAACCATAACCCTAATTCTAGCCCTAACCCTTAACATAAACCTAAACCTAACCCTAAAACTTGCAATAACCCAAAACATAACCCTAACCCTAGCCTTAATCCTAACCATAAACCAAGCCCTAACCCTAGCTGTAACCCTATCCATTACCCTAATCCTAATCCTAACCCTAATGCTAACCCTAGGATAAACATAAACCTATTCCTAACCCTAAGCCTATACATTACCCTAAACCTAACCTGAACCCTAAACCTAACCATATCCATAAACCTAATCCTAACCCTAATAATCTTAACCCTAAAACTATTTCTAATCATAACCCTAGACCTGACATTACCCCTATCCCTAATGAAGCCCTAACCCTAAAACAAACTCAAGCCCTAATTTTAGCCCTAATTTTAGCCTTAATCCTAACCATAGACCTACCTCTAATTTTAACCCTCACCCTAGTTCTAAAGCTGGCTATAACATCGTACCTCACCATAACCATAAGCATAATCCTAGCCATAAACCTAGGCTCAGCCTTAATACTAACCCTAGCTTTAATCCTAGCTGTAATTAAGCCCTAATTCTAACCCTAAATCTAACCCTAACACTAAGACTCACTCTAACTCTAGCCCTAGCCCTATCCCTAGTTCTAACACTATCCCTTATGATAACTCAAACCCTAGCCCTAACCCTAGCCCTAATCCTGGCCCTAACCTTCATGGTAGCCCTAAACCTAGATCTAACCTTAACTCTAAACCTAAACCTAACCCTAAGCCTAAACCATACCCTAACACTAGCTCTAACCCTAATGCTAATTTGAAAACTAGCCCTAACCCTAGTCCTACCCCTCAAGCAAAACCGATTCATAGCATTGAACCTAACCCTTAACCTAAACCAAATCTGAACACTACACCTGGCCCTAACCCTAGCCCTAATTCGAGTCCTAACCCTAACCCTAGAACTAACACTAACTCTGACTCTGACCCTAACACTAACCCTAGCTCTACACATCACCCTATCACTAAACCTAATCTTAAAACTAGATCTCACCCTAAACATAACCCTAAAACTAGCCCTAATCATAATGCCAGTTATTTCATGAGCCATAGCCCTAAACCTAACACAAAACCTAGCCCTAATCCAAGCCCTAAATCTAGCTTTAACCCTAACCCTAACCCTGGCTCTAACCCTAACCCTATCACTAGTCCTAACCCTAGCTCTTACCCTATTTCTTACACTTAGTCAAACCCTCACCCTATTGCTACCCTAGTTTTAACCCTAATTTTATTCCTACCACTAACCCTATCCCTCATTCTAGCTCTAAACTTAAACCAAATCCTAACCCTAACCCTGACCCTTATTCTGACCCTAACACTAAACCTAGGTTTAAACCTGACCCTACCCCTTATCTGAAACCTAACACTAGCCCTACTGGTAACCCTATAGCTAAACCTAAAACTAACATTAGCCCTAGACCTAAACCTAATCCTAAATATAGCGCTAACCCTAGCCTTAGCCCTAACAATAACCCTTAACCTAAACCAAACACTAACCTACCCCTAGACCTAACCCTAGTCCTCATTCTGGACCTAACACTAAACCTAATCCTAATCTGAACCCTGACATTTAACCTAACAAAAACCCTAGCTCTAAACCTTATCCTAACCCAAAAACTAACCCTAATACTAGACGAACTCTAAGTCTAGCCATAACCATAACTCTAGCTCTTACATTAGCCATATACCTAACACTAGCCCTAAACCTCACACAAACCTAGCTCTAATTACAGCCCTAAACCTAATCCTAAGTATAACTCTAACCCTAAACCTAGCCCTAAGCCTAACCCTAACCCTAACCCTCGTTCTATACCTAACCCTAGCTAAAACCCTAAAACTTACCCTAAACATAACCCTAGACCAAAACCTAAACCTCACTCTAACCCTAGCCCTAATCCTAACTGTAACCATAGCCCAAACCCTAGCTCTAACTCTATCCATTACACTAACCATAACCCTAAAACTAATGTTAACCATAGCCCTAACCCTAACCCAAAACCCAACCCTACCCTAGTCCTGACTGTAACCCTAACCCTCACCCTAGCCCTAAACCTAACTCAATCCCTAACCCTTACACTTAACCTAACCCTAATACTAACCCAAGGCCTAACCCTCACCCTAACCCCAGCCCTAATCCTAACCTTAAACCTAGCCCTAACCCTAGCTCGAACCCTACCCATTACCCTAACCCTAAACTTAACCCTAATGATAACACTAGACCTAAATCTAAAGCTACCCTAACCCTAAACATAAACCTAACCCTAAAACTAACAGTGAACCTAAACCTAACCCTAAACCTAAGCTAGCTCAAACCCTAACCCTAATCCTAAACCTAAACCTAATGCTAACCTGTACCTAAACTTATCATTAACCTGATATCTAAACCTATTACCCTAACCCTAATGGTAACCATAGCCCTAACCATAACACTAACCATGACCATAACCCTATACCAAGCCCTAAATTAACCTTAGCCATAGCAAGAATCCTAGCTCAAACCCTAAACCATACCCTAAACCTAATCCTAACTGTAACCTTTGTGCTAACCTTGACCCTAACACTAACTCTAGCCCTAATCCTAACCATAACCCTAGCCCTAACCCTAGGTCTAACTCTATAAATTACCCTAATTATAACCATAACCCTAATGCTAACCCTAGGCCTAACCCTAAACCTATCACAAAACAAAACCATATCCATTACCTTAAACTTAACCTGAACCCTAAACCTAACACTATCCATTACCCTAACCCTAATTCTTACCTTAATGCTAATTTGAGTCGTAACCCTAAAACTTAACCTAACCCAAACCCGAAGCCTTACTCTGACCCTAATAATACCCCAGCTCTTAATCTAACCCTTTCCCTAAACGTAACAAATTAATTTGACCTAGCCATAAAACTAATCCTAAAAATATCCCTAACTATAAACCTAGACCTGGCATTAGTCCTAGCCCTAATTCTTGCCCTAAACCTAACACAAAACTTAGCCCTAATACTAGCCTTAAATCTATCCTTAATCCTAAACCTAACCATAACCCTAGCCCTAACCCTAAGGCTAATCATAAAACTAGCCCTAACCCTAACCTTAGCACTAAAACAAAACCAAGCAACAGGCCTAACACTAACCTTAAGTTAAACCAAACCCTACCACTACACCTAGACCTAACCCTAGCACTAATTCGAGTCCTAATCATAACCTTAAAAATAACCCTGAACCTGACTCATATACTAACACTCATCCTAGCTCTAAACACCACCCTAAACTTAAACTGAACCCTAACAGTAACTCTAGCCCTAATTCGAGTCCTAACCCTAACCCTAAAACTAACTCTTACCTGACTGATATCCTAAAACTAACCCTAGCTATAAATATCACCCTAACCTTAAACCTAACCCTAACACTTGACCTACCCCTAACCCTAACCCTAAAACTAACCCTAATTGTAACCCTAGTTCTTATATTAGCCATTGCCCTAACCCTAGTCTTAAACCTCACACAAAATCTAGCCCTAACCTGAGCCCTAAACCTGGCTTTAACCATAACCATAAACCTAAGCTTATCCCTAACCCTATCCCTTACCTTGAGCAAAACCTTAAACCTAATGGTAACCCTAGACCTATCCCTAATCCTTAGGCTAACCAAATCCTAACCCTATTAATAGTCCTAACCCTAGATCTCATTCTAGCTCTATCCCAAACTCTACCCTAACCCTGACCCTTATTCTGACCATAACATAAACCCTAAAACTAAACCAAACCCTAACATAAAACCTAACCCTAAACCAAACCCTAACACTAGCCCTACTTGTAACCTTATACCTAAACCTAACCCTACCACTAGCTCTAGACCTAAACCTAATCCTAAATATAGCCTTAACTCTAGCTCTAGACCTAAACAAAATCCAAGCCCTAGCCCTAACAAAAACCTTTACCTAACCCAAACACTAACTCTACCCCTAGACCTAAACCTAGTCCTAATTCTGGCTTTAACCCTAACTTTAACTCTAACCCAAACACTGACTCTTCCTTTAACACTAAACCTACCTCTAAACTTGAAACTAACCAAAACCTAAACCTAATTCTAGGTCCAGCCATAACCCTAACCCTAAAACTAGCCATAATCATAACTCTTGATCTTACATTACCCATAGCCCTAACCCTAGGCCTAAACCTAACACTAAACATAGAGCTAATTTTAGGCCTAAACCTAGCCCTAAGCATAACCCTAACTCTAATACTATCCCTATATCTAACCCTAGCCCTCGCCTTAGTCCTAAGAGAGCTCAAAGGCTAACCCTTACCCTAACCATAAACCTAGACTTTTCCCAAACTCTCACCCTAAACCTAGCCCAAATCCTAAACTAAACATAGCCCTAAACCTAGCTATAAATCTACCCATTACCCTAACCCTAAACCTAACCTTATTGATAAT
Source organism: Marmota monax (assembly GCF_021218885.2). Taxonomy (NCBI): domain Eukaryota; kingdom Metazoa; phylum Chordata; class Mammalia; order Rodentia; family Sciuridae; genus Marmota; species Marmota monax. The sequence goes on from NW_026695083.1 coordinate 439,481, forward strand.
CCTAGCCTGTACCCTAATGTTAATCCTAACCCTAACTGGAAAACTAACCATAGACATAACCCTAAATTTAACACTCAGCATAGTCCTAAATCTAGCTTAAACCATAAACCTAACCATAAACATAACTGTAGCTCTAATACTAACCCTATAACTAAGTCTAACTCTAAACCAAAATCTAAACCTAACCTAACCCTATCCATTACCTTAACCCTAACCCTAATGTTAATGATAACCCTTGCCCTAACTCTAACCCTAATCCTAAACCTACCATAATCCTATCCCTGGACCTAACCCTAAACCTAGCCATAACACTTGCTCAAAATCTAACCTTTATGCTAAACATAACCCTAAACCTAACCCTAGCCCTAGTTCTAACCCTAACTCTAACCCTAACTCAAGGCATTTTTCTAACCATAACTCTAGTTCTAACCTAAGCTCTAACCCTATCAACTACCCTAACCATAACCCTTACCCTAATGCTAACCCTAGGCCTAACCCTAGCACTGTCACTAACACTAACCAAACCTTAAATTAAAACCCTAATTACCCTAAACCAAACGTGAATGTTAAAAAAAAAAAACTTAACTATACCCTAACCCTAACCCCAATGCTAATTTGAGCTGTAAATCTAAATCCTTACCTAAGCCAAATCCTAACCCTAATAACTCCTGAAGCTCTAAACCTGACCCTTACCCTAAACCTAACCCTTACACTAGATGTAGCCATAAGCCTAACTCTAAAACTATCTTTAACCATAACCCTAGAACTGATATTAGCCCTAGCACTAATCCTAGCCCTGAATCTAAAACAAAAACTAGCCATCATCCTAGCCATAACCCTAGCCTTAATCATAACCCTAACCCCAACCCTAGCCCTAACCCTAACTCTAACCCTCACCCTACATCTAAACCTAGCTATAATGTCATTCTTTATCGTAAACTTAAACCTAACCCTATCCCTATTGCTAGGCCTAAGCTGAACACTAACCCTACCCCTAATCCTAGCCCTAATTTAACCCTATCTCAAACCCTAACTCTAATTTTAGCCCTATCTCTAACTCTAAATCTCACAGTAGCCCCATCCCTAGATCTAACCCCATCCCATACCATAACTCTGACCCTGGCCCTAACCCTTGCCCTATCCTTAATCCAAGCCTAATCCTAGATCTGAACCTAACTATAAATGTAACCCTAACACTAAGTCTAAGCCTAACACTAACACTAGCCCCAACCCTAATACTAATTGTAAAACTAGCCATAACCCTAACCCTAGGACTAAAACAAAACTGAGAAATAGACCTAACCCTAAACCTTAACTTAAACCAAACCCTAAACTACTACAAGAACTAATCCTAGTCCTAATTGAGTTCTAACCCTAACCTTAAAACTAACCCTGACACTGACTCATGTCCTAACACTCACCCTAGCTCTAAACATGACCCTAATCTTAAACCTAACCCTAACAGTAAATATAGCCCTAATTTGAATCCTAATTCAAACCCTAAAACTAAACCTGACCCTGACTCCTATCCTAAAAATAATTCTAGCTCTAAATATCACCCTAACCTTAAATCTAACACTAACATTAGAACTATCCCTAATCCTAACCCTAAAGCTAACCCTAATTGTAACCCTAGTTCTTACATTACCTCTTGCCCTAACCCTAGCCCTAACACTAACACAAAAACTAGCCGTAATCCGAACCCCACACCTAGCTTTAACCCTAATACTAACCCAACCCTAACACTAGCTCTAACTTCATACCTAACCCTAAGCAAAACCCTAAACCTAATGGTAATCCTAGACCTATCCCTAATCCTCAAGCTAATCAAAACTCTCACCATATTAATAGTCCTAACCCTAGTCCTCATTCTAGCTCTAACACTATCCAAAACCTTAACCCAAACCCTGACCCTTATTCTGACCATAACACTAACCTAGGCCTAAACCTGACCCTAACGCTAGACCAAACCATAACACTAGCCCTACCAGTAACCTTATACCTAAACCACACCCTATCACTAGCCATAGACCTAAACCTAACCCTAAATATAGCCTTAAACTCTAGCCCTAGACCTAAACAAAAACCTAGCCTTAGCCCTAACAATAACCCTTAACTTAATGCAAAGACTAACCCTACCCCTAGGCATAAACCTAGTCCCAATTCTGCCTTTAACCTTAACTTTAAATCTAACCTGAACATTGACCCTGCCTTTAACACTAAACCTATCTCTAAACCTGACCCTAACTGAAAACCTAAACCTAAAACTAGACATAGCCATAACCCTAACCCTACAACTAGCCCTAATCATAATCCTAGCTCTTGCATTAACCATAGCTCTAACTCTACGCCTTAACCTAACACAAAGCCTAGAGCAAATTCTAGGCCTAAATCTAGCCCTAAACATAACCCTAATCCTAAGCATAGCCCTAACCCTAACCCTAAACCTAACCCTAGCCTTTGTCTTAAACCTTACTCAAAGCCTAACCCTTACCATAAATATAAACTTAGACCTATACCTTACTCTAAACCCTAACACTAGCCCTAACCCTAAACGTAACTGTATCCCTAAACCTAGCTCTAAACCTACACATTACCTAACCCTACACTTAACAGTATTGATAACCCTAGCTCTAACCCTAACCATAACCCTAAACCTAACCAGAAATCTAACAATAGACCTAACCTTAAAACTAACACTCGCTATAGCCCTAACCCTAGCTCAAACCCTAACCTGTACCAGAAACCTAAACATAACCATAGCCTTAACATTAACCCAAAACTAAATCTAACCTTAAACCCAAACAACCTACATCTAACCATATCCATTACCCTAACCCTTATCCTAACTACAACCATAGCCCTAACTCTAACCCTAACCCTAAACCTACCATAATTCTGTCCCTAGACCTAACACTGAAACTATTCATCGACCTAGCCCTAGCACTAACACTAGCTCAAATCCTAGAACTTACCCTAAACATATCCCTAGCCCAAACCCTAACTCCAATCCTAGCCCTAATCCTAACCATTACCATAGCCCAAATCCTAGCTCTAACTCTATCCATTACCCTAACCATAAACCTAAACCTAATGCTAAAGCTAGCCCTAACCCTAACCCTAACCCTAACTCTATCCCAGCTCTGATTCTAAACTGAAGCCTCAACCTAGTCCTAACACTTACTCAATCCCTAACCCTTACCCTTAAAGTAACCATAAGAAAATAATAAGCCTAACCCTAACCCTAACCCTAGAACTAATCCTAAACTTAAAACTAGACTTAACTTTAGCTCTAACCCCACCCATTACCCTAACCATAACCATATACATCATGATAACCCTACCTATAACCTTAAACCTATTCTAACCCTAACTGTAAACCTAACCCTAGACCTAAACTTAAACCTAACCTTTGCCATAGTCCTAACCCTAGCTCAAACCCTAACAATTATGCTAAACTTAACACTAACTCTAGTCCTAAACCTAACCCTAACCCTAACCCTAACATGACCTGTAAACCTGTCCATTACCTTAACCCTAATGATAACCCTAATCCTAACCCTAGCGTTTACCCTAACTCTAACCCTAACTCTAGCCCTAATCCTAAACATAACCCTAGTAGTAACACTACCTCAAACCCTATCCATTACCCTGATGATAACATGAAACCTAATGCTAACCCTAGGACTAACCCTAACCCTATCCATTACCCTAAACCTAATCTGAGACCTAAACCTAATCTGAAGCCTAAACCTAACCTTATCCATTACCCTAACCCTAACTCAAACCTAATGCTAATTTGAACCATAACCCTAAACCTCAACCTAACCCAAACCCAAAACCTTACCCTGAATATTATAATACCCCTACCTCTCAACTTGAACCTGATCCTAAACCGAACTCTGACACTAGGCCTAGCCATAAACCTTACCAAAAACTATCCCTAACCATAACCCTAGACATGATATTAGGCCTAGCCCTAATTCGTGCCATAACCCTAAGACAAAAGCTAGCTCTCTTTCTAGCCCTAAACCTAGCCTTGATCTTAATCCGAAACTTAACTCTAGCTCTAGCCCTAATTTTATCCCTCACCCTAGTTCTGAACCTTGCTATAACCCCATCCCTTCCCCAAAATCTAACCCTAACTTTAACTCTAGACTTAAACCTTAAACTAATCCTATACCTGATAATAGCCCTAACTGTACCACTAGTATTAAGACTAACTCTAACTCTCAGCCTAGCCCTATTCCTAGATCTAACCCTATATCTTACCATAACCCTAACACTTGCCCTAAACTTAGGCCTAACACTAGCCCTAGCCCTAACCCAAGAACTAACCATAACTCTAAGTCCATCCTAACCCTAAGCCTAAACCTTACACTAACACTATCCCTAACACTAACACTAATCCTAAAACTAGCAGTAATCTAGTTCAAGCCCTGAAACAAAACTGAGCCATAGGCCTAACCCTAAATCTTAACCTAAACCAAAACCTAACCCTACACCTAGTCCTAACCTTAGCCCTAATTCCATTCCTAACCTAACCCTAAAACTAACCTTGAGCCTGACTCTTACCCTACACTAACCCTAACTCTAACATCACCCTAAAAGTATACCTAATCCTAAAACTAGAACTAGCCCTAACCATAACCCTAAAAGTAGCCATAATCATAACTCTAGATCTTACATTAGCCATAGCCCTAATCCTAAACCTAACCTAACCCAAAACCTAGCCCTAAACTGAGCCCTACACCTCGTTTTAACCCTAACCCTAACCCTAACCCTAGCCCTAACCATTACCCTAAACCTAACCTTAACCCTAAAACTGGCCCTAATCGTAAACCTAATCCTAAACTAAATCCTAACCATAATCCTAGCCCTAACTCTAACTCTAATACTATCTATTACCCTAAACATAACCCTAACCCTAATGCTAACCCTAGCCCTAAACTTAACCCTAATACTAAACCTAGACATTAAACTAACCCTAACCATTGCCCTAGCCCTAACCATAGCTCAAACCCTAACACTTACCCTAAACCTAACCCTACCACTAAACCTAGGCCTAACCCTAATCCTAACCCTAGCCCTAATATTTACCATAACCCTAGCCCTAAACCTATCCATTACCCTAAACATAAGCCTAACCCAAACATAGCTCTAAACACAGCTCTAACCCTACCCATTACCCTAACCCTAACTATAAACGTCATGATAGCACTAGCCCTAACCCTAAACCTACTCTAACTCTAACTGTAAACTTAACCCTAGTCCTAACCCTAAACCTACTTTAACCCTAAGTGTAAACCTAACACGAGACCTAACTGTAAACCTAACCCTTGCCATAGTCCTAATCCTAGCTCAAACACTAACAGTTACACTAAACCTAACAATAACTCTAGTCCTAAACCTAAATCTAACCCTCTCCATTTAGGCCTAATCCTAAATCTATCCCTAACACTAACCTTATCCATTAACCTAACCTAACCTGAACACTAAACCTAACCCTATCAATTACTCTAACACTAACCCTAACCCTAATGCTATTTGAGCCCTAAAAACAAAAACCAAAACCTAACCCAAACTTTGAGCAAGACACTGAATCTAATAACACACCTAGCTCTAACTCACAACCTAGGCCTATTTCTATTTATACCTCTATTCATTACCATAACTTTCACAATAGCCCTAACCTTAGCCCTAACCCTAGCCATAGCCCTAACCCTAGATCTAACCATACCTCTAAATCTAACACTAATCTTAAGCCTAAACCTAACATTAGACCTACCCCTAACCCTAACCCTAACATTAACCCTAATTGTAACCCTAGCTCTTACATTAGCCAATGCCCAAACTAGCCCTAACACTAAAAAAAAAAAACTAGCTCTAAACCTATATTTAACCATAACCCTCACCCTACCTCTAAGACTATCCCTTAACCTAAGAAAAACCCTAACCCTAATGGTAACCCTAGACCTATCTCTAATCCTCAGGCTAACAAAAACCCTAGCCCTATTGATAGTCCTAACCCTAGCCCTCATTCTAGCTCTAACCCTATCCCAAACCCTAATGGTAACCCTGATCCTTATTCTGACCCTAACGTTAACCCTAAGTCTAAAACTGACCCTAACTCTAGACCAAACCCTAAAACTAGTCCTAGACCTAAACCAAATTCTAAATCTAGCCTTAACTCTAGCCATAGCCCTAACAATAATCCTTAACTTAACTCAAACACTAACCCTACCCCTAGACCTAAAACTAGTCCTAATTCTGGCTGTAAACCTAACTCTAACTCTAACCCAAACACTGACCCTGCCTTTAGAGTAAATCTATCTCTAAATCTGACCCTACAAAAAAATTTAAACCTAACACTAGACCTAGACATAACCCTAACCCGACAACTAAACCTTAACATAACCCTAGCTCTTACATTACCCATAGCCCTAACCCTAGGCCTAAACCTAACACAAAACCTAGAGCTAATCCTAGGCCTAAACCAAGCCTTAAACATAACCCAAACCCTAACCCTAGCCCTAACCCTAGCCTAGCCCCCGCCTTAGTCCTAACCCGAGCTCAAAGTTTAAACATTACACTAAACATAAACGTACACCTATCCCTCAATCTAACCCTAACCCTACCCCTAATCCTAACCTTAACTCTAGCCCTAAACCTAGCTCTAAACTTACCCATTATTCTAAACCTAAACATAACCCTAAGCCTATCCCTAGTTTTAACCCTAAACCTAACCCTAAGTCAAGACCTATTCCTAACCATAAACCTACCCCTAAACTTATCTCTAAACCTATCCATTATACTAACCATAACCCTTACTCTAATGAGAACCCTAGGCCTAACCTTAACCCTATCACTAACCCTAACCCTATCAATTACCTTAAACCTAATGTAAACTCTAAACAAAACCCTATCATTACACTAACCCACACCCTAATGCTAATTCAAGCCCTAACCCTAAATCCTAACCTCAACTAAACTCTAACACTGACCCTGACCCTAATAAATCTCCTAGATGCAAAGCTGACCCTTACCCTAAACCTAACCCTTACACTAGACCTAGCCATAACCCTAATCCTAAAACTATCCCCAAATGTAAGCCTAGACCTGAAATTAGCCATAGCCCTAATTCTAGCCCTAAACCTAATACAAACACCAGCCTTTATCTTAGCCCTAAACCAAGTCTTAATCCTAACCCTAAGCCTAACTTTAGGCCTAGCCCTAAAACTAACCCTAGCCATAATCTTATCCCTAATTTAGTCCTATTCCTAACCCTAGCCATAGCGGTAGCCCTAAGAGTAATTGTAACTCTCACCCTAGCCCCTTCCCTACTTCTAACCCTATCCCTTATCATAACCCTAATCCTAGCCCTAACCCTAGCCTTGTCATTAGTTCAACCCCTAACCTAGATCTAATTTTATCTTTAAATCAAACCCTAACCCTAATTCTAAGTCAAACTTTAACCCTAACCCTAAAACAAAACCGAGCCATAGCCTTAACCCTAACCCTTGACCTAAAACAAACCCTAACCCTAACCTTAGCTCTAATTCTAGTTTTAAGCTGAAAACTAGAACTAAAACTGACCCTGACTCTGACCATAATATGAACCCTAGTCTAAACATCTTTCCTAACCCTAACCCTAAAACTATCACTAGACCTACCACTAATCCTACTCCTAAATTTAGCCCTAATTGTAACCCTAGTACTTATATTAGCCTCACCCTTAACCCTAGCACTAACTAAACACAAAAACTAGCCCTAATCCCAAGCCCTAACCCGAGTTTTAACCCTAACCCTAACCCTAGCCTTAATCAAAACCATAACATTAGCCCTAACCCTATCTCTAACCCTATCCATTTCCATAACCATAATCCTAGACCTAAACCTAACCCTATCCCCAATCCTAAACCTATGCATTATTCTAAACCTAAATCATAAACCTCACACTATCATTACACTAACATTAACCATAATGCTAGTTCGAGCCCTAACTTTAAACCTTAACCTATTCCAAACTTCTAAACCAGACCTTGACCATAATAATAACCCTAGCTCTAAACCTGACCCTAACCCTAAAACTAACCCTTACACTACATGTAGCCATAAACCTAACCCTAAAACTATCTTTAACCATAACCCTAAATCTGATATTAGCCCTAGCCCTAATCCTAGCCCTAACCCTAAAAAAAAACCATAGTCCTCATCCTAGCCCGAAACCTAGCCTTAATCATAACCCCAACCCTAGTCATAGCCCTAACGCTAATTCTAAACCTCACCCTATCTCTAAACCTAGCTATAATGCCATTCCTTACCTAAACTTAACCCTAACTAACTGTAACCCTAATGCTAGGCATAATGTGAACACTAATCCTAGCCCTAATCCTAGGCCTAATTTAACCCTATCCCTAACCTAACCCTAATCCTAGCCCTAAAACTAACTCTAATCTTACACTAGCCCTATCCCTACTTGTAACTCTATCCATTACAGTAATCCTAACTCTAGCTCTAAACCTAGCCATAACCCTTGCCTAATCGTTATTCCTAGTCCTAACACTAGATCTAACCCTAACTCTAAATCTAACCCTAAGCATAAGCCTAAGCCTAACATTAACACTAGCCCAGCCCTAACACTATTCATAAAACTAGCCCTAACCCAAACCCTTGCAGTAAAACAAAACAGAGCAGTAGCCCTAAAACTAAACCTTAACTTAAACCAAACGTTAACACTACACCTAGACCTAACCCTAGCCCTAATTCGAGTTCTAACCTTAACCTTAATACTAATGCTAACTCTGACTCATATCCTAACACTCACCCTAGCTCTAAACAGCACCCTAACCTTAAACCAAACCCTTACAGTAAACCTAGCCTTAATTCGAGTCCTAACTGTAACCCTAAAACTAAACCTGATGCTGACTATTAACCTTACACTAACACTAGCTCTAAATTTCACCCTAACTTTAAACCAAATCCTAACACTAGAGGTTTAACACCTAACCGTGACCTTAAAACTGACTCTAAAATCCATAGTTCTTTCATTAGCCATTGCTCTAACCCTAGCTATAACCCTAACACAAGAAAGCCCTAATCTGAGCCTTAAAACTAGCTTTAACCCTAACCCTAGCCCTAACCCTACCTCCAACCCTATCCCTTACCCTATTCCAAACCCTAAACCTAAGGCTAATCCTAATCCTAACCCTAATCCTTAAACTAACCCAAACCCTAACCCTATTACTAGTCCTAACCCTAGTCCTCATTCTAGCTCTAACGATAACCAAACCCTAACTTTAACCTTGACCCTTATTCTGACCCTGACACTAATCATAGTTTTAAACTTGAATGTAGCCCTAAACCGAACCCTAACAATAGCCCTACTGGTAACCTTATACCTAAACCTAACCCTAACACTAGCCCTAGACCTAAACGTAATCCTAATCTATTCATTACTTTAGCCTTATACCTAAATAAAAACCTAGCCCTTGCCCTAACAATAACACTTAGCCTAAAACCAAACACTAACCATTCACCTAGACTTAACCCCAGTCCTAATTCTGGCTTTCACATTAACCATAACCATAAACTGAACACTGACCCTGACACTGACACTAACCTTAGCTCCAAACATCAGCCTAACCCTAAACCTAACCTAAAACTATACTTAGCTCTAACTTAACCCTAAAACTAGCCCTCACTCTACCCCTAGCACTAAAACAAAACCGAATCATAACCCTAACCCTATCACTTAACCTAAACCAAACCCTAACCCTACACTTAGCCCTAATCCTATCTCTGATTCTAGTCCTAACCATAATCTGAAAACTAATCCAGACCCTGACCCTGACCCTAACCTTAAACCTAGCTCTAAATATCATCTTAACCGTAACTTAACCCTTACTCTAGACTTAGCCCTAACACTGACCCTATCACTAGCTGTAATCATAATGCTAATTTGTACATTAGCTGTAGCCCTAAATCTAGCCCTAACTTAACACAAAACCTAGCCTTAATCCGAGTCCTAAACCTAGCTTATTTTAATAATTATTATTTTTTTTTAGTTTTTGGTGGACACAACATCTTTATTTTATTGGTTTGTGATGCTGAGGATTGAACCCAGCGCCCCGCTCATGCCAGGTGAGCATGCTACTTCTTGAGCCACATCCACAGCCCCTAAACCTAGCTTTAACCCTAAATGTAAATTTAACCCTAACCCAAACAAATGCCCTAATCCTATACATATCCCTACCCCTAATCTTAGATCTAACCCTATCCATTACCCTAATGATAACCCAACCTTTATGCTAACGTTAGGCCTAACCTTAACCCTATCCATTACACTAAACCACACCTAAACCCTAAACCTAACCCTTTCATTACCTTAACCCTAAACCTAATGATAATTCAAGCCCTAAACCTAAACCCTAATCTAACCCAAACCCTCACCTTGATTCTGACCCTAATAATAACCCTAGCTCTAAAACTGACCCTTAGTATAAACTAACCCCTACACTGGAAGAAGCAATAAACCCAACACTAAATTTATCCCTAACTGTAACCCTAGACCTGACATTAGCTCTAGTCTTAATGCTAGCCATCATCCTAACACAAACATTAGCCCTCATCTTAGCCCTAAACCTAGCTATAGTCATCACCCTCACCCTAACCCTAGACCTTACCCTAATACTAACCCTTGCCCTAGCCCTCAACCTAGCTATAACCCAATAACTTACCCTAAACATAACCCTAAATCTAACCCTAACCCAAGGCCTAAATCTAACACTAACACTAGCCCTAATTTAGCCCTATCCCTAACCCCAACCCTAAACCTAATCCTAGCCCTAAGACTAACTCTAACTCTCATACTAGACCTATCACTAATTCTAACCCTATAACTTACCATAATCCTAAACGTAACCCAAACCCTAGTCCTAACCCTTGCCCTATGCTTATCCCTAGCCCTAATCATAAATCAAAACCTAACTCTAAATCTAGCCCTAACCCGAAGCCTAAGCCTAACCATTATAAATACATTTACATTTAGACTCCATGTCCACAGATGTTGGCTTCAATTATTATTTAGAATATAGTAATTAGTTTCATCAAAGGCATACCATTTCTGGTGGTGTATACTGAACTGAGGGTCAGGGGTAGGATGCTATGTTAAGGGGGAAAGATGCGAGGGTGTGGGATTAATCTAACTTAGCAACTTTGGAGGATAACTGTAATGAATAAATGAATAGACAGGGGGAATTTATGGAAGAATGTATAAGTCCAAACTCCTTATCTGTATTCATAAAATTACCCTATGTATAAATGGTAAAAGTTAGTAGGCTGAAAGTGGGATAGAGGGAGAAAGAAAAAAACAAGAAAAAATCACAGAAAAGAAAGATAGAGAGGGAGAAAGAAAATAAGGGCAAATAAAGGGGTGCTGAGGTGGGGCCTATGCAATTACTCTATATTATACTATTCTGGTGATTCAGTTCTTAAAGTCCAATTTCATGGAAAGTTCTTGGTTTCACATATGTTGAGGTTGTGAGGACCAGAGGGGAAGGGTAGAGGAGAATGGATGAGAAGAGCAAGAAAAGAAAATTAAGAAAGAAAAAAAAATGTCTCTCAGAAATCGGTTTTCTTTTATTGGAGTAGGGTTGAGTTTTCTATTCCTAGTTGAGTCTCTGTGCTCAGGGTGGTGGAGGTAGCCAGGGTGAGAGGGCTTGAGCTTCTACCTGGAGCCTCCTTACTCTTAGTTTCTGATTTGGAAACCAGGTGCAGTTTCTGTTCCACATTGATAGCTATACCCCTCAAAGGCTTGTGAGAAAATCTTGAGTTATCACAGCTGGAGGTAGGGGAGTTGGAAACATGGCACCTGATAAGCTACAGAACTGGGCTGGTAGCCACACCTACCGATAGATGGTGAGTAAGTTTTTGCAAGATGGATTCCATCTATTACCCATGTATGGTGTTTGGTGAGTTGGGTGGCTCTGGAGTGACCTTGTGCTGTGTCCAGCGTTCGGTCTGGTGACTCACAAGCAAAGCCTCTGTGTTCTGTGCTGCATTCCGTCTGAGCAGAGAGCGCCCCTGCGCTGAGACTGCTATCTGCGCCCAGAGCAACTGCGCAGCTGAGCCTTTCATCTGCACAAAGAGTACCCATTCATCCCTAGTTTTTTTTTTTTTTTTTTTTAATTTCTATGATACTGGGCAGTATTCATCTTTTACTTAGCCTTACTATGCTCCACAGGTTTGGGCCTTATCGGTTCAATGGTGTACTGTCAGGAACAGTTTGTATTTTAAGGTTTCCCTTAATTATGGCTTATTTATGTGAATGAAAATTGAGCTGGAAATCAAACAAGGTTGGCAGGAGGGGCTTCACACACTCAGTGTTTTGGGGGAAGCCGCTGGTTTCTTTCTTTTGAAGGTGGGCCAAAGATGAAGCATGCAAAAGCAATTGTATCTGAGAGCCCTTAAGGAGAAAACAGAGAAACATGCATGTATTGAAATAAGTCTCTCAACAATTTGATCAGATTTATTTGATACTGATCAGCATTCATCTTTTAGCTTGCTCCACTAGGCTCCCCAAGGTTGGCACTTCTAGGATCAATGGTTCTCTAAACAGGTAAGCATTAGTGTTATGGTTAGGATTAGGGCTAAATTTAGAGCTAGTGTTAGTGTTAGAGTTTATTCTGTTCAAATTTATTTGATACTGGGAAGATTTATCTTTTACCTAGCCTTACTATGTGCCCCAGTTTTGGGCCTTCTCTGTTCAGTGGTTCGCTGTTGGGAATAGTTTGTTTTTAATGTCTCACTTTATTTTGACCTATATGGGTAAATGCAAATAGAGCTGGAAATCAGAGGGTTGGTGCTATCTATTGGAAACTTTACATACTCAATCAGTTGTCTGTGAGCACTCTCTGATTTCTTCCTTGTGAAAATAGCCATAAACTGAAAACTGCATGTACTGAAATACTTCCCACAATTCATTGGTCAGATTTCTTTGATACTGTTTAGGATTCATCGGTAACCTTGCCCCACTAGTCTCCCCAAATTTGAAACTTTTATGAACAAAGGTTCTCTTAACAGGTTAGACTTAGGGTTATGGTTAGAGTTAGGGCAAGTGTTAGAAGTAGTGTTAGGGTTAGAGTTAGTTTTTTTTTTTTTTTAACTTTTTTGATACTGTGCAGGATTTATTTGTTTCCTATCCTTAGTATACTCCCCATGTTTGGGCCTCCTAGGTAAAAGGGTTTGCTCTCAGGAGCAGTTTTAATTTTCATGTTTCACTTCATTTTGCCCTATAGGGGTGAATGGAAATGGAGCTGGACTCAAACAAGGTTTGTGCTAGTTGCTTGGAACTTCACAAACTCAATCAGTTCTAAGTGCACATTCTCTCATTTGTTTCTTGTGGTAGTATCCCAAAGCTGAGTTAGAAAGAACCAGGTTTATCTGTGAGCACTTTAGGAGCAAGCTTCATTTTAATTTTACATGGATTACTTTGATACTGTACAGGATTCATCCTTTTTCTAGTCTTAGTAGGATCCCCAAGTTTGGGTTTTCAAGGTTTGCCAGTTCACTGTCAGGAACAGTTTGAAGTTTTAGGTTTCATTTTTTTCTGGTCTATAGATGTGAATGAAAATGGAGCTGGAAATCAAACATAGTTAATACTAGCTGCTGGAAACTTCACACACTGATTCAGCTCTCTGTGGGCATTCTCTGGGTTTCCTTGTGAAAATACCTTAAACTGAAGCATGAAACAAATAATTTATCCATGAGCACATTTGGAGAAAACAGGGAAATATGCACCTAATGAAATGCCTTCCCCAATTATTTGGTCAGATTTCTGTGATACTGCACAGGATTCATCTGTTAGCTTGCCCCACTGGGCTCCTTTATTGGGGGACTATATGATCAATGGTTCTCTAAACAGTTTATGTTAAATTTAGTATTAGGTTAGGGCAAGGTTTGAAGCTAGTGATTTTTTAGATTTAGTTTTTTTCAAATTTCTTTGATACTGGGCAGGATTCAACTTTTACCTAGCCTTACTACATTTTCTAGGTTTGGGCCTCTTGGGTCAAGGGTTTGCTCTCTGGAACAGTTTGTATTTTAAGTTTTCATTTCATTTTGACCTATGCATGTAAATGGAAATGTAGCTGGAAATCCAACAGGGTTGGTCCTAGCTACTTCAAACTTCACACTCTCAATCAGTTTTCTATGGGCATTCTCTGGATTATTCCTTATAAAGGTAACCCTAAGCTGAAGCATGCAAAGCAACTTTATGTGAGAGCACTTTAGGAGAAAACAGGGAAATATGCATGTACTGAACTACCTCTCCAATTATTTGGTCAGATTTCTTGATATTGTGAAAGATTCATCTGTTAGCCTACCCAACTTGGCTTCCCACTTGTCGGACTTCTAGGATCAAAGGGACTCTAAACAGGTTAAGGTTAGTGTTAGGGTTAGTGTTAGGACTAGGACTTAGTGCTAAGGTAAGAGTTAGTTTTGTTTTCAAATTTGTATGATACTGTGCAGGATTCATCTTTTTTCTATTTTGACTATACCCCAAATATTTAGGTCTCCTATATAAAGAGTTTGTTTTCAGGAACAGTTTCAATTTTCATGTTTCTCTTATTTTTGCCCTATAGGGGTGAATGAAAATGAAGCTGGAAATTGAACAGATTTTTGTGCTAGCTGCTTGAAACCTCACACACTCCATCATTTTTCAGTGAGCATAATCAGAAGTTTCCCATGGAAGTAGCCCTAAGATGAAGTTAAAGAAATAGCTTTATCTCTGAGTGCTTTAGGAGCAAGCAGAATACACTTGTACTGAAAGAGCTTCATTTTTTTTTTGGTTGGATTAACTTGATTACTGTACAGGATTTATGCTTGACCTAGCCTTAGTAGGTTCCCCAAGTTTGGACCTTCAAGGTTCAATTGTTCAGTGTCAGGAATAGTTTGAATTTTAGGTTTCACTTCATTATGGCCTATAGGTGTGAATGGAAATGGAGCTGGAAATCAAACAGGGTTGGTTCTGGATGCATGAAACTTCACATACTCAATCATCTCTCTGTGGGCACTCTTTGGTTTTTCTTTGTGAAAGTACCTTAAGCTGAAGCATGAAAAAACAATCCAAGAGCACTTTAAGAAAAACATACGGAACAACCAATAAAAAAAGAAAGAAAAACATAGGGAAATATGAATGTACTGAAATACCTCCCCCAATTTTTCATCAAATTTCTTTGATACTGCACATGATCATCTGTTAAGTTGTACAGCTTTGCTCCCCAAGTTTGGGATTTCTATGATCATAGGTACTCTAAACAGGTTAGAATTAGTTTAGGTTTGGGTTAGATCTAGTGTTAGAGTTAGAGTGACTTTTGTTCAAATTCATTTGATACTTTGCATGATTCAGCTATTACCTAGCCTTACTATTTTTCCCAGGTTTGGGCCTTCTCTCTTCAATGGTTTGCTGTCAGGAACAGTTTGTATTTGAAGGTTTCCTTCACTTTGACCTATACAAGTAAATGAAAACGGAGTTTGAAATCAAACAGGGTTGGTGCTGGCTGCTTAAAACTGCACACACTCAATCAGTTCTATGTGGACACTCTGTGGTTTCTTCCTTGTGAATGTTTCCAAAAGCTGAAGCATGCAAAAACATCTGTATCTGAGAATACTGTAGTAGACAACAGGGACATATACATATACTGTACTACCTCCCCAAATTATTTGGTCAGATTTCTTTGATACTACACAAGATTCATCTATTAGCTTGCCCCACTAGGCTTTCTGAATTTGGGACTTCTATGATAAATAGTTCTCTAAACAGACTAGGGTTAGGTTTATGATTAGGGTTAGGTTAAGGATAGATTAAGAGCTAGTGTTACGTTTATGGTTAGGGTAAGGGCTAGGTTTAAACCTAGTATTAGGTTTGAGTTAAACATGCAAAGCAACTTTATCCCAGAGCACTTTTGGAGAAATCAAGAAAATATGCATGTTCTGAAACATGTCCCCCAATTATTTGCTCAGGTTTCTTTGATACTGTGCAGGATTCATCTGTTAGCTTCCCACACTAGGCTCCCTTAGTTTGGACTTCTATGATCAAAGGTTCTCTAAACAGGCTAGGGTGAGCTGTAGGGTTAGGATTAAGGATAGATTAAGAGCTAGTGTTAGGTTTACAGCAGTTTCATTCAAATTTCTTTGATACTAGGTAGGATTTATCTTTTACCTAGCCTTATGTTCCCCAGGTTTGGGCCTTCTAGGTTCATTGGTTTGCTGTCAGTATTTCAGCTTTTATTTTAAGGTTTCACTTCATTTTGACCTATATGGGTAAATGAAAATGGAGCTGGCAATCAAACAGGGTTTTTGCTAGCTGCTTGAAACTTCACACACTCAATCAGTTCCCTGTGAGGACGCTCTGGTTTTATCCTTGTGAAAGTATCCCAAAGATGAAGCATGAAAAACAACTCTATGCAAGAGCATTTTAGGAGACAACATGAAAATATGCATGTACTGAACTACCTCCCCCAATCATTTGGTGTGATTTCTTTAATACTGGGCAAGATTCATCTGTTAGCTTTCCCCACTAGGCTCCACAAATTTGAGACTTCTATGATCAAAGGTTCTCTAAACAGGTTAGTGTTAGGCTTATGTTTAGAGTTAGGTCTAGTGTTAGGGTTAGAGTTTGTCTTGTTCAAATTTCTTTGATACTGGGCAGGATACATTTTTACCTAGCCTTACTATGTTCCCCAGGTTTCGGCCTTCTCAGTTCAATTCTTTGTGTGGAACAATTTGTATTTTACAGATTCACTTCATTTTGACCTACATGGGTAAATAGACATGGAGCTGGAAATCAAATAAGGTTGATGCTAACTGCTTGAAACTTCACACACTCAATCAGTTCTCTGTGGACACTTTCTGGTTTGTTCCTTGTGAAATTATTAATAAGCTGAAGCATGCAATACAAATTTATCTGAGAACACTTTAGGAGAAAACGGGAGAATATGCATGTACTGAAAGAGCTCCCCCAATTATTTTGTCAGATTTCTTTGAAACTGCCCATGATTCTTCTGTAAGCTTGCACCACTAGACTCCCAAATTTCAAAACTTCTATGATCAAAGGTTATCTAAACAGATTAGGTTTAGGGTTAGACTTTGTGTTAGGACTAGGATTAGACCTAGTGTTAGGGTTTTAGTTAGTTTTTTTAAAAAAAATTCTATGAAACTGGGCAAGATTCACCTTTTTCCTATTTTACTATACTCCAAATATTTGGGCCTCCTATGTAAAAGGGTTTTCTCTCAGGAACAATTTCAATTTTCATGTTTCTCTTCTTTTTACCCTATAGGAGTGAATGGAAATGAAGTTGGAAATCAAACATTGTTTGTGCTAGCTGCTTGAAACTTCACACACTCAATCAGTTCTCAGTGGGTATTCTCTGGTTTGTTTCCTGTGATATAGCCCTAAGATTAAGTAAAAAGAAACAGCTTTATCTCTGAGTGCTTTAGGAGCAAGCAAAATACACACGTATTGAAAGAGCTTTGAATTTATTTGGTTGTATTAATTTGATACTGTACAGGATTCATACTTGACCTAGCCTTAGTAGGCTCCCCAAGTTTGGGCCTTCAAGGTTCAATGGTTCAGTGTCAGGAACAGTTTGAATTTTTAGTTTTCACTACATTATGGCCTATAGATGTGAATGGAAATGAAGTTGGAAATCAGACAAGGTTGGTGCTAGCTGCATGAAACTTCAGACACTCAATCACTTCGCTGTGGGCATGCTCTGGTTTTTTCCTTGTGAAAGTACCTTAAGCTAAAGCATGAAAAAACAATTTATCCAAGAGCACTTTAGGAGAAAACAGGGGAAATAGGCATGTACTGAAGCACCTCCCCCAAATATTTGGTCATATTTTATTGATACTGGGAAGGATTCATCTGTTAACTTTTCCTACTAGGCACCCCAAGTTTGGAACTTTTATGATCAAGCTCTCTAAAGAGAAAAGGCTGAGTTTTAGGATTAGGGTTGGGGCTAGGGTTAGAACTAAGTTCGGGCTAGAGTTATTTTTGTTCAAATATCTTTGATACCGGTCAGGATTCATCTTTTAGCTAGGATTATCGTGTTTCCCAGGTTGGGCCTTCTCAGTTCAAGTTTCACTGTCAGGAACAGTTTGTGTTTTAAGGTTTCTTTTCATCTTGACTTCTATAGGTTAAGGGTTAGAGTTAGGGCTAGGGCTCGGTTTTGTTTTAGGACCAGGATAGGGTTAGGGCTAGATTTTGAATTAGTGTTAGTGTTAGGCCTAGTGTTAGGGTGAGGTTTAGGCTTAGGGTTAGGATTAGATTTAGAGTTAGGGTTAGATCCAGGGTTAGGTTTAGGGCTAGGGTTAATGTTACGGTAAGGGATAGGGTTAGAACTACGGAAACGGCTAGGATGAGAGTTAGATTTAGATTTAGGACTAGGCTTAGTGTTAGGGTAAGGGTTAATGCTAAATTAGGGCTAGGATTAGGGCTAGGGTTAGTGTTAGGGTTAGGGCTAGGGGTAGGTCTAAGTTTAGGATTAGCATTGGGATTAGGATTAAGTTTAGTGGAATAGGTTGGGTTACAGCTAGCTTTAGCGCTAGCGTAAGTGTTAGAATTAGGATTAGGGCTAGGGTTAATGTTTGGGTTAGGATTAAGGCCAGGTTTATGGCTAGGGTTTCTGTTAGATTCAGGGTTAGAACTATGGCTAGGCCCAATGTCAGGTCTAGAGTTATAGTTAAGGATAATTTTAGGGTTAGGTTATGGCTAGGTCTAGTGTCAAAGCTATGTTTAGAGTAAGTGTCAGGGTTAGAGTTATAGGTATTATTAGGGTTAGGTCAGGGTTAGCATTTGGTTTAGATCAAAGTTTAGGGTTAGGGCTTGAATTAGTGTTAGGTTTAGGCTTAGGGTTAGGATAATGGATATGCTTAGGTTTAGGTTTCAGTTAAGGTTTAGGATAATGGATGGGTTAGGTTTAGCAATAGGGTTAAGGTTAACATTAGGTTAGGGTTATGTTTAGTCTAATGTATAGATTAAGAGCTAGCGTTAGGGCTATGTTATGGTTTGGATTAAGTCTAGAATTAAAGGTAGGTTTAGGGATAAGGATAGGGTTTGGTTTATGGTAAGTGTTAGGTTTAGGGCTAGGGTTATGTTTAGGTTATGGTAAGGGTTAGTGTTTGAGCTAGGGTTAGGGCTAGGGCAAGGGTTAGGTTTACGTTCAGGTCTAGGGTTATATTTATGGTTAGGGTTTGGTTTAGGGTTCGGGTTATGGCTAAAGTTTTCATTAGAGCTAGTGTTAGGTTTAGGGTAATGGATAATGTTAGATTTAGAGTTAGGGTTAGGGTATGGATTAGGGTTAGTCTTAGTATTAGGTTTAGTGTAAGGCTTAATGTTTCATCTTGGGTTAGGGATATGGTGGGGTTTAGGTTTATGGTTAGGTCTTGGGTTGTGTTTATGGTTAGGGTTAGGTTTAGTGTTAGGGATAGGGTTATAATTAGGATTAAGGTTAGGGTTAAGTAATTGACAGGGTTAGAGCTAAAGTTTGAGCTATGATTAGTGTTAGGATAAGAGCTAGGATTAGGGTCATGGTTTAGAATAGGGCTAGGGTAATGTTTAGGGTAAGGGTTTGGCTTTGAGCTAGGATTAGGTCTAAGGCAAGGGTTAGTGTTATGGTTAGTGTTAGGGTTAGGGTTAGGGTTATGCTTAGGGCTTAGGATTATGGCTAGGTTTTGTCTTAAGTTTAGGGCTAGGGTTAGGACTATGTTAGGGTTAGGGCTACTGTTAGGTTTAAGATTAGGTTTAAAATAGGGTTAGGGATAGGGTTATGTTTAGGGCTAGTATTAGGGTTAGGGTTATGACTAGGTCTAGAGTTAGAAATAGGTTTTGTGTTAGGGTCAGGTTTAGAGATAGGTTATTGTTAGGGTCAGGGTCAGTGTTTTGGATAGGATTACGGTTAGGGTTAGAGCCAGAATTAAGGTTAGTTTTAGGTCTAAGGGTAGGATAGGTGTTTAGTTTAGGTTAAGGTTTATTGTTAGGGCTAGAGCTAGAATTTTGTTTAGGTCTAGGGCTAGAATTATAGATATATTTAGAATTAGTTTTGGGTCGATATCTAGTGTTAGGGTTAGGTATAGGTACAGGTTTACCAGTATGGCTAGTGTTACTGTTTGGTTTAGGGTTAGGTCAGGTTTAGACCTAGGATTACTGTTAGGATCAAAATAAGGGTCAGGGTTAGGGTTAGAACTAGAATGAGGGCTAGGGTTATGACTTGTAATACTGTTAGTGTTTAAGTTAGGCTTAAGATTAGGGTTAGGACTAGGGTTAGCACTTGAGTTAGGGATTGGCTTATTGTAAGGGATAGGGTTAGAGGTTTCATTAGGCCTAGGTTTAGGGTTAGGGTTAGGGCTAATGTTAGAGTTAAGATTAGGGTTTAAGCTAGGGTTAGGACTAGAATTATGGGTAGGATTTGTGTTAGGGTTAGGGCTAGTGTTATGACAACGACTAATAGGGTTGCGATTAGGGCTAGTTTTAGGGTTAGGGTTAAGAGTAGGTGCACTATTAGGGTTAATTTAAGGTTAGGTTGATGTTTAGAGCTAGGATTAGTGTTAGGATCAGCATCAGCATCAGGGTTATTTTTAGAGTTAGGGTTAGGGCTAGTTATAGGTTTATGGTTTGGTTTAGATTAACGGTTAGGCTTAGGGATATGGCTTGGTTTTGTTTTATGGCTAGGGCTAGGGGTAAAGCAAGTTTTAGGATTAGCATTATTGTTAGGGCTAGTGTTCAGGTTTGGTTTAGGATTATGGTTATGGTTAAATTTAGAGTTAGGTTTAAATTTAGATTTAGGTTTAGATCTAGGTTTGGGCTAGGGCTAAGGATAGAATTAGGTATAGGGCTAGGGCAAGAGTTAGAGTTAGTCTTAAGTCTAGGTTTAGGGTTAGGAAAGGACTAAATTAAGGTTAGCACTAGGATTAGTGTTAGCGTTAGGCCTAGGGTTAGGGCAAGAGTTGGGGTTAGGTTTAAGATTATGGTTAGGTTTAAGAATATGGTTAGGTTTAGGGTTATGGTTAGGTTTATTGTAAGGGATGGGGTTATAGCCAGGTGTACGGTAGGGCAAGGGTTAGAATTAGGGTTAAACCTTGGGTTATGATTTGGGTTAGGATTAAGGCTAGGTTTAGGGCTAGGATTAGGGCTAGGGCTAATTTCAGGTCCAGATTTACAGTTAAAGATAGTTTTAGGGTTAGGTTTATGGCTACATCTAGTGTAAGGGTTAGGTTTAGGGTTAGGGTCAGGTTTAGAGATAAGGGTATTTTTTGGGTCAGGGTCGTGATTAGTGTTTGGGATACGGTAAAGTTTTAAATCTGGGCTCGAATTAGCATACGGTTAGGATTAGGGTAATGATATATTTAGGTTAGTTTTCAAGTAAGGTTTATGGTAATAGATAAGGTTAGGATTAGGGATATGGTAAGGTTTAGGCCTAGGGTTAGCATTAAGATTAGGATTATGGTTAGGGTAATGGATAGGGTTAGAGCTATGGTTAGAGCTAAGTTTACGGTTATTATTAGTGTTAGGTTTAGGGTTAAGGTTAAGTTTAGGGTTAAAGCTTGTGTTAGGGCTCAGATTAGGCTAGATTTTGGGTTAAGTTAAGGCTAGGGTTAGAGTTATGGCTAATGTAAGTACTAGGGTTACAATTAGGGCTAGTATTAGGGTTAGGGCTAGGTCTAGTGTTATGTTTATGGTTATGTTTAAAGCTAGGGTTAATTTTAGCATCAGAATCAGGGTTAGGGTTAGTTTTAGGGTTCTGCTTAAAACTCGAATTAGGGTTAGGGGCTAGGTGTAAGGTTAGGGTTTGGTTTAGGTTAAGCGTTAGGGTTAGGGCTATGGCCAGGTTTTGTATTAGGACTAGGGCTAGAGTTAGGGCTATTTTTAGGAGTAGCATTAGGGTTAGGGTTACAGTTAGTGTTAGGTTTAGGCTTAGGCTTTGCATTAGGGTTAGATTTAGAGTTAGGTTTAGATCTAGTGTTAGGGCTAGGGCTGAGGATATGGCTAGGGTTAGGCCTAGGGTTAGGGCTAGGTTTAGGGTTCCCTAAAAGATAGGGTTAAAACTATTTTTAGGGCTAGGGAGAGAGTTAGACTTAGTTTTAAGGCTAGGGTTATGGTTAGGGATAGGGCTAAGGTAGGTCTAAGAATAGGGATAGGGTTGGTTTTAAGTTAGCCCTAGGTTTAAGGTTAGGGTTATGATTAAGGCTATGTTAGGGCTAATATGGTATAGGGTTTGTGTTTGAATTAGGACTAGGAATTTTTCTAGGGCTATTGTCAGATCCAGCGTTATGGTTATGGATAGTTTTACGGTTAGGTTTTGGCTAAGTCTAATGTAAGGATTAGGTTAGGGTAAGGGTCATGTTAGAGCTAGGGGAATTATTAGAGTCACAGTCATGGTTAGTATTTGTTTTAGGTTGAGTTTAGGGTTAGGGCTCAAATTAGCATTAGGGTTATGGTTAGTGTAATGAAAGGATTAGATTTACAGTTCAGGTTAGGTTTAGGGTAATTGATAGGGTTGGGGCTAGTGATAGGGTTCAGGTTATGCCTAGGGTTATGTTTAGAGTAACGGATACAGTTAGAGTTAAGGTTAGGGCTATGGTTATGGTTAGGATTAGGTCTTGAGATAGGGATAGGCCTAGAATTAGCATTAGGGTAGTGTTTATGGTTAGGGTAATGAATACAGTTAGAATTAAGGTTAGAGCCAAACTTATGGTTAGGATTAGGTCTTGAGTTAGTGTTAGGGTATGGGTTAGAACTAGGATTAGGGTTAGTGTTTAATGTAAGAGTTAGATTCTGAGCTATGATTAGAGTTAGAGCAAGGGTTAGGTTCAGGGTTATGTTTAGCAATAGGATTACGGTAGGTTTAGGTTTAGGGTTAGGGTTAGGGGAATGGTTATAATTAAGTTTAGGGTTAGAGTTAGGGTAATAAATTTTGTTAGATGTAGGTTTAGGGTTAGGGACAGGGTTATACTTAAGTTTAGGGTTAGGGTTAGGTCTATGGTTATGTTTAGGTTTATGGTAAGGGTTAGGGTTTAAGCTATGGTTAGGTCTATAGTGAGTATTAGTTAGGGTTAGATCTAGGGTTCGTTTTCTGTTTAGTGTTAGGATTATGGTTAGAGTTAAGGCTAGGGTTACAATTTGGGTTAGAATTAGGGTTAGGGTAATAGGTAGTTTTAGAGCTAGGGTTAGGGCTAGGGTTAAGCTTAGGATTAGGACTAGGTTTAGGGTTGGATTCAGGGATAGTTCTTAGTTTATGTTTATAGTCAGGGTTAGGTTTTGAGCTAGGATTAGGACTAAGGCAAGGGTTAGGTTTGGGTTAGGGCTAGGGTTAGGGTTATTGTTATGCTTAGGGCTAGGTTAAGGCCTAGGATTAGCTCTAGGTTTTGGGTTAGGTTTAGGCCTAGGTTTAAGACTGTGGGTAATGTAAGAGCTAGGGTTATGATTAGTGACAGTTTTAGGGTTAGGGTTATGCTAAGGTCTAGTGTTAGGTTCAGATTTTCAGTTAGGGTCAGGTTTAGAAGTAGGTTTACTGTTAAAGGCAGAGTCAGTGTTTGGGTTAGATTTCAAGTTAGGGTTACAGCCAGAATTAGAACTAGGTTTAGGACTAGGAGTAGGGTTAGTGTTTGTGTTAGGATAAGGGTAATTGTTAGGCCTAGGACTAGGTTTTTATTTAGGTCTAGGGCTAGAGTTAAGACTAGATTTAAGATTAGGTTTAGGTCCAGGGCTAGTATTACACTTTAGGTTTTAGTGTTAGGGTCAGGTTTAGAACTAGGGTTTGTGTTATGGTCAGGATAAGTGTCAAAGTTAGCATTTGGGTTTGGGATAGGATTAGAGCTAGAATGAGGGCTAAGTTCAAGACTATTAATAAGGTTAGGATTTTGGTTAGCCTAAAGATTAGGGATAGGTTTAGGGTTACCATTAGGGTTAAGGTTATTCATCGGGTAAGGGATAGCCTAAGAGCTAGGGCTGGGTTAGTGTTAGGGTTAGGGTTAAATCTAGGTTTAGGGCTCAGATTAGGGCTAGCTTTTGTGTTAGGGTTATGGCCAATGTTAGGGCAATGGCTAATGTAAGAACTAGGGTTACAATGAGGGTTAGTTTTAGGGTTAGGGTTAGGGGTAGGTCTAGTGTTAGGGTTAAGTTTAAGGTTAGGATAATATTTAGAGCTAGGGTTAGTGTTAGGATAGGATTCAGGTTTAGGGTTAGGGTTAGGACTCAAATTAGGAATAGGTTTACTTTTAGGTTTCAGTTTAAGGTTAGGAGGGTGTTTTCAGCTAGGGTGAGTGTTAAGATATGAGTCCGGGTCAGGGTTAGATTTAAGGTTAGGGTTAGGACTAGAATTAAGGCTATGATTTGGTATAGGTGTAATGTTAAGTTTGGGTTTAAGTTAAGGTTTATGGATAGGACTATTGCTCAGTTTGTTTTACTGCTAGGGTTAGGGTTACGGCTAGTTTTACTATTAGCATTAGGGTTAGAGCTAGTTTTAGTGTTAGGCTTAGGCTTAGGGTTAGGTTTAGATTTTGAGTTAGGGTTAGATCTAGGGTTATAGCTAGGACTAATGATAGGGCAAGGGTTAGGTCTAAGGTTAGGGTTATGTTAATGGATAGGCTTAGAACTGGGGATAGGGATCATGTGAGAGTTAGAGTTAGTCTTATGGCTAGGGTTAGGGTTAGGTTTAGGTATAAGTTAGTGGTATCGCCAGTGTTAGGGTTTGCTCTAGGGGTTAGGGTCAGTTTTAGACCTAGGATTTGTGTTAGGGTCAGAATAAGAGTCAGGGTTAGCGTAAGGTTTTGGGATAGGATTAGAGCTAGAATGAGGGTTCGGGTCTGGACTATTAATAGGGTTAGGATTTTGGTTAGCCTAAGGATTAGGGACAGGTCTAGGTTTACCATTAGAGTTAGGGTTTCACTTAGGGTAAGGGATAGGGTTAGAGCTAGGTGTAGGGCTAGAGTTAGGGTAGGGTTAGTGTTAAAGCTAGTTTTAGGGTTTGGATTAGGGCTAGTTTTGTGTTAGCGTTAGGAATAGGGTTAGGGAAATCACTAATATAAGAACTAGGGTTACAATTAGGGTTAGTTTTAGGGTTAGGGTTAGGGATAGGGGTAGTTTTAGTGTGAGGGTTAAGTTTAAGTTTAGGGTGATATTTAGAGCTATGGTTAGTTTTAGGATATGAGTCAGGGTGAAGATTAGGGTTAGGACTCAAATAGGGGCTGGAGTTACTATTAAGTTTTGGTTTAAGTTTAGGATGGTGTTTCTAGCTAGGGTGAGTTTAGCATATGAGTCAGTGTCAGATGTACTTTTAAGGTTAGGGTTAGGACTCAAATTAAGCCTATGGTTAGGTCTAGGTGTAGTGTTAGGGTTTGGTTTAAGTTAGGTTTAGGGTTAGGGCTATTTCTCAGTTTTGTTTTACTGCTAGTGGTAGAGTTAGGGCTAGTTTTATGATTAGTGTTAGGATTAGGTTTAGTGTTAGTGTGAGGTTTAGGCTTAGGATTAGGGCTAGGACTAAGGATTGGGCAAGGGTTAGGTCTATGGTTAGTGTTCAGGTTAAGCATAGAATTAGGGTTAGATTTAGGATTAAGTTTAGGGTAAGAGATGTTGTTATAGCTAGGTTTAGAGGTAGGGTGATGTGTAGAATAAGGATTAGAATTAGGGTTATGATTAAGGCTAGGTTTAGGGCTAGGATGAGGGCTAGGGTTAGTTTTAGGGTTAGGGCTAGGATTAGGAGTATGGCTAATTTCAAGTCTAGAATTATGTTTAAAGATAGTTTTAGGATTAGGATTATGGATATGTCTAGTGTAAGGTTAAGGATTAGCGTTAGGGTCAGGTTTAGAGTTAGGGGTATTATTCAGCTGAAGGTTTAGGTTAGGGTTTGGGATAGGTTAAGGCTTAAAGTTAGGGATCAAATTAGCATTAGGGTAAGGGTTTGGGTAAGGATAGGCTTAGAATTAGGGTTCATGCTAGGTTTAGGGAATTGGATAGGGATAGGATTAGAGATAGGGTTAGGTTTAGGTCTAGGCTTAGCATTAGGGTTAGGGTTATTGTTATGGTAATGTATAGAGTTAGGGCTAGGATTATGCTTATAATTAGGGCTAGGGCTAATGTTAGGGTTAGGGTTAGGGTTAAAGCTCGAGGTAGGGCTCAAATTAGGGCTAGGATTTGGGTTAAGTTGGTTCTAGGGTTAGGATTACAGCTAATATAAGCACAAGGGTTATAATTAGGGCTAATTTTATGGTGAAGATTAGGGCTAGGTTTAGTGTTAGGGTTAGTGTTAGGATTAGGGTGATGTTTAGATCTAGGGTTAGTGTTATTGTCAGAGTCAGTGTCAGGGTTAGTTTTAGGATTTGGCTTAAAAACTGAATTAGGGCTAGGGTTAGGGGTAGGTGTATGGTTAGGGTTTGGTTTAGTTTAAGGGTTAGGGATAGAGCTTATGGCTCGGTTTGTTTTAGAGCTAGGGCTAGGATTAGGGCTAGTTTTAGGATTAGTGTTAGGGTTAGGGCTAGTGTTAAGGTTAGGCTTAGGATTCGGTTTAGGGTTAGATTTAGAGATAGATTATGATCTAAGGTTAGTGTTTTGCTATGGATAGGGCAAGATTTAGGACTAAGGTTGGGGCTAGAGTTAGGGTTATGGTAAGGGATAGGGTTAGAACTAGTGATAGGGTAATGTGAGTTAGATTTATTCTTAGACCTTGGGTTAGGGTTAGTTTAGGGATAGGGTGAAATTAGGGCTAAATTTAGGGCTAGGGTTAGTATTGGGGTTAGAGCTAGGGCCAGGGTTAGGGTTAGGATTAATCTAGGTTTAGGGCTAGGATAAGTGCTGGGATTTTTGTTAGGGTTAGGGCTAGGATTAGTGCTAGGGCTAATGACAGGTGTGGGTTTACGGTTGAGGAGAGGACAGTTTTAGGATTAGGTTTATGGCTAGGTCTAGTGTAAGGGTTAGGTTTCGGGTTAAGGGTCAGGTTTAGAACTAGGGGAATTATTAGGGTCAGGGCCAGATTAGAGTTTGGTTGAGTTTAGGGCTTAGAGTTAGGGCTCAAATAAGCATTAGGGTCAGCATTAGGGTAATGATAGGTTTTTGTTTAGGGTTCAGGTTAGGATTACATTAATTGATAGGGTTAGGTTTAGTGATAGGATTAGTGTTAGGCCTAGGGTTAGCATTAGGGTAAGGGTTAGGGTTAGGATAATGGATAGGGTTAGAGATAAGGTTAGGGCTAGAGTTATGGTTAGGAATAGGTCTTGAGTTAGGGTTAGGGTTAGGGTTAGAACTAGCGTTAGTGTTAGGGTTATATTTAGCATAAGGGTTACGTTTTGAGCTAGGG
This sequence comes from Marmota monax, assembly GCF_021218885.2. Classification (NCBI taxonomy): domain Eukaryota; kingdom Metazoa; phylum Chordata; class Mammalia; order Rodentia; family Sciuridae; genus Marmota; species Marmota monax. The sequence continues at coordinate 466,828 of NW_026695083.1, forward strand.
TTATGGTTAGGGCGAGGGTTAGGTTTACAGTTAGATCTAGGTATAAGATTAGAGTATAGTTATGGTTAGGGTTGGATTAGGGCTAGCATCATCATTAGGGGTAGGATTAGGTTTAGAGTAATGGATATAGTTAGATGTAGGCATAGGGTTATGGTTAGTGTTAGATAGAGGTTTAGAAATAGGGTTAGGGCTATGGTTTTGTTGAGGTTTGTGGTAAGGGTTAGGGTTTGAGCTAGAGTTACGTCTACGGCGAGTGTAAGGTTTAGGGTTAGGTCTAGGGTTAGTTTTCTTTTTAGGTTTAGGTTTAGGGTTAGGCCTAGGGTTATCAATAGGTTTAGGGTTAGGTTTAAGGTAATGGGTATGTTTAGAGCTATGTTTAGGGCTAGGGTTAAGTTTAGGATTAGTGCTAATGTTAGTGGTATATTTAGGGATAGGTATAGGTTTATGTTTATGGTAAGGGTTAGGCTTTCAGCTAGGGTTAGGACAAATTGAGTGTTAGGTTAGAGTTAGGGTTAGGGTTACGCTTAGGCCTAGGATTAGCTCTAGTTTTTGTGTTAGGTTTAGGCCTAGGGTTAGGGCTGTGGGTAATGTAAGACCTAGGGTTATGATTATGGCTAGTTTTAGGGTTAGTATTATGGCTAGGTCTAGTGTTAGGCTTAGATTTTTGGTTAGGGTCAGGTTTAGAGGTAGGTTTACTGTTAAAGGCAGGGTCAGTGTTTGGGTTAGAGTTAGAGTTAGGTTTACAGCCAGAATTAGAACTAGGTTTAGGTCTAGGGATAGGTTTAGTGTTTGTGATAAGTTAAAGGTTACTTTAAGGGCTAGAGATAAATTTTTGTTTAGGTATAGGGCTGGAATTAAGGCTATATTTAGGATTTTGTTTATGTCTAGGGCTAGTGTTACAGTTTGGTCTAGGGTTAGGGTAAGGTCTAGACCTAGGGTTTAATGTTAGGGTCAAAATAATAGTCAGGTTAATATTAGGATTTGGGATAGGATTAGAGCTAGAGTGAAGGTAGGGTTGTGAGTATTAATAAGGTTAGGGTTTTGGTTAGCTTAAGGATTAGTGATAGGTCTAGGGTTACCATTAGGGTTAGGGTTTCACTATGGGTAAGGGATAGGCTTAGAGCTAGGGTTAGGGCTAGAGTTAGTGTTATGGTTAGGGTTAAATCTAGGTTTAGGGCTCAGATTAGGGCTAATTTTTGTGTTAGGGTTATGACTAATGTTATGGCAATGGCTAATGTAAGAACTAGTTTTACAATTAGGATTAGGGGTAGGGGAAGGTCTAATGTTAGGGTTAGGTTTAAAGTTTGGGTAAGATTTAATGTTAGGGTTATATTTATAGCTAGGGTTAGTATTAGGATATTATTCAGAGACAGTGTTAGTTTTAGGGTTAGGGTTAGGACTCAAATAAGGGCTAGGATTACTGTTAGGGTTCAGTTTAAGGTGAGGGTGGTGTTTAGAGCTAGGGTGACTCTTAGTATATGAGTCAGCATCAGGGTTAGTTTTAAGGTTAGCATTATGAGTCAAATTAAGTATAAGGTTACTGTTAGGGTTAAGTTTAAGTTTAGGGTGGTGTTTAGACCTTGGGTTAGTGTTAGGATATGAACAGTGTCAGGGTTAGTTTAAGGTTATGGTTAGGACTCAAATTAGATCTAGGGTTAGGTCTAGGTGTAGTGTTAGGGTTTGGTTTAAGTTAAGGTTTAAGGTTAGGACTATTGCTCAGTTTCTTTTTTTGTTGTTGTTCTTTTGTTTGTTTGTTTGTTTGTTTGTTTTGAGAGAGAGAGAGAGAGAAAGAAATTTTTAATATTTATTTTTTAATTTTATGTGGACACAATATCTTTATTTTGTTTTTATGTGGAGCTGAGAATCAAACCCAGTGCTTCACACATGCTATGCAGGCATGCTACCACTTGAGCCACATCCCCAGCCCAGAGAGAGAAAATTTTTAAATATATATATATTTTTTTTATTTTTTGGTTCTTGGTGGACACAACACCTTTTTTTTTAAATTTTATTTTTGTTGGTACTGAGGATCGAACCCAGCACCCTGTGCATGCCAGGCAAATGCACTACTACTTGAGCCACATCCTCAGCCTCTATTGCTCAGTTTTGTTTTAGTCCTAGGTTTAGGGTTAGGGCTAGTTATATGATTGGTGTTAGGGTTATGGCTAGTGTTTGTGTTAAACTTAGGCTTAGGGTTAGGTTAAGATTTGAAGTTAGGGTTATATCTAAGGTTAGGGCTAGGTCTAAGGATAGGGTAAGGGTTATGGCTAGGTTTAGGGTTGTTTTAAATGATAGGGATAAAACTAGGTATAAGGCTAGGGTGAGAGTTAGAGTTAGTCTTAGGGCTAAGGTTATGGTTAGTTTTAGAGATAGGGCTAATTCAGGGCAAGGATTAGAACTAGGGTTAGTGTTCAGTTTAGGCCTAGAATTAAGGCTAGGGTTAGGGTTAAGTTTAGGGTAAGGGATGTGTTATAGCTAGGTTTAGAGGTAGAGTGAGGGTTAGAATTAGGATTAGGGCTAGGGTTAGTGTTAGGGTTATGATTAAGGCTAGGCTTAGGGCTAGGATGAGGGCTAGTGTTTGTTGTAGGCTTAGGTATAGAATTAGGGCTAGGGATAATGGCAGGTCTAGTGTGACAGTTAGGAGTAGATTTAGGATTAGATCTATGGCTTAGTCTAGTGTAAGGGTTAGGTTAAGGGTAAGGGTCAGTTTTAGAGCTAGGGGTATTTTTAGGTTCAGGGTCAGGGTTATGGTTTGTATTAGGTTAAGATTTAGGGATAGGGCTCAAATGAGCATTAGGGTTAGAGTTAGGTTTAGGGAAATCGATAGGGTTAGATATAGGGTTCAGGGTAGGTTTAAGGTAATGGGGAGATTTAGGGTTTGTGATAGGGTTAGGGTTAGGCCTAGAATTAGCATTAGGAATACAGTTATCATAAGGGTAATGTATAGGTTTAGGGTTAGGGTTAGGATTAGGGTTAGGGTTAGGGCTAGGGTTAGAGTTATTGTTAGGGATAAGGCTAGGGTTATGTTTAGGCCAAAGCTTAGGCTTTGAGCTATGCTTAGGTCTAAGGTGAGGGTTAGGGCTAGGTTTATGGTTAGGGTTATGCTTACGGTAGGTTTAGGCCTTGGATTTGGGCTAGTTTTTGTGTTAGGTTTAGGTCTAGGATTAGTTCTATGGGTAATGTAAGATCTAGGGTTCTAATTAGGGCTAGTTTTAGGGTTAGGGTTATGGCTAGGTCTAGTGTTAGGTTTAGATTTTGGTTAAGGGTCAGGTTTAGAGCTAAGTTTAGTGTTAGTGTCAGGGTCAGTGTTCAGATTAGAGTTAGTGTGAAAGCCATAATAAATAGTAGGGTTAGGTCTAGGGTTAGTGTTATTATTTGGTTTTGGTTAAGGGTTATTTTTAGGGCTAGGACTAAGTTTTTGTTTAGGTGTAGGGCTAGAGTTATTGCTAGATTTAGGATTAGGTTTAGGTCCAGGGGTAGTGTTAGGCTTAGGTTTAGGTAAAAGTTTACTGGTAGGGCTAGTTTCAGGGTTTGCTTTAGGGTTAGGTTCAGGTTCAGACCTTAATTAATGTTATGGTCAGAATAAGAGTGAAGGTTAGGGTTAGGTTTAGAGCTAGAATGAGAGCTAGTGTTAGGAGTAGTAATAGGGTTAGTGTTTGATTAGGCTAAGGATAAAATTAGGACTAGGGTTAGCATTATGGTTAGGGTTTGGCTTAGGATAAGGGATAGGGTTACAGCTAGGCTTAGAGCTAGGGTTAGGGTTAGGGTTAGGATTAAATCTAGTTTTAGGGCTCATATTAGGGCTATTTTTGTTTTGGGGTTAGGGATAGGGTTAGGACTATGGTTAATGTAAGAACTACGGTTATTATTAGGGTTAGTTTTAGGGTTAGGGTTTTGGCTAGGTGTTAGCATTAGCTTTATGGTTAGGATGATATATAGAGCTAGGCTTAGTTTTTTATATGAGTCAGGGTAAGGTTTAGTTTTAGTCCTAGGACTCAAATTTGAGCTAGGTTATGGCTAGTTATAGGGTTAGGGTTTGGTTTAGGTTAGGTTTAGGATTAAGGTAATGGCTCGGTTTTGTTTGAGGGCTAGGACTAGGGTTAGGGTTATTTGTAGGATTAACGATAGTGTTCAGCTAGTGGTAGGGTGAGGTTTAGCCTTAATGTTAGGGTTAGATTTAGAGTTATGGTTAGATCTAGGGTTAGGGCTAAGGATAGGTCTAGTATTAGTGTTATGGTAATGGAGAGGTTTAGAAATAGAAATAGAGCTAGGGTGAGAGAGTTATTCTTAGGGCTAGGGTTAGGGTTTACTTCAGGTTAGGGCTAAATTAGGGCTAGATTAGTGCTAGGTTTAGTATTAGGGTTAGGACCATGGTTAGGGCTAGAATTAGGGTTAGTGTTATTGTTAGGGTTATGGTTAGTTTTAGGGGAAGGGATGAGGTTATGGCTAGGTTCAGGGCTAGTTGTAGGGTTAAAATTAGGTGTAGGAATAGGGTGAGTGTTCCAGTTAATGTTAAGGCTAGGTTTACGGCTATGATGAGGGTTACAGTTTGTGTTAAGTTTAGAGCTAGGATTAGGGCTAGGGCTAATGTCAGGTCTAGGTTTATGATTAGGAATAGTGTTAACTTTAGATTTATGGCTAGGTCTGGTGGAAAGTTAGGTTTAGGATAAAGGTCAGGTTTAGAGCTGGGTGAATTATTATGGTCAGAGTCCAGTTTAGGGTTTGGTTTAGGATAAGGTTTAGGGTTAGGGCTCAAATTAGCATTAGTGTTAGGGTTAAAGTAATGGATAGTGTTAGGTTTAGGGTTCAGGTTAGGTTTAGAGTAAAGATAGGGTTAGTGTTAGCGATAGGATTAGGGTTAGGCCTAAGGTTAGCATTTGGGCTTATGTTTAGAGTAAAGGTTAGGGTTAGTACTAGTGTTAGGGATTGTGTTAACGTTTGGATTTTGGCTAGGTTTAGAGATAGGCCTAGGTGTTAGTTTTAAGTTTAGGTGAAGTGTTAGGATTTGAGCTAGGGTTAGGGCTAGAGTCAGGGCTATGGTTAGGGTTAGGGTTAGGGTTATGGCCAGGTTAGCATTAGGGTTAGGGTTATGTTTAAGGTAATGGATAGAGTTTGTGCTAGGATTTGTGCTATGGTTACAGTTAGGATTAGAGCGAGGTTTAGGGTTAGGTTTTGTGTTAGGGCTAGGGATATGTTTAGGGTAAGGGTTAGAATTTGATTAGGGTTCGGGCCAGGGCCAGTGTTAAGGTTAAGGTTAGTGCTAGGGATAGGGTTAGGTTTACACTTAGGTCTGGGTTTAGGGCTAGAATTACAGATAGGTTGTGTGTGAGGTTAAGGGCCAGTGTTAGGTGCATGGGTAATGTAAGATCTAGGGTTATGGTTATGGGTAGATTTAGGGTTTGTCTAGTGTTAGAATTAGTTTTTGATTAGGATAAGTTTTAGAGCTAGGGTTTATGTTAGGGTAATTGTCTATGGTTAAGCCTAGCATTATGGTTAAGGATAGATTTGCAGTTATGTTTATGGTTAGATCTAGTGTAAGGGTTAGATTTAGGGTAAGGGTCAAGTTTAGAGCTAGATGTATTATTAAGATCAGGGTATGGCTTACAGTTTGGTTTAGGTTAAGGTTTAGGTTTTGGGCTTTAATTAGCGATAGGGTTAGAGTTAGGGTTAAGGTAACGAATAGGCTGAAGATTAGGGTTCAGGTTACTTTTACGGTAATGGATAGGTTTAGGGATTGTGATAGGGTTAGGGTTAAGCCTAGGGTTAGCATTAGGGATAGGATTATGTTTAGAGTAATAAATAGGATTAAAGCTAGGGTTAGGGCTAGAGTTATGGTTAGGATTAGGGCTAGGGTTAGGGTAGTGGATAGAATTAGAGCTATGGTTAGTGTTATGGTTAAGGTTAGGATTAGGGCTAGGGTTAGGTTAGGGATTGGGATATGGCTAGGGTTATGTTTAGGGTAAAGGTTAGGCTTTGAGCCAGGGTTAGGTCTAAGGGGAGGATTAGGGTTAGGGTCAGGACTAGGGTTAGTTTAGGGTTATAATTAGGGGCTAGGTTTAGACCTAGGATTAGGGCTAGGTATTGTGTTAGTTTAGGCCTAGGGTTAGGGCTATGGGTAGTTAAGAGCTAGGGTTATGTTTAGGTCTAGTTTTATGGTTATGGTTATGGCTAGGTCTAGTGTTAGGATAAGGTTTTGAGTTAGGGTGAGCTTTGGAGCTAGGTTTATGTTAGGGTTAGGGTCAGTGTTCAGGTTAGAGTTAGTGTTTGGGTTAGTGCCCAATTTAGGACTAGGGTTAGGTCTAGAAGTAGGGTTAGTGTTTGGGTTATGTTAAGGGTGATTGTTAGGGCTAGGGCAAGGTTGTTTTTCAGGTCTAGGGCTAGAATTATGGCTAGATTTAGGATTAGGTTTAGGTCTAGGAGTAGTGTTATGTTTAGGTTTAGGTATAGGATTATTTGTAGAAATAATGTTAGGGTTCAGGTTCGGGTTAGGGTCAAGTTTAGACCTATGGTTAGTGTTAGGGTCAGTATAAGTTTCAGGGTTAGGATTAGAGTTTGGGTTGCCGTTAGAGCTAGAATGAGGACTAGGGTTAGGTCTAGTAATAGGCTTAGGGTTTGGGTTAGGCTATGGATTAAGGTTAGGATTAGGGTTAGCATTAGGTTTAGGGTTTAGCTTAAGGTAATAAATAGGATAATAGCAATGGTTAGGGCAAGGGTTAGGGATTGACTTATGGCTAGGGTTAGTGTCAGGGTTAAAGCTAGGGTTATCGCTTGGATTAGGGCCATGTTTTGGATTAGGTTAGGGCTAGTGTTAGGGCTACAGCTAATGTATGAACTAGTGTTATGATTAGGGCCAGTTTTTGGGTTAGTGTATGGCTACTTCAAGTGTTAGGGTTAGGGTTAGGGTTAGCGTAATGTTTAGACTAGAGTTAGTGTTAGAGTCAGGGTCAGTCTTCAGGTTAGAGTTAGGGTTAGGGTTAAACCCAGAATTATCACTAGAGTTAAGTCTAGGGGTAGGGTTAGTGTTTGGGTTAGGTTAAGTTTCATCATTAGGGCTAGGGCTAGGTTTATGTTTAGGTCTAGGACTAGAGATATGGCTAGATTTAAGATTAGGTTTAGGTCTATGGCTAGTGTTAGGGTTAGGTTTAGGCATAGGTTTATTTCTAGTAATAGTGTTAGGGTTTGGATTAGGGTTAGGGTTAGGTTTAAACATATGGTTACCATTAGGGTCAAAATAAGTGTCAGGGTTAGGGTTAGGGTTTGGGTTATGGTTAGGGCTAGAATGAGGGCTAGGTTTAGGACTAGTAATAGGGTTAGGGTTTGGGTTATGCTAATGATTAGGGTTAGGACTAAGGTTAGCATTAGGTTAGAGTTGGCTTAGGGTAAAGGATAGGGTTATATATAGGTTTAGGCTATGTTTAGAGTTAGGGTTAGGGCTAGGGTCACGTTTAGACCTACGGTTACCATTAGGGTCAGAATAAGTGTCAGGTTTGAGTTATGGTTAGAGCTAGAATGAGGGCTAGGTTTAGGACTAGTAATAGGGTTAGGGTTTGGGTTAGGCTAAGGATTAGGGTTAGGAATAGGGTTATCATTAAGGTTAGGGTTGGTTTAGGGTAAGGGATAGGGTTAGTGCTAAGTTGAGGGGTATGTTTAGGGTTAGGGTTAGGGATAGGGTCAGGTTTAGACCTATGGTTACCTTTAGGGTCAGAATAAGTGTCAGGTTTGAGTTATAATTAGAGCTAGAATGAGGGCTAGGTTTAGGACTAGTAATATGGTTAGGGTTTGGGTTAGGCTAAGAATTAAGGTTAAGACTAGGGTGAGCATTAGGGTTAGTTTTGGCTTAGGGTAAGGGATAGTGTTAGACCTAGGGTTAGGGCTACATGTAGGGTAGGATTAGGGCTAGTGTTAGGATTAGGTTTGGGGTTAAAGCTAGGGTTAGGTTTCAGATTAGGGCTAGGTTTTGGTTAGAATTAGGGTTAGGTTTAGAGTTACAGCCAATGTTTGCAGTAGAGTTATGATTTAGGCTAATTATTAGATTGGGGTTAGGACTAGGTCTAGTGTTAGGGTTAAGTTTAATGTTTGGCTGATATTTAAAGCTAGGGTTAGTATTAGGGTCAAAATTGAGGTCAAGAGTAGTTTTACGGTAGGGTTTGGACTCTAATTAGGGATAGCGTTAGGGCTAGGTGTAGGGTTAGGTTTTGGTTTAGTTTAAGCTTTAAAGTTAGGGCTATGACTTGGTTTTGTTTTAAGGCTAGGGCTGTGGTGGCTAGTTTTAAGATTAGTGTTAGGTTTAGGACTAGAGTTAAGGTTAGGTTTAGAGTTAGATTTAGAGTTAGGATTAGATCTAAGGTTAGGTCTAGGGCTAAGGATAGGGCTAACATTAGTTCTAGGTTTATAGCTAGGATTAGGGTTATGGTAAAAATCGTGTTAGAGCTAGGGATAGGGCTAGGGCGAGAGTGAGAGTGAGTCTTCGGGCTAGGCTTAGGGTTTGGTTAGGTATAGGGCTAAATTAGGGCTAGTAATAGGACTAGGTTCATGTTTATGTTTAGGCCTTGTGTTAGTTTTGGGCTTAGGTTTATGTTTAGTGTAAATGATGAGGTTAGAGATAGATTTAGGTCTAGGACGAAGGTTAGAATTAGGGTTAGGGCTAGGGTTTCATTAGAGTTATGATTAAGGCTAGGTTAAGGGCTAGGATGAGGGTTTGGGTTTGTGGTTTGGTTAGAGCTAAGATTAGTGGTAGGGCGAATGTCAGGTCTAGGCTTATGGTTAGGGATAGTTTTAGGGTTAGGTTTATGGCTATGTTTAGTGTAAGGGTTAGATTTAGTGTAAGGGTCATATTTAGAGCTAGGGGTATTATTAGGGTTAGAGTCATGTTTAGGGTTTTGTTTAGGTTAGGGTTTAGGGTTAGGGCTCAAATTAGCATTAGGGTTTGTGTTAGGGTAATGATAGGCTTAGGTTTAGGGTTCAGTTTAGGTTTAGCATAATGGATAGAGTTACGGTTAGGTATAGGGTTAGATTTAGACCTAGGGTTAGCATAGAATTAGGACTCTGTTTAAGGTAATTGATAGGGTTAGAGATAAGTTTAGGGTTAGGGTTATGGATAGGATTAGGGCTTGAGTTACTGTTAGGGTTAGGGTTAGGGCTATGTTTTGTGTTAAGGTTAGGGCTTGGATTACAGCTAGGGCAAATGTCAGGTCCATGGTTACATTAGGGATAGTTTTAGGGTTAGGTTCATGGCTAGGTCTAGTATAATAGTTAGATTTAGGCATAGAGTCAGGTTTAGAACTAGGTATATTATTACAGGAAGGGTCAGAGTTAAGGTTTGGCTTAGGTTAAGGTTTAAGATTAGGGCTCAAATTAGCATTAGGTTTAGGATTTGGGTAATGATAGGATTAGGTTTAGGGTTCAGGTTAGGTTTAGGTTAATGAATAAGGTTAGGGTTAGTGATAAGGTTAGGGTTAGGCCTAGGGTTACCATTAGGGTTATGGTTATGTTTAGGTAATGGATAGGGTTAGAGCTAATGATAAGGCTATCGTTATGGTAGGATTCTGGCTAGGGTTAGGGTAAAGGTTAGAGCTAGGTTTTGGGTTAGAGTTAGGTTTAAATCTATGGTTAAGGCTCAAATAAGGGCTTGGTTTTGTGTTTGGATAGGGCTAGGGTTAGGGCTATGGCTAATGTATGAACTAGTGTTACAATTAGTGCTAGTTTTAGGGTTAGGGTTAGGGTGATGTTTAGAGCAAGGTTTATATTTAGGGTCAGTGTCAGGGTCAGGGTTAGTTTTAGTGTTAGGTTTAGGACCCAAATTAGGGCTAAAGTTAGTGCTCAGGGTAGGGTTAGGTTTTGGTTTAGGTTAAGGGTCATTGTTAGGGCTATTGCACAATTTTGTTTTATGGCTAGTGCTAGGGTTAGTGTTAAGGCTAGATTTTGGATTAGCATCAGGGTTAGGACTAGTGTTAGAGTGAAGTTTAGGCTTAGGTTTAGTGTTAGATTTAGAGTTAAGGTTGATCTAGGGTTAGAGCTCGTGCTAGCGTTAGGGCTAGGGTTAGGTTTATAGTAAGGAATATGGTTAGAACTAGGGATACATCTAGGGTGAGAATTAGAGTTATTCTTAGGAGTAGGCTAAGGGTGAGGGTTAGGGTTAGGGCTAAATTAGGGCTAGGATTAGGACTAGGGTTAGTTTTAGGGTTAAGGCTAGAGGTTGTGCTATGTTTAGGATTAGCACTGGGGTTAGGGTTAAGTTTAGGGGAGTGGGTGGCATAGCTAGGTTTAGGGCTAGGGTGAGGGGTAGGTTTTCTGATAGGATTAGGGCTAGGACTCCGGCGAGGGCTAATATCAGTTTAGGGTTATGGTTAAGGATAGTTTTGGGGTTAGGTTATGGCTAGGTCTAGTTTAAGGTTTAGGTTTAGGTTCAAGGTCAGCTTTAGAGCTAAGGTTATTATTAGTGTCACAGTCAGGGTCAGGGTTAGCATTTGGTTTACATTAAGGTTTAGGTTTAGGGCTCGAATTAGCGTTAGGGTTAAGTTTAGAGTTAAGGTAATCGAAGGGTTTATTTAGGTTTTAGTTAAGGTTTAGGGTAATGGATGGGTTAGGTTTAGTGATCGGGTTAGGGTTAGCATTAGAATTAGGGCTCTGTGTAGAATAATTGATAGGGTTAAAGCTAAGTTTAGGGCTAGGATTATGGATAGGTTAGCATTAGGTTTAGGGTTATGTTTAGTGTAATGGATAGTTTTAGAGCTAGGTTTAGTGCTAGGTTATGGTTTGGATTAAACCTAGAAATAGGGTTAGGCTTAGGGATAGGGCTAGGGTTGGTTTAGGGTAAGTGTTAGGGTTAGGGTAAATGTTAGTTTAGGGCTAGAGTTTTGGTTAGGTTAGGATAAGGGTTAGTGTTTGAGCTAGGGTTAGGGCTAGTGTGAGGGTTAGGTTTATGTTTAGTTCTAAGTTTAAGATTATGGTTAGAGTTAGGTTTAGTGTTAAGGATAGGGTTTTAATTAGTGTTAGGGTTAGGGTTAGGTTAATGGATATGGTTAGTGCTAAAATTTGGGCTGGGTTAAGGTTAGGATTAGGGCTGGGTTAGGATTAGGATTTAGGATAGGGCTAAGGTTATGTTTAGTGTAAGGGTTAGGCTTTGAGCTAGAGTTACATCTAAGGAGACGGTTAGGGTTAAAGTTAGAGTTAGGGTTAGTGCTAGGCTTAGTTTTATGCTTAGAGGTTTAGGTTTAGGGTTAGGGTGATGTTTAGATCTAGGGTTAGTGTTAATGTCAGAGTCAAGGTCAGGGTTAGTTTTAGGGTTCGGCTTAAGACTCGAATTATTGCTAGGGTTAGGGCTAGGTGTAGGATTAGGGCTTGTTTTATGTTAAGAATTAGCATTAGGTCTATGGCGCTGTTTTGTTTTAGAGCTAGGGCTAGGGTTAGGGCTAATTCTAGGATTAGCCATAGGGTTAAGCCTAGGGTTAGGTTTAGGTTTAGGTATAGTTAGAGTTAGATTTAGAGTTAGGGTTAGATCTAGGGTTACAGCCAGGGATATGAGGAGTGCTAGGGTTAGACCTACAGTTTGGGCTAGGATTAGAGCTAATTTTAGGATTAGTGTTATGGTTTGGGCAAGTGTTAGGGTTTGGCTTAGTCTTGAGTTGGGCTAGATTTAGAGTTAGGTTTTGTCTTAGGTTAGTGCTAGCGCTAAGGATAGGGCAAGGGTTAGGACTAGGGTTAGGGCTAAGGTTAGGGTTATGGTAAGGGATAGGGTTAGAACCAGTTAAAGGTTTAATGTGAGCGTTAGAATTACTCTTAGGACTAGGCTTAGGGTTAGGGTTAGGGATAGGTCTAAATTAGGGTTACGATTAAGGATAGGGTTAGTGTCAGGTTCAGGCCTTGATTTTGAGTTAGGGTTATAATTAAGGCTATGTTTAGGGCTAGGATAAGGGCTAGAGTTTGTGATAGGGTTAGGGTTAGAATCATGGCTAGGGCTAATGTCAGGTCTAGGGTTACAGTTAGGGATAGTTTTAGGGAAAGGTTGATGGCTAGGTCTATTGTAAGTGTTAGGTATAGGGTAAGAGTAAGGTTTATAGCTAGGGGAATTATTAGGATCAGTTTCAGTGTTAGAGCTTGGTTTAGGTTTGAGTTCAGGATTATAGCTCCAATTAGAGTTAGTGTTAGTGTTAGAGTAAAGCTAGGGTTAGGTTTAGGGTAATTGATAGTTTTGGGGATAGTGATAGGGTTAGGGTTAGTCCTAGGTTTAGCATTAGGATAAGGGTTATGTTTAGGGTAATGCATACAGTTAGAATTAAGGTTAGGGCTAGGGTTATGGTTAGGATTAGGTCTTGGTTTAGGGTTATGGTGAGGGTTAGTATTAAGGCTAGTTTTACAGCTCAGATGAGGGTTTTTGTTAGGGCTAGGGCTAGGATAAAGGCTAGGGCTAATATCAGGTCTAGCATTGTGGTTAAGGGTAGTTGTAGAATTTGGTTATGAATAGGCCTACTGAAAGGGTTAGGTTTAGGGTAAATGTCAAGTTTAGAGCTAGGTGTATTATTACGGTCAGGGTCAGGATTAGGGATTGGTTTTGCTTAAGGTTTAGGGTTAAGGCTTGAATTAGCATTGCATTTAGTGTATTGGATATGGTTAGATTTGGGGTTCAGGTTAGGTTTAGGGTTTTGAATAGCCTTAGGAATATCTATACAGTTAGGTTTAGACCTATTGTTAGCATTTGGGTTAGGCTTATGTTTAGGGTAAAAATAGGATTACAGCTAGGGTTAGGGCTAGGTTTATGGTTAGGATTAGGGCTAGTGTTAGGGTTAGGGTTAGGGTTATGCTTAGGCCTATGGTTAGGGTTAGATTTAGGGTAAGTGTTATGGTTGGAGCTTGATTTAAGGCTAGGGCGAGGTTTAGGGTTAGAGCAGGTCTAGGGTAAAGGTTAGGGTTAGGGCTTTGTTTAGCATTAGGGTTAGGGTTAGAGTTATGGTAATGAATAGAGTTAGAGCTAGGGTTGGGCAATGGTTGTAGTTAAAATTAGGGTTAAATTTAGGGTTAGGAATAAGGCTATGTTAATGTTTATGGTTAGGATTAGGGCTCAGTTTAGAGGTAGTGTTAGGGTTAGAGTTTCTTTATTCAAATTTCTTTGATACAATCCAGGATTCATCTTTAACTAACTTTACTCTGTTTCCCAGGTTTCGGGCTTTTGGTTCAACTGTTTGGTGTCAGGAACAGTTAATATTTTCATTTTACTTCATTTTGACCTATACAAGTAAATGTAAATGGACCTTGAAATCAAACAGAGTTTTTGCTATCTGCTTCAAACTGCACACACTCACTCTCAGTTCTTTGTGGAAACACTCTGGTATGTTCCTTGGGAGTGTAGGCCTAAGCTGAATCATGCAAAAACAACTTTATCTGAGAGCCCATTAGGAGAAGGCAGGGAATATGCATGCACTGAAATTCGTCCCATAATTATTTGGTCATATTTGTTTGATATTGCCTAGGATTTATCATTTAGCTTGCTCCACAAAGCTCTGCAAGTGTGGGACTTCTAGGATCAATGGTTCTCTAAACAGGTTAGGGCTTGTATTAGGTTTAGGGTTAGGGCTAGTGTTAGATGTAGTGTTAGGGTGAGAGTTAGTTTTATACAAATTTCTTTGATACTTGAAAAAAGTCATCTTTTACCTAGCCTTAATCTGCTCCCCAGGTTTCAGCCTTTTCATTTCAATGGTTCGCTAACAGAGACACACTGTATTTAGCTGCTTGAAACATCAGACACTGAATCAGTTCTCTTTGGAAACTCTCTGATTTGTTCCTTGTGAAAGTAGCCCTAAGATGGAGATGGCAAAAACAACTTTATCCAAGAGCCCTTCAGCAGAAATCAAAGAAATATGCCTAAATTGAAATACCACCTCAATTTTTTGGTCATATTTCTTTGATACTGCATAGGATTCATCTTATAGCTTAGCCCGCAAGGCTACCCAAGTTTGGAACTTCTGGGATCAACAGTTTTTTTAAACAGTTTAGGGTTTGTGTTAAGGTTAGTGTTAGGGCTAGTGTTAGAGCTAGTAGTAGGGTTAGAGTTAGTTTTGTTGAAATTTATTTGATACTGGGCAGGATTCATTGTTCTCCTATTCTTACTATACTCCACATGTTTGGGAATCCTATGTTCAATGGTTCACTGTAAGGAACAGTTTGTAATTTAAAGTTTCAGTTCATTTTGTCCTATACAGGTAAATGGAAATGGAGCTGGAAGTCAAACAGCGTTGGTGCTAGCTGCTTAAAACTTCACACTCCATCAATTCTCTGTGAGCAATCTCTGGTTTGTTCTTGTGAAAGTGGGCCTAAGCTGAAGCATCTAAAAACAACTTTATCCAAGAGTCCTTTAGGAGATAACAGGGAAATATGCATGTACTGATATACTCCATCAACTATTTGGTTAGATTTCTTTGTTACTGCACAGCATTCATCCCTTAGCTTTCCCCACCAGGCTGCCCAAGTTTGGAAATTCTTCATTCAAAGGTTCCATAAAATGTTAGGGTTAGGGGAAGAGCTTGGGTTACAGCTAGTGTTAGGGTTATAGTTAGTTTTAATCAAAATTATTTGATACTTGGCAGGATTTATCTTTTAGCTAGATTTGTTCTGTTCTCCAGGTTTAGTCCTTCTCCATTCACAGGTTCACTGTCAGGAATATTTTGTATTTTAAGATTTCACTTCATTTTGACCTATAAGGGAAAGTTAATGGAGTTGAAAATCAAACAGGGTTTGTGCTAGCTTCTTGAAACTTCACACACTCCATCACTTCTCTGTAAGGACTCTGGTATGTTCCTTATAAAAGTAGGCCTATGCTCAAGCATGCAAAACAACTTAATCTGAGAGACCTTTAGGAGAAAACAGGAAAATATGCATGTACTGAAATACCTCCCATAATTATTTGGTCAGATTTGTTTGATGTTGCATAGGATTCATCACTTATCTTGCCACATAAGGCTCCCCAAGTGTGGTAATTCTAGGATCAATGGTTTTCTAATTAGGTTGGGGTTAATGTTAGGTTTAGGGTTAGGGCTAGTGCTAAGGTTAGGGGTAATGTTATGGTGAGAGTTAGTTTTGTTCAAATTTCTTTGATACTGGGAAGGAGTCATCTTTTGTCTAGCCTTAGCATGCTCCCAAGTTATGTTCCTCTCAACTCAATGGTTCACTATCATGAACACTTTGTATTTTAAGGTTTCACTTCATTTTGAAACCTATGGGTAAAAGGAATTGGATGTGGAAATCAAATAGGCATCCCTTCCCCTAAACATAACCCTAACCCTAACCCTAAACATAGCCCTAATCCTAGGCCTATGCCTAACACTAATCCTAGACCTATTCCTAGCCCTAATTTAACCCTAACCCTAACCCTAACCCTAGCCCTAAGACTAATCTAACTCTTACCATAGCCCTATTTCTAGTTCTAACTGTATCCCTTACCATAACCCAAACAAGAGCCCTAATCTTAGCTCTAACACTAGCCATAGCCCTAACCCTAGAATTAACCATAACTCTAAATCTACTCCTAAGCCTAAACTCACCCTATCAGTAGCAATAACACTAAGGCTTATCATAAAACTACACTTAACTTTAGCCTTAGCCATAAAACAAAACTGATCCATAGGACTAACCCTACCCTTAAACTAAACCCAGTCCTAACCCTACATCTATCCCTAAGCATACCCTTAATTTGAGTTCTGTCCCTAACACTAAAATGAACTCTGACCCTGACTCTGACCCTAACACTAACTCTAGTTCAAAACATCACCCTAAACCTAAACATAATCCTAAAACTAGACTTAGTCCTAAATGTAATTCTAAAACTAGCCCTAATCATAACCTTACATTAGCTGTATTCCTAACAAGAGCCCTAACGTAACCCAAATCCTAGCCCTAATCCAAGACCCACAACTAGCTTTAACTCTATCTCAAACCCTAAACCTAGACGTGACTCTTACCCTAAACCTAACCCTAACTTTAATTCTTGCACTAAACCTAAACCTAACCCTAACTCTAGCCCTAACTCTAACCATAAACCTAGCCCTAACCCTAGCTCTAACTGTATCCATTACCCTAACCCTAACCCTAATCCTAATGCTAATCCTCAGCCTGACCCTAGCACTATCCCTAACCCTAACCTATCCATTACCCTAAACCTCACCTGGACCCTAACCCTAACAATATCATTACCTTAACTCTAACCTTAACCTTAATGCTATCTCGAGCCCTAATCCTAAACCTTAACCTAGAGCACACCCTAACTCTGACCCTGACTGTAATAATACCCCTACCTCTACACCTGACCCTAACCCTCATCCTAACCCTTATATTATACCTAGCCAGAAACCTATCCCAAAAACTATCATTAACCGTAACCCTATACCTGACATTGGCCCTAGCACTAATGCTAACCTAAACCTAACACAATCCCTAGTCCTAATCATAGGCCTAACACTAGCTTTAATCCTAACCCTACACTTAACTCTATCCCTAACCCTAATTTTAACACTCACCCTAGCCCTAAACCTAGATGAAAAGTCATACTTTACCCTTACCCTAACCCTACCTCTAACACTAGTTCTAACCCTATCCCCAACCATAAGCAAAACCCTAATCCAAATGGTAACCCTAGACCTATCCCTAATCTTTAGGTTAATCAAAACCCTAAACCTATAATTGTCCTAACCCTAGCCCTCATTCTAGCTCTAACCCTATCTGAAGTGCTACCCTAACCCTGAACCTTTTTCTGACCATAACACTAACCCTAGGTCTAAACCTGACCCTAACCGAAAACCAAACCCTAACACTATCCCTACCAGTAACCTTACACCTAAACCTGACCCTACCACTAGCCATAGACCTAAACCTAATCCTAAATCTACCCTTAACTCTAGCCCTAAAAGGAAACAAAAACCTAGACCTAAACCTACCAATAACCTTTAACTTAATGCAAAACTAACCCTACCCCTAGACATAAACTTAGTCCTAATTCTGGCTTTAACCTTAACTCTAACTCTACCTTGAACACTGACCCTGCATTTAACACTAAGCTATCTCTAAACCTAACCATAACCAAAAACCTAAACCTAACATTAGATCTAGCCATAACCCTAAAACTACAACTAGCCCTAATCATAATCCTAGCTCTTACATTACACATAGCCCTAACCCTATGCCTTAACCTAACACAAAACCTAGAGCAAATCCTAGGCCTCAACATATCCCTAAGCATAACCCTAACACTAACCCTAGCCCTGATCCTAACCCTAACCCTAACCTTCTAAACCTTACTCAAAGCCTAACTCTTACCTTAAATATAAACTTAGACATATCCCTGACTCTAATCCTAACCCTAGCCCTAACCCTAAACTTAAGCCTATCCCTAAAACTAGCTCTAAACCTACACATTACCCTAACTGTAAACCTAACCCTATTGATAACGCTATCCGTAACCCTAACCCTAACCCTAACCGTAACTGGAAAACTAACCCTACACCTAACCATAAACTTAACACTCGCCATCACCCTAACCCTATCTCAAACTGTAACCCATAAAGTAAACCTAAACATAATCCTAGCCATCATATTAACCCTAAAACTAAATCTAACTCTAACCCTAAACCTAAACCTACATCTAACATATCCATTACCCTAACCCTTATCCTAACCTTAATGATAACCCTAGCCCTAACCCTAACCCTAACCCTAAACCTACCATATTCCTATCACTAAACCTAATGCTGAACCTAACACTTGACCTGGCATTAGCCCTATCTCTAGCTCAAACCCTAACCCTAACCCTAACCCTAACGTAAACATAACCCTAGGCCAAACCCTAACCCTAATTCTAGCCCTAATCCTAACCGTAACCATAGCCCAAACACTAGCTCAAACTCTATCCATTTCCCTAACCATAACCCTAAACCTAATACTAAACCTAGTCATAATCCTAACCCTAACACTATCCCTAGCCTTGGTTCTCACCTGAAGCCTCAACCAAGCCCTAACACTTACTCAATCCCTGACGCTTACCCTTAACCTAATCCTGGCTTAAACCCAAACCCTAACCCAAACCCTAACCCTATCCCTAATCGTAAACTTAACCCTAGCCTTAAACAAAGCTCTAACTCCACCCATTATCCTAACTCTAACCATAAACCTCATGATAACCCTAGCCCTAACCCTAAACCTAATCTAACCCTAACCGAATACCTAACTCTAGACCTAACCATAAACCTAACCCTTAGCACAGTCCTAACCCTAGCTCAAAACCTAAGAGTTATGCTAAGCCTAACAGTAACCCTAGTCCTAAACCTAAACCTAAACCTAACCCGACATCTAACCCTGTCCACTACCCTTACCCTAAGGATAACCCTAGCTCTAACCCTAATACTAACCCCAATACTAGACCTAACCCTAGCCTTAGCACTAACCCTAGCTCAAACTCTAACCCATACCCTAAACCTAACCCTAGCCTAAACCCTAATACTAACCCTAACTCTAGCCCTAATCCTAAACATAATCCTAGCCCTAACCTTATCCATTACCCTAATGATAACCATAAACCTAATGCTAATCCTAGGCCTAACTCTAAACCTATCCATTTTGATAAACCTAAATTGAACCCTAAAACTAACATGAAGCCTAAATCTAACCCTATTCATTACCCTAACCATAAATCTAAACCTAAAACTAATTTGAGCACTAACCCTAAACCTCAACCTAACCCAATCCCAAAACCTGACGCTTACCATTATAATACCCCTAGCTCTAAACCTGAACCTTACCCTAAACCTAACTCCGACCCTAGACCTAGCCATAAACCTTACCCTAAGTGTATCCCTAACCGTAACCCTAGACCTGTTATTAGCCCTACCCCTAATTCTTGCCATAACCCTAACATAAACGCAGCCCTCATCCTACCCTAAACCTAGCCTTGATCCTAACCCAAATCCTAAGTCTAGTTCTATCCCTAATTTTATCCTTTGCCCTAGTTCTGAACCTTGATATTACTCCATCCCTTCCCCCTAAATCTAACCCTAACCCTAACCCTAGACTTAATCCTTACACTAATCCTAAACCCACCTGGTCCTAGCCCTAATTTAACCCTAACCCTATTCCTTACACTAGCACTAAGACTAACTCTAACTATCACCTTAGCCCTATTCCTAGATCTAACCCTGTCCCTTACCATAACCCTAACACAATCCCTAGCCCTAACCCTATATCTAACCATAACTCTAAATCTAACCCTAACCCTAAGCCTAAACCTCACACTAACACTAGCCCTAACACTAACACTAATCCTAAAACTAGCCCTAACCTAATACTATACCTAAAACAAAACCGAGACATAGCCCTAACACTAACCCTTAATCTAAACCAAAACCTAACCCTACACCTAGGTAATTTTAGTCCTAATTCCAGTCCTACCTAACCCTAAAACTAACCTTGACCCTGACTCTGACCCTAACACTAACCCTAGCTATAACATCACCCTAAAAGTAACCTAACCCTAAAACTAGACCTAGCCCTAAACATAACCCTAAAAGTATCCCTAGTCTTAACTCTAGTTCTTACATTAAACTTAGCCCTAATCCTAGCCCTAACCTAACCCAAAACCTAGCCTTAATCCAAGCCCTACACCTCGTTTTAATCCTAACCATAACCATAGCCCTAACCATTACCCTAAACCTAAACCTAACCCTAAAACTTGCCCTAATCCTAAACCTAACCCTAGCCTTAATCCTAACCATAATCCTAGCCCTAACCCTAGTTGTAACACTATTGATTACCCTAACCATAACCATAACCCTAATGCTAACCCCAGGATAGCCCTAACCTTATCTCTAACCCTAAATTTATCGATTACCCTAAACCTAACCTGAACCCTAAACCTAAACATAAATATTACCCTAACCTTAACCCTAACCCTAACGCTAATGAGAGCCCTGACCCTAAACCTTAACCTAACCCAAACATTAACCATGACTGTGACCACAATAATAACCCTATCTCTAAATCTTACCCTAGCCCTCAACCTAACCCTTACACTAGATCTAGCCATAAACCTAAACCAAAACTAACCCTAAATATAAACCTGGATCTGACATTATCCCTAGCCCTAATCATAACCTTAAACCTAACACAAAACCTAGCCCTAATCCTAGCCCTAATACTATCTCTAAACCCAGGCTTAATCCTCATCCTAACCCTAATCCTAGCTCTAACCCTATTAGAACCCTGGCCCTAAACCTAGCTATAACATCATACCTTACACTAATCCTAAGCCTAAACCTAGCCCTAAACCTAGGCCTAGCCCTGTCACTAACCCTAGCACTAACCCTAGAACTAATTTAACCCTCACCATAACCTTACCCACTCAAACACTAACCCTAGTTCTAAACCTATTTCTTATCATAACACAAACCCTAGCCCTAAACCTAGCCCCAACACTAGCTCAAAATTTGCCCTAGCTCTAAACCTAGACCTAACCCTAACTCTAAAGCGAACCCTAACCCTAAGCCTAAACCTCATCCTAACACTAGCCCTAACCCAAATACTAATTGGAAAACTAGCCCTAACCCTAGGCCTAGCACTCAAACAAAACCGAGTCATAGGCTTAACCCTAATCCTTAACATAAACCAAACCCTAAGCTTATACCTAGCCATAACCTAGCCCTAATTTGAGTTCTAACCCTAACTCTAGAACTTAACCTGACCCTGAATCAGACCCTATCACTAACCCTAGCTCTAAACATCACCCTAACTATAAACCTAAACTGAACACTAGACCTAGCCCTAACTCTAATCCTAAAACTAGCCCTGGTCGGAATGCCAGTTCTTACATTAGCCATATCCCTGTAATAACAGAAAAACTAGCCCTAATCTGAGACCTAAAGCTACATTAAACCTAACCCTATACTTAAGCCTAGCCCTAGCCCTAACCCTAACACTATCCCTAATCCTAGCTCTTACTTTATCAATTACTCTAAGCCAAACTCTCAACCTAGTCCTAACCCTAATCCTTAGCTTACCCCAAACCATAACTCTGTTACTAATCCTAACCCTTGCCCTCATTCTAGCTCTAACCCCAACCCAAACCCTAACCTTAACCCTGACACTTATTCTAACCCTAACTCTAACCCTAGGTTGAAACCTGACCCTAACCCTAAACCGAACCCTAACAGCAGCCCAACGGGTAACCCTATACCTAAACCTAACCTTAACATTCGACCTAGACAAAAGCCTAATCCTAAATTTAGCTATTTCTATAGCTCTAGCCCAAAACAAAACCCAGCCCTAGCCCTAACAATAAACCTTAACCTAACCCAAACATTAACCCTTCCTCTAGACCTAACACTAGCCCTAATTCTGGCCCCAACAATAAACCTAACCCTAACACAAACAAAGGCCCTTCTCCTAACAAAAACCCTAGATCTAAACTTTATGCTAACCCAAAATCTAGCCATAACCCTAACACTAGACCTAACCATAACCCTAACCCTAGCTCTTACATTACCCATAACCTTAACACTATCCCTAAACCTCACACAAAACTTAGCCCTAATCCTAGCCCTAAGTTTAACCCTAACCCTAACCCTAGACGTAACCCTAACCCAAACTCTCGCCTTAGCCCTAACCCTAGCTCAAACACTAACCCTTACCATAAACATAACCCTAACCCTAATCCTAGTCCTAATCCTAACCATAACCAAGGCCAAACCCTACCTCTAACTCTATCCATTACCCTAAACATAACCCTAACCCTAATGCTAACCCTAGCCTTAAACTTAACACTAATCCTAAACCTAGACCTGACACTAACCCTAAAATTGCCCAACCCTAACCATAGCTCAAACCCTAACACTTACCCTAAACTTAACGCTAACACTAACCCTAGGCCTAACCCTAACCCTAACCCTAACCCTTCCCATAATCCTAACCATAAACCTAGGCCTAAACCTATTCAATACCCTAAATATAAGCCTAACTGAAATGCTAACCCTAGGCCTAATCCTAAACCTATTGCTAACATTAACCCTATCCATTACCTAAACCTAATCTGAACACTAAAACTAAACCTATCAATTACTCTAACTCTAACCATAACCCTAATGCTAATTTGAGCCCTAAATCTAAACCATAACCTAATTCAAACTCTGAACAAGACACTGACTCTAATAATACACCTAACTCTAAACCTGACCCTAACTAATCCTAACCCTTACACTAGACCTAGCAATAAAACTAACCCTAACATATCCCTAACCATAACCCTAGACCTGATATTAGCCCTGTACCTAATTCTTGCCCTAAACCTAACACAAACTCTAGCCCTCATCCTAGCCCTAAACCTAGCCTTAATCCTAACCTTAATCCTAACCCTAGACCAATTCCTATTTTCAACCCTCGCCTTAGTTCTTCAGAACTAAGGATCACCTAGGTATAACCACATCCCTTCCCCAACCCTAACCCTAACCCTAACACTATCACTAACCCTAACCTGAGCCCTAACCCTAGGCATAACCCTAGGCCTAACCCTAACACCAATCCTAGCTCTAATCTTAGCCCTAATTTATCACTAACTATAACCCTTACTTTAACCCTAGTCCTAAGACTAACTCTAACTCTCACCCTAGACCTATTTCTAGTACTAACCTTATCAGTTGCCATAACCCTAACACTAGCCCTAACCTTAGCCCTAAACCTATCTCTAACCCTAGATCTAATCATAACTCTAAATCTAACCCTAACCCTAAGCTAAAACTCACCATACCACTAGCCCTAACACTATCACTAATCCTAAAACTAGCTCTAACACAAGCCCTATACCTAAAACAAAACCGAGCCATATCCCTAATGCTAATCCTAACCTAACTGTAACTCTATACCTGACATTAGCCCTAGTCCTAATTCTTGCCCTAACCTAACACAAAACCTAACCATACACCCAGCCTTAACCCTATCTCTAATTCGAATGATATCCCTAACCCTAAAACTAACACTGACCCTGACTCTGACCCTAACAATAACCTCATCTCAAATCATCACCGTAAAGCTTAACTTAACCCAAATACTAGAACTATCCCTAAACCTAATCATAAAACTAGCCCTAATTGTAACCCTAGTTCTTACATTAGCTGTATCCCTAACTCTAGCAGTAAGCTAATTTAAAACTTAACCCTAATCCGAGCCCTAACACTAGCTTTAACCCTAACCCTGACCCTAAACCTAGCTTTAACCCTAGCCCTAACCATAACCATAGCCCTAACTCTAGCTCTAATCCTAACCATTAACGTACCTTAAGTCTATCCCTAATGCTAACCCTAGGACAATCTTAACCCTATCCATAACCCTAACCCTATCCATTACCTTAAACCTAACCTGAACCATATACCTAACCATATCCATTACCCGAACTCTAAATCTAACCCTAAAGATAATTTGAGCCCTAACCCTAAACCTCAACCTAAACAAACCCTGACCCTGATGCTTACTCTAATAATACCCATAGCTCTAAAGCTGACCCTAACTCTCAACCTAACCGTTTCACTATACCTAGCCAAAAACCTAATGCTAAAACTATCCCTAACCATAATCCTATCCCTGACATTAGCCTTAGACCTAATACTAGCCCTATCCCTAACAAAAACCATAGCCCTAATCCTGGTACTAAACCTAGCTTTAATCCTAACCCTAATTCTAACACTAGCCCTAAACCTAAATTTACCCTTTGCCTTAGGACAAAATCTAGCTATAACATTACACCATACCCTAACCCTAATCCTAACCCTAGCCCTAAACCAAGGCCTAGCCCTAATATTAACCCTAGCTCTAATCCTAGCTCTAATTAAGCCCTAACCCTAAACCTAATCATATCCCCATCCGTAAGGCTAACTCTAACTCTCACCCTATCCCAATCCCTAGTTCTAACCTTATCCCTTACCAAAACCCAAATTATATCCCTAACCCTAGTCCAAACCTAGCCCTAAACTTAGCCCTATCCCTAAAACTAAATCTAAATCTAATTCTAAATCTAACCATAACCCTAAACCTAAAATTCACCTTAACACTAGCCCTAACCCTAATGCTAATTTGAAAACTAGCCCTAACCCTAGACATAGCCCTTAAACAAAACTAAGCTATAGCCCTAATCCTAACCCTTAACCTAATCCAAATCCTACACCTAGTCCTAACCCGATCCCTACAACTAATACTGACCCTGACTCTGACCCTAAAACTAACCCTAGTTCTAAATATCACCTTAACCCTAAATGTAACTCAAACACTAGAACTAGCCCTAACCCTAACCATAAAACTAGCCTGAATTGTAAAGCCAATTCTTACATTAGCCACAGCCCTAACCCTAACACAAAACCTAACCCTAATCTGAGCCCTAACCCTAGTGATAACCCAAACCCTAAATATAACCCTAGACTTAACCCTAACTGTAGCTCTAACTCTATCCCTTATCCTAAGCCAAACCCTCACCCTAATACTACCCTAGTTCTAACCCTAATCCTTAGCCTACCCCAAACCCTAACCCTATTACTAGTCCTAACCTTGGCCTTCATTCTATCTCTAACCCTATCCCAAAACCTAAGCCTAACCCTGACCCTTATTCTGACCCTAACACTAACCCTAGGTCTAAGCCTGACCCTAACTCTAAACCAAACCCTAACACTAGCCCTACTGGTAAACCTATAACCTAACCATAATACTAGCACTAGACCTAAACTTAATCCTAAATATAGCCATAACTCTAGCCATAGCCCTAAAACAATCTTAGCTCTAGCCCTAACAATAACCATTAACCTAACGCAAAGACTAACCCTACACCTAGACCTAACCCTAGTTTTAATTCTGGCCCCAACCCTAAACCCAATGCTAACCCTAACATTGACCCTTATCCTAACACACACTCTAGCTCTAAACTTTATCCTAACCAAAAACCTAACCCTAACTATAGACCCATCCATAACTCTAACCCTAAAACTAGCCATAATCATAAACCAGGCTCTTTCATTGCCCATAGCCCTAGCACTAGCCATAAATCTCAAACAAAACCTAGCCCTAATCCTAGCCATAAGTGTAAACCTAAACAAAACCCTAGCCCAAACCCTAACCCTAACGCTTGTCCTAGCCCTAACCCTGGCTCAAACTCTAACCCTTACCCTAAGCATAACTCTACCCTAAACCTAACCCTAACCCTAGCCCTAATCTTAACTGTAACCATAGCCCAAATCTTAGATCTAACTTTATCCACTATCTTAAACATATCCCTGAAACTAATGATAATCCTAGCCCTAACCATAACCCTAACTCTAAGCATAGCCCTGCCTCTAACCCTAATCCTCGCCTTAGCCCTAACCCTAGCTCAACCTCTAACACTTACCCTAAACCTAACCCTAACACTAACACTAACCCTATGCCTAACACTAACTCTAGCCCTAATCCTAAGCTTAATGCAAACCCTAACACTAGCACTAACCCTATCCATTATCCTAACATAAGCCTAACTCAAATGCTAACCTTAGGCCAAACCCTAACCCTATCCTTAACACTAACCCTATACATTACTCTAAACCTAACCTGAATCCTAAACCTAACCCTATCCATTACTCTAACCCTAAAACTCACCCTAACCCTAACCATAAAACTAGCCCTAATTTTAAAGCCAGTTCTTAACCCTAATGCTAATTTGAGCCCTAACCCTAAACCTTAACCCAAACCAAACCCCAACCTGACTCTGAACCTAATAATACACCTAGCTCTAAACTTTACCCCTACACTAAACCTAACCCTTACACTAGACCGAGCCATAAACCTAACCCTAACACTATCCCTAACCATAACCCTAGACCTGACATTAGCCCTAGAATTAATCCTTGCCCTAACCCTAACAAAAAGCCTAGCCCTCATCCTAGCCCTAAACCTAACCTTAATCCTATCCAAAACTTTCACTCTGGCCACATCCTGAATTTTAAAGCTCGTCCTAGCCATGAACCTAGATATAACCCCAACACTTCCTCTAAGAATAACTCTAAACCTAACACTAACACTAAATCTAACCCTAGTCCTAACCATATACCTAACCCTAACACTGACCCAAATGATAATCCTAACCCTTATTTAGGCCTAACTCTAACCCTAGCCCTAACCCTAGCCCTAAGACTAATTCTCACCATAGCCCTATTTCTATTTCTAACCCTATCCATTACCGTAACCCTCACACTAGCCCTAACTTTTGCCCTAACCCTAGCCATAGCTCTAACCCTAGATATAACCATAACTCTAAATTTAACCCTAACCTGAAGCCTAAACCTCACCATACCACTAGCCTTAAACTATTGCTAATCCTAATACTAGCACTAATCCTAGCCCTAGCCCTAAAACAAAACTGAGCCATTGCTCTAACCCTAAACTTTACCCTATAGCAAACCCTACCCCTATAACTAGCCATAACCCTAGCTCTAATTCGAGTCCTAGGCCTAAAACTAACCCTGACCCTGACTCTTATCCAAACACTAACCCTAGATCTAAATATCACACTAAACATAAAGCTAATGCTAACACCATTCCTAGCCCAAACCCTAACACTAAAACTAACCCTAATCATAATGCTAGTTCTTATATTGGCCATAGCCCTGACCATAGCTCTAACCCTAACACAAAAATAGCACTAATCCAAGTCTTAAGACTAGATTTAACCCTAACCATAACCCTAATCCTAGCCTTAAACCTAACCCTAAACATAGACCTAACCCTAGCTCTAACCCTATCGCTTAACCTAAGTCAAACCCTATCCGTAATGATAACCTTAGTACTAATCCTAATCTTTAGACAAAACCAAACACTAACCCTATTACTAGTCCCAACCCTAGCCCTCATTCTAGCTCTAACCCTAACCTAAAATCTAACTCAACTTCACCCATATTCTGACCCTAATCTGAGGCCTAAACCTACCTTAAGCAAAACCCTCACCCTAACCCTAGTTCTAACCATAACCCTAACCCTCACCTTAGTCCTAACCCTAGCTCACAGCCTAATGCTTAGCCTCAACATAACCCTATCCCTATCCCTACCCATAACCGTAACCCTAGCCCTAATTCTAACCTTAACACTAGCTCTAACCCTAGCCATTACCTTAATTCTAACGCTAAATGTAAAGATAACTCCAGCCCTAACCCTAACCAAAACCCTAACATAAAACATAAACCTAACCCTAGACTTAGCGCTAAACCTAATTCTTGCTTTAGCTCTAACCCTAACTCAAAACCTAACCCTTACCCTAAACCCAACAGTAAACCCAGCTTTAAAACTAAACTTAACCCTAAAACCTAAGCTTAACACTAAAGCTAACTTTGCATCTAATCCAATCTATTACTCTAAACCTAACCCTTAATCTAATGAAAACCTTATCCCTAACCCTAAAACTAACCCTGACCATAACCATAAACCTAACCTTAGACCTATCACTAAACCTAACCCTCGCCCTAGGACTAACCAAGCTCAAAACCGAACCTTTACCCTAAACCTAAACCTAACCTACCTTAAGCTAGGGTTACTAGCCCTAACCCAAAACCTATCCCTAACTCTAACCCTAATCTTAACCATAAACTTAGCCCTAACACTAGTTCTAATGCTCTACATTATCCTTATGATAATCTTATTCCTAATGCTAACCCTAGGCCTAAATTAACCCTATTGTTATCCTGATACCTTTCCATTACTCTAAACCTACCCTGAACACTAAACCTAATCCTATGCATTACCCTAAGCCTAACCCTGATGCTCATTTGAGCTCTATCCCTAAACTTTAACCTAAAACAAACCTTGAACCTGATCCTGACCCTAAAAATACACCTAGGTCTAAACCTGACCCTTACCCTAAGCCCAACACTTACACTAGAATTAGACACAAACTTAACCCTAAATCTACCCCTAAATGTAACACTAGATCTGACATTAGCCATAGCCCTAATTTTAGACCTAAACCTACAACAAACACTAGCCCTCATCTTAGCCCTAAACCAAGCCTTAATCATTACCTTAACCCTAACCCCAGCCCTAACTCTAATTCTAACCCTCACCCTACCTATAAACCTAGCTATAACAATATCCCTTACCCTAAACATAACCATAACCCTTATTCTAATGTTAAGCCTAAGCTGAACACTAACCCTAGCCCTAATCCTAGCCCTAATTTAGCCCTATCACTAAAACTAACCGTAACCCTAGCCCTACGACTAAATCTAATCCTCGCCCTTGACCTACCCCTTGTTCTAACTGTATTCCTTACTGTAACCCTAACCCTAGCCCTAACCCTTACCCTATCCTTAGACTTAGCCCTACCCATAGATCTAATGCTAACCCCAAATCTAAACCTAACCCTAAGCCTAAGCCTAACACTAACACTAGCATTAACCCTAATGCTAATCATATAACTAGCACTAACCCTAAACCTAGGACTAAAACAAAACTGAGCAATACTTTAACACTAAACCTTAACTTAAACCAAACCCTAAGAGTACAACTAGACCTAATATAGCCCTAATTTGATTCCTAACTCAAACCTTAAAACTTACCCTGAACCTGAATCGTATCTTAACACTCACCCTAGTTCTAAACACCAACCTAAACTTAATTGAAACCATAACTGTAACCCTAGCCTTTATTTGAGTCCTAACCCTAACCTTAAAACTAACCCTGACTCTGAATGTGACTATTACCTTAACCTTAGCACTTTTAACACAAAACCTAGCCCTAATCTGAGCCATAATGTGAGTTTTAAATGAAATCCTAAGCCTAAGCCTAGCCCTAATCATAACCATAACCCTAGCCCTAACCCTAGCTCTAACCCTATCCATTGCCATAACCATAACCCTAATGCTGACCCTAGGCCTAAACCTAACCCTATCCAAAATCCTAAACCTTTTCATTACCGTAAACCAAACGTAAACCCTAAAACTCACCCTATCATTACCCTAATGCTAACCCTAATGCTAATTCCATCCCTAACTTTAAACCTTAACCTATCCCAAACCATAACCCAGATACTGACCCTAAAAATACCCCTAGATCTAAATCTGACCCTAACCCTAAACCTAACCCTTAAACTACAGGTAGCCATATACCTAACATTAAAAGTATCTTTAACCAAAACCGTAGACCTGATATTAGCCCTAGCCCTAATCCTAGCCCTAACCCTAAAAATAATCCTAGCACTCCTCCTAGACCTATACCCAGCCTTAATCATAACCCTAACCATAACCATAACACTAATCCTAATTCTAACCCTCACCCTATATCTAAACCTAGCTATAATGTTATCCTTTAGCCTAAACTTAAACCTAACCCAACCTAACACCAGGCCTAAGCTAACGTTAGGCCTAACACTAGGCCTAACCCTAACCCTAGCTGAGGGCTAGGGTTACGACTAGTAATAGAGTTATGGTTTGAAGTAGGCTAAGGATTAGGGTTAGAACTAGGTTAGTGTTGAGAGCCACAGCTGAAGGGGCCCCAGCAAACTTCCAGCTGCCAGCAAACTTCCATCTGCCAGCTGATGATTGGCTCACAGCGACCCCAGCAAACTTCTAGCTGCCAACTGATTGGCTCCTCTGCAGTGATGCTCATTGGGTTGTTTCCCTGCCCTTTCAGACCACAGAGCTGCTCATTGCGGGACTTTTTTTGGCTCTGCCCACGCAACCCAGCCAATCAGCCTCAAGAACAGGAGGAGTGGGAGAGGTTGAGAGGCTTGTGGTGGTGGCAGTTGGGCTCTGAGGGTTTTTTCTGAGGAGCTGTGTGGTGTGGTGTGTGTGTTCTAAAAATAAAGTTTGCTTCTTTTGACAAGTGGCTGCTGAATTGTGCCCAGCCAGACTGTGGCATTTGGTGGCTCCCACGGGGAATGACTGAGGGTAAGTGATAAGGTAAACTGCTCGCCCCTGAGGGCAGGGCGAGAGGACTGGTAGCCATTTTAAGATCCTTCTTTTGTTTTGCTTCACTTTTGTTTTAAGTTGCCTGTCCCTGGAGATATGTAAGATGGAAGAAGAACCACTGACATCTGAGGAACAGATAGGGAGAAAGGATGGATGGACATTTCAGGAGGATAGAAAGGTTATAATGATTTTCTGTTGTTCCAATTTTGTTTCACTCTGTTTCAGTTTTGTTTGGCATTATCTTGTTGGGATGTATTATAGTTATAGTAGAAAAATTCAAGTAAAAGAGAAGGTCTCTTGAGCTACTCATACAGAGGAAGAAAGTTTAGAGCAGAAAAAGCCATCAGGGTGAAAGTTACAACAGGAGCCTGCTACTAACACCTTTCTATCACCAGAGGGTGTAAGTGTCCAACCAACAGTGCCACCTCTACAGGAGCCTGCTACTAACACCTTTCTATCACCAGAGGGTGTAAGTGTCCAACCAACAGTGCCACCTCTATAGGAGACTGCTACTAACACCTTTCTATCACCAGAGGACGTAAGTGTCCAACCAACAAGGCCACCTCCATATGCTGGGAGGCCCCCAACCCCCGCAGTTGATAGTTGGAATCCTAAGACAGGATCTCAAATATTAACATGCCCTATATTTGAGGCAGGAGGGCAGCGAATGCTTTAAATTTCAAAACACTGAGGCAGCTAAAAGAGGCTGTAACAACCTATGGTCCTCAAGCACCCTTCACTGTAAGCATGGTCGAATCCATTAACAACTTGAACATGACTCCAGCAGATTGGGCTAATATGTGTAAAGCTGTGCTAAATGGAGGACAGTACCTGTTATGGAAGGTTGCCAATGAGGAATTTTGCAAGGAGATGGCTAGGCAAAATGCAGCAGCTGGTTATCCTCAGAGAAATCTAGATATGTTGTTAGGAAAGGGACCTTATGAGGATCAGCAGCAACAAATTACATATGATCCTGGCATATACGCACAAATTGCTGTAGATGCGGTTAGGGCATGGAAGACTTCACAAGGACATGGAGGTTTACAAGATCAATTATCTAAGGTAATACAAGGAGCTAATGAACCTTACGCTGAAATTGTAAATAGGCTTATTCAAACAGCTACCAGAGTTTTTGGGAATACAGAACAAGCAATGCCATTAATAAAACAACTGGCTTATGAGCAAGTGAATCGTTGGTGCAGAGAAGTCATTAGACCATGAAATATGAAGATTTAAACACATATATTAAATTATGTAGAGACATTAATGAACAAGGGCAAGTCGTGGCAGCTGCAGTACAACAGTTTTAGATGCCAGGCCAAAAACATGCTACAATTGTGAACAAATAGGACATTTTAAAAGGAATTGCCCCATAGGAGGAGGTTTTGACAAAACTAGGTATCAAAGGAGTAGAATACTGGGTATTTGCCCATGATGACAGAGAGGGAGACATTGGGCTAATGAATGCCATTCTCAAACCACCATAGAGGGTACTCCATTATCAAAAAATGAACAAGGACCAGTTGTTTATCCACGATATCGTGGAGAAAGGCATTGGGCTCCATTGCCAAAAAATGGACAGGGGGGCCCAATGCTCCGGGGCCCAAGACCACAAATATACGGAGCACTGGAGGAACCCAGCAACCCCATCAGGGTAGTGCCCAGGACACATTGTCCATTAGATCCCTCATCAGACAAACCAGAGGGAGTGCAGGGTTGGACATCTGCGCCTCTGGAAGAGCAGTACTAACTCCAGAGATGGGAGTTCAAATCATTCCCACAGGGGTAAAAGGACCTCTTCCCAAAGGAACAGTAGGCTTATTATTGGGACACAGTTCTTCTACTCTAAAAGGGCTTATGATAAGTCCTGGGGTAATTGATCCCGATTATGAAGGTGAAATAAAAATTATAGCCAGTTCTCCAAAGGGTATATCAATAATTTCACCAGGAGATAGAATAGCACAGTTACTAATAATACCCAGCCTACATGATAAATTTTCCAGTCGTACTGTAGAAAGAGGTTCCAAGGGATTAGGCTCCACAGGTGTAGATTGGGCTATGCTTTCTTTAAATTTAGATTCTCGCCCCATGCTAAAACTAAATATTCAAGGACATGAATTTAATGGGCTACTGGATACAGGTGCAGACCTTAGCATCATCTCTCGTCAAGAATGGCCAAAACATTGGCCATTACAACAAGCCACTCAAATGCTTTGAGGCCTAGGAGTGGCGACTAATCCCCATAGAAGTGCAATGGCATTAGATTGGAAGGATCCTGAAGGATGTGAAGGAACTATACAGCCATATGTATTGGATCATTTTCCTGTAAACTTATGGGGATGAGATGTCCTAGATCAATTAGGTTTGACATTAACAAATAACATCAATCAAAATGCACCCACTATTATGGCTAGACAAGGTTTTAGGAAAGGAAAAAGATTAGAAAAACAAGAACAAGGTAGAGCAGCACCAATACAAATAGATCAAGGAATGCACAGACATGGGTTGGATTTTCAGAAGGGGGCACTGGGACAATAAAAATTACTTGGAACTCAGAAAGACCAGTATGGGTTCCTCAGTGGCCCCTGAATAAAGAAAAGATACAAGCAGCCCATTATCTGGTCAAACAACAATTAGCAGAAGGACATATACAACCTTCTGTACTCCCCATAATACTCCCATTTTTGTCATCAAAAAGAAATCTGGTAAATGGAGATTATTGCAAGATTTAAGAGCCATTCATAATGAGATGGTTATTATGGGACCTGCTCAATCGGGGATTCCTCAATTGTCTGCTTTGCCAAAAACCTGGTATGTTTTAGTTATAGATATTAAAGATTGTTTTTGTTCAATTCCAATTCATCCTGAGGATAGTCCACGTTTTGCATTTACTATCCCTGCACTGAATCATGAAGGTCCTGATTAGAGATATGAATGGAAAGTACTCCCTCAAGGGATGGCTAACAGCCCAACTATGTGTCAAATTTATGTTAACAAAGTAATCCAGCCACTTAAAAAATCAAAATCCTGAACTACAAATATTTCACTATATGGATGATATATTATTAGCACACAAAGATAAAAACACATTGCTAGAATTTTATGCCACACTTACAAACTTATTAAAAAATTATAATGTAGAGATAGCAATAGATAAAGTACAATTAAATTTTCCAATTAATTATTTAGGAGTTCTATTATCCTCAACCATGGTCCATCCACCAAAAATTCAAATATGAGTAGATCAACTCAAATCACTTAACGACTTTCAAAAGTTATTAGGAGACACAAATTGGATAAGGCCTTATCTAGGTATACCAATAGGAGAGTTGGGACCTTTATTTGATATCCTAAAAGGTCCATAAGATCCAAATTCACCCCGAATGTTAATGCCTGAAGCAAGAAAGGTAGTAAAAATCATTGAAACATATATGAAAAATGGGCATTTCGGTAGAATTGACATAAGTTTGCCTTGATTATTTATTGTACTACCAATATAAATATTCCTACAGGAGTATTTTGGCAAGAAGCTCCATTATTATGAATACATTTATCTTATTCTCCTAACACTATTCTTACTAGGTATCCTGAGGCTGTAGGACAATTAATACTCAAAGGAATAAAAGCAGCAAAGGGAGTGTTTGGAATTTCTCCCAATAAAATTATTACTCCATATACTATGAATCAAATTGATGAGTTAGCTAATAAGTTAAATACTTGGGCAATAATCATGTGCAAATCTAATGTTTCATTTGATAACCACTTACCATCTAATCCTTTATTGTCTTTTTGGTCATTGTATCCTGTATTTTTTTTCCAAAAATGACAAGAAAAACACTTATCATGAATGCTCCAAATATATTCACTGATGGGTCAAATAATGGTACAGCAGCAATAGTTACACCTGATCAAACTTTTACATTTTTAGTACCCAAACAATCAGCTCAAAAGGTAGAGCTTATTGCAGTATTACAAGCTTTTGTGATGTTTAAAGATTCTGTGTTTAATTTATTTTTCGATAGTCAGTATATAGTTAATGCTATAGTATCCCTTGAAGATGCTGGTAGGATTTCCCCTTCCTCTACTGTTTTCTCTTTATTTTCCACTATACAAAGTCTAATCTGGGACAGAAAAGATCCAATCTTTATAGGACATATCAGGGCACATAGAGGATTGCCTGGATACCTTAGTTTGGGCAATGATTTAGCAGATAAAACTACACATGACACACATATTTTCTCTACACTAGAATAAGCTACAAATTTTCATAAAAAGTTCCATGTCAATGCTAATACTTTACAAAAACGTTTTAAAATAACTAAGGAACAAGCTAGACAAATAATAAAACAATGTCAAAATTGTGTGACCTTTTTACCACAAGTTAATCTTGGAGTCAATCCTAGAGGACTGATAGCTAACCATATTTGGCAGATGGACGTCACACACTTGCCAGAATTTGAAAAATTAAAATATTTGCATGTTACAGTTGATAATTCTTCTCGATTTTTGCTGGGCTCCCTTCATGCCAGAGAAAAAACTAAAGATGTTATAGCTCATTGCTTACAAAATTTTGCCACTGTGGGTGTTCCAAAACAGTTAAAAACAGATAATGCCCCTGGTTATCCTTCTACCTCTTTTAAACAATTTTGCTCATCATTTGACATTACTCATATAACAGGAATCCCATACAATCCACAGGGACAAAGCATAGTTGAAAGAGCTCATCAAACTATTAAAATGTACTTATTAAAGCAAAAAGAGGGAATTGGGAAGGGGTATATATTCCCCAAAGATAAACTTAAAATAACCCTTTTTACTCTAAACTTTTTAAATTTGGATTCATCAGGACTTAGTGCTGTGGAAAGGCATGTGTCCAAAAAATGTACATAAGCCCAAGGTACTTTGGAGGGATATTCTAACAGGACAATGGAAAGGTCCTGACCCAGTGATTGTCTGGAGTCGGGGTTCTGTTTGTGTTTCCACAGGGAGAACAGCAGCCAATTTGGATTCCAGAGAGATTAACTAAAGTCCTGACCCAGTGATTGTCTGGAGTCGGGGGTCTATTTGTGTGTTTCTACAGGGAGAACAGCAGCCGATTTGGATTCCAGAGAGATTAACTAAAGCGATTTCTACAGACCAAAAAGAAGATGATTTGGCTCAAATCCATAACAGCTGATATCCAAAACTCCAGTTTGGCTATTCTTACATCTGTGACAGAACCAGGATGCTTTTTTTCTATATCTATTTTATTATTACCCTTTCCCACATCATGAAGTTCTATTTTGTTTTTTGAGCTCATACAGACCTGGGTTAATGTTTTGCTAATCAGTTCTATTTTTTGACTATTCAGTTTTTAAACATCACAATGACGATTTCACCTGTAAAAAGTTATAAGGCCTTTACTATTATGTTATGTGTTGTATGTATTATATTGTGTGTGCACACTTGTGTTTTATGTTGTATGTTTGTATGTAGGTATGTCCATATATCATATATGATGAGTGCTCATGAAAAAAATGGATCCAATTTTTTTTATTCACATGATTTAAATGGTTTAATTAAAATTGGGTAAACAGCTGTTGAGGATTGTTTAAATATGTGAACAAAAAAGGAGGTTAACATATCTGTTTGTTTACTTTCACCTTTCCTTTTCATTATATTTAATAATTCTGTTCAAGATAATGTAAATTGTTCAGAAAATTGTTTTGTTTTCTTC
This sequence comes from Marmota monax, assembly GCF_021218885.2. NCBI lineage: Eukaryota > Metazoa > Chordata > Mammalia > Rodentia > Sciuridae > Marmota > Marmota monax. The sequence goes on from NW_026695083.1 coordinate 502,477, forward strand.
TGGAATGTTACATAATTTTTTTCTTTAGCCATTATTGCCAGAATTCCTATCTTCATCCCAGTGCCGGTGAAGACAAAGATAAAACCAATCTACAGCTTCTGCAATAGCCATCACTGAACTGCTTGCAGAACTTGCCTGGACTATGTATCACTTGTATGCATTGTGAACTCACTTGTATGCATTGTGAACTATCTGTTGGTGTAGCGACCTGTGGTAGTGTTGGGGTATTTTTGCTGATGGTGTCATCGGTGGTACAATTTTTCCAAAAGGAGCCGTCAATTGGCTTGGTGTATCTTCCTCCCTTCTGCTTGTCATGGTCGTTCAGCTAAAATTTGGGGGCCAACAGAGGTGAGGCAAAGAACCTCACCCCCCCCCCACTATTACAAAGACCTATCCACAGGTGTGGCTGTATGCTGGACTGGTAGTCAATGACGGGTAAGATCTAATTGCAATGGTACTAACCTAAGACAGGAGGCTGACGCCTTGAGGTCAGCTCATCTGATGACGGGTAAGGACCATATGTAGTATTGGACAACCTAAGGCAGGCACGGTCCCTAAGCCACACGCTTGTTGTTTAAACAGAGAGGGGGAGATGTTGAGAGCCACAGCCGAAAGGGCCCCAGCAAACTTCCAGCTGCCAGCAAACTTCTAGCTGCCAACTGATTGGCTCCTCTGCGATGATGCTCATTGGGTTGTTTCCCTGCCCTTTCAGACCACAGAGCTGCTCATTGGAGGACTTTTTTTGGCTCTGCCCACGCAACCCAGCCAATCAGCCTCAAGAGCAGGAGGAGTGGAGGAGGTTGAGAGGCTTGTGGGAAGCCGGTGGTGGCAGTTGGGCTCTGAGGGTTTTTCCTGAGGAGCTGTGTGGTGTGGTGTGTGTGTTCTAAAAATAAAGTTTGCTTCTTTTGACAAGTGGCTCCTGAATTGTGCCCAGCCAGACTGCAGCACGTTAGCACTAGGGTGAGGGTTTGGCTTAGGGTAAGGGAGAGGATTAGAGCTAGGGTAAGGGCCAGTGTTAGGGTTACAGATAGGTCTAGGTTAAAGTTAGGGTTATGTTTAAAGCTAGGTTTAGGTCTCAGATTAGAGTTAGCTTTTCTGTTAGCACAGGGCTATGGCTAATGTAAGAACTGGAGTTACGATTAGGGCTACTTTTAGGGTTAGGGTTAGGGCTAGGTCTAGTGTTCGGGTTAAGTTTAGTGTTAATGTGATGTTTAGAGCTGGGGTTATTGTTAGGGTCTGAGTCAGGGTCAGGGTAAGTTTTAGAGTTAGGGTTAGGTCTCAAATTAGGACTAGGGTTAGGGCTAGGTATAAGCTTAGATTTTAGTTTAGGTTAAGGATTAGGGTTAAGCCTATGACTCAGTGTTGTTTGAGTGCGAGGGCTAGGGTTAAGGTGAGGTTTAGGCTTAGGATTAGGGTTTGATTTAGGGTTAGGGTTAGGTCTAGGTTTAGGGATAGGGTGAAAATAGGAATGTGGTTGGGGCTAGGTTTATGTCTAGGATTTGTGTTATGTTAAGGGATAGATTTAGAACTAGAGTTAGTGCTAGGGTGAGAGTTAGGGTTAGGGTTACAGTTAGGGTTAGGGTTAGGACTAAATTTGTGCCTGTATTAGCACTAGGGTTAGTGTTAGGGCTAGGGTTAGGGTTAGGATTAGTGTAAAGTATGATGTTATAGCTAGTTTTAGAATGAGGGTCAAAATAGGGTTAGGGCTAGGGTTAGGGTTAGGGTTAGGATGAAGGCTAGGTTTAAGGCTAGGATGAGGACTAGGTTTTGTGTTAGGGTTAGGATTAGAATTAGTGCTAGGGCTAATGTCAGTTCTAGGTTCAAGATTAGGGTTAGTAGAGTTAGGTTTATGGCTAGTTCTAGTGTAAGAGTTAGGTTGAGGGTTAGGATCAGGTTTAGAGATAGGGTTATTATTAGGGTCATGGTCATGGTTAAGATTTGAGTTAGGTTAAGGTTTAGGATTAGGGCTTTCATTAGCATTATGCTTAGGGTTAAAGTTAGGGAAATGTTTATGGTTAGGTTTAGGTTAGGTTTAGGGTAATGAATAAAGTTAGGGTTAGTGATAGGGTTAGGGTTATCCTAGGGTTAGAATTAGGGTTAGGGTTATGGTTGGGGTAATGGATAGTGTTAGAACTAGGGTTAGGGCTAGGATTATGGTTAGGATTAAGGCTAGGGTAAGGTTTAGGGTTAGGACAAGTTTTAGTGGTAGGGTTATGTTTAGGGTAATGGATAGGGCTCTGGTTAGTGTTAATGTTAAAACAAGGTGTAGGGCTCAGATTAAGGCTAGGTTTTTGGTTAGGTTAGGGCTAGGATTAGGTCTATGGCTAATGTAAGAACTAGGGTTATGGTTAGGTCTACTTTTAGGGTTAAAGTTAGGGTTAGGTGTAGTTTTAGGGTTAGGTATAATTTTTAGGGTGAACTGAGAGCTAGAGTTAATGTTAGGGTCAGAGTCAAGGTAAAGGTTAATTTTAGGGTTAGGGTAGGACTGGAATTAGGGCTAGAGTTTGGGCTAGGTGTAGGGTTAGGTTTTGGTTTAAATTTAGGGTTTGAGTTAGAGCTATGGCTCAGTTTTGTTTTAGGGCTAAGACTAGGTTAGGGTAGTTTTAGGATTAGTGTTAGTATTAGGGCTAAATTTAGTATGAGGTTTAGGCTTAGGGTTGGGGTTAGTATTAGAGTTATGATTAGATCTAGGGTTTGTGATAGGGCTAGGGTTAGGGCTAAGATTAGAGCAAGTGTAGGGTTACAGTAAGGGAAAGGGTTAGAACTAGGAATAGGGCTAGGGCGTCAGAGGTAGTATTAGTGCTAGTGTTAGGTTTAGGGTTAGGGCTAAATTAGGGCTGGATCAGGTCTAGGATGAGTGTAAGGGCTAAATCCAGGATTAGGTTAGGGTTAGATTTAGGGGAATGGATGGGGTTATATCTAGATTAAGAATTATGGCAAGGGATAAAATTAGGGATAGGGCTAGAGTTAGGGTTCGGGTTAGGATCAAGGCTAGGTTTAGGGCTAGAATGAGAGCTAGCGTTTGTCTTAGGGTTATGGCACGAATTAGGGCTAGGCCTAATATCATGTCTAGGGTTATGGTTAGGGATAGTTTTAGGGCAAGGTTTATGGCTAGATTTAGTTTCAGAGTTAGGTTTACAGTAAGGTTCAGGTATAGACCTAGGGGTATTATAATGGTAAGGTCAAGTTTTGGGTTTGGGGTAGGTTGACCTTTAGGATTAGCATTCAAATTAGCATTAGGCAATCTGTAATTGGGGTAAAAATGGGAGTTCATAACCCACCTGAATCTAATGTATGAAATATGATATGTCAAGAGCTTTGTAATATTTTGAACAACCAACAAAAAAAAAATAGCATTAGGGCTAGAGTTAAGATTAGCGTAATGGATAGGGTTAGGTTTAGGCTTCAGGTTAGGTTTAGGGTTCAGCTTAGGTTTAGGTGAATGGATAGGGTTAGGGTTAGGCCTAGGGTTAGCATTAGGTTTATAGTTTTCGTTCGGGTAATGGATAGATTTAAAGCTATGTTTAGGGCTAGAATTATGTTTAGGATTAGGGTTAGAGTTAGGGTTAGGGTTATGGTTATGGCTAGTGCTAGGGTTAGGGTTAAGTTTGGGATACGGGTTAGGCTTTAAGCTAGGGTTAGTGTAAAGCTAGGGTTAGGTTTAGGGTTATGTCAAGGGTTAGGGTTAGTATTAGGGTTAGGGCTTTGGTTAGGGTTAGTGTTAGGCTTAGGGTTTTCTTATGGTTAGGTTAAGAGTAGGGTCATGGATTTAATAAGTGTTAGGACTAGGTTGAGGGTTCAGTTTAGAATCAGAGCTATGGATAGAGGTAGTGTTAGGGTTAGGGCAAGGGTTAGCATCAGTTTTAGGGTTCTGGTTATGATAATGAAAAGAGTTAGAGCTGGAGTTTGGGCTATGGTTATGGTAAAAATTAGGGCTAGGATTAAGGTTAGGGTTTGGGCTTGGGTTTCTTTAAGGTAAGGATTAGGATTTTAGCTAGAGTTAGGGCTAGGGCTAAGTTTAGTGTTAGGTTAAGCATTAGGTGTAGGGTCTAGGATTATGACAGGTTTAGGGTTAGGGTTGGGGTTAGAGCTAGGTTTATCATTAGGGTTAGGATAAGTGTTAGGATAATGGATAAGTTTAGATTTAAGTTTAGGTTTATGTTTAGGGTTAGATTTAGTTTTAGGGTTAAGGTTAATGCATGGTTAGGTTTAGGTTTCTGGTACAGGTTAGGGTTTGAGCTATGGTTTGGTATATGGCAAGTGTTAGGTTTAGGGTTAGGTCTACGTTTAGTTTTCAGGTTACGGTTAGGGTTATGGTTAGTGTTATGGCTAGGGTTATCAATAGGTTTAGGGTTAGGGTTACAGTAATGGGTATGTTCAGAGCTAGGTTTAGGAATAGGATTAGGTTTAGGATTAAGTCTAGGGTTATGGTTAGAATTAGGGTAGGTCTAAGTTTATATTTGGGGCAAGGGTTAGGCATTGAATAAAGTTTAGGACAAAGGCTACAGGTAGGTTTAGGGTTAGGGATAGGGTTAGTTATGGTTACGCTTAGGGCTGTTTAGGCCTAGGATTCCCTCTAGGTTTTGTGTTAGTTTAAGGCATAGGGTTAGGGCTATGTGTAATGTAAGAGCTAGGATTATGATTAGGGCTAGTTTTGGGGTTAGGCTTATGTCTAGGTCTAGTGTTAGGTTTAGATTTTCTGTTAGGGTCAGGTTTAGAGATAGCTTAGTGTTAAATGAAAGGTCAATGTTCAGTTTAGTGTTAGGGTTAAGGTTAAAGCCAGAATTAGGACTAGGTTTATGTTTAGGGGTAGGGTTAGTCTTTGCATTAGGTTAAGGGTTATTGTTAGGGATAGGGCTAGGATTTTGTTTATGTCTAGGGCTAGAGTTAAGGCTACATTTAGGAATAGATTTAGGTCTAGGGCTAGTGTCAGAGTCAGGTTTAGTGTAAGGTTACTGGTAGGGCTAATGTTAAGGTTTGGTCTTGGGTTGCTGTCAGGTTTAGATCTAGGGTTAGTGTTATAGTCAGAATAAGGGTCAGGGTTAGGGCTAGGGTTTGGGATAGGTTAGAGATAGAATGTATGGCTAAGTTTAGGACTATTAATAGGGTTAGGATTTTGATTAGCCTAAGGATTAGTAATAGGTCTATGGTTACCATTAGGGTTAGGGTTTTGCTTAGATTTAGGGATAGAATTAGAACTAGTGTTAGGGATAGGTTTAGGGTTAGGGTTAGTTTTAAAGCTAGGTTTAGGGCTCAGAATACAACTAGTTTTTTTGTTAGCATTAGGGCTAGAGTTAGGTCAACAAATAATGTAATAATTAGGGTTACAATTAGGGTGAGATTTAGGGTTAATATTTAAGGTTAGTGTATATGGTTAGGTTTAAGGTCATGATAAATTTAGAGCTAGGCTTATTGTTAAGATAGGAGTCAGGGACAGGGTTAGTTTTAGGGTTAGGACTCAAATTAGGGCTAGGTTTACTGTTAGGATTTAGTTTAATGTTAGAGTGGTGTTTTAGAGCTAGAGTGAGTGTTAGTGTATAATTCAAGGTCAGGGTTAGTTTTAAGGTTAGGGTTAGGACACAAATTAGGGCTAGGATTATTTCTAGGTGTAATCGAGGGTTTGTTTTAAGTCAAGGTTTAGGGTTAGGTCTATTTCTTGATTTTGTTTTATCCCAGGGTTTGGGTTAGCACTAGTTTTATGATGATTATTAGGATTAGGTCTAGTGTTAGTGTTAATCTTAGGCTTATGTTTAGGGTTATATTTAGAGTTAGGCTTAGATCTATGGTTAGGCTAGGACTAAGGATAGGGCAAGTCTTAGGACTAGGGTTAGAGTTACGATAAGGTATAGGGTTACAACTAGGAATAGGGCTCGTTTGAGAGTTAGAGTTTGTCTTAGGGCTAGGATTAGGGTTAGGGTTTGGATAAGGGTTAAATTAAGGCCAGGATTAGGGCTAGGGTTAGTGTTCAGTTTAGGACTAGAAATAGGGTTATGGTTAGGGTTATGTTTAGGATAAGGGATGGCGTTATAGCTAGGTTTAGAGGTAGGGTTAGGATTAGGGCTAGGCTTAGGTTTAGGGTTATGATTAAGGCTAGGTTAAGGGCTATGATTAAGGTTAGTGTTTGTTTTATATTTAGGGCTAGGATTAGGACTAGGCCTAATATCAGGTCTAGGGTTATGGTTAAAGATAGTTTTAGGGTAGGTTTTTGGCTACATCTATTGTAAGTGTTATGCTTAGGGTAAGAGTCAGGTTTAGAGCCAGGGTTATTATTAGGTTTAGGGTCAAAGTTAAGGTTCGGTTTAAGTTAGGATTTAGGTTTAAGACTCGAATTAGCATTAGGGTTAGAGTTAGGGTAATGATAGAGTTTGGGTTAGGGTTCAGGTTAAGTTTAAGGTAATTGATAGGGTTAGCATTAGCAATAGGGTTAGAGTTAGGCTTAGGGTTAGCATTAGGGTAAGGGTTATGGTGATGGCAGTGGATCAGATTAGATTTTAGGGTAGAACTAGGGTTATGGTTAGGAATCGGTCTTGCATTATAGTTAGGGTTAGATTTAGAACTAGGGTTAGATTTAAGGTTATGGTTGCTGTAAGGGTTAGGTTTTGAGCTAGGGTTCGGGCTAGGGAGAGGGTTAGTTTTAGGTTTAGGTCTAGGGATAATATTATGGTAGAGTTAGTGTTAGGGTTAGGGTTAAGGCTAGGATTATCATTAAGGTTAGGTTTAGGGTTCAGTAATGTATAGGGTTAGATATATGTTTAGGGTTAGGGTTAGATTTGTTTTAGGGTTAGGATTAGGGCTATTATTATGTATAGGTTCATGGTTAGGTTCAGGGTCTGAGCTAGGGTTAGGGTTATGCCGAGTGTTAAATTTAGGGTTATATCTAGGGTCAGTTTTCTGGTTACTGTTAGGTTTATAATTAGGGTTCAGGCGAGGATTATCAATAATTTTAGTGTTGGGTATTCGGTAGGTTTAGAGGTAGGTTTAGGGCTAAGATTGACTTTAGGATTAGGGTTAGGGTTAGGGTTATTGTTAGTGATAGGTCTAGGTTTATGTTTAGGGTAAGGTTTCAGCTTTGAGCTAGGGTTAGGACTAAGGTGAGGACTAGGTTTAGGTTAAGGCTAAGGTTAGGTTAGGGCTAGAGTTAGGATAGTGTTACAGGTAGGGCTAGGTTTTGGCCTTGGTTTAGCTCTATGTTTAGTGTTAGGTTTAGGCCTAGGGGTCAGGGTATGCATAATGTAAGAGCCAGAGTTATGATTGGAGCTTGTTTTAGTGTTAGAGTTATTGCTGGGTCTAGAATTACGTTTAGGTTTTGGTTAGGGTCAGGTTTAGAGGTACGTTTATTGTGAAAGGCAGGTTCAGTGTTTGGGTTACAGTTAAAGTTAGAGTTAAAGCCAGATTTAGAACTAGGTTTTGGTCTAGGAATAGGGTTAGTGTTTGGGATAGGTCAAGGATTATTGTTAGGGCTATGGCTAGGTTTCTCTTTAGGTCTAGAGCTAGAGTTAAGGCTAGATTTAGAATTAGGTTTAGGTCTAGGGCCAATGGTAGAGTTTGGTTTAGGTATAAATTTACCAGTAGGTCTAGTGTTAGGGTTTGGTTTATGGTTAGGGCCAGGTTTAGACCTCCGGTATATGTTATGGTCAGAATGAGGGTCAGGGTTAGGGTTAGGGTTTGGGATAGGGTTAGAGCTAGAATGAGATCTAAGGATTGGATTATTAATAGGGTTATTATTTGGATAGCGGAGGATTAGGGATAGATCTAGGGTTACCATTAGGGTTAGGGTTTGCTTAGGGTAAGGGATAGGGTTAGAGATAGGTTTAGGGCCAGGGTTATGGTTATGGTTATGGTTAAACCTAGGTTTAGGGCTCAGATTAGGGCTAGTTTTTGTGTGAGGTTTAAGACTAGGGTTAGGGCAATGACTAATATAAGAACTAGGGTTACAAATAGGGTTAGTTTTAGAGTTAGGGTTAGGACTCAAATTAGGGCTAGGTTTACTGTTAGGGTTTGGTTTAAGTTTAGGGTGCTGTTTAGAATGTTAGGATATGAATCAGGGTCAGGGTTATTGTTAAGATTAGGATTAGGACTTGAATTAGGGCTAGGCTTAGTTTTAGGTGTAGTGCTAGTTTTTGGTTTAAGTTAAGGTTTTATTGTTAGACCTGTTGCTCAGTTTTGTTTTAGTGCTACTTTTAGGGTTAGGGGTAGTTTTACAATTAGCTTTAGGGTTAGGGCTAGGCTTATGGTTTGGGAATGGATTAAGGCTAGGTTTAATGCAAGGATTAGCACTAGGGTTTGTGTTAGGGTGGGGAAATAATTAGGGCTAGGGTTAATGTCAGGTCTAGGTTTACAGTTAGGGATAGTCTTAGGATTAGGTTTATGGCTAGGTCAAAATTAAATGTTATGTTTGGGGAAAGCATCAGGTTTAGAGCTAGGGTTATTATTAGGGTCATGGTCAGGTTTTGGGTTTGGGTTAGTTTAAGGTTTAGGCTTAGGGCTCAAATTAGCATCAAGGTTAGAATTAGGGTAAAGGTAATGGATAGGCATAGGTTTAGGTTTCAGGTTAGGTTTAGGGTAATGAATATGGTTTTGGTTTGTGATACGTTTATGTTTAGGCCTAGGGTTAGCATTAGAGTTATGGTTATTGTTAGGGTAATTTATAGGGTTAGACCTAGGGTTAGTGCTTGGGTTAGGTCTGGATTGGGCTAGAGTTAGGGTTAGGGTCAGGTTTAGGGCGATTGTTAGTGTTAGGATTAGGTTTCGGGTATCATTTAGGTTTTTAGCTAGGGTTACTGCTAGGGCTAAGGTTAATTTAGGGTTTGGTCTAGTGTTATAGTCATGGTTAGTGCTAGGGTTAGTGTTAGTGCTAGGGTTAGTGTTACAATTAGAGTTAGGGTAATAGGTTTAGATGTCAAGTTATAGAGAGGGTTAGGTTTAGGGTAGCATTAGGTTTAGGTTTAGGATTAGGGTTAGTGTTTTAGCTAGCTTAGGGTTAGGATTAGGGTTAGGTTCACTGTTAGTTCTAGGGTTAGGTTTATGTTTAGGGTTAGGGTAGGTCTATATTTAGGTCTAGTGTTATCATTAGGGTTAACTTTAGGATTGGGGTAATGGGTAGGGTTCAAGCTAGCATTAGGGCTAGGGTTAAGGTTAGGTGTTTGGTTAGTGTTAGGGTTAGGTTATGTTTAAGGTTTAGGGATTGAGCTAGTATTAGGGCTAGGGCGAGGGTTAGGGTTACAGTCAGGGCTAGGGTAGGGTTACTGTTAGGATTAGGGCTAGGGTTACCATTAGGTTTAGGGTTATGGTTAGGGTAATGGATAGAGTTAGAGCTAATGTTTGGGTTAAGGTTTTGGTTAGGATTAGGTCTAGGGTTAGGGTGAGGTTTTGGGTTTGGGCTAAGGTTATCTTTAGGGTAAAGCTAAGGGTTTGATCTAGGAATAGGGCTAGGACGAAGGTTATGGTTTGGTCTAGGGCTAGGTTTAAGGTTAGAGTTAGGCTTAGGATTAGGTTCAAGGCTAAAATTATGGCTAGGTTTTGTGTGAGGTATAGGTGTATTAGTAATTTAACAGCTAGAGTTATGGTTATGGTTCGATTTAGGGTTCATCTAGTGTTAGGGTTAGTTTTTGGGTTAGGATACGGTTTAGAGCTAGGGTGTTTTTTACGGTAATTGTCAAATTTCAGGTTAGGATTAGGTTTAGGTTTAGGTCCAGAATGAGGACTAGGGTTAGGTCTAGGGGTAGGGTTAGTGTTTAGGTTAGGTTAAGGGTTATTGTTAGGGCTAGGGCTAGGGTTATGGCTATATTTAGGATTAAGTTTAGGTCTAGGGCTAGTGTTAGTGTTAAGTTTAAGTGTAGGGTTATAGGTAGGGCTAGTGTTAGGTTTTGGATAAAATTTAGGGTCAGGTTTAAAACTAGGTTTATGTTAGAGTCAGAATAAGAGTTATGGTTAGGTTTAGGGTTTGGGTTAATTTTAGAGCTAGAATGAGGGCTAGGGTTAGGACTAGTAATAAAGTTAGGGTTAGGACTAGGGTAGTAATAGGGTGAGGATTTGGCTTAGGGTAAGAGATATGGTTATAGCTAGGGTTAGGACTACGGATAGGGTTAGGATTAGGGGCAGGGTTATGGTTAGGGTTAAAGCTAGATTAGGCCTTGGATTAGGGCTAGGTTTTGTGTTAGGATTAGGGCTATGGCTAATGTAAGAACTTTCATTACAATTAGAAATAGTTTCAGGGTTAGGTTTAGGGCGAGGTCTAGTGTTAGGATTAGTTTTAGGGATAGGGTGATATGTAGAGCTAGGGTCAGTTTTAGGGTCAGAGTCAAGATTAGTATTAGTTCTAGGGTTAGGGTTAGTACTTATTATGGCTAGGGTTAGGGCTAGGTGTAGGGTTAGGTTTGGTTTAGGTTAAGGGTTAAGGTCAGTGCTATGTCTTGGTTTTGCTTGAGGGCTAGGGTTAGGGTGAGATCTAGTTTTCAAATTACTGTTAGGGTTAGAGCTAGTGTTAGGGTATGGTTTAACCTTATTGTTAGGGTTAGTTTTAGAGTTAGGGTTAAATCTAGGTTATGGCTATGGTTAGGGCTAACGTTTGGGTTATCATAAGGGATAGGATTAGAACTAGGGCTAGGGCTAGGATGAAATTTAGAGTTAGTCTCAGGGTTAGGGTTTGGTTGGGTTAGGGTTAGGGCTTTATTAGGGCTAGGATTAGAGCTAGGGTTAGTGTTAAGGCTAAGCCTAGGTTTTGGGCTAGTGTTAGGGTTATGGCTATGGTTATGTATGATGTTATAGCTAGGTTTGAAGTAGAGTGAGGGTTAAAATTAGGGTTATGGTTAGGATTAAGGCTAAGTTTAGTGCTAGTATTAGGGCTAGGGTCTGTGTTAGGGTTAGGGCTTCATTAGTGCTAGGGCTAATATCAGGTCTAAGATTATGGTTAGAGATAGTTTTATGGTTAAGATTATGGATAAGTACAGTGTAAGGGTTAGGTTAAAGTTTAGGTTAAGGTTTAGAGCTAGGAGCATTATTAGGGTAAGGTACAGGTTTCTGGTTTGGATTAGGTTAATGTTTAAGGTTAGGGCTCAAATTAGCATTAGGGATAAATTTAGGATTAGGTTTATGGATATGGTTAAGTTTAGGGTTCAGGTTAGTTTTAGTGTAATGGATAGGTTTAGGGTTAGGAATAGGGTTAGAGTTATCCTAGGGTTAGCATTAGGGTAAAGGTAATGGATAGGATTAGAGCTAGTGTTAGGGCTAGGGTTATAGTTAGGATTAGGACTATGGTTTGGGTTAGGTTTTGGGTTATTGCAAGGGTTAGGGTTAGCGTTAGATTTAAAGTAAGGAGTAGGGCTAGGGTTGAAGTTATTGTTAGTGTTAAAGCTATTGTTAGTGCTCTGATTAGGATAGGCTTTGGGTTATTTGTTAGCACTAGGGTTAGGGCTACAGCTAGTGTAAGAACTAGGGTTACGATTAGGGCTAGTTTTTTGTTTAGGGTTAGGACTAGGTCTAGGGTTAGTGTTTGGTTTAGGTTTTGGGTGATGTTTAGAGCTAGGGTTAGTGTAGGGACAGAGTCAAGGTCAGGCTTAGTTTTAGGGTTAGGCATAGGAATCAAATTAGAGCTAGGTTTAGTGCTATGTGTAGGCTTGGGGTTTGGTTTAGGTTAAAGGTTAGGATTAGGGCTATGGGTCTGTTATGTTTTATGTCTTGGGCTAGGTTAGGGCTAGTTTTAGGATTAGCATTAGTGTTACATCTTGTGTTAGTGAGAGAGTTAGGCTTAGGTTTAGTGTTACATTTAGAGTTAGGGTTAGATGTATGACTAGGGCTAGGGCTTGGGTTAGGGCTAAGGTTAGGGCAAGTTTTAGGGTTAGGTAAGTGTTGCGGTTAGAACTAGGAATAGGACCAGGGCGAGAGTTAGAGTTTGTCTTAGGGCTAGGGTTAGGTTATGTTTTACGGTAAATTAGGGCTATGATTAGGTCTAGGGTTTGTGTTAGGGTTAGGCCTAGTTGTAGTCTTAGGGATAGGGTTAGGTTTAGGGGAAGGGATGGGGTTATAGCTAGTTTTAGGGCTAGGTCGATGGAAAGAATAAGGTTAGGGCTAGAATTATATTTTGGGTTAGTAATAATGCTAGGTTTAGGACTGGGATGATGTCTAGGTTTTTTTTTTTTTTGGGGGGGGTTACAGCAAGAATTAGGGCTAGGGCTAATGTCAGGTCTCAGGTTACAGTTAGGGATAGATTGAGGGTTAGATTTATGGCTAGGTCTAGTGTAAGGGTTAGGTTTAGGGTAAGGGTCAGGTTGAGAGCTAGGGGTATTATTAGGGTTAGAATCAGGTTTCAAGTTTGGTTGGGGTTAAAAAAAGGGGGTTAGGGCTCAAATTACCATTAGGTTTAGGGTTATGGTAATGATAGGGTTAGGTTTAGGGTTCAGGTAGGTGTAGGTTAATTGATAGGATTAGAGTTAGTGAAAGAGTTAGGTTTAGGCCTAGGGTTAGCATTAAGGTAACGGTTAAGTTTAGGGTAACGGATAGGGTTAGAACTAGGGTTAGGGCTGATGTTATGGTTATTATTAGGGCTAGAGTTAGGTTTAGGGTTAGGGTTTGACCAGGGATAGTGTTAGGTTTAGGTTTAGGGTGTGGTTTAGGGTTTGAGCTAGGGTTAGCACTTGGGCGAATGTTAGGTTTAGGGTTAGGTTAAGGTTATTGTTATGGTTAGGATCAAGGTTAGTGTTAGGATTCGGGCTAGGGTTATCATTAGTTTTAGGGTATTGGATAGTGTTTGATGTCGGGTTAGGGTTAAGGTTATGATTAGGTTTCTGCTGAAGGTTAGTGTTAGTGATAGGTGTAGGTTTAGGTTTAGGGTAATAGTTAGGATTTGATCTAGTGTTAGGTCTATGGCAAAGTTTAGGTTTATGGATATGTCTAGGGTTAGAGTTAGGGTACATTCAGGATTTGGGCTAGGGTTTTCATCAGGGCTAGGGTTAGGGTTAGGGTAATGGGTAGGGTTAGAGCTAGGGTTATGGCTACGGTTAAGGTTAGGATTAGGGCTAGGATTAAGGTTAGCATTAGGTTTAGGCCAAGGGTTAGTGTTAGGTTTAGATTAAATTTAAGGGTTAGTGATAGAGCTAGGATTTGCCCTAGGATGAGGTTTAGGGTTAGAGTCAGGATTAAGGTTAGGGCTAGGGTTAGCATTAGGGTTAGGTTTATGTTTAGGGTAATGAATAAAGTTAGAGGTAGGGTTTGGCCTATGGTTATGGCTAGTTTTAGCATTGATGGTTAGTTTAGCATATGATATGGCTAGGTCTAGTTTAGGGTTAGGTTTTTGTTTAGGAAAAGGTTTTGGTCTAGAATTTGTGTTAGGGTAAGGGTCAGTGTTCAGGTTAGGGTTAGGTTTATGATTAGGTCCAGCATTAGGACTAGGGTTAGGTCTAGGGGTAGGGTTATTGTTTGGGCTAGGTTAAGGGTTATTGTTAGGGCTAGGGCAAGATTTTAGTTTAGGGCTAGGGCTAGAGTTATCGCTAGATGAAGGATTTGTTGTAGGTCATGATCTAGTGTTAGGTTTAGGTATAGGTATAGTGTTACAGGTTGTGTCAATGTTAGGGTTTGGTTTAGGTTTAGGGTCAGGTTTATACCTATGGTTAGTGTTAGGGTCAGAATAAGGGTCAGGGTTAGGTTTAGGGTTTCGCTTAGGATAGAGCTATATTGAGGGCTAGTTTTAGGACTAGTAATAGAGTTAGGGTTTGGGTTAGACTAAGGATTAGGTTTAGGACTCGGGTAGCTTTAGGGTTAGAGTTTGCTTTAGGGTAAGGGATAGGGTTGTTAGCACTAGGGTTAGGGCTAGGCTTAGGGCTAGGCTTAGGGTTAGGGTTAGGGCAAGGTTTAGAGTTAAAGCTATCTTTAGGGCTCGGATTAGGGCTAGGCTTTGTGTTAGCTTTAGATCTACAGCTAATGTAAGAACTAGGATTACAATTATGGCTAGTTTTAGGGTTATTGTTATGTCTAGGTCTAGTATTAGGTTAGGTTTAGGGTTAGGGATATGTTTAGGGTAATGGATAGGTTAGGGATAGTGAATGTGTTAGGGTTAGGCTGAGGGTTAGCATTAGGGTTAGGGTTCAGGTTAGTGTAATGGATAGGTCTAGAGCTAGGGCTAGGGCTAGGGTTAAGATTATAGTTAGGGCTAGGGTTAGGGTTAGGGTTAGAGTAAGAATTAAAGTTAGGATTAGGTTTAGGATAAGAATTAGAGATACATTTAGGATTAGAGATAGGGTTAAAGCTAGGGTTTGGGCTCAGATTAGGGCTAGGTTTTGTGTTTCATTAGGGCTAATGTTAGAGATATGGCTAATGTAAGAACTAGGCTTATGATTAGGGCTAATTTTAGGGTTACAGTTAGAGCTAGTCTAGTTTTAGGGTTAGGTTTAAGTTTAGGGTGATGTCTTGAGCTAGGGTTAGTGTTAGGTTCAGAGTCAGGGTCAGGGTTAGTTTTAGGTTAGGGATAGAACTCGAATTAGGGGTAGGCTTAGGGATAGATATAGGGTTAGGATTTGGTTTAGGTTAAGGTTTAATGTTAGTGCTATACTTGGTTATGTTTTAGGACTAAGGCTAAAGTTAAAGGTAGTTTTACCATTAATATAAGTGTTATTGCTAGTGATAGGGTGAGTTTAGACTTAGGGGTACATTTAGAGTTATGGTTAATTCTAGGGTTAGGGCTATGGCTAGGATTAGGGCTAAGGTTAGATCTAGTGTTTGGATTATTGTAAGGAATAGGTTTAGAACTAGGAATAGGGCTAGGTGGGGGTTAGATTTAGTCTTAAGGCTAGGATTAGGGTTATTGTTAGGACTAAACTAGACCTAGAAATAGGTCTAGGATTAGTGTTAGGGTTAGGCCTAATGCTATGGCTATGTTTATTGTAGGTTTAGGGAATGAGATGGGGTTATAAGTAGGTTTAAGTCTAGCAATAATTAGAATTAGGTTTAGGGATAGGGTTAGGATTGGGTTAGGTATAAGGCTAGATTTGGTGTTAGGATGAGGGCTAGGGTTTTTGTTAGGGTTAGGGAAAATTTTAGGGATAGGGATAATGTCAGGTTTAGGCTTATGGCTAGGAATAGTTATAGGGTTAGTTTCATGGCTAGGTCTTGTATAAGGGTTAGGTTTAGGGTAAGGATCAAGTTTAGAATTAGGTGTTTTTTAGGGTCAGCGTCAGGTTTTGGTTATGGGTTAGTTTAAGTTTTAGGGATAGGATTCAAATTAACGTTAGGATTCAAGTTAGGTTTAGGGTAATGGAAAGGTTTAGGTTTAGGATTCAGGTTAAGATTATGGTAATGGGTATGGTTAGGGTTAGTGATAGGGTTAGGGTTAGGCCTAGGGTTTGCATTTGGGTTATGGTTATTTTTAGGGTAACGGATAGCATTATAGCTAGGGTTAGGGCTAGGGTTTTGGTTAGGATTAGAGCTAGAGTTAGGGTTAAGGTTAGGCCTAGGGCTAGAGTTAGGGTTTGGGTTAGGTTTAGGGTACAGGTTTAGTTTTGAGCTAAGGTTAGTG
The DNA here is from genome assembly GCF_021218885.2 of Marmota monax. Taxonomy (NCBI): domain Eukaryota; kingdom Metazoa; phylum Chordata; class Mammalia; order Rodentia; family Sciuridae; genus Marmota; species Marmota monax. The sequence goes on from NW_026695083.1 coordinate 517,982, forward strand.
CTAGGGTGAGAGTTAGGTATATTGTTATGTCTAGTGTTAGATTTATGGTGAAGTTTAGGGTTAGTTTTAGGGTTAGTTCTAAGGTTACCTTTAGAGTTTATGGGAGGGTTAGATGTTGCATTAGGGTTAGGGGTAGTTTTAAGTTTAGTGTTAGTGATAGGGTTAGTGCTAAGATTATCTTTAGAGTTAGGTTAATGGATAGGTTTAGATGTCGGGTTAGGGTTAGTGGTAGTTTTAGGTTTAGGGATAGTGTTAGGGTTAGGGCTAAGGTTATACTTAGATTTAAGGTAATGGATATGGTTAGATGTCAGGTTAGGGTTAGGGGTAGTTTTAGATTTATGGTTACTGTTAGGGTTTGTGCTAGGGTTAGGGTTAGAGTATAGTTTAGGGTTTGATCTACGGTTAGGGCTATGATGAGGGTTAGGTTTAGGGTTAGGTCTAGGATTAGGTTTACAGTTATGGTTAGAGCTAGGGTTATCATTAGGTTTAGGGTTAGGTTTATGGTAATGGATAATTTTAAAGATAGAATTTGGGCTAGTATTTACATTATGATTAGGGCTAGGGTTAACATTATGTTTAGGAATAGGGTTAGGGTTATGTTTAGGGTTAGGGTTAGGTTTTTAGCTAGGGTTAGGTATAAGGTGAGGATTAGGGTTAGCGTGAGGGATAGGGTAAGGGTTAGGGTTATGCTTAGGGCTAGGTTTAGGCCTAGGGTTAGGGCTAGGTTTTGTGTTAGGTTTAGAGCTAGGCTTAGTGCTGTGGGTATGTAAGGGCTAGGCTTATGGTTAGGTTTATGGCTAGGTCTAGTGTTAAGTTTAGGTTTTGGTTAGGGTTAGTTTTAAAGCTAAGGTTAGTGTTAGTGTCAGGGTCTGTGTTGGATTATGGTTAGGGTTACGTTTAGAGCCTAAATTAGGATTGGTTAGGTCTAGAGGTAGGGCTAGGGTTTGGGTTAGGTTAATGGTTATCATTAAGGTTAGGGCTAGGTTTTTGTTTAGGTCTTGGGTGAGAGATATGGCTAGATTTAGGATTAGTTTTATGTCTAGGGCTAGTGTTAGGGTTAGGTTTATGGTTAGGGTCAGAATAATGGTCAGGGTTTCGGTTAGCGTTTGGGTTATTGTTATAACTAGAATGATGGCTAGGGTTAGGACTAGTTACAGAGTTAGAATTTGTGTTAGGCTAAGGATTAGGGTTAGGACGAGTGTTAGAATTAGGGTTAAGGTTTGGCTTAGGGTAAGGGATAGGATTAGAGATAGGGTCAGGGTTAGGGTTAGGGTTAGGGCTAGTGTTCGGGTTAGGTTTAGGTATAGGTTTATTTCTAGTGCTAGTGTTAGGGTTCAGTTTAGTGTTAGGGTCAGGTTTAGATCTACGGTTACCGTTAGGGTCAGAATAAGTGTCAGGTTTGGGTTATGGTTAGAGCTACAATGAGGGCTAAGTTTAGGACTTGTAATAGAGTTAGGGTTTGGTTAAACATGATTAGGGTTAAGACTAGTGATAGCATTAGCATTAGGGTTAGGGTTAACTTAGGCTAAGGTATAGGGTTATAGCTAGTGTTAGGGCTATGTTTAGGGTTAGGGTAAGGGCTAGTGTTAGGGTTAGTTTTAGGGTTAAAGCTAGGTTTAGGTCTCTGTTTAGGGCTGGGTTTTGGTTAGAGTTAGGGCTAAGTTTAAAGTTATGGCCAATGAATGGACTAGTGTTACTATTTGGGCTTGATGTAGGATTAGGGTTAGGACTAGGTCTAGTGTTAGGGTTAGATTTAGGGTTAGGGTGATGTCCATTTTTTTAAAAAAAATTATTTTATTTTTATATTTGTATTGGTTGTTCAAAACATTACAAAGCTCTAGGGTTTGTAATCTAGGGTTAGGGCTAGGGCTAGGATTAGGGTTATGGTAAGGAATATGGTTAGAACTAGGGATATGGCTAGAACTAGGGATATGGCTATAGTGAGAATTAGAGTTAGAGGTTTAAGGTTAGTGTTAGGTTTAGGGCTAAATTGGGGCTAGGATTAGGGGTAGGGTTAGTATTAGCGTTAGGCCTAGCATTTGGGCTAGGGTTAGGGTTAGCATTGGGATTAGGGTTAAGTTTATGGAAATGGGTGGAGTTATAGCTAGGTTTAGGTGTAGGGTTAGTGTTACGGTTAGGACCAGTGTTGGGCTATGGTTAGGGTCAACATTGGGGTTAAGGTTATGTTTAGGGGAATGGGTGGGGTTATAGATAGGTTTAGGGCTATGGTGAGGGTTAAAATTAGGATTTGGCCTAGGGTTATAGTTCAGTTTAGGTAACCCTAGTCCGATCTTTACCTAGGATTAGGGCTAGGATGAGGAGTAGGTTTTTATAAGGTTAGGGCTAGAACTCAGGGTAGGGCTAATATCAGGTCCATGGTTTTGGTTAAGGATAGTTTTAGGGTTAGGTTATGGCTAGGTCTAGTGTAAGGGTTAGGTTTAGGTTAAAGGTCAGCTTTAGAGCTAGGGTTATTATTAGGGTCAGTGTCAGGGTTAACATTTTATTTAGATTAAGGTTTAGGCTTAGGGCTTAAATTAGCATTAGGTTTAGGTTTAGAGTTAGGGTAATGGATAGGGTTTGGTTTAGGTTTCAGTTAAGGTTTAGGGTAATGGATGGGTTAGGTTTAGCGAATGGGTTAGGGTTAGCATTAGGGTTAGGGTTATGTTTAGTATAATGGATAGGTTTAGGGCTAGGGTTATGGCTAGGTTACAGTTTGGATTAAGTCTAGGATTAGGTTTAGGTTTAGGATAGGGCTAGGGTTTAGTTTAGAGTAAGTGTTATGGTTAGGGTAAGTGTTAGGTTTAGGGCTAGGGTTATGGTTAGGTTAGGGTAAGTTTTAGTGTTTGAGCTAGGGATAGGGCTAGGGCGAGTGTTAGGTTTAGGTTTATGTCTAGGTTTCCATTTATGGTTAGAGTTAGGTTTAGTGTTAGAGATAGGGCTTTAATTAGCGTTAGTGTTAGGTTTAGGGTAATTGATAAGGTTAGAGCTAAAGATCGGGCTAGGGTTAATGTTAGGATTAGGGCTAGAGTTAGGGTTTAGGATAGAGCTAGGTTTATGTTTCATGTAAGGGCTAGGCTTTGAGCTAGTGTTAGGTCTAAGGCAAGGGTTATGGTTAGGGTTAGGGTTACGGTTAGGGTTAGGGTTAGGGTTAGGGCTCGGGATAGGCTTAGGTTTATGCTTAAAGCTAAGTTTAGGCCCAGGATTAGGGCTGTATTTTGTGTTAAGTTTAGGACTATTGTTAGTACTATGGGTAATATAAGAGCAAGGTTGTGTTTAGGACTATTTTTAGGGTTAGGGTGATGTCTAGGTCTAGTTTAAAGCTAGGTTTAGTGTTAGAATCAGGGTCAGTGTTTGGGATAGGGTTAGGGTTAGGGTTAGAGCCATAATTAGGACTAGGTTTAGATCTAATGACAGGGTAAGTGTTTAGTTTAGGATAAGGGTTATTATTAGGGTTAGTGCTAGGTTTTTGTTTAGGTCTAGGGCTAGAGTTATAGCTATATTTAGGATTAGCCTTGGGTCTATGTCTAGTGTCAGCCTTAGGTATATGTATAGGTTTACTGGTAGGTCTAGTGTTAGGGTTTGGTTTAGGTATAGAATCGGGTTTAGACCTAGGGTTACAGTTAGGATCAGATGATGGTCAATGTTAGGGTTAGAGGTAGAATGAGGGCTAGGATTAAGACTAGAAATACAGTTAGAGTTTAAGTTAGGCTAAGGATTAGGGTTAAGACTAAGTTTAGCATTTGGGTTAGGGTTTGGCTTAGGGTAAGGTTTAGGGTTAGAGCTTGGTTTAGGGATAGGGTTAGGGTTAGATTTAGGGCTAGTGTTAGAGTTAAGATTAGGGTTAAAGTTAGGGTTAGAGCTCGGATTAGGGGTAGGATTTGTGTTAGAGTTAGGATAAGACTCTTGTACTAGCTAAGGTTATGATTAAGGCTAGTTTTAGTATTAGGGTTAAGGCTAGTTCTAGTGTTAGAGTTAATTTTATGTTAGGATGGTGTTTAGAGATAGGATTAGTGTTAGTGTCAACTTCAGGTTCAGGGTTAATTTTAGAGTTAGGTTTAGGGCTACGTGTAGGTTTAGGGTTTGGTTTAGGTTAAGAGTTAGCATTAGGGCTATGGCTTGGTTTTGTTTTATGTCTAGGTCTAGGGGTAGGGCAAATTTTAGGATTAGTATTATGGTTAGGGGTAGTGTTGGGGTTAAGTATAGGCTTATGTTTACAATTAAATTAAGAGTTGGGCTTAGATTTAGAGTTAGGTTTAGATATAGGGTCATGGTAACAGCTAAGGTGAGTTTAGGTAAAGGTTAAGGGTTAGGCCTCTAATTAGCATTAGGGTTAGGGTTAAGGTTAGGGTAATAGATATGGTTAGGATTAGGGTACAAGTTAGGTTCAGGGTAATGGATAAAGTTAGGGTTAGAGGTAGGGTTAGGGTTATCCTAGGGTTAGCATTAGGGTTAGGGTTATGGTTAGGGTAATGGATATGGTTAGAGCTAGGGTTAGGCTAGGATTATGGTTAGGATTAAGGCTAGTGTTAGGTTTAGATTTAGGGCAAGTTTTAGTGTTAGGGTTAGGTTTAAGGTAATGGTTAGGGCTAGGGTTAGGATTAGGGTTAAAACGAGGCATAGGGCTCAAATTAGGGCTAGGTTTTTGGTTAGGTTAGGATTAGGATTAGGGCTAACAATAATGTAAGAAGTGGGTTATGATTAGGGCTACCTTTAAGGTTAGGGTTAGGGATAAGTCTAGTTTTATGTTTAGGTATATTTTTAGGGTAATGTTAGAGCTAGAGTTAGTGTTAGGGTCAGAGTCAGTGTCAAGGTTAGGTTTAGGATTGGGTAAGAGTGAATTAGGGCTAGGGTTAGTGCTAGGTGTAGGGTTAGGTTTGGTTTAGGTTAAGGGTTACGGTTAGGGTTTTGGCTCAGTTTTGATTAGGGCTAGGGCTAGGTTAGGACTACTTTTAGGATTAGCATTAATGTTACGGCTAGTTTCAGTGGGAGGTTTACACTTAGGGTTAGATTTAGAGTTATGGTTAGATCTAGGGTTAGTGGTAGGGATAAGTTTAGGGCTAAGGTTAGAGCAAGTGTTAAGGTTATGTTAAGGTATAGGGTTAGAACTAGGAACAGGGGTAGGGAGACAGAATTAGTCTTAGTGCTAGTGTTATGTTAGAGTTAGGACTAAATTAAGGATAATCAGATCTGGGATTAGTGTAAGGGTTATGTCTAGGGTTAGGGTTAGGGTTAGATTTAAGGGAGGGGATGGGGTTATATCTAGGTTTAGAAATAGGGTGAGGGATAAAATTAGAGATTGATTAGAGTTAGGGTTTGGGTTGGGATCAAGGCAAGGTTTACGGCTAGAATGAGGGCTAGCATTTGTGTTAGCGTTATGGAAAGAATTAGGGCTAGAGCTACTATCAAGTCTAGGGTTATGGTTAGGGATAGTTTTGGGGTAAGTTTTATGGCTAAGTTTAGTGTCAGAGTTCAGTTTAGGGTAAAGTTCAGGTATAGACCTAGGGGTATTATAATGGTTAGAGTCAGGGATTGGGTTAGGTGGGGGTTCAGAGTTGGGACTCACCTTACTGTTAGGGTTACAGTTAGGGTATGATAATGCTTAGGGTTAATTTGAGGCTTTAGGTCAGGTTTATGTTAATGTATAGGGTTAGGGTTAGGCCTAGGGTTAGCATTAGGTTTATGGTTATCGTTAGGGTAATGGATAGGGTTAGAATTAGGGTTAGGGCTACGGTTATGTTTAGGATTAGGGCTAGAGTTAGGGTTAGGGTTAGGGTCAAGTCTACATTAGGGTTAGGGTTAGGATTAGGGTACTGGTTAGTGTTTGAGCTAGGATTAGTGCTAAGTCTAGGGTTAGGATTAGGGTTAGGTCTAGGGTTAGTGTTAGTATTAGGGTTAGGGCTAGTGTTCTCATTAGGGTTAGGATAATCAACAGGTTTAGATGTCAAATTAGGGTTAGGGTTAGGGTTAGGTTTAGGACAATGGTTAGTGTTAGATTTAATGTAACTTTTAGGGTTTGAGCTAGGGTTAGGACTACAGCAAGGGTTAGGTTTATGGTTATTGTTAGAGTATTTAAGGGTTAGGGCTAGTGTTATCATGAGGCTTATGGTTAGGGTTAGGGTAATTGGTGCTATAGCTAGGGTCTAGGCTAGGGTTAAATTTAGGAATAAGGCTAGGATTAGGGTTAGGGTTAGGCTTAGGGGTTTCTACGGTTAGATTAAAGATAAGGTTAGGGATTGATTAAGTGTTAGGGCTAGGTTGAGGGTTTAGGTTAGAATCAGAGAAAGGGATAGAGGTAGTGTTAGGGTTAGGGCTAGGGTTATAGTTAAGGTAATGGATAGATATAGAGCTATGGTTTGATCTATGGTTATGGTTAGGTTTAAGGCTAGGATTAGGGTTAGGGTTTGGGCAAGGGTTTTTTTAGGGTTAGGGTTAGTGTTTGAGCTAGATTTAGAGCTAGGGCTAGGACGAGGGTTAGGTTCAGTGTTAGGTCCAGGAATAGTATTATGGTACGTTTAGAGTTAGAACTAGTGTTATCATTAGGGTTAAGATAAGGGTTAAATTAATGGATATGGCTAGATGTAGGTTTGGGTTTAGAGGGTTAGGATAAGGGTTAAATTAATGGATATGGCTAGATGTAGGTTTGGGTTTATTGTGAGGGTTAGAATTAGATTTAGTTTTAGGGTTATGGTTAAGGTATGGTTAGTTTTATGTTTATGGTATGTGTTAGGGTTTGAGCAAGGGTTAGGGCTATGGTGAGTGTTCGCTTTACAGTTAGGTATAGGGTTAGATTTTGTGGTTAGGTTTATGGGTAGTGTTAGGGTTATGGCAAGGGTTATCAATAAGTTTAGGATTAGGGTTAGGGTAGTGGGTAGGTTGAGAGCTAGGCTTAGGGATAGGGTTAAGTTTAGAGTTAGGGTTAGAGTTAGGGATAGGTCTAAGTATATATTGAGGGTAAGGGTTAGGCATTGAGTGAGGTTTAGGACTAAGGCTAGGGTTGGGGTTAGGATTAGGTCTAGGGTTATGGTTAGGGTTATGCTTAGGGCTAGGTTTATGCCTAGGATATGCTCTAGGTTTTGTGTTAGGTTAAGGCATAGGGTTAGGGCCATGGGTAATGTAAGAGCTAGGATTATGATTAGGGCTATTTTTAGGGTTAGAGTTATGGCTAAGTCTACTGTTAGGTTTAGGTTTTCAGTTAGGGTCAGGTTCAGAGATAGCTTAGTGTTAAATGCATGGTCAGTATTCAGGTTAGAGTTAGAGTTCAGGTTAAAGCCAGAATTAGGACTAGATTTATGTCTAGTGGTAGGATTAGTCATTGTGTTAGGTTAGGGGTTCTTGTTAGAGCTAGGGCTAGGTTTTTGTTTAGGTCTAGGGCTAGAGTTAAGGCTAGATTCAGGATTAGGTTTAGGTCTGTAGCTAGGGGTAGGGTCAGGTTTAGATATAAGGTTACTGGTAGGGCTAGTGTTAGGGTTTGGTCTCCGGTTAGGGTCAGGTTTAGACCTAGGTATATTGTTATGGTCAGAATAAGTGTCAGGGTTCGTTTAGGGTTTGGGATAGGGTTAGAGCTAGAATGAGGGCTAGGTTTAGGACTATTAATAGGGTTAGTGTTTTGATTATGCTAAGGATTAGGCATAGGTCTAGGGTTACCTTTAGGGTTAGGGTTTTGCTTACGATTAAGGATAGGGCTAGAGCTAGTGTTAGGAGTAGGGTTTATATTAGGGTAGGTATGATGTTACAGCTAGGTTTAGAGCTAGGTTGAGGGTTATAATTACGGTTAGGGATAGAGTTAAGTGTAGGGTTAGGATTAAAGCTAGTGTTAGGCCTAGGGTTAATTCTAGGGGTTGGGTAGGGTTAGGGCTAACATTAGGGCTAGTGGTAATGTCAGGTATAGGGTTATGGTTAGGGATAGTTTGGGGGATAGATTTATGGCTAGGTATAGTATGAGGGTTAGGATGAGGGTTAGGGTCACGTTTTGAGGTAGGGATATTATTATGGTCAGAGTCAGAGTTAGGGTTTGGTTCAGGATAAAGTTTAGGATTAGGGCTCGAGTTGCATTATGGTTAAGGTTACAGTTAAGGTAATAATATGGTTAGAGTTAGGGTTCAGGTTATGTTTATGGTAAAGCTAGCACTAACCCAGTTTGATTTCAACCTCCATTTTCATTTACCTACATAGGTCAATATGAAGGGAAACCTTAAAATACAGAGTGTTCCTCATAGGAAACCATTGAAATGAGAAGGCCTAAACCTGGGGAGCATATTAAGCCTAGCCAAAGATGACTCATTCCAAGTATCAAAGAAATTTGAACAAAACTAACTCTCACCCTAACACTACATCTAACACTAGCCCTAACCCTAAACCTAACACTAACACTAACTTGATTAGAGAACCATTGATCCTAGAAGTCCCACACTTAGAGAGCTTTGTGGGGCAAGCTAACTGATGAATCCTATGCAGTATCAAACAAATCTGACCAAATAATTATGGCAGGAATTTTAGTGCATACATATTTCCCGTCTTTTTCCTAAAGGGCACTCAGATAAATTTGTTTTTGCATGTTTCAGCTTATGCCTACATTCACAAGGAACATACCAGAGTGTCCCCACAAAGAATTGAGGGTTTATGTGCAGTTTCAAGCAGCTAGCATAAACCCTGTTTGATTTCCAGGTCCATTTTCATTTACTCAAATAGGTCAAAATGAAGTAAAATGAAAATACTAACTGTACCTGAAACCAAACAGTTGAACCAAAAGGCCTAAACCTGGGGAACAGAGTAAGGTTAGTTAAAGATGAATCCTGGATTGTATCAAAGAAATCTGAATAAAGTAACTCTAACCCTAACACTACCTCTAAACCTAGACCTAATCCTAACCTTAAACATTAGCATAGTTCTCTCCCTAACTATAACTTTAACCCTAATTTTAAATGTAACCATTGCCCAAACCCTAGCTCTAACTTTATCCATTACCATAACCCTAACCCTAACCCTAATGCTAAACATAGCCTATCCTTAACCTTTACCCTAGCCTGCTCTAACCCTAAACCTCACCCTAGCCCAAAACGTAGCTCAACCCTAACACTTACTCTAAACCTAACCCTAACCCTAGGCCTAACACTAATCCTAACTCTAACTCTAGCCCTAATCCTAACCATAAGCCTAGACCCAATCCTAGCTGTAATCCTATCCATTACACTAAACATAAGCCTAACCCAAATGCTAACAATAGGACTAAACCTAACCGTATAGCTATCCCTAACCCTATTCAAAACACTAACCCTAACCTAAACCTAAAATCGAACCCAATCCAAAACCTAATGCTAATTCGAGCCTTAAACCTAAACGTTATCTGAAACCAATCCCTAATCCTGACCCTGACGCAAATAATACACCTAGCTCTTAATCAGGCCTTTACCCTAATCTTAACCATTACATTAGACCTAGCCATGATCTAACTCTAAAACTATACTTAACTATAATGCTAGACCTGACATGAGCCCTATCCCTAATCCTAGCCCTAGCCCTAATACAAACCCTCATCCTAGCCCTAAACCTAGCCTTAATCCTAAACTGTACCCTAAACCTAGCCCTAACCTTAATTATAACCCTCGCCCTAGCCCTAAATCTAGCTATAACACCACCCCTCCCCATAAACCTAACCCTAACACTAACCCTAGCCCTAACCATGGGCCTAATCCTAAAACTAACTCTAGCATTAATCATAGCCATAATTTAGCCCTAACGCTAAACCTAACCCTAACACTAGCCCTAAGACTAACTCTAACTCTCACCCTAGCCCTATTTCTAGTTGTAACCCTTTCTTTTATCCTAACCCTAACACTAGACCTAACCTTAACCCTAAAACTAGTCCTAGCCCTAAACCTAGATCTAACCATAACAATAAATCTAAGTCTAAACCTCACCCTAACACTAGCCCTAACATTATCACTAATCATAAATCTAGCCCTAACCCTAGCCCTAGATCTAAAACAAAACTGAGCCATAACCCTAATCTTAACTCTCATCTAACTGTAACCCTAGACCTGACATTAGCTCTATTCCTAATTCTTACCCTAAGCCTAACACAGACACCAACCCTACACCTAGCCTTAACCGTAGCCCTAATTCGAGTCCTATCTCTAAGCCTAAAGTAACACTGACCCTGAATCTGACCCTAACACTACTGCTATATCTAATCATCACTCTAAACCTAAACCTGACCCTTATACTAGACGTAGACCTAATGCTAATTCTAAAACTAGCCCTAATCATAATGCTAGTTCCTACATTAACCGTAGTCCTATCCTAGCCCTAACCTAACCAAAACCTAGCCCTAATATGAGACCTAAACATAGCTTTAAACCTAACCATAACCCTAATTTTAGCTCCAACACATAACATAAACCTAACCCTAACACTAAATGTTGTCCTAATCAAAGCCAAACCAAAAATATAGCCCTAAACCTAACCGTATCCTTAACTCTAACCCTAGCTCTAACCTTATCCATTACCCTACCATAACTCTAACTGAATTCTAACACTAGGCCTAACCTGAACCATAGCCCTAACCATAGCCCTAATTTTATCAATTACCCTAACCATATCCCTAGGCCTAACCCTAATCCTATCCCTAACCCTATCCCTATCATTAACTAAACCTAACCCGAACCCTAAACCTAACCATATCCATTACCCTAACCCTAACCCTAATTCTAATTTGAGCCTTAACCCTAAACCTAAATCTAAATATACCCTAATTCTGACTCTGACACTAATAATACCCTTAGCCTTAAACCTGACCCCAATCCTCAACCTACCCCTTACAATAGACCTGGCCATAAACCTAACCCTAAAACTATCCCTGACCATAACCCTAGACCTGTCATTAGCCCTATCCCTAATCCTAGCCCTACTCCTAGCAAAAACCCTAGCCCTAATCCTAGCCCTAGGCCTAGCCTTAATTCTTTTTATTTCTTTTTTTATTGGTTGTTCAAAACATTACAAAGCTCTTAACATATCATATTTCATACATTAGATTCAAGAGGGTTATGAACTCCCATTTTTACCCCAAATACAGATTGCAGAATCACTTCGGTTATACATCCACATTTTTACATAATGCCGTATTAGTAACTGTTGTATTCTGTTACCTTTCCTATCGTCTACTATCCCCCTCCCCTCCCCTCCCATCTTCTCTCTCTACCCCATCTACTGTTATTCATTTCTCTCCTTGTTTTTTTTTCCCATTCCCCTCACAACCTCTTATATGTAATTTTGTGTAACAATGAGGGTCTCCTTCCATTTCCATGCAATTTCCCTTCTCTCTCCCTTTCCCTCCCACCTCATGTCTCTGTTTAATGTTAATCTTTCCTCCTGCTCTTCCTCCCTTCCCTGTTCTTAGTTGCTCTCATTATATCAAAGAAGACATTTGGCATTTGTTTTTTAGGGATTGGCTAGCTTCACTTAGCATAATCTGCTCTAATGCCATCCATTTCCCTGCAAATTCCATGATGTTGTCATTTTTTAGTGCAGAGTAATACTCCATTGTGTATAAATGCCACATTTTTTTATCCATTCATCTATTGAAGGGCATCTGGGTTGGTTCCACAGTCTAGCTATTGTGAATTGTGCTGCTATGAACATCGATGTGGCAGTATCCCTGTAGTACACTCTTTTAAGGTCTTCAGGGAATAGTCCGAGAAGGGCAATAGCTAGGTCAAATGGTGGTTCCATTCCCAGCTTTCCCAGGAATCTCCATACTGCTTTCCAACTTGGCCGCACCAATTTGCAGTCCCACCAGCAATGTACAAGAGTACCCTTTTCCCCACATCCTCGCCTGGAAATCAATGATAAAAGAAGGAAGGAAAAATCCTACATCACATGGAAAATTAACAATATGTTACTGAATGATCAATGGGTTACAGAAGACATAAAGGAGGAAATCAAAAAATTCTTAGAGATAAATGAAAATACAGACACAACATATCGGAATATATGCGACACAATGAAAGCAGTTTTAAGAGGGAAATTCATAGCCTGGAGGTCATTCCTCAAAAAAAGAAAAAAAAAACAACAACAAATAAATGAGCTCACACTTCATCTCAAAGCCCTAGAAAAGGAAGAGCAAAACAACAGCAAATGTAGCAGAAGGCAAGAAATAATTAAAATCAGAGCGGAAATCAATGATATTGAAACAAAAGAAACTATTGAAAAAATTGACAAAACTAAAAGTTGGTTCTTCGAAAAAATAAATAAGATTGACAGACCCTTAGCCATGCTAACGAAGAGAAGAAGAGAGAGAACTCAAATTACTAACATATGGGATGAAAAAGGCAATATCACAACAGATGCTACAGAAATACAGAAGAAAATTAGAAATTATTTTGAAAACCTATATTCCAATAAAATACAAGATAGTGAAGACATCAATAAATTTCTTAAGTCATGTGATTTGCTCACCCTAGCCCTAAACCTGATTCTAACCCTAAATTTGAGCTTAAACCTCACCCTAACACTTGCCCTAACCCTAATGCTAATTGGAACACTATCCCTAACCCTACCGTAGCCCTAAAACAAAATCGAGACATAACCATAACCATAACCCTTAACCTAAACCAAACCCTACACCTAAATCTAGCCGACCCTAAATCTAGCCCTAATTTGACTCCTAACCCTAACCTTAGAAATAACCCTGACTCTGACTCCGACCTAACACTAACCCTATCTCTAAACATCACCCTAATGCTAACCCTAATACTAGCTCTAATCGGAAATCTAGTTCTTACATTAGCTGTAGCCCTAATGCAAACACAAATCCTAGCCCTAATTCGAGTCCTAACCCAAGGTTTAACCCTAACCCTAACCACAATCCTAGCCCTAAACTTAACCCTACCTCTAACCCTATTTCTTTCCCTAGCCAAAGCCTCACCCTAATGCTGCCCTAGTCCTAACTCTAATCCTTAGCCTACCCCAAACTCTAATTCTATTACTAGTCCTAATCCTAGCCCTCATTCTAGCTCTAAATCTAACCCAAACCCTAACCCTAACCCTGACAATTATTCTTACTCTAACACTAACCCTAGTTCTAAACCTGACCCTAAACCTAAACCGAACTCTAATAGTACCCCTACCGGTAAAACTATACCTAAACCCAACCCTAACACTAGCAATAGACCAAACCTAATCCTAAATAGAGTCATAAATCTAGCCCAAGCCCTAGCCCTAAACAAAAACCTAGCACTAGCCCTAAGAAAAACCCTTAACCTAATGCAAAGACTAACCCTATTCCTAGACCCAACACGAGTCCTAATTTTGGCCCTAACCCTAAACCTAATCCTAACCCAAAAAATGACCCTAACCCTAGCACAAACTCTGGATCTAAACCTTATCCTAACCCTAAACCTAAACCTAAACTAGACTTATCTATAACCCTTACCCTAAAACTAGCCATAACCATAACCCTGGTTCTTACATTACCAGTAGCCCTAATGCTAGCCATAAACCTCACACAAAACCTAGCCATTATCCTAGCCCTAAACCTAGTACTAACCATAACCCTAGACCTAACCAAAACTCTAACACTCTCCACAGCCCTAACCCTAGCTAAAATGCTAACACTTATCCTAAACCTAAACCTAACACTAACCCTAGGCCTAACCCTAAACATAGCCCTTATCCTAACCTTAACCCTAGCCCATATCTTAGCTCTAACCCTATCCATTACCCTAAAGATAAGCCTAACATAAATGCTAACCCTAGGCCTAATGCTAACCCTATCCCTAACACTAAACTTTTCCATTACTCTAAACCTAAACTGAACCCTAAACCTAACCCTATTCATTACCTGAACCCTAATGTAACACTAAAACTAATTCAACCCTTAACCCTAAACCTTAACCTAAACAAAACCCTACCCAGACCCTGACCCTAATAAAACACCTATCTCTAAATCTGACCCTTATTCTAAACCTAACCCTTACACTAGACCTTGCCCCAACCTAACCCTAAAACTAACCCTAACCATAAACCTAGACCTGACATTAACCCTAGCCCTAATACTAGCCCTAAACCTAACCCAAACCCTAGCCCTCATCCTTGCCCTAAACCTAGCCTAAATCCCAACCTAAAACCTAACCCTAGCCCTATCCCTAATTTAACCTTCGCCCTATCCCTGAATCTAGATATAACCCCATCCTTTCCCCTAACTCTAACCCTAACCCTTACTCTAACACTAGACCTAACTCTATCCCTAACCATAGGCCTAAACCTAACACTAACCCTAGCACTAATCCTAGCCCTAATTTAGACCTAACTCTGTCCCTACCACTAACCCTATGTCTAAAACTAATTCTCTCCCTTGCTCTATTTCTAGTTCTAACCCTATCAGTTAACATAACCCTAACACAAGCCCTAACCTTTGCCATAATCCTAGCCCTATACCTATCCCTAGATCTAACCATAACTCTAAATCTAACACTAAACCTAAGCCCAAACCTCACCCTACTACTAGACCTAACACTATCACTAATCCTAAAACTAGCCCTGACTCTAGCCTTAGCCCTAAAACAAAACAGGGCCACTGCCCTTACCCTAAACCTTAACCTAAAACAAACCCTAACTCTCCACCTAGCCATAAACTCCTTGCTCTAATTCAAGTCATAGGACTAAAACTAACCCTGACCCTGACTTATATCCTAACACTAAATCTAGCTCTAAATATCACACTAACCCTAAAGATAATGCTAACACTAGGACTGGACCAAAAACTAACCCTAAAACTAACCCTAATTTTAACCCTGGTTCTTACATTAGCCATAGCCATAATCCTAGGCCTAAACCTAACAGAAAAACTAGCCCTAATCTGAGTCCTAAACCTAGATGTAATCCTAACCGTAAACCTACCCTATCCCTAACCCTAGCTCTAACTCTATCACTTACCCTAAGCCAAACCCTATCTGAATACTAAACTCAGTCTTAATCTTAATCCTTATCCTAACCCAAATCCTAACCCTATTACTAGTCCTAACCCTAGCCCTCATTCTAGCTGTAACCCTAACCCAAATCCTAACCCTAACACAAACTCTCAGTATAAACCTGACCCTAACCCTAAACTGTAGCCTAAAACTAGCCCTACCAGTAAACTTCTACCTAAACTTAACCCTAACACTCAGCCCTGGATCTAAACCTAATCTTAAATCTAGCCATAACTAGAGACCTAGATCTAAAAAAACAAACAAACAAAAAATTTAGCCCTACCCCTAACCATAAACTTTTACCTAAAGCAAACACTGACACTACCCCTAGACCTATCCCTAGTCTAATTCTGGTTTCACCCTAATCCTAACACTTAACTGAAACTGCCCCTACATAAACACTATGCTAGCTCTAAAACTGACCCTAATCCCAAAACCTAAACCTAACACTAGACCTAGCCATAACCCTAACACTAAAACTAGCCCTAATCAGAACCCTAGATCTTACATTACCCATAGCCCTAACCCTGGGCCTAAACCTAACACAAATCCTAGCCCCAAACCTAGGCCTAAACCTACCCTAAGCATAACCACATCCCTAAATGTAGCCCTGACCATAACCATCACCTTACTCCTAACCGTAGCTCAAAGCCTAACGCTTAGCCTAAACCTAATCTTAGACTTATCCCTAATCCTAAACCTAACCCTAGCCCTAATTCTAACATTAAACCTAGCACTAACCATAGCTCTAACCCTAGCCATTACCTTAACCCTATCTCTAACCCTAATGATAAACCTACCATAAACCTAAACCCATTCCTAACCATAATCATAAACATAACCCTAGACCTAACCCTAAACCTAACACTTGTCATAGACTTAACCTAACTAAAACCCTAACTTTTACCCTAAACCCAACACTAAATCTAGGCCTAAACCTAAAGTTAACCCTAAACCTAACCTTAACCCTAACCGTAACATTACATCTAACCAACCCTAAACCTAACTCTAAACCTAACCCTAACCCTAATAAAACCATAGCCCTAACTCTAACCCTAACCATAACCATAACCATAACCATAGACCTAACATTAAACCTAACACTCGCCTGAGACTTAGCCCTAGCTTAAACCCTAAACCTTACCTTAACCCTAACCCTACATCTAGCCCTAATCCTACACCTAATTCCATTCCTAACTCTAATCCTAAACCTAACCACGAACCTGACTCATTTCCTAACACTAACCCTAGCTCTAAACATCAAGCTAAACATAAACCTAAAGCTAACACTACACCTAGTCATAAATCTAACCCTAAAACTAATCCTAATTGTAACCTTAGTTCTTACATTAGCCATAAATCTAACAGTAGCCCTAACCCTAATACAAAACTAGCCCTAATCTGAGCCCTAACACAAGCTTTATCCCTAAACCTAACCCTAAACTTAGCCCTAAACCTAGTCCTAATCCTAGCTCTATTCCTATCACTTATGCAAAGCCAAGCCCTTACCCTAATGCTAACCCTACTCCTAACCCTAATCCTTAGCATAATCCAAACCTTAACCCTATTCCTAGTCCTAATCCTAGCTCTCACTCTAACTCTAACCATAACCCAAACCCTAACCCTAAACTTGATCCTTATCCTGACCCTAACATTAATTGTAGGTCTACACCTGAACCTAACCCTAAACTTAACCCTAACACTAGTCCTACCTTTAACCTTATACCTAAACCTTACCCTAACGCCAGCCCTAGACCTAAACCGAATTGTAAATCTAGCCATAACTCTAGCCCTAGACCTAGAGAAAAACCTAGACCTAGCCTTAACAATAACCCTTAACCTAATACAAACACTAACACTACCTCTAGACCTAAACCTAGTCCTAATTCTGGCTTTAACACTAACCATTACCTTAACCCGAACACTGTCCCTGACACTAACACTAACCTTAGCTCTAACATCACCCTAACCCTAAACCTAACCGTAAAACTACACTTAGTCCTAACATTAACTGTAAAACTAGCCCTAATCATAACACTAGTACTTACATTAGCCATAGCCCTAACCTATTGCAAAACCTAGCGTAACCAAGCCCTACCCTGGCTTTAACCCTAAAGCTAAACCTAACCATAACCTTAGCTCTAACCCTAACCCTAAGCCTAACCCTAGACATAATCCTAACCATAACTCTAGCCCTAAGCTTAGCTCTAACCCTGTCCATTATCCCAATGATAACCCTAAACCATATGCTCACCCTAGGCCGAACCCTATTCCAATCTCTAGCCTTAACCCTATCCATTAACCTACACCTAATCCGAACCTTAAACCTAACCGTATCATTACCATATCCCTAACCCTAATGCTAATTTGAACCCTAACCCTAAACCTTAAACCTAATCCAAACCCTAACACTGACACAGACCATAATAATACCCATAGATCTAAACCTGACCCTAAAAAGAAATCTAAACCTTACAATAGACCTAGCTTTTAACCTAACCCTAAAACTATCCCTTACTGTACCCTAGCCCTGACATTAACCCTAGCTTTAATCCTAGCCCGTTCCCTAACACAAATCTGAGCCCACATCCTAGCCATAAATCTCGCCTTAATCATAACCATAACGCTGAATCTAAATTTAAACCTAATCCTCATCCTAGTCCTAAAACTAGCTATAATCCTATCCCTTACACTAAACCTAACCCTAACTCTAAACCTAAAACTAAACCAGCCCTAACCCTAGGCCTAACCCTAACACTAACCCTAGCCCTAATCCCAGCACCAATTTAGCCCTATCCCTAGCACTAAACCTAACCCTTGCCCTAAGACTAACTCTAACTGTCACCCTAGCCCTATAGACAGTTCTAACCCTATCCCTTACCATCACCCTAAACCTTGACCTAAACTAAGCCCTCACCCAAGCCCTATCCTTAGCCCTAGCTCAAACTCTAGATCTAAACCTAACTGTAAATCTAACCCTAACCAACGACTAAATCTAACCATAAATCTAGGCATACTCCAAACCCTAAGCCTTAACCTAACCCTAAACCTCACAGTAATACTATTCCAAACCCTAACACTAATCCTAAAGCTAGCCTTATCCTTAACCCTAGCCCTAACCCTAACCTTAACCCTTCACCTAAACAAAACCTAGCCCTAACCCTATCTTAATTCTAGTCCTAACTCTAACCTGAAAACTAAACCTGACCCTGACTCTGAGCCTAACACTAACTCTAGCTCTAACCTTAGGTCAATGTAACCATAAACCTAACCCTAACACTAGACCTAGCCATAACCCTAACCCTATACTTAGCACTAATCATGACCCTACTTCATACATTAGCCATAGCCTTAACCCTAGCACTAACCTAACCCCAAACCTAGCCTTAATCCGAGTGCTAAAGTTAGCTTTAACCCTAAATTTAAACCTAACCCTAACCCAAACACTAGCCCTAATCCTATACATAACCCTAGACCTAACCTTAGGTCTAACCCTATGCATTACCCTAATGATAATCCTAATCCTTATGCTAAACCTAGGCCTAAACCTAACCCTATCCGTTACACTCAACCAAACCTGAACCCTAAACCTAACCCTGTCATTACCTTAAATCTAAATCTAACATTAATTCGAGCCCTACCCCTAAACCCTTACTTAACCCAAACCCTAACCCTGACTCTGACCCTAAAATAACCCTAGATCTAAGTCTGACCTTTACCAAACACCTAACCATTACTTTGGACCAAGCCATAAACCTAACATTAAATCTATCCCTAACTGTAACCTAGACCTAACGTTAGACCTAGCCCTAATACTATCCCTAAACATAACACAAACCTAGTCCTCATTCTAGCCCTAAACCTAGCATTAATGATAACCCTAACCCTAATCCTTTCCCTAACTCTAAAACTAACCCTCACCCTAGCCCTAAACCTAGCTATAACCATATCTCTTACCCTAAACAAAACTCTAATTCTAACCCTAACCCTAGTCATAAACTCTGCCTTATCCTTAGCCCTAGCACTAACCCTAGATGGAAACCTAACTCTAAATCTAGCACTAACTCGATCCCTAAGCCTAAACATAAAACTAGCCCTAATCCTAATGCAAATCCTAAAACAAGCCCTAACCCTAGGCCTAATTCGAGTTGTAAACCGAACTCTAAAACTAAACCTGAACCTGACATTGACCCTAACACTACTAGCTCTAAACATCATCCTAACCCTAAACCTAATCCTAACACTAACCCTAGCCCTAAAACCCTAAAACTAGCCCTAATCATTATTCTAGTACTTACATTAGTTATAATCATAATCCTAGTCCTAACTTAACCCAAAACCTAGCCCTAATCTGAGACCTAATCCTAGCTTTAACCCTAACCCTAACCCTAGCCCTAATTGTGACCATAACCCAAGCCCTAAACTGGTCTCTAACTCTATCCATTACCATAACCCTAACTCTAACACTAATGCTAACCCTAGGCACAAACCTAAACCTATCCCTAATCCTAACTCTATCCATTGACCTAAACCTAACCTGAACCCTAAACCTAACCCTATCATTATCCTAACCCTAACCCTAACACTAAATTGAGCCCTAACTTTAAACCTTAACTTATCCCAAACCCTAAATCAGACTTTGAACCTAATAATACCCCTATATCTAAACTTGACCATAACACTAAACCTAACCCTTACCCTAGATGAATCCAAAATCCTAATCCTATAACTACCTTTAACCATAATTCTGGACCTGAAATTAGCCCTAGACCTAATCTTAGCCCTAACCCTAAAACAAATGCTAGCCCTCATCCTAGTCCTAAACCTAGCCTTAAACATGACCCTAACACTAACCCTACACCTAACCCTAATTCTAATGCTCACCCTACCTCTAAACCTAGCTATAATGCTATCCTTTACCCTAAACATAACACTAACTCTAACCCTAAGCCTAGGCTTAAGCTAAACACTAAATCTAGCCCTAATTTAGCCCTATCTCTAACCCTAACAATAACGCTGACTCTAAGATGATCTCTAACTCTACACTAGACCTAGCCTTAGTTCTAACCCTGTCCCATACCATAACCCTAACCCTTGCCTTATCCTTATTCCTATCCCTAGCACTAGATCTAACCCTAACTCTAAATCTAACCCTAACCCTAATCTAAGTGTAGTACTAACACTAGCCCTAACCCTAATGATAATAGTACAACTAGTCCTAACCCTAACCATAGCAGTAAACCGAATCTAAGCAATAGCCAAACCCTTAACTTAAACCAAACACAAACACTACACCTAGACCTAAACCTAGCCCTACTTCGAGTCCTAAACCTAACCTTAAAACTAACCCTGACCCTGACTCATATCCTAACACTCACCCTAACTCTAAACACTGCCTTAAACTTAAACAAAACTCTAACAGTAACCCTAGCCCTAATTAGAGTCTTAACCCTTTCCCTAAAACTAGTCTGACCCTGACTCCTATACTAACACTAAACCTAAATCTAAATATCACCGTGAATTTAAACCTAACCATAACTCTAAACATACCCCTAACCCTAACAGTAAAACTAACACTAATTGTAACCCTAGTTTTTACATTAGCCATTGCCTTAAACCTAGACTTACCTAATCCTAATACTAGACCTCGCCCTAAACCTAACCGTAAAAATAGCCCTAATCATAATGCCAGTTCTTACATTAGCCATAGCCCTAACCCTAACACAAAACCTAGCCCAAATCTAAGCCCTTACCCTAGCTTTAACTCTAACCCTTACACTGGCCCTAACTCTAACCCTATCCCTAGTCCTAAACCTAGCTCTAACCCTGTCCCTTACACTAAATCCAACCCTCATACTATTGCTACCCTAGTCCTAACCCTAATTCTATGGTTACCCTAAACCCTAACTCTATTACTAGTCCTAACCCTAGCCCTCATTCTAGCTATAAACTTAATCCAAAACCTGACGCTAACCCTGACCCTTATGCTGTCCCTAATATTAAACCAAGGTTTAAATATGACCCTAACCCTTATCCAAAACCTAACACTAGCCCTGCCGGAAAACCTACACCTAAAAATAACACTAACACTAACTCCAGACCTAAACCTAATCCTAAATATAGCCATAACCCTAGCCCTATCCCAATAATAACCATTAACTCAACTCAAACAATAATCCTATCCCGAGAACTAACCCTAGTCCTTATCCTGGACCTAACCCTAAAGCTAACCCTACCAGAACACTGACACTTACCCTAACACAAACCCTAGCTCTAAACCTTATTCTAACCCCCAAAATAACCCTAACACTAGACGAGCCCTAAATATAGCCATAACCATTACCCTGGAATTACATTACCCATACACCTAACACTAGCCCTAAATCTCACACAAAACCTAGCCCTAATCCTAGCCCTAAACCTAATTACAAGCATAACCCTAACCCTAAACTTAGCCCTAACCCTAAACTAACTCTCATACTAGCCCTAACCCAACCTCAAACTCTAAACCCTATCTAAACTTACCCCTAGACCAATCCCTAAACCTCACCCTAACCCTATCCCTAATCCTAACCATAACTATATCCCAAAGCCTAGCTCTAACTCTACCCATTACCCTAACCATAACTCTAAACCTAATGCTAACCCAAGCCCTAACCGTAAACCTAACCCTATTCTAGACCTGACTGTAACCCTAACCCTCACCCTAGCCTTAACCCTAGTCATTCCCAGCCGTTACCCTTAACCTAACACTAACATTAACACAAGACCTAACCCTAGCCCTAATCCTAACCTGAACCATAGCCATAACCCTAGCTGGAACCCTACCCATTACACTAACCCTAAATCTAACCTAATGATAGCTCTAGACCTTAATCTAAACCTACCCCAACCGTAAAAATAAACCTAACCTTAGAACTAACCATAAAGCTAACCCTAACCATAACCCTAATCTTAGCTCCAACACTAATCCTTATCATAAAATTAATCCCAACTCTAACCCTAAACCTAACCCTAACTCTAACTTGACATCTAACCCTTTCAATTATTCTAACCATAATGATAACCCTAACCCTAACACTAACACTAAGCCTAACACTAACCATAACTGTAACCCTAGACCAAACCCTAAATAAAATTAAGTAATAGCACTAACCCTAGTTCAAACCCTAAACTGTACATTAAACCTAATCCTAACCCTAACCCTCGCCCTAACCCTAACTCTAGCCCTAATCCTAAGCATAATCCTAGCCCTAACCCTAGGTCTACCCTATAAATTACCCTAATGATAACCATAAAAATAATGCTAAACTTAGGCGTAAACCTAAACCTATCACAAACCCTAACCATATCCATTACTCTAAACCAAACTGAACCCCAAATATAATCTTATCAATTACCCTAACCCTAACTCTAAACTTAATGTTAATTTGAGCCTAAACCTAAACCTTAACCTAACCCAAACCCAAAACCTGTCCCTGACCCTAATAACACTCCTAGCTCTAAACCTGACGCTTTCCCTAAACTTAACCCTTAAATTTCACCTAGCCATAAACCTAACCCTAAAACTCTCCCTAACTGTAAACCTAGACCTGACATTAGACCTAACCCTAATTCTTGCCTTAAACCTAACACAAACCCTAGCCCTAATCCTAGACTTAAACCTAGCCTTAATCCTAACCGGAACCCTAACCCTAACCCTAAACCTAATGCTAATTATAAAACTAGTCCTAATCCTAACCATAGCACTAAAACAAAACAGAGCAAAAGCCCTAATACTAAACCTTAACTTAAACCAAACCCTAGCACTACACCTAGACCTAACCCTAGCC
The DNA here is from genome assembly GCF_021218885.2 of Marmota monax. NCBI lineage: Eukaryota > Metazoa > Chordata > Mammalia > Rodentia > Sciuridae > Marmota > Marmota monax. The sequence continues at coordinate 540,780 of NW_026695083.1, forward strand.
CTAATTTGAGTCCTAACCCTAACCTTAAAAATAACCCTGATCCTGACTCATATACTAATACTCATTCTAACTCTAAACACCACCCTAAACTTAAACCAAACCCTAACAGTAATCCTAGACCTAATTCGAGTCCTAATCATAACCCTAAAACTAACCCTGATTTGACTCATATCCTAACACTAACCCTAGCTATAAATATCACCCTAACCATAAACCTAACCCTAACACTTTACCTACCCCTAAGTCTAACCCTAAAACTATCCCTAATTGTAAACCTAGTTTTTATACTAGCCATTTTCCTAACCCTAACACAAAAACTAGCCCTAATCCTAGCTTTAACCTAACTCTTTAAACCTAACCCTAACCTTAGCCCTAAACCTAGCTCTAAACCTATCCCTTGCTCTAAGCAAAACCCTAACCCTAATGGTAACCCTAGACTGATTCCTAACCCTTAGGCTAAACAAATCCTAACCCTATTAATAGTCCTAACCCTAGATCTCATTATAGCCCTTACCCTATCCCAAAGCCTAACCCTAACTCTGACCCTTATTCTGACCATAACACAAACCTTCAGTCTAAACCTGACACTTAACCCTAAACCCCACTCTGCCCTACTGATAACCTTATACCTAACCCTAGCCTTACCATTAGCCCTAGACCTAAACCTAATCCTTAATCTAGCCTTAACTCTAGCTCTGGACCTAAACAAAAACCTAGTCCTAGCCCTAACAAAGTAACCCTTAACCTAACGCAAAGACTCAACCTAACCCTAGACATAAACCTAGTCCTAATTCTGGCTTTAACCTGAACTCTAACTCTAACCTGAACACTGACCCTGCATTTGACACTAAGCTATCTCTAAACATGACCCTACCTGAAAACCTAAAGCAAACACTAGACATAGTCATAACTCTAACCCTACAACTAGCCCTAATCATAATCCTAGCTCTTACATTACCCATAGCCCTAACCCTATGCCTTAACCTAACACAAAACCTAGAGCAAATCCTATCCCTAAATCTAGCCCTAAGCATAACCCTAACCCTAACCCTAGCCCTAACCCTTACACTAACCCTAGCCTTAGTCCTAAACCTTACTCAAAGCCTAACTCTTACCCTAAATATAAACTTAGTCTTATCCCTAAATCTAACCTTAACCCTAGCCCTAACCCTAACCCTATCCCTAAACCTAGCTCTAAACCTACCAATTACCCTAACCCTAACCCTAACCCTATTGATAACCCTAGCCATAACCCTAACCCTAACCATAACCAGAAAAATAACCTTAGACCTAACCCTAAACCTAACACTCACCATAGTCCTAACCCTACCTCAAACCCTACCCGTACCAGAAACCTAAACCTAACCATGCTTTAGCTTTAAACCTAAAACTAAATCAAATCCTAACCCTAAACCTAAACCTACATCTAACCGTATCCATTACCATAAATCTTATCCTAACCCTAATGATAATCCTAGCCCTAAAACTAACCCTAACCCTCACGCTAGTCCTACAGTAATCCTATCCCTAGACATAACACTGAACACAATCCTCAACTTAGCTCTAGCTCTAACTCTAGCTCAAACCTTAACCCTTACCCTAAACACACCCTAACCCTAATCCTAGCCCTAATCCTAACTGTATCCATAGCCCAAACCTTAGCTCTAACTCTATCCATTACCCTAACCATAACCCTAAACTTAATGCTAACCCGAGCACTATCCCTAACCCTTACCCTACCTTAGCCCTGACTTTTATCTAAACCTCACCCTAGCACGAACCCTAGCTTGATTTCTAACCCTTACTATTAACCTAACAATAACACTAACCAAAGGCTTATCTGTAACCCTAACCCTAGCCCTTACCCTAATGGTAGTTTGAAAACTAGCTAACCTTAGCCATAGCCCTCAAACTAAACTGAGCTATAGCCCTAATCCTAACCAATAACCTAAACCAAATCCTAACGATAAACCTAGCCCTAAACCTAGTCCTATTTTGAGTCCTAACCCAAACCCTACAACTTATACTGATTGTGACTCTGACCATAAAACTAACCGTATTTTTAAACATCACCCTAACCCTAAATCTAAGCCGAAAACTAGACCTAGCCCAAAACCTAACACTAAAACTAGTGCTAATTGTAATGCCAGTTCTTACATTAGACATTGCCCTAACCCTAACAAAAACCTAGCTCTAATATGAGCCCTAATGTAGCTTTAACCTGAATCCTAACCCTAACCCTAGCCCTAAACAAAACCCTAACCCTAGCTCTAAACCTATCACTTACCCTAAGCCAAACCCTGACCCTAATGCTACCCTAGTCCTAACCCTAATCCTTAGCCTACCCCAAACCCTAACTCTATTACTAGTCCTGACCATAGGCCTCAATCTATCTCTAAACTTATCCCAAACCCTAATCCTATCCCTGACCCTTATTCTGACCCTAACCCTAAACCGAACTCTAAAACTAGCCCTACCATTAAACTTATACTTAAACCTAACCATAACACTAGCATTAGATCTAAACTTAATCCTAACTATAGCCATAACTCTAGGCCTAGCCCTAAATAAAAACCTAGCCCTAGCCCTAACAATAACCATTAATCTAACACAAAAACTAACCTATCCATAGACTTAACCCTATCTCTAATTCTGGCCCTAACCCTAAACCAAATGCTAACCCAAACACTGACTCTTACCCTAACACAAACCCTAGCCCTAAAAGTTACCCTAACCAAAAACCTAACCATAACACTAGACTTATCCATAACCCTGACCCTAATTCTAGTCATAAACATAACCCTAGCTCTTACATTACCCATAGCCCTAACACTAGCCATAAACCTCAAACAAAATCTACCACTAAACCTAGCCCTAAGCATAACACTAACACTAGCCCTACCACTAACCCTAACCCTAACGCTTTCCCTTGCCCTAACCCTAGCTCAAACTCTAACCCTTACTCTAAACATAACCCTAGCCCTAACTCTAACCCTAACCCTAACCCTAAACCTAGACCTAATCCTAACTGTAACCATAACCCAAATCCCAGCTCAAACTCTATCAATTACCTTAAACATAACCCTGATTCTACTGTTAACCCAAACCCTAACTCTAACCCTAAACATAACTGTAGCCGTGATTCTAAACCTAACCCTTGCCCTAGCCCTAACCCTAGCTCAAACCCTAACACTTACCCTAAAACTAACCCTAACACTAACCCTAGGACAATCCCTAACCCTAGCCAAAATCCTAACCTTAATGCAAGCCCTAAAACTAGCACTAACCCTATTCATTACCCTAAACATAAGCCTAACCCAAATGCTAACCTTAGGCCTAACACTAACCCTATTGCTAACACTAACCCTATACATTACTCTAAACCTAACCTGAACCCTAAATCTAACCCTATCCATTACTCTAACCCTAATCCTAACCATAACACTAATTCAAGCCCTAAACCTAAATCGTAACCTAACCAAACCCTAAACCAGACTCTGACCCTAATCATACACCTTGCTCTAAACCTGACCCTTATCCTAAACCTAACCTTACACTAGACCTAGACATAAACCTAACCCTAAAACTATCCCTAACCATAACCCTTAAACTGACATTAGCCCTAGCCCTAATTCTAGAACTAACCCTAACATAAATCCTAGCCCTCATCCTAGTCCTAAACTGAGCCTTAATCCTAACCTGAAACTTCACCCTACCCTATCCCTAATTTTAACCTGTGATATAGCCCTGAATCTAGCTATATCACCATTCTTTCCCTAAAACTAACCCTAACACTAACAATAACCCTAACCCTAGCCCTAACCATAGGCCTAACCCTAACACTAATGCTAACGCTAATCCTAGCACTAATTTAGCACTAACCCTAACCGAACCCCTAAGCCTAGCACTAAGACTAAATCTAACTCTCAACCCAGCCCTATTTCTATTTCTAACCCTATCCATTATCATAATCTTAACATTAGCCCTAACCTTAGTGCTAACCCTAGCCATAGCCTAACCCTATATCTAACCATAACTCTAAATTTAACCCTAACCTTAAGTCTAAACCTCACCCTACCACTAGCTGAAAACTATTGCTAATCCTACAACTATTTCTAACCCTCACCTTAGCCCTAACAAAACCGAGCCATTGCCCTAAATCTACACCTTAACCTAAATCAATCTCTCACCCTACAACTAGCCTTAACACTAGCTCTAATTCGAGTCTTAGGCCTAAAACTAACCCTGACCCAGACTCTTATCAAAACACTAACCCTAGCTCTAAATGTCACCCTAAACCTAAAGATAATGCTAACACTAGGCCTAGCCCAAACCCTAGCCATAAAACTAACCCCAATCATAACCCTAGTTCTTACATTAGCCATAGCTCTAACCATAGCCCTAACCCTAACACAAAAATAGCCCTAATTTGAGCCCTAACACTAGATTAATTCTAAACCTAACCTGAAATTTAGCCCTAACCCTAATCCTAAACCTAGCCCTAACCCTAGCTCTAACCTTATCCCTTACCATAAGCCAAATCCTATCCATAATGCTAACTCTAGTCCTAATCCTAATCAATAGCCTAAACCAAACCCTAACCCTTGTACTAGTCCTAACCATAACCCTCATTGTAGCTCTAACCCTAACCCAAAACCTAAGCCTTTCACTCTTATTCTGACCCTAACACTAATTATAGGTCTAAACCTGACCCTTAACCTAAAATGAACCCTGAAATTAACCCTACCAGTAACCTTTTACCTAAAACTAAGCCTAACACTAGCACTAAACCTAAAACTAATACTAAATCTAGCAATAACTCTAGCTCTATACCTAAACAAAAACTTAGTCCTAGCCCTAACAATAACCCTTAACATAAACCAAACACTACCACTACCCCTAAATGTAAACCTAGTCCTAATTCTGGCTTTCACCCTAACCCTAACTCTAACCTGAACACTGACCCTAACATTAACACTAAACCTAGCTCTAAATCTGACCCTAAACAAAAAATCTAAACCTAACACTAGACCTAGCCATAATCCTAACCCCAAAACTACCGTAATTAGTACCCTAGATCTTACATTACATATAGCACTAACCCTAGACCTAAACCTAACACAAAACCTAGCCCTAATCCGAAGCCTAAACCTACCCTAAGCATAACCTTAACCCTAACCCTAGTCTTAACCCTCACCCTAACCCTCACCTTAGTCCTAACACTAGCTCTAATCCTAACCGTTAGCCTAAACATCCCCTAACCCTAATCCTAATTCTAACCTTATCCCTAGCCCTAACCATAGCCATTACCCTAACTCTAATCCTAACCCTAATGATAACCGTAGCCTTTACACTAACCAAAACCTTAATCAAAACCATAAACCTAAACCTAGACCTAAACCTAAACCTAACCCTTGCCGTAGCTCTAACCATAATTCAAATCCTAACCCTTACGCTAAACCCAGTAGTAAATCTAGCCCTAAAACTAAAATTAACCCTAAAACTAACCTTACATCTAACCTAATCTATAATCCTAAACGTAACTCTAATCCTAATGAAAACCCTAGCCCTAACCCTAAATCTAACCCTGACCAAAACCATAACCCTAACCCTAGAAAAACACTAAACCTAAATCTCAACCTAGGACTAGCCATAGCTCAAAACCTAAACTTTACCCTAAACCTAACCCTAACCCTACCCTAAGCTAGGATTTCTGGCTGTTAACCAAACCATAACCCTAACTCTAGCCCTAATCCTAACCATAACCCTAGCCCTAACCCTAGCTTTAACCTCATACACTACCCTTATAATAAACCTAATCCTAATGCTAATCCTAGGTCTAACCCTAACCCAATCACTAACCCTAAACCTCTCCATTACCCTAAACCTGCCCTGAACCCTAAACCTAACCTTATCCATTACGCTAACCCTAACTCTAACCCTTATGCTTATTTGAGCCCTATCCCTAAACCTTAACCTAAAAAACCCTAACCTTACTCTGACCCTAAAAATCTTCCTAGCTCTAAAACTGACCTGTACCCTAAACTTAAACATTACTCTAGACCAAGATATAAATCTAATCCTAAATCTACCCTAACTGTAACAATAGATCTGACATTAGCCCTAGCCCTAATTCTCGACCTAACCTTACAACAAATCCTAGCCCTCACCCTAGCCCTATACCTAGCCTTAATCATAACCCTAACCCTAACCCTAACCTTAACCCTAGCCCTAACCCTAATTCTAACCCTCACCATACATCTAAGCCTAGCTATAACACATCTCTTACCCTAAACATAACCCTAACCCTAGCCCTAATGCTAGGCCTAAGCTGAACACTAACCCTAGCCCTAATCCTTGCCCTAATTTAGCCCTATCCCTAAAACTAACCATAACCATAGCCCCAAGTCTAACTGTAACTCTCACCCTAGCCTTATCCCTAGTTCTAACTCTATCCCTTACTGTAACCCTAACCCTAGACTAACCCTTGCCCTATCCTTAGACCTAGCCCTAACCCTAGATCTAACCCTAACTCCAAATCAAAACCTAACCCTAAGCCTAAGCTTAACATAAAACTAGCCATAACCCTAATGCTAATTGTATAACTAGCCCTAACCCTAAACCTAGGACAAAAACAAAACTGAGCAATAGAACTAACCTTAAACCTTAACTTAATCTAAATCCTATCACTACACCAAGACCTAACCCTAGCCCTAATTAGAGTCCTAACCCTAACCTTAAACTAACCCTGACCCTGACTCATATCCTAACACTCACCCTAGCTCTAAAACCACCCTTAACTTAAACAGAACCTAAACAGTAACCCTAGCCTTAATTCGAGTCCTAACCCTAGTCTTAAAATTAACCTTAAACTAACCATATCCTAACAGTCACCCTAACTCTAAACACCACCCACATCTTAAAACTAACTCTAACAATAATCTTATCCCTTATTTCAATTTTAACCCTAACCCTAAAACTAACACTGTCCCTACTCATATCCTAACACTAACCCTAGTTATAAATATCACCTTAACCTCAAACCTAACCATAACACTAGAATTACCCCTAAACCTAACCCTAATAATAACTCTAGTTCTTACATTAGCCATTGCCCTAACCCTAGTCTTAACCCTAACACAAAACTAGCCCTAATCCAAGACCTAAATCTAGACTTAACCCTAACCCTAACCCCAATTCCAGCCTTAAATCTAGCTCTAACCTATCTCTTATCCTACGTGAAACCCTAACCCTAAGGGTAACCCTAGACTTATCCCTAATCCTTAGGCTAACCAAAACCCTAACCCTATTAATAGTACTAACCCTAGCCCTCACTCTAGCTCTAACCCTATCCCAAATCCTAATTCTAACCCGACTCCTATTCTGACCCTAACACTAACCCTAGGTCTAAACCTGACCATAACCCTAGACAAAACCCTAACACTAGCCCTAGACCTAAACCTAATCATAAATCTAGCTTTAAATCTACCCCTAGATCTAAACAAAAATCTAGCCCTAGCCCTTAAAATGACTCTTAACCTAACACAAACACTAACCCTACTCCTAGACCTAAACCTAGTGTTAATTCTGACTGTAACCATAACTCTAAATCTAACCTGAACACTGACCCTGCCTTTAACAGTACACCTATCTCTAAACCTGACCCTAAAGGAATATCTAAAAATAACACTAGACCTAGACATAACCCTAACCCTAAAACTAGACATAATCATTACCCTAGCTCTTACATTACCCACAGCCTAAACCTAACACAAAACCTAGAGGTAATACTAGGCCAAAACCTAGCCCTAAGCATAATCCTAAACCTAACCCTAGCCTTAATCCTAACTTAACCCTAGCTCAAAGCCTAACCCTTACCCTAAACATAAACCTATGCCTATCCCTAAATCTAACCCTAACACTAGTCCTAATCCTTACCTTAACTCTAGACCTAAACCTAGCTCTAATTCTACCCATTACCCTAAACCTAAACCTAACTCTATTGATAACCCTAGGCCTAAACCTAACCCTAAACCTAACTAGAAAACTAACCCTAGACCCAACCCTAAACCTCACACTCACCATAGACCTAGGGGTATTATTAGGGTCAGGGTCAGGGTTAGGTTTTGGGATAGATTAAGGTTTAAAGTTAGGGCTCAAATTAGCATTAGGGTTAATGTTAGGGTAATGATAGGGTTAGGTTTAGGGTTTACGTTTTGTTTAGGGTAATGGATAGGTTTAGGATTAGGGATAGGGTTAGGTTTAGGCCAAGGGTTAGCATTAGGGTTAGGGTTATGGTTATGGCAATGCATAGAGTTAGAGCTTGGGTTATGGTTATGATTAGAGCTAGGGTTAGAGTTATGGTTAGGGTTAAAACTTGAGTTATGGCTCGGATTAGGGCTAGGTTTTGGATTAAGTTAATGCTACAGTTAGGGTTATCGCTAATGTAAGTACCAGGGTTATGTTTAGGGCTAAATTTAGGATTAGAATAGGGCTAGGGCTAGTGTTAAGTTTAGGTTTAGGGTTAGGATAATATTTAGAGCTAGGATTAGTGTTATGGTCAGAGTCAGGGCCAGGGTTAGTTTTAAGGTTTGGAATAGAACAAGAATTAGTGCTAAGGTAAGGGTTAGGGTTAGGGTTTGGTTTGGTTAAGGGTTAGGGATAGGGCTATGGCTCGGTATTGTTTTAGGGTTAGGGCTACTTTTAGGATTAGCATTAGGGTTAGGGCTAGTTTTAGGTTTAGGTTTAGGCTTAGGGTTATTGTTAGATTCAGAGTTAGGGTTAGGGTTAGGATTAGGGTTAGGGTTAGATTTAGAGTTAAAGTTAGATCAAGGTTAGGGCTAGGGCTAAGGATAGGACTAGGTTTAGGGCTAGGATTAGGATTCCTGTAAGGGATTGGGTTAGAACTACAGGTGGGGCTAGGGTGAGATTTAGAGTTAGTCTTTGGGATTGGTTTAGGGGTAGGGTTAAGAATAGGGCTAAATTAGGGCTAAGATTAGGGCTAGGGTTAGTGTTAGGGTTAGGGCTAGGCTTAGGGTTAGGCTTAAGGTTAGAATTAAGGCTAGGTTTAGTACTACGATAAGAGCTGGAATTTGTGTTAGGTTTAGGGCTAGGATTAGGGCTAGGGCTAATGTCAGATCTAGGCTTATGGTTGCAGATAGTTTTAGGATTGGGGTTATGTCTAGGTGTAGTATAAGGGTTAGGGTTAGGGTAAGGTTCAGCTTTAGAGCTAGGGGGTTTATTAGGGTCAGGGTCAGTGTTAGAGTTTGGTTGAGGTTAGGGTTTAGGATTAGGGCTCAAATTAGCATTAAGGTGTGTGTTAGGATAATGATAGGGTTTTGTTTAGGGTACAGGTTAGGTTTAGGGTAATTGATAGGGTTAGGGTTAGCGATAGGGTTAGGGTTAGGCCTAGGGTTCACATTAGGGTAAAGATTATGTTTAGTATAATGATTATGGTTAGAGCTAAGTTTAGGGCTAAGTTTATGGTTAGAAATAGGTCTTGAATTAGGGTTAGGGTTAAGGTTAGAACTAGGATTAGGGATAGGGTTATGTTTAGCATAAGGGTTAGGTTTTGAGCTAGGCTTATGGCTAGGGTGAGGATTAGGTTTAGTGTTAGGTCTAGTGATAAGATTACAGTACAGTTAGGGTTAGGGTTAGGGCTAGGATTATGGCTAGGTCATCATTAGTTGTAGGGTTTGGCTTAGGGTAATGGATAGGTTTTGATGTAGTTTTAGGGTTATAATTAGGGTAGATTGATGTTTAGGCTTAGGTTTAGGGCTATGGTTATGTTTAGGCTTATGGTAAGGTTAAGGATTGAGCTAGGGTTAAGTCCATGGTTAATTTTCTGGTTAGGTTTAGGGTTAGGGTTAGGCCTAGGGTTATCAATAGGGTTAGGGTTAGATTTAGGATAATGGGTAGGTTTACAGCTAGGTTTAGGGCTAGGGTTAAGGTTAGGATTAGGGCTAGAGTTAAGATTAGATTTAGGGATAAGTGTAGGTTTATGTTTAGAGTAAGGGTCATGGTTAGGGTAATATGTAGAAATGGAGCTAGGGTTTGGGCTATGGTTACAGTTAGGATTAGTGCTAGGACTAGGGTTAGGGTTTGGGCTAGGGTTTGTTTAGGGTAAGGGTTAAGGTTTGAGCTTGAGTGAGGGCTAGGGTTAGGGTTAGAGTTATGCTACAGTTATGACTAGGATTAGCTCTAGGTTTTGTGTTAGGTTTAGGCCTATGATTAGGGCTATGGGTAATATAAGAGCTAGGGTTAAGTTTAGGGCTAGTTGTAGGATTAGGTTTATGGCTAGGTCTATTGTTAGGGTTAGATTAGGGTTATGGTTAGGGTTAGGGTTAGGGCAATGGACAGTGTTCGATTTAGGCTTCAGGTTAGTTTTAGGGTTCAGGTTAGGTTAAGGGTAATGGATAGGGTTAGGGTTATGCCTAGGGTTAGCATTAGGTTTATGGTTATCTTTAGAGTAATGGATAGGGTTAGGGTTAGGCCTAGGTCTAGGTTTATGTTTAGGATTAGTGCTAGAGTTAGGGTTAGTTTAAGTGTTCAGGTTAGGATTAGGTTTAGAGTATGGACTAGTGTTTGAGCTAGGGTTAGTGCTTTTAAGGCTAGGATTAGTATTAGTTATAAGTATAGGGTTAGGGTTAGTATTAGGGTTAGGACTATGGTTATCATGGGCTTAGGGTAATGGATAGGGTTAGATGTCAGGTTAGGGTAAGGTTTAGGTTTAGGTTTAGGACTAGGGTTAGTGTTAGGTTTAGTGTAACTGTTAGGGTTTGAGCTAGGGTTAGGACTACAGCAAGAGTTAGGTTTATGTTTAGGTCCAGGGTTACATTTACAGTTATGGTTAGAGTAGTTTTAGGATTAGGGCTAGGGTTATCATGAGGTTTATGGTTAGGGTTAGGATAATGTGTGTCGGGGGATCTAGGGTTAAAGCAAGGGTTAAGTTTAGGATTAGGGCTAGGGTTAGTGTTAGGTTAAGGGTAAGGATCATGGATTCAGTAAGTGTTAGGGATAGGTTGAAGGTTCAGGTTAGAATCAGGGTTAGGGATAGAATTAGTGTTAGGGTTAGGGCTATGGTTAGCATTAGGTTTAGGGTTATGGTTAGGGTAATGTGTAGAATTATAGCTAGGGTTTGGGCTATGGTTACAGTTAGGATTAGGGCTAGGACTAGGGTTAGGGTTTGGGCTAGAGTTTGTTTAGGCTAAGGGTTAAGGTTTGAGCTATAGTGAGGGCTAGGGCTAGGTCAAGGGTTATGTACAGTGTTAGGTCTAGGGATAGGATTATGGTAGGTTTAGGTTTAGGGTTAGGGTTAGGGTTCGGATAAGGGTTAGGGTAATGGATAAGGTTAGATGTAGGTTTAGGTTTAGGGTTAGGGTTAGATTTAGTTTTAATATTAAGGTTAAGGCATGGTTAGGTTTTGGTTTGTGGTACGGATTAGAGTTTGAACTAGGTTTAGGGCTATGGAGAGTGTTAGGCTTAGGGTTAGGTCTAAGGTTAGTTTTCTGGTTAAGGTTAGAGTTAGGCATAGGGTTATGGCTAGGGTTATCAATAGGGTTAGGTTTAGGGTTAGGGTAATGGGTAGGTTCAAAGCTAGGTTTAGGGATGGGGTAAGTTTAGGGTTAGGGCTAGGGTTAGGGTTAGAGTTAGGAATAGGTCTAAGTTTATATTTAGGGTAAGGGTTAGGCATTGAGTAAGGTTTAGGACTAATGCTAGGGTTAGGGTTAGGGTTATGCTCAGGGCTATGTTTAGGTCTAGCATTTGCTCTAGGTTTGTGTTAGGTTAAGGCATTGGGTTAGGGCTATCGGTAATGTAAGAGCTAGGGTTAAGTTTAGGGCTAGTTGTAGGGTGAGGGTTATGGCTATGTCTAGTGTTAAGGTTAGGTTAGGGTTAGGGTTAGGGTAATGGATAGTGTCAGATTTAGTCTTCAGGTTTAGGGACAGGGTTAAGTTTAGAGTTAGGGATAGGGTTAGGGTTTGAATTAGGAATAGGTCTAAATTTATATTTAGGGTTAGGATTAGGCCTTGTGTAAGGTTTAGAACTAAGGCTACAGTTAGGGTTAGGATTAGGGCTAAGGTTAGGGTTAGGGTTACGCTCAGGGCTAGGTTTAGGTCTAGCATTTGCTCTAGGTTTGTGTTAGGTTAAGGCATAGGGTTAGGGCTTTGGGTAATGTAAGAGCTAGGGTTAAGTTTAGGGCTAGTTGTAGGGTTAGAGTTATGACTAGGTCTAGTGTTTGCTTTAGGTTTTCAGGTAGGGTCAGGTTTAGAGATAGCTTAGTGTTAAATGCAGGGTCAGTGTTCAGGTTAGAGTTACGAGTTCAGGTTAAAGCCAAAATTAGGACTAGGTTTATGTCTAGGGGCAGGGTTAGTCATGTGTTAGGTTAAGTGTTATTGTAGGGTAGGGCTAGGTTTTTGTTTAGGTCTAGGGCTAGAGTTACAGCTAGATTTAGGATGAGGTTTATGTCTAGGACTAGTGGTAGGGTCTGGTTTAGGTATAAGGTTACTGGTAGGGCTAGTGTTAGGTTTTGGTCTTGGGTTAGGGTCAGGTTTAGACCTAGGGTTAGTGTTATGGTCAGAATTAGGGCCAGGGTTAGATTTAGGGTTTGGGATAGTTTTAGAGCTAGAATGAAGGCTAAAGTTAGGACTATTAGAAGGGTTAGGGTTTTGGTTAGCCTAAGGATTAGGGATAGGTCTAGTGTTACCATAAGTGTTAGGGTTTTGCTTAGGTTTAGGGATAGATTTAGAGCTAGTGTTAGGGGTAGGTTAGGGTTAGGGTTAGTGTTAAAGCTAGGTTTAGTGTTCAGATTAGGGCTAGTTTTTCTGTTAGCATTACTGCTATGGTTATGGCAATGGGTAATGTAAAAATCAGGGTTACAATTAGGGTTAGGGTTAGGTTTAGTGTTTGGGTCGTTCTAGTGTTGGGGTTAGGTTTAAGGTTAGGATGAATTTAGAGCTAGGGTTATTGTTAGAATAGAAGTCCGGGACAGGGTTAGCTTTAAGGTTAGGTTTAGGACTCAAATTAGGGCTAGGTTTACTGTTAGGGTTTGTTTTAAGGTTAGAATGGTGTTTTAGAGCTAGGGTGAGTGTTAGGGTATAAGTCAGGGGCACGGTTACTTTTAAGATTAGGGTTAGGACTCGAACTAGGGCTAGGATTAGTTCTAGATGGAGTTTAGGGTTTGGTTTTTGTTAAGGTTTAGGGTTAGGTCTATTGCTCGGTTTTGTTTTAGTCCCAGGGTTAGGGTTAGCACTAGTTTTATGATTAGTATTAGTGTTAGGTCTAGTGTTAGCCTTAGGCTTAGGCTTATGGTCGGGGTTATATTTAGAGTTAGGATTAGATCTAGGGTTAGGCTAGGATTAAGGATAGGGCAAGGGATAGGGCTAGGGTTAGGGCTAAGGTTAAAGTTACGGTAAGGGATAGGGTTAGAACTATGAATAGGGCTAGTGTGAGAGTTAGAGTTTGTCTTAGGGCTAGGATTAGTGTTAGGGTTTGGGATAATACTAAATTAGATCTATGATTAGGGCTAAGATTAGTGTTCAGTGTTGACTTAGTGATAGGGTTATAGTTAGGTTTATGTTTAAATAAGGGATGGCATTATAGCTAGGTTTAGAGGTACGTTGAGGAGTAGAGTAGGGTTAGAACTAGGGTTAGGGTTGTGGTTATGATTAAGGCTAGGTCTAGGGCTAAAATGAGGGCTGTGTTTGTTTTATATTTAGGGCTAGGATTATGGCTAGGGCTAATGTCAGGTCTAGGATTATAGTTAAAGATAGTTTTAGGGTTAGGTTAGGGTGCATCTAGTGTGAGAGTTATGTTTAGGGTAAGGGTCATGTTTAGAGCTAGGGGAATTATTAGGGTTAGAATGAAGGTTAGGGTTTGCTTTATGTTAGGATTCAGGGATAGGGCTTGAATTAACATTAGAGTTAGTGTTAGGGTAATGATAGAGTTTGGTTTAGGGCTCACGTTTGGTTTAGGTTAATTGATAGGTTTACCATTAGTAATAGGGTTATGGTAAGGCTTAGGGTTAGCATTAGGGTAAGGGTTATGGTTAGGGTCATGGATAGGATTAGAGCTTAGTTTAGAACAAGGGTTATGGTTAGGAATAGGTCTTGAGTTATGGTTAGGGTTAGGATTAGAATTAGGTTAGGTTTAGGGTTATGGTTAGTGTAAGGGTTAGGTTTTGAGCTAGGGTTAGGGCTAGGGAGAGGGTTAGTTTTAGGGTTAGGTCTAGGGATAGTAGGGTAGGGTCAGTGTTAGGATTAGGGTTAGGGCTAGGGTTATCATTAAGGTTAGAGGTTAGATTTAGGGTTAGGGTAATGGATAGGGTTAGGATTAGGGTGAGATTTTGGTTTAGGCTTAGGATTAGGGCTATGGTTATGTTTAGGTTTATGATTAGGTTTATGGTGTGAGCTAGGGTTAGGGCTATGCTGAGTTAGATTTAGGGTAATGTCTAGGGTCAGTTTTCTGGTTAGGGTTAGGATTAGAGTTAGGGTTTGGGCTAGGATAATGAATACATTTATGTTTAGGGTTAGGGTAATGGGTAGATTTTGAGCTAGGTTTAGAGCTAGTGTTAAGTTTAGGATTAGGGTTTGGGTTAGGGTTAGAGTTAAGGATATGTCTAGGTTTATGTTTAGGGTAAGGGTTAAGCTTTGAGCTAGGTTTAGGACTAAGGCGAGGGCTAGGGTTAGGTTAGGGCTAGGGTTAGGGTTAGTGCTACACTTAGGGCTAGGTTTAGGCCTCAGATTATTTCTATGTTTAGTGTTACATTTAGGCCTAGGGTTAGGGCTATGGGTAATGTAAGAGCTAGGGTTATGATTAGGGCTTGTTCTAGTGTTAGAGTTATGGCTGGAAATAGAATTAAGTTTAGTTTTTGGTTAGGGTCAGGTTTAGAGGTATATTTAGAGTTAAAAGCAGGGTCAGTTTTCAAGTTAAAGTTAGGGTTAAAGCCAGAATTAGGACTAGGTTTAGGTCTAAGGTTAGGGTTCGTGTTTGGGTTAGGTTAAGGGTTATTGTTAAGGTTAGGGCCAGGTTTCTTTTTTAGGTCTCGAGCTAGAGTTATGGCTAAATTAAGAATTAGATTTAGGGGGCTGGGGATGTGGCTCAAGAGGTAGCGCGCTCGCCTGGCATGCGTGCGGCCCGGGTTCGATCCTCAGCACCACATACCAACAAAGATGTTGTGTCCGCCGAAAACTAAAAAATAAATAATACAAATTCTCTCTCTCTCTCTCTCTCTCTCTCTCTCTCTCTCTCTCTCTCTCTCTCTCTCTCTCTCTCTCTCTTTAAAAAAAAAGAATTAGATTTAGGTATAGGGCTACTGGTAGGGTTAGGTTGAGGTATAAGGTTACCAGTAGGGCTAGTGTTAGGGTTTGGTTTAGGGTTAAGGATCAGGTTTAGACTGAAAGTTTAAGTTATGGTCAGAATAAGGGACAGGGTTAGGGTTAGGGTTTGGGATAGGTTTAAAGCTAGAATGAGATCTAGGTTTAGGACTATTAACAGGGTTAGGATTTGGTTAGCTTAAGGATTAGGAATCGGTCTAGGATAACATTAGGGTTAGGGTTTGCTTAGGGTAAGGGATAGGGTTAGAGCTAGGTATAGGGCTATTGTTAGGGTTAGGGTTAAATATAGGTTTAGGGCTCAGATTACAGCTAATTTTTGTATTAGGGTTAAGGCTAGGGTTAGGGCAATGGCTAGTATAAGAACTAGGGTTAAATTTAGGGTTAATTTTAGGGTCAGGTTAGGTCAAGAGTTAGGGTTAGGTTTATGGTTAGGGTGATATTTCTAGCTAGGTTAGTATTAGGATATGAATCAATGTCAGGGTTATTTTTAAGTTTAGGGTTAGGACTAGAATTAGGGCTAGGTTTAGGTCTAGGTGTAGTGCTAGGGTTTGGTTTAAGTTAAGGTTTAGTGTTAAGCCTGTTGCTTGGTTTTGTTTTAGTGCTATGGTTAGGGTTAGGGCTAGTTTTACAATTAGCATTAGGGTTAGGGCTAGGTTTAGGGTTCGGGTTAGGATTAAGGCTAGGTTTAAGTCTAGGATTAGGGCTAGGTTTTGTGTTAGGTTTAGGGCAAGAATTAGGGCTAGGGCTAATATCATATCTAGGTTTACAGTTAGGGATAGTCTTAGGGTTAGGATGATGGCTAGGTAAAATTTAAGGGTTAAGTTTAGGGAAGGTTCAGGTTTAGATCTAGGGGTATTATTAGGGTAAGGGA
This sequence comes from Marmota monax, assembly GCF_021218885.2. Classification (NCBI taxonomy): domain Eukaryota; kingdom Metazoa; phylum Chordata; class Mammalia; order Rodentia; family Sciuridae; genus Marmota; species Marmota monax. Next base: position 556,983 of record NW_026695083.1, read on the forward strand.
GGTTTTGGGTTTGGGTTAGGGTAAGGTTTAGGTTTAGGGCTCGAATTAACATTAAGGTTAGAGTTAGGGTTAGGGTAATGGATAGGGTTAAGTTTAGGGTTCAGGTTAGGTTTAGGGTAATGGATATGGTTAGAGTTTGCAATACATTATGGATAGGCTTGGGTTAGCATTAGGGTTAGGGTTATCACTAGGGTAATTTACAGGGTTAGACCTAGGGTTAGGGCTAGAGTTATGGTTAGGATTAGGGCTAAAGTTAATGTTAGGCTCAGGGTTAGGTGGAGGGTTAAGGTTAGAATTAGGTTTAGGGTACAGTTTAGGGTTTGAACTAGGATTAGTGCTAGGGCTAAGTTTTATTTACATTTTGGTCTAGGGTTATGGTTATTGTTAGAGTTAGTGTTAGGGTTATCATTAGGGTTAGGTTAATTGATAGGGTTAGATGTCATGTTAGAGTTAGGGTTAGGTTTAGTTTTAGGATTAGGATTAGGTTTACAATAAGGGTTAGGGTTTGAGCTAAGTTTAGAGTTAGGGTTAGGGTTAGCTTTATGATTAGTTCTAGAGTTAGGTTTATGTTTAGGGTTAGGGTAGCTTTAGGTTTAGGTCTAGCGCTATGATTAGGGTTAGATTTAGGGTTAGTGTAATTGATAGGGTTTGAGCTAGGGTTATGGCTATGGTTAAGAATAGGATTAGGGGGCTGGGGATGTGGCTCAAGCGGTAGCACTCTCGCCTGGCTTGCGTGCGGCCTAGGTTCGATCCTCAGCACCACATACAAACAAAAGATGTTGTGTCCACCGAAAACTAAAAAATAAATATTAAAATTCTTAAAAACAAAGAATTGGATTAGGGCTAGGGTTAGGGTTAGGGTTAGGTCTTGGGTTAGTGGTAAGGTTAGGTTAAATGTAAGGGTTAGGGATTAACTAGGGTTAGGGCTATGGCGAGGGTTAGGGGTACAGTCAGGTCTATTGTAAGGTTATGATTAGAGTTAGCATTAGGTTTAGGTTTATGGTTAAGGTAATGGACAGTTAGAGCTAGGGTTTGGGATATGGTTATGGTTAGATTAGGGCTAGGGTTAGGGTAAGTTTAGGGTTTGGGCTGGGGTTAAGTTTAGGGTAAGTTTTGGAGTTTGAGCTTGGGTTAGGGCTAGGGCGAGGGTTAGGTTTAGGATTAGGGCTAGGTTTAGGGTTAGGGTTATGCTTAGAATCAGGTTTAGGGCTAGGATTAGGATTAGGTTTTGTGTGAGGTTTAGGGCTAGTGTTAGGTGTATGGGTAATTAAGAGCTAGGGTTATGGTTATGGCTAGATTTAGGGTTCTTCTAGTGTTAGGGTTAGTTTTTGGGTTAGGATAAGTTTTAGAGCTAGGGTTTGTGTTAGGGTAAGTGTCAGTGTTTGGGTTAGGGTTAGGTTTAGGGTTAGGTCCAGAATGAGAACTAGGTTAGGTGTAGGGATAGGGTTATTTTTTGGGTTGAGTTAAGGGTTATTGTTGGGATAGGTCTAGGGTTATGGCTATATTTAGGATTAGGTTTAGGTCTAGAGCTAGTTTTAGTGTGAGTTTTAGGTATAGGGTTACCAGTAGGGCTAGTGTTAGGTTTTGGATACAGGTTAGGGTCAAGTTTAAACCTAGGTTTAGTTTTAGAGTCAGCATAAGGGTCAGGGTGAGAGTCAGGTTTTGGGTTAAGTTTATAGCTAGAATGAGGGCTAGGGTTAAGACTAGTAATAGAGTTAGGGATTGGGGTAGGCATAGTATTAGGGTTAGGACTAGGGTAGCAATAGGGTGAGGGTTGGACTTAGTGTAAGGGACAGGGTTAGAGCTAGGTTTAGGACTAGGGATAGGGCTAGGGTTAGGCCCAGGGTTAGGGTTAGGGTTAAAGCTAGGGTTAGGGCTTGGATTAGGGCTAGATTTTATGTTAAGGTTAGGGCTGTGGCTAATGTAAGAACTGGCATTACGATTAGGGCTATTTTAGGGCTAGTTTTAGGGCGAGGTCTAGTGTTAGAATTAGGTTTAGGAATAGGGTGATGTATAGAGCTAGGGTTAGTGTTAGGGTCAGAGTCAGGGTTAGTATTAGTTCTAAGGTTAGTGTTAGAACTCGAATTAGGGCTAGGGTTAGGGCTAGGTGTAGGGTTATGTTTGGTTTAGGTTAAGGGTAGGATCAGTGCTATGGTTCGGTATTTCCTGAGGGCTAGGGCTAGGGTTAGGGCTACTTTTTATATTAGCATTAGGGTTAGAGCTAGTGTTAGGGTTTGGTTTAGGCATAGGGTTATGGTTAGATTTAGAGTTAGGGCTAGATCTAGGTTTAGGGGTAGGTTTACCGCTTTTGTTAGGGCTAGGGCTTGGGTTGTCATAAGGGATAGGGTTAGAACTAGGGATAGGGCTAGGGCAAAAGTTGTTAGTCTTAGGGTTAGGGTTAGGTTAGGATTAGGGCTTCATTAGGGCTAGGAGTAGAGCTAGGGTTAGTATTATGGCTAAGCCTAGGTTTGGGGCTAAGGTTAGGGTTATGGTTATGGTTAGGTATGATGTTATAGCTAGGTTTAGAACTAGGGCGAGGGTTAAAATTGGGGGTTTAGGAATATGGTTAGGGTTAAGGTTAGGATTAAGGCTAAGTTTAGGGCTAGGATTAGTGCTAAGTTTTGTGTTATGGTTAGGACTTCATTAGTGCTTTGCAAATGTCAGGTCTAGGTTATGATTAGAGAGAGTTTTATGGTTAAGATTATGGCTAGGTATAGTGTAAAGGCTAGGTTAAAGTTTAGGGTAAGGTTTATAGCTAAGGGCATTATTAAGGTAAGGTACACGGTTCAGGTTTGTATTAGGTTAATGTTTAAGTTTGGGGCTTAAATTAGCATTAGGGTTAGGATTAGGTTTATGGATATGGTTAGGTTTAGACTTCAGGTTAGTTTTATGGTAATGGATAGGTTTAAGGTTAGGAATAGGTTAGGGTTATCCTAGTGTTAGCATTGAGGTTAGGGTTAGGGTAATCGATAGGATTACAGCTAGGTTTAGGGCTAGGGTTATGGTTAGGTTTAGGGCTAGGGTTAGGGTTTGTTTTTTTGTTTATGGCAACGGTTAGGTTTAGGGTTATATTTAGGGTAAGGGTTAGGGCTAGGATAAGGGTTATGAGTAGTGTTAAATCTAGTGTTAGGGCTCAGATTAGGATAGATTTAGGGTTAGGTTAGGGCTAGGTTTAGGACTCCAGCTAATGTAAGAACTAGGGTTATGATTAGGGCTAGGGGTTAAGGTTAGGTTAGGTCTAGTGTTAGGGTTTGGTTTAGGTTTTGGGTGATGTTTAGTGCTAGTGTCAGGATTAGGGTTAGGGTTAGGGTTCAAGCTAGGATTAAGGCTCGAATTAGGGCTAGGTTTTGGTTTTAGTTAGGGCTAGTGTTAGGGCTATGGTTAATATATGAACTAGTGTTACAATTATTGCTAGTTTTAGGGTTAGGTTTAGGGCTAGGGCTCGTGTTAGGGTTACATTTAGGGTTAGGGTGAAGTTTAGAGCAAGGTTTATTGTTAGGGTCAATGTCAGGGTCAAAGTTAGTTTTAGCGTTAGGTTTAGGACTCGAATTAGGGCTAAATTTAGTTGTAGTTGTAGGGTTAGGCTTTGGTTTAAGTTAAGGGTTACAGTTAAGGCTATGGTTCGGTTTTGTTTTAGGGCTAGGGCTAGGATTAGGGCTAGATTTTGAATTAGTGTCAGGGTTATGGCGAGTGTTATGGTGAGATTTAGGTTTAGAATTTGGGTTAGATTTAGAGTTAGGGTTAGATCTATGGTTAGGGCTAAGACTAGGGTTAGGACTAAGGTTAGGGTTACTCTAAGGAATAACGTTAGAACTAGGGATACAACTAGGGCAAGAATTAGAGTTAGTCTTAGGAGTAGGCTTAGTGTTAGGGTTAGGGTTAGGGCTAAATCAGGGCTAGGATTAGGGTAGGGTTGGTGTTAGGGTTAGGATGGGGGGTTAGGCCAGGGTTAGGGTTAGGGTTAGCATTGGAGTTAGGGTTAAGTTTAGGGTAATGGGTGGGGTTATAGCTAGCTTTAGGGCTAAATTGAGGGTTAGAATTAGGATTAGGCCTAGGGTTATGATTCAGTTTAGGATTAAGGTAGGTTTAGGGCTAGGATGAGGGCTAGGGTTTCTGTTAGGATTAGGGCTAGGACTAGGGCTTGGGATAATATTAAATCTAGGTTTATGGTTAAAGATAGTTTTAGTGTTAGGTTATGGCTAGGTATAGTGTAATGGTTAGGTTTAGGTTAAAGGTCAGTTTTAGATCTAGGATTATTACTAGGGTCAGGGTCAGAGTTAGCCTTTGACCCTAACACTAACCCTAGGTCTAAACCTGAACCTAACCTTAGACCAAACCCTAACACTAGTCCTAGACCTAAACCTAATCCTAAATCTAGACTTAACTCTAGTCCTAGAACTAAACAATAACCTGAGCTTAGCCCTAACAATAACCCTGCACCTAACCCAATCACTAGCCCTATCACTAGACCTAAACATAGTTCTAATTCTGGCTTGAATCCTAACTCTAACTCTAACCCAAACACTGACCCTGCCTTTATAATAAACCTTTCTCTAAATCTGACCCTACCTGAAAATCTAAACCTAACACTATACTCAGCCATAACCTGAACACTAAAACTAGCCCTAAATATAACTCTACCTCTTACTTTACCCAAAGCCCTAACCCTAGGCCTAAACTTAACACAAAACCTAGAGCTAATCCTAGGCCTAAACCAAGCCTTAAGCATAACCCTAACCCTAACCCTAGCCCTAACCCTAACCTAACCCTCACCTTAGTCCTAATCCTAGCTCAAAGCCTAACTCTTACCCTAAACATAAACATACATTTATCCCTAAAATAACCCTAACTCTAGTCCTAATCCTAACCATTTCCCTAGCCCTAAACATAGATCTAAACATACCCATTACCCTAAACCTAACCCTAACCCTATTGATAACACTAGGCCTAACCTTAACACTATAACTAACCAAAAAACTAACCCTAGACCTAACCCTCAACCTCACACTCGCCATAGACTTAACCCTAGCTCAAACCCTAATCCTTATCATAAACCTAAACATAACCATAGCTCTAACCTTAAAACTCTATCTAACCCTAACTATAACCCTAAACCTACATCTAAACCTATCCATTACCCTAACCTTAACCCTACCCCTAATGATGACCTAGCCCTAATCCTAACCCTAATCTAACCATACTGTAATCTTATCCCTAAACCTAACCTTCACCCTAGGCATTACCCTAGATCAAAACCTAACTCTTTTTTTTTTAATTTTTTATTGTTGGCTGTTCAAAACATTACATAGTTCTTGATATATCATATTTCACACTTTGATTCAAGTGGGTTATGAGCTCCCATTTTCACCCCATATACAGATTGCAGAATCACATCATTTACACATCCATTGATTTACATATTGCCATACTAGTGTCTGTTGTGTTCTGCTGCCTTTCCTATCCTCTACTATCCCCCCTCCCCTCCCCTCCCCTCCCCTCTTCTCTCTCTGCCCCCTCTACTGACATTCATTTGTCCCCCTTGTATTATTTTTCCCCTTCCCCTCACTTCCTCTTGTATGTACTTTTGTATAACTCTGAGGGTTTCCTTCCATTTCCATGCAATTTCCCTTCTTTCTCCCTTTCCCTCCCACCTCTCATCCCTGTTTAATGTTAATCTTCTTCTCCTGCTCTTTGACCCTACTCTGTTCTTAGTTACTCTCCTTATATCAAAGAAGACATTTAGAATTTGTTTTTTAGGGATTGACTAGCTTCACTTAGCATAATCTGCTCTAATGCCATCCTTTCCCTGTAAATTCTATGATTTTGTCATTTTTTAATGCAGAGTAATACTCCATTGTGTATAAATGCCACATTTTTTAAATCCATTCATCTATTGAAGGGCATCCAGGTTGGTTCCACAGTCTTGCTATTGTGAATTGTGCTGCTATGAACATAGATGTAGCAGTGTCCCTGTAGCATGCTCTTTTTAGGTCTTTAGGGAATAGACCAAGAAGGGGAATAGCTGGGTCAAATGGTGGCTCCATTCCCAGCTTTCCAAGAAATCTCCAAACTGCTTTCCAAATTGGCTGCACCAATTTGCAGTCCCACCAGCAATGTACAATTGTACCCTTTTCCCCACATCCTCACCAGCACTTGTTGTTGTTTGACTTCATAATGGCTGCCAATCTAACTGGAGTGAGATGGTATCTTAGGGTGGTTTTGATTTGCATTTCTCTGACTGCTAGAGATGGTGAGCATTTTTTCATGTACTTGTTGATTGATTGTATGTCCTCCTCTGAGAAGTGTCTGTTCAGGTCCTTGGCCCATTTGTTGATTGGGTTTTTTGTTCTCTTATTGTTTAATTTTTGGAGTTCTTTGTATACTCTGGATATTAGGGCTCTATCTGAAGTGTGAGGAGTAAAGATTTGTTCCCAGGATGTAGGCTCTCTCAAAACCTAACTCTTATGCTAAACATAACCAAAACCCAAACCCTAGTTCTAACCCTAACTCTAACCATAACTCAATACCTATTCCTAACCCTAAACCTAGCCCTAAACTTAGCCCTAAAGTATCCATTATACTAGCCCTACCTCTTACCCTAATGCGAACCCTAGACCTAACCCTAACCCTAAAAATTAGCTAAACCTAATCTGAACCCTAAATAAAACCCTCTCATTACCCTAACCCACACCCAAATGCTAACTTCAGCCCTAACACTAAACCCTAACTTTAACCAAACTCTAACTCTGACCCTGACCATATTAAATCCCCTGGCTCTAAAGATGACCCTTACCCTAAACCTAACACTTACACTAGACCCAGCCATAAACCTAAACCTAAAATTATCCCCAACCATAAGACTAGACCTGACATTAACCCTAGCCCTAATTCTAGCTCTAAACTTAACACAAATCACAGCCCTTATTGTAGCTCTAAACATACCCTTACTCCTAACCCTAACCCTAACACTAGCCCTAACCCTAACACTAACCCTAACCCTAATCTTAGCCTTAATTTAGTCCTATTCCTAACCCTAGCTGTAAGACTAACTCTAACTCTCACCCTAGCCCCATCCTATTTCTAACCCAATCCCTTTCCAGAACCCTAATACTAGCCCTAACCCCAGCCCTATCCTTAGCCCTTGCCCTAACTTAGATCTAAATTTAACTCTAAATCTAACCCTAAACCTAAGCTTAACCCTAACCTTAATCCTAACTCTAAATCTAACTTTAAACTTAAGGCTAAACCTAAACCTAACACTAGCCCTAAACGTAATGCTAATCCTATAATTAGCCCTAACTCTAGCCCTAGCCCTAAAACAAAACTGAACCATAGCCCTAACCCTAACCTTTAACCTAAACCAAACCGTAACTCTAACCTTAGACAATTTGAGATTTAATCCAAACCCTAAAACTAACCCTGACCCTGACTCTGACCACAACTCTAACCCTACCTCTAAACATAACCCTAACCCTAAACCTAAACATAACAATAGACATAGCCCAAATCCTAACCCTAAATTTTGCCCTAAACATAACCCTGGTTACTTACATTAGCCATAACCCTAACCCTAGCACTAACTTAACACAAAACCTAGCCTAATCCAAGCCATAACCCAAGTTTTAACCCTAATCCTAATCCTAAACCTAGCCCTAATCATAAACTTAATCATAGCCCTAACCCTAACTCTAACCCTATCCATTGTCATAACCATAACCCTAACCCTAATGCTAACCCTAATTCTAAACCTAACCCTATACCTAATCCTAACATATCCATTAAAATAAACCAAACCTAGACCCTAAACCTCACCCTAACATTAATCTTAAACTAACCCTAATGCTTTGAGCCTTAAATTTAAACCTTAACCTATCCCAAACCCTAACCCAGAACCTGACTCTAAAAATATTCCTAGTTCTAAACCTGACCCTAACTCTAAAACTAACCCTTACACTACATGTAGCCAAAAACCTACCACTAAACTATGTTTAAATATAACCCAAGACCTGATATTAGCCATAGCCCCAATCCTAGCCTTAACCCTAAAATAAACCCTAGCCTTCATCCTAGCCCTAAACCTATCCCTAATAATAACCCTAAACTTTACCATAGCCCTAACCCTAATTCTAACCCTCACGTTACCACTAAACCTAGCTATAACACCATCTCTTACCCTAAACTTAATTCTAACCCTAGCCCTAACATTAGACCTAAGCTGAACACTAACCCTAGCCCTAATCCTAGCCCCAATTTAACCCTATCCCTAATTATAATTCTAACCATAGCCCTAAGACTAACTCTAAATCTCACTCTAGCTCTAACCCTAGTTCTAACACTATCCCTCACCTTAACCCTAACCCTAGCCCTAAACATAGCCATAATCCTATCCATAAGTCTTGCCTAATCCTTATTCCTAATCCTAACCCTAGATCTAACTGTAAGTCTAACTCTAACACTAACCCTAATCCTAACATTAACACTAGCCCTAACCCTAGCACTAATCATAATACTAGCCCTAACCCTAACCATAGCAGTAAAACAAAACCAAGTAATAGCACTAACACTAAACCTTAACTTAAACCCTAGCACTACACCTATACCTAACCCTAGCCTTAATTTGAGTCTTAACCTTAACTTTAATACTAACCCTGACTCTGACTCATATCCTAAAACTCACCCTAAGTCTAAACACACCATAACCTTAAACTAAACAAAAGTAACCCTAGCCTTATTTCAAGTCCTAACCCTAACCCTAAAACTAACCCTGACCCTGACTATTCACCTAACACTAAGACTAGCTCTAAATATCACCCTAACCTTAAAAGTAATTCTAACACCAGAGGTTTAACACCTAACCATAATCCAAAAAATAACCCTAATTGTAACCCTAGTTCTTATATTGCCACTGCTCTAAACCTAGCTCTAACCCTAACACAAAAACTAGCCCTAATCCAAGCCCTAACCTAGCTTTAACCCTAATCCTAGCCCTAACCATAGCTCTAACATTAACCCTTACCCTAAGACAAACACTAAACCTAAAGCTAACCCTAATCCTTAACCTAACATAAACCCTTACCCTACTAGTCCTAACCCTAGCCCTCATTCTAGCTCTAACAATAACCCAAACCCTAATCCTAACCCTGACCCTTATTTTGATCCTAACACTAATTGTAGGTATTATCCTGAACCGAACACTAACACTAGCCCTTACGGTAACCTTATACCTAAACCTAACCCTGACATTAGTCCTACACCTAAACCTAATCCAAAATCTAGCCATAACTCGAACCCTAGACCTAAAGAAAAACCTAGACCTAGCCCTAACAATAACGTGTAGCCTAAGCCAAACACTAACCCTTCCCCTAGACCTAAACCTAGTCCTAATTCTGGCTTTAACCCTAACCATAACCCTAACTGAACACTTACCGTGACACTAACACTAACCTTATCTCTAAATATCACCCTAACCCTAAACGTAACCCTAAAACTGTACCTATCCCTAATATTAACCCTAAAACCAGCCTGAAACATAACAAGCTCTTACATTAGCTGTAGCCCTAATCTATTGCAAAACCTAGCCCTAATCCAAGCCCTACACTAGCTTTAACCCTAAAGCTAATCGTAATCCTAACCATAGCCCTAACCTTAACCCTAAGCCTAACCCTAGACCTAATCCTTAGCATAACCTTAGCCCTAACCCTAGCTCTAACCTATCCATTACTCTAATGATAACTCTAACACTTATGCTAACCCTAGGCCAAACCCTAATCCTATCCCTAAGCCTAAGCCTATCCATTACCCTACACTTAACCTGAACCCTAAACCTAAAACTATCATTACCGTATCCTTAACAATAATGCTAATTCAAGCCCTAAACCTAAACCTTAACCTAACAAAATCCCTAAACCTGACCCTAACCCTAATATTACCCCTAGCTCTAAACCTGACCTAACCATAAACCTAACCCTTACAATAGACCTAGCTATAAACTAAATCCCTGAAACTATCCCTAACTGTAACTGTAGACATGACTTTTGACCTAGTTCTAATCCTTGTCCTAATCCTAACACAAACCTTAGCCCACATCCTAGCCATAAACTTCACCTTAATCATAAACCTAACCCTAACCTAACCATAATTGTAACCCTCACCCTTGCCCTAAAACTAGCTATAATCCCAACCCTTACCCTAAACCTAAACTTAACCCTAAACCGAACACTAACCCTAGCCCTAACCCTAGGCCTAACCCTAACACTAACCCATCCATAATCCCAGGACTAATATAGCCCTATCCCTAACCCTAATCCTTGCCCTAAGACTAACTCTAACTCTCACCCTAGCCCTATACAGAGTTCTAACCCAATCCCTAAACCTATCCCTAAACTTAGCCCTAACCTTATCCCTGTCCTTAGCCCTAGCTCAAACCCTAGATCTATACCTAACTATAAAATCTAACCCTAAACCTAAGCCTAAACCTACACTAACACTAGCCCTAACCATAACACTAATCCTAAAACTAGCCCTAAACCTATCCCTAGCCTAAAACAAAACCAAGTCATAGCCCTAACCATAACCCTTTGACTAAACCAAACCCTAACCTTACACCTAGCCCTAATCATATCTCTAATTTTAGTCCTAAATCTAACCTGGAATGTAATCCTGAAACTGACTCTGACCTAACTCTAACTCTAGCTCTAAATATCATCATAACCATAAACCTAACCCTACACTAGACCTAGCCCTAACCATAACCCTATAACTAGCGCTAATCATAACCGTACTTCATACATTACTTGTAGCCTTAACCCAAGCGTAACCTAACCCAAAACCTTGTCTTAACCTGAGTTCTAAACCTAGCTTTAACCCTAAACTTAAACCTAACCATAACCCAAACAAAAGCCCTAATCCTATACATAATCCTAGCCCTAATCTTAGGTCTAACCCTATTCACTACCCTAATGATAACCCTACCCCTTATGCTAAACATTAGGCCTAACCTTAACCCTCTCCATTACACTAAACCACATCTAAACCCTAAACATAACACTTTCATCACCCTAATCCTAAACCTAAAGCAAATTCAAGCCCTAAACCTAACCTCTAACCTAAACAAAACACTAACTTTGAACCTGACCCTAATAATAACCGTAGGTCTAAACCTGACCCATACTATAAACCTGACCCTTACAGTGGACCAAACCATAAACCTAACACTAAATCTATCCCTAACTGTAACCCTAGACCTGGCATTAGCCCTAGCCCTAATACTAGCCCTAACCACAACAAAAACACTAGCCCTCATTCTAACACTATGCCCAGCCTTAATCATAACCCTAACCCTAACCCTAGCCCTAACCCTAATACTAACCCTCGCCCTATCCCTCAACCTAGCTATAACCCATTACCTTAGCCTACGTGTAATCCTAACTCTAACCCTAACCTGAGTCTAAACCTAACACATATTCCTAATTTATCCCTATTCCTAACCATAGCCCTAGCCCTAGCCTTAAGACTAAGTCTAACTCTCACACTAGCCCTATGACTAGTTCTAACCCTGTAGATTACCATAACCCTAACCCTAGTCCTAATCCTTGTCCTATCCTTAGTCCTAGCCCTAACAATAGATCAAATCCTAACTCTAAATCTAACCCTAACCCAAAGCCTAAGCCTAACCATTATAAATACATTTATATTTAGAATCTATGTCTACAGATGTTGGCTTCAATTATTATTTAGAATATAGTCATTAGTTTCATAAAAGGCATACCATTTCTGGTGGTATACAGAGAACTGATGGTCAGGGGTAGGATGCTATGTTAAGGGGGAAAGAAGTGAGAGTATGAGATTAATCTATCTTAGCAAATTGGAGGAGAACTGTAATGAATAGACAGGGATAATTTATGGAAGAATGTATAAATTCAAATACCTTATCTGTATTCATAAAATTATCCTATGTATAAATAGTAAAATTTAGGAAGTTGAAAGTGGAATAGAGGGAGGAAGAAAAAAGAAGAAAAAAATAACAAGGAAAGAAAGAAAGAGAGGGAGAATAAAAATAAGAGAAAATAAAGGGAGGGGGTGAGATAGGCCTGTGCAATTCCTCTATATTATACTATTTTAGTGATTCAGTTCTTAAAGTCCAATTTTATGCAAAGTTCATGGTTTCACATATGTTGATATTGTGAAGACCCGAGGAGGAAGGGTAGAGGAGAATGGATGAGAAGAGCAAGAATAGAAAAGCCTCTCAGAAGTCTGTTTTCTTGCAGTAAGTGGAGTTGTCTATTCCTAGCTTGAGTCTCTGTGCTAAAGGTTGTGGAGGTAGCCAGTTTGAGAGGGCTTGAGCTTTTACCTGGAGCCTTCCTACTCTTAGTCTCTGAGTTGGAAACTAGGTACCTGTACAGTTGCTAGTCTGCATTGATAGCTACGCCCCCAAAAACCTTGTAAGAGAAATATTGAGTTATCACCGCTGGAGGTAGGGGAGTTGGAAACCAGGTACCTGAGCAGCCGCAGAACTGAGCTGGTAGCCATGGCCACCATTAGATGATGAGTAAGGTTTTCCAAGATGGATTCCGTCTGATACCTGTGTAGGGTGTTAGGTGAGGTGACTGGTTCTGGGGTGACCTGTGGCCATGTCCAGAGCTTGGACTGGTGACCCTCAAGCAAACCTCTGAGCTCTTTCCCCAGAGTTCCTGCACAGCCGAGACTTCCCTCTGAGCCAAGAGCAAACCTGCAGCCAAGACTTCCATCTTCGCCAAGAGCTCACGGCAGAGACTTCCATCTGAGCTGAGAGCACATGCTCAGCCGAGACTTCCGTCTGTGCTGAGAGCTCATGTGCAGCCAAGATTTCCAACTGAGCCCAGAGCAACCACACAGCCGAGCCTACCATGTGCACAGAGAGCTCCAGCGTGGCCCTAGTATTCTTCAAATTTCTATGATATTGGGCAAGATTAATCTTTTACTTAGCCTTACTATGCTCCAATGTTGCTTCAATGGATCGCTGTCAGCAACAGTTTGTATTTTAAGATTTCCCTTCATTATGGCTTATTGATGTGAATGAAAATTGGACTGGAAATCAAACAGGGTTGGTAGGACGTGCTTGAAACTTCACACAATCAGTTCTCAGTGGGCACTCTCTGATTTCTTTCTTTTGAAGGTAGGCCAAAGCTGAAGCATGCAAAAGCAACTGTATCTGATAGCCCTTAGGGAGAAATCAGAGAAATATGTATGTATTGAAATAAGTCTCTCAATGATTTGTTCAGATTTCTTTGAAACTGTGCAGTATTCATCTTTAACTTATCCCCTCTGTGCTCCCCAAGTTTGGGACTTCTAGAATCAATGGTTTTCTATACAAGTAAGGATTAGGGTTATGGTTAGGGTTAGGTTAGGTTTAGAGCTAGTGTTATAGTTATTTTTTTTCAAATTTCTTTGATACTGGGCTGGATTCATCTTTTCACTAGCCTTACTATGCTCCCCAGGTTTTGGTTTTCTGGATTCAGTGGTTTGCTCTCAGGAACAGTTTGTATTTTAAGGTTTCACTTCATTTTGACCTATATGGGTAAATGGAAATAGAGCTTGAAATCAAACAGAGTTGGTTTGAAAGTTTGCTTGAAACTTCATACACTCAATCAGTTCTCAGTGTGCATTTTCTGGTTTGTTTCTTGTGGAAGTAATCCTATGCTGAAATAGAAAGAAATAGCTTCATCTGTGAGTGCTTTAGGAGGAAGCTTCAATATTTTTTGGTTGAATTACTTTGATACTCTACAGGATTCATCCTTTACCTAGCCTTAGTAGGATCTCCAATTTGGGGCATTTAAGTTCAATGGTTCACTGTCAGGAACAATTTGAATTTTTAGGTGTCACTTCATTATGACCTATAGGTGTGAATCTCAATGAAGCTGGAAATCAAACAGGGTTGGTACTAGCCGCTTGATACATCACACATTGAATTAGTTCTCTGCAAGCACTCTCTGCTTTCTTTCTATTGAATATAGACCAAAGGAGAAGCATGCAAAAACAACTTTATCTGAGAGTACTTTAAGAGACAATAGGGAAATAAGCATGTAATGAACTACCTCCCGCAATTATTTGGTCAGATTTCTTTGATACTGTGCATGATTAATCTTAGCTTGCCCCACTAGGCTTCACGATTTGGGGACTTCTATGATAAAAGGTTATCTAAATACGTTAGGGTTAAAGTTATAGTTAGGGTTAGGGCTAGGCTTAGACCTAGTGTTAGGTTTAGAGTTAGTTTTACTCAAATTTCTTTGATACTGGGCAGGATTCATCTTTTACCCAACCTAACTCTTTTCCCCAGGTTTGGGACTTCTCAGTTCAAAGGTTTGCTGACAGTAACAGTTTGAATTTTGAGGTTTCACTTCATTTTGACCTATATGGTAAAGGGAAATGGAGCTCGAAATCAAAGAGTGTTGGTGCTAGCTGATTGAAACATCACACACTCAGTCAGTTCTCTGTGTGCACTCTGTGCTTTGTTCCTTGTGAATATAACCCTAAGCTGAAGCATGAAAGCAACTTTATCTGAGAGTACTTTAGGGGAAAACAGGAAAATAGGCATGTACTGAATTATCTCTTCCAATTATTTGGTCAGATTTCTTAGATGCTGCACATGATTCACCTATAAGCTTGCCCCAGTAGGTTCCCCACATTTAGGATGTCTGGGATCAATGGTTTTCTAAACAGGTTAGGGTTAGGTTTAGTATTAGGGTTAGGGCTAGCTTTAGAGCTAGTGTTAGAGTTAGAGTTTGTTATGTTCAAATTTCTTTGATACTGAGAAGAATTCATCTTTTACCTAGCTGTATTTTTTGCCCCAGTTTGGGGCCTTCTTTGTTCAATGGTTCGCTGTTGGGAATAGTCTGTTTTTAATGTCTCACTTTATTTTGACCTATATGGGTAAATGCAAATGGAGCTAGAAATTGTATGGTTGGTGCTAGCTGGTTGAAACTTCACATACTCAATCAGTTTTCTTTGGGAACTCTCTGGTTTCTTTTTTGTGAAAATATCTATAAGATGAAGCATGCAAAACAAATTTATCCAAGATCACTTTAGGAGAAAAGAGGGCAATATGCATGGAGTGAAATACCTCCCCCAATTATTTGGTCAGATTCCTTTGATACTATGTAGAATTCATCTGTAAGCTTACCCACTATTCTTCCCAAGTTTGAAACTTTTATGATCAAAGGTTCTCTTAACAGGTTATGGTTACAGTTATGGTTAGAGTTAGGGTAAGGTTTAGAGCTAGTGTTAGGATTAGTGTTAGTTTTTTCAACTTTTTGATACTTGGAAAGATTCATCTTTTTCCTATTCTTAGTATACTCCCCATGTTTGGGCCTCCTAGGTAAAAGGAGTTGCTCTCAGAAGCAGTTTTAATTTTCATGTTTCACATCATTTTGCCCTATAGGTGTGAATGGAAATGGAGCTGGACTCAAACAGGGTTTGTGCTAGCTGCTTGAAACGTCACACTCTCAATCAGTTCTCAGTGCACATTCTCTCATTTGTTTCTTGTGGAAGTAGCCCAAAGCAGAAGTAGAAAGAAACAGCTTTATCTGTGAGCACTTTAGGAGCAACCTTCAACTTTTTTGCTCGGATTGCTTTGATACTGTACAGGATTATCATTTTCCTAGCTTTAGTAGGATCCCCAAGTTTGAGCCTTCAAGGTTTGCCTGTTCACTGTCAGAAACAGTTTGAATTTTTAGGTTTCACTTTATTCTGGTCTATAGATGTGAATGAAAATGGAGCTGTAAATCATACTGGGTTAGTACTAGCTGCTTGAAACTTCACACACTCAATCAGCTCTCTGTGGGCACTGTCCGGTTTGTTCCTTGTGAAAATACCATAAACTGAAGCATGAAAAAATAATTTATCCAGGAGCACATTAGGAGAAAACAGGGAAATATGAATGTACTGAAATAATTCCCCCAATTACTTGGTCAGATTACTTTGATACTGTGCAGGATTCATCTGTTAGCTTTCCCCACTAGGCTCCTTAATTTGGGGACTACTATGATAATGGTTCTCTAAACAGGTTAGGTTAGGTTTAGTATTAGGTTAGGGCTAGGGTTACAAGTAGTGTTTTGTTAGATTTAGTTTTGTTCAAATTTCTTTGATACTGGGTAGGATTCAGCTTTTCCATAGCCTTACTATATTCCCTAGGTTTGGGCCTCTTGGGTCAAGGGTTCACTGCCTGGAATAGTTTGTATTTTAAGTTTTCACTTCATTTTGACCTATGTGGGTAAAGGGAAATGGAGCTGGAAATCCAACAGGGTTGGTGCTTGCTACTTCAAACCTAACACACTCAATCAGTTCTCTATGGGCATTCTCTGGTTTATTCTTTGTGAAAGTAGCCCTAAGCTGAAGCATACGAAGCAACTTCATGTGAGAGCACTTTAGGAGAAAACAGGGAAAAATGCTTGTACTGAACTATCTCCCCCAATTATTTGATACTGTGCAGGATTCATCTGTTAGACTGCCCCACTAGGCTCACCAAGTGTGAGACTTCTAGGATCAAAGGGACTCTAAACAGGTTAAGGTTAGTGTTAGGGTTAGTGTTAGGACCAGTGTTAGTTAGAGGTAGAATTAGTTTTTTTTCAACTTTATATGATACTGTGCTGGATTAATCATTTTCCTATTTTAACTATACTCCAAATGTTTGGGCCTCCTACATG
Organism: Marmota monax; assembly: GCF_021218885.2. Lineage (NCBI taxonomy): Eukaryota > Metazoa > Chordata > Mammalia > Rodentia > Sciuridae > Marmota > Marmota monax. The sequence continues at coordinate 573,662 of NW_026695083.1, forward strand.
AAGGGTTTGCTTTCAGGAATAGTTTCAATGTTCATGTTTCTCTTCTTTTTGCCCTATAGGGGTGAATGGGAATGAAGCTAGAAATCGAACAGGGTTTGTGCAAGCTGCTTGAAACTTCACACAGTCCATCAATTTTCAGTGAGCATAATCTGGTGTTTCCTGTGGAAGTATACCTAAGCTGAAGTAGAAAGAAACAGCTTTATCTCTGAGTGCTTTAGGAGTAAGCAGAATACACATGTACAGAAAGAGCTTCAAATTTGTTTGGTTGGAATTAGTTTGATACTATACAGGATTCATTCTTGACCTAGCCTTAGTAGGTTCCCCAAGTTTGGGCCTTCAAGATTCAATGGTTCAGTGACAGGAACAGTTTGAATTTTTAGGTTTCACTTTATTATGGCCTATAGGTGTGAATTGAAATGGAGCTGGAAATCAAACAGTGTTGGTGCTAGCTGCATGAAACTTCACACGCTCAATCACTTGTCTGTGGGCATACTCTTCTTTGTTCATTTTGAATGTACCTTAAGCTGAAGCATAAAAGAACAATTTATCCAAGAGCACTGTAGGAAACAATAGAAATATTCATGTACTGAACTACCTCCCCCAACCATTTAGTCAGATTCCTTTGATACTGTGCAAGATTCATCTGTTAGCTTTCCCCACTAGGCTCCACAATTTTGAGACTTTGATGACCAAAGGTTCTCTAAACAGGTTAGGGTTAGGCTTATGGTTAGAGTTAGAGCTTGGGTTAGACCTAGTGTTAGGGTTAGAGTTTGTATCATTCAAATTTCTTTGATACTGGCAGGATACATTTTTACCCAGTCTTACTATGTTCCCGAGGTTTTGGCCTTCTCGGTTCAATGGTTTGCTGTCAGAAACAATATGTATTTTATGGATTCACTTTATTTTGACCTACATGGGTAAATGGACATGGAGCTGAAAATCAAACAAGGTTGGTGCTAACTGCTTGAAACTACACACTCAATCACTTCTCTGTGGGCACTCTCTGGTTTGTTCCTTGTGAAATTAGTCCTAAGTTGAAGCATGCAATACAAATACATCTGAGTACACTTTAATAGAAAACAGGGAAATATGCATGTACTGAAATACATCCCCCAATTATTTTGTCAGATTTCTTTGAAACTGCCCATGATTCAACTGTAAGCTTGGCCCACCAGGCTCCCCAATTTTGAAACTTCTATGATCAAAGGTTCTCTAAACAGATTAGGGTTAGGATTAGATTTAGTAATTGGACTAGAGTTAGACCTAGTGTTAGGGTTAGAGTTAGTTTGTTTGTTTGTTTGTTTGTTTGTTTAATTTATATGACACTGGGCAGAATTCACCTTTTTCCTATTTTTACTATACTCCAAATATTTGAGCCTCCTTCGTAAAAGGGTTTGCTCTCAGGAACAGTTTCAATTTTCATGTTTCTCTTCTTTTTGTCCTATAGGGGTGAATGGAAATGAAGCTGGAAATCAAACAGTGTTTGTTCTAGCTGCTTGAAATTTCACACACTCAGTTAGTTCTCAGTGAGAATTCTCTGGTTTGTTTCCTGTGGATGTAGCCCTAATCTGAAGTAGAAAGAGACAGCTTTATTGCTGAGCACTTTAAGAGCAAGCAGAATACACATGTACCGAAAAAGCTTTGAATTTTTTGGTCAGATTGCTTTGATACTGTACAGGATTCATCCTTGACGTAGCCTTAGTAAGCTCCCCAAGTTTTGGCCTTCAAGATTCAATGGTTCACTGTCAGGAACAGTTGGAATTTTTAGCTTCACTTCATTATGGCCTATAGATGTGAATGGAAATGGAGCTGGAAATCAAACAGTGTTGGTGCTAGCTGCATGAAACTTCACGCACTCAATCACTTCTCTGTGGGCATGCTCTGCTTTGTTCCTTGTGAAAGTACCTTAAGCTGAAGCATGGAAAAACAATTTATCCATGAGTACTTTAGGAGAAAACAGGGATACATGCATGTACTGAAATATCTTTTCCAAATATTTGATCAGATTTCTTTGATACTGTTCAGCATTCTTCTGTTAGCTTACTGAACTGTGCTCCCCAAATTTGGGACTTGTATGATCAAGCTCTATGAAAATACAGACTTAGTTTTAGTATTAGGGTTAGGGCTAGGGTTAGAACTAATGTTAGGGTTAGAGTTAGTTTTGTTCAAAATTCTTTGATACTGAGCAGTATTCCTCTTTTACCTGGCCTTACTGTTTTCCCCTGGTTTGGGCCTTCTCATTTCAATGGTTTATTATCAGGAACAGTTTGCATTTAAAGTTTCACTTCATGTTGTCCTATATGGATAAATGGAAACGGAGCTGGAAATCAAACAGTGTTGGTTCTAGCTGCTTGAAATTTCACACACTCAATCTGTTCTCTGTGGGCACTCTGGATTTTTCCTAGTGAAAATTTTCCAAAGCTGAGACATTCAAAAGAATATTACCCAAGAGCACTTCAGGATAAAATAAGGAAATATGCATATCCTGAATTACCTCTCCCAATTATTTGGTCAGATTTTTTGATACTTGGCAGGATTCATCTGTTGGCTTGCCCTACTAGGATCCCCAAAATTTGGGAATTCTATGATCAAATGTTCTTTATACAGGTTAGGGTTATAGTTAGGGTTAGGATGTGCTTTAGGATCAGGGCGAAGGTTAGAGCTAATGTTAGGATTAGTGTTAGTTTTGTTCAAATTCCTATGATACTTGGTAGGATTCATCTTTAACTAGCCTTACTATGTTTGGCAGTTTGGGGTCTTCTCAGTTCAATGGTTCGCTTTCAGGAACAGTTTCTATTTTAAGGTTTCATTTCATTTTGACCTATAAGGGTAAATGGAATTGGAGATAGAAATCAAACAGGGTTGGTCCTAGCTGCTTGAAACTTCACACACTCAATCAGTTCTCTGTGGGCACTCTCTGGTTTGGTACTTATGAATGTAGCCCTAAGCTGAAGCATGCAAAGCAATTTTAAACGTGAGCACTTTAGGAGAAAAGAGGGTAATATAAATATATTGAAATACTTTCCTCTATTATTTGGTCATATTTCTTTGATACTGTGAAGGATTCATCTACAAGCTTGCCCCACTAGGATTCCCAATTTTGGGACTTCTATGATCATAGGTTCTCTAAACAGCTTAGGGTGAGGATTAAGGATAGAGTCAAATCTAGCATTAGTGTTACAGTTAGATTTGTTCAAATTTATTTGATACTGGGCAGTATTCATCTTTTCCTTACCATTGTTAAGTTCTCCAGTTTTGGACTTTCTCAGTTCAAGTGTTCACTATCAGGAACAGTGTATATTTTAAGGGTTCACTTCATTTTGATATCTATGGGTAAATGGAAATGGAGCTCAAAATCAAACAGTGTAGGTGCTAGCTGCTTGAAACTTCGCATACTCAATCAATTCCCTGTTGGTACTCTCTGAATTCTTCCTTGTGAAAGTATCCCAAAGCTGAAGCATGCCAAAAAAGATTTATCTGAGAGCACTTTAGGAGACAACAGGAAAATATGCATGTACTGAACTACCCTCCCCAATAATTTGGTCAGATTTCTTTGATACTGCACAGGATTCATCTGTTAGCTTGCCCCACTAGTCTCCACAAGTATGGAACTTCTATGATCAAAGGTTCTCTAAACAGGTTAGGGTTAGTGTTAGGGCTAGTGTTAGAGTGAGTGTTAGGGTTATAGTTAGTTTTGTTTAAATTTCTTTGATATTGGGCAGGAGTCATCTTTTACCTAGTCTTACTATGTTCACTCGTTTTGGGACTTCTTGGTTCAAGGTTCACTGTAAGAAACAGTTTGAGTTTTAAGGTTTCACTTCATTTGAACCTATACGGGTAAATGGAAATGGAGTTGGAAATCAAACAGGGTTTGTGCTAGCTGCTTGAAACTTCACACACTCAATCTGTTCTCTGTGGGCACTCTGTGGTTTCCTCCTTGTGAAAATAGTTCTAAGCACAAGCATGCAAAAACAACTTTATCCAAGAGCACTTTAGGAGAAATCAGGGAAATATGCATGTCCTACACTAACTCCCCCCAAATTATTTGGTCAGATTTGTTTGATACTGCACACAGGATTTATCTGCTGGCTTGCTGCACTGGGTTCCCCAAGTTTGGGACTTCTATGATCAAAGCTCTATAAACAGGATAGTTTTAGGTTTACTGTTCGAGTTAGGACTAAAGTTAGAACTAGTGTTAGGGTTTGAGTTATTTTTGTTCTAATTTCTTTGATACTGGGCATGATTTCTCTTTTACCTAGCCTTATTTTGTTCCCCAGTTTTGGGCCTTCTAGTTTCAATTGTTCACAGTCAGGAACAGTTTGTATTTTAAAGTTTCATTTCAAGTTTTCCTATATGGGTAAATGGAAATGGAGCTGGTAATCAAACAGGGTTGGTGCTACCTGCTTGGAATTTCACACACTCTATCAGTTCTCTGTGGGCACTCTCTGTTTTGTTCCTTGTGAATGTAGCCCTACACTGAAGCATGCAAAGCATAGGTTTAGGGTTAGGGTGATGTTTAGAGCTAAGTTTAGTGTTAGGGTCAGAGTTAGGGTCAGGGTTAGTTTTAGGGTTAGGGTTAGGACTCTAATTAGGGATAAAGTTAGTGCTAGCTGTAGTGTGAGGATTTGGTTTAAGTTAAGGGTTAGGGTTAGGGCTATGGCTCCGTTTTGTTTTATGGCTAGTTCTAGTGTTAGGGCTAGATTTTGGATTAGTTTTAGAGTTAGGGCTAGAGTTAGGATGAGGTTTAGGATTAGGTTTAGGGTTAGATTTAGAGTTAGTGTAGATCTAGGGCTAGTGCCGCAGTCTGGGTGGGCACAAAATAACTGAGCCGCCAAGAGGCACACGTAGGTTCAAAACCAGAACTCCTTTATTATCCGAACCCGCACATGCCACCCACGAGGCCCTTCCAGGAACCACCAACCAGAAATCCCTCCTCTGGCACTTCTCCAACCAATGCAAACTCTCTAGGAATCCCTGGAAAACTCCAAAGTAGTGGGAGAACTCCAAAGTAGTGGAGAACTACAAAGTAGCAGGTCAAGGCAGACAGCAGGTGTCTAATATACAATTGAATACATAGCTTAACATAATCATCATCATCTCAATGGCTCGCTAGTCTCCTCTCAACCACTCCCCTCTGGCACAAATGCCATGCATCATTTTGACTCCACTGTGGCTCTCAGCAGGCTAGGGTTAGGGCTAGGGTTAGGGTTCCAGTAAGGAATAAGGTTAGAACTAGGTATACAGCTAGGAAGAGAGTAAGTTTTAGACTTAGTACCAGGCTTAGGGTTAGGGTTAGGGTTACAGATAAATTAGGGCTAGGATTAGGCCTAAGGTTAGTGTTAGCATTAAGTTTAGGGATAGGGGTAGATTTAGGGTTAGCATTAGGGTTAAGGTTAAGTTTAGGGGAATGGGTGGGGTTATAGCTAGCTTTAGGTCTAGGATTAGAGTTAGAATTAGGATTATGGCTAGGTTAGTGTTCAGGTTAGGATTAAGGTAGGTTTAGAGCTAGAAAAATGACTAAGGTTTTTGTTAGGTTAAGGGCTAGGACTATGGCTAGGACTAATGTCAGGTCTAGAGTTATGGTTAGGGATATTGTTAGGTTTAGGTTATGCCTAGTTCTAGCATAAGAGTTACACTTAGGGTATGGGTCAGGTTTAGAGTTAGGGTTTTTTTTTTAGGGTTAGAGTCATGGTTAGCATTTGGTTTAGGTTAAAATTTACAGTTAAGGCTTGAGTTAGTGATAGGGTTTGGTTTAGGATTAGGGTAATGTATATGGTTAGGTTTTGGTTTCAGTTAAGTTTTAGGGTAAAGAATGGCTTAGGTTTAGTGATAGGGTTAGGGTTAGGGTTATGTTTAGTGTAATGGATAGGTTTTGAGATCAGATTAGGGCGAGGATATGGGTTGGATTAAGTCTAGGATTAGGGTTAGGTTTAGGGATATGGTTAGGGTTTGGTTTAGGGTAAGTATTAGGGTTAGGGTAAGTGTTAGGGTTAGGGCTAGGGTTATGGTTATGTTAGGGTACAGGTTAGTGTTTGAGCTAGGGTGAGGGTTAGGTTTATGTTTAGGTCTAGGGTTATGTTTAAGGTTATGGTTTGGTTTAGGGTTAGGGTTATGGCTGGGGTTTTAATTAGAGTTAGGTTTAAGTTTAGGATAATGGATAATGTTAGAGGTATGGTTAGGATTAGGGTTAGGGTATGGGTTAGGGCTAGTGTTAGGATTAGGTTTAGTGTAAGTCTTAATGTTTCAGCTAAGATTAGGCCTATTGCAAGGGATAGGTTTCGTTTAGGTCTAGAGTTTCATTGATATTTGAGGTTAGGTTTGGTGTTACTGCTAAGGTTATAATTAGGGTAAGAGTTAGGGTTAGGGTAATGGATAGGGTTAGAGCTAAAGTTTGTGCCAGAACTAAAGTTAGGATTAGAGCTAGGATTAGGGTTAGGTTTTAGGATAGGGCAAGGGTTATGTTGAGAGTAATGGTTTTTCTTGAGCTAGGGTTAGGTCTAAGGCATGGGTTAGGGTAAGGGTTAGTGTTAGGGTTATGATTAGGGTTAGGGTTATGCTTAGGACTAAGTTTAGGCCTAGGATTAGGGCTAGGTTTTATGTTAGGTTTAGTGCTAGGATTAGAATTATAGGTAATGTAAGAGCTAGGGTTATTTTTAGGGCTAGTATTAGGGTTAGCGTTATAGCTATATCTAGTGTTAGGTCTAGGTTTTGGGTTAGGGTCAGGTTTAGAGCTAGGTTTAGTGTTAGGTTAAGGGTCAGTGTTCACGATAAAGTTAGGTTTAGGGTTATAGCCAGAATAAGGACTAGGTTTAGGTCTAGGTGTAGGGTTAGTGTTTGGTATAGATTAAGGGTTAGTGTGAGGGCTATGGCTAGGTTTTTGTTTAGGTCTAGGGCTAGAGTTATAGCTATTTTTAGGATTAGCTTTAGGTCTGGGGCTAGATTTAGGGTTAAGTATAGACATACCATTACAGGTAGGGCTAGTGTTGGGTTTGGTTTAGAGATAGGTTCAGGTTTAGACCCAGGGTTAGTGTTAGGGTCAGAATAAGGGTCAGGGTTAGAGTTAAAGATAGAATGAGGGCTAGGATTAGAACTAGTAATATGGTTAGAGTTGCAGTTGGCTAACGATTAGGGTTACTACTAGGGCTAGCATTTGGGTTAGGGTTTGGCTTTGGGTAAGAGAAAGGGTTAGAGCTAGTGTTAGGGCTAGGGTTTGGGTTAGGGCTAGTGTGAAGTTTAAGATTTGTGTTAAATATAGGGTTAGGGCTTAGATTATGGGTAGGATCTGTGTTAAGGGTAGGGGTAGGGTTAGGACAATGAATAATGTATGAACTAGAGTTATGATTAGGGTAGTTTTATGGTTAGAGTTAAAGCTAGGTCTTTTGCTAGGATTAATTTAAGGTTACAGTGATATTTAGAGCTAGGATTAGTGTTAGGATCAGCATCCAGTTCAGAGTTAGTTTTAGAGTTAGGGTTAGGGCTAGGTGTAGGGTTCGAGTTTGGTTTAGGATAAGGGTAAGTGTTAGGGCTATGGCTTAGTATTGTTTTATGACTAGGATAGGGGTAGTTCAAGTTTTAGGATTAGCATTAGTGCTAGGGCTATATTCGGGTTTGATTTAGGCTGATGGTTTTGGTTAAACTTAGAGTTAGGTTTAGATTTAGATTTAGAATTAGGGCTAGGACTAAGAATAGAACTAGGGATAGGGCTAGGGCTAGAGTTAGTCTTAGGCCTAAGGTTAGGATTTGGATACGACTAAATTAGGGCTAGGATTAGTGCTAGGCTTAGTGTTATTGTTAGGCCTAGAGTTAGGGTGATGGGATAGGGTTACGTTTAGGGTTATGGTTAGGTTTAGGGTAAGGGATGGGGAAATAGCTAGGTTTAGGGCTAGGGTGAGAGTTAGAATTAGGGTTAAAATTCGGGTTATGGTTTGGGTTAGGGCTAGGGCTAATTTCAGGTCCAGCATTATGGTTAAAGATAGTTTTAGAGTTAGGTTTATGGCTACATCTAGTGTAATGGTAGGTTTAAGGTTAGGGTCAGGTTTAGAGCTAAGGGTATTATTAGGGTCAGGGTCATTATTAGTGTTTGGGATAGGTTAAGGTTTAAAGTTAGGACTCAAATTAGCATTAGGGTTAAAATTAGCATAATGATAGGGTTAGGTTTAGGTTTCAGGTTAGGTTTAGTGTAATGGATAGGGTTACGATTAGTGATAGGTTTACGTTTAGGCCTAGGATTTGCATTAGGGTTAAGGTTATGGTTAGGGTAATGGATAGGGTTAGAGCTAAGTTTACCATATGGTTATGGTTATGAGTAGTGCTAGGGTTAGGGTTAAGGTTAGGGTTAGGGTTAAAGCTAGGGTTAGGACAGAGATTCGGGCTAGGTTTTGGTGTAATTAAGGCTAGAGTTAAGGTTATGTCTAATATAAGTACTAGGGTTATGCTTAAGGCTAGTTTTAGGGTTAGGGTTAGGTTTAGGGTGATGTTTACAGCTAGGGTTAGTGTTAGGTTCATGGTTAGATTTAGGGTTTGGTCTAAGTCTCAAAGTAGGGCTAGATTTAGGGCTAGGTGTAGGGTAAAGTTTTGGTATAGGTTAAGGGTCAGGGTTAGGCCTATGGATCGGTTTTGTATTGGGGCTAGGGCTAGAGCTAGGGCTAGTTTTAGGATTAGCATTGGGGTTAGTTTTAGGGCTAGTATTAGGTTTAGGTTTAGGTTTAGGCTTAGGGTTATGGTTAGATTTAGATTTAAGGTTAAATCTAGTTTTAGGGCTAGGGCTAAGAAAAGGTCTAGGGTTAGGCCTAGGGTTAGAGCTAGGATTGGGGTTCTGGTAAGGGATAAGGTTAGAACTACTTTTACTGCAAGGGTGATAGTCTTAGGGCTAGGTTAGGATTAGGGTAAGGGATACAGCTAAATTAGGGATAAGATTAGGGCTAGGGTTAGTGTTAGTATTAGGCTTAGGTTTAGGGCTGGGTTATGATTAAGGCTATGTTTAGCAATAGTACAAGGGCTAGGGTTTGTGTTAGGGTTAGGGCTAGGATTATGGCTAGGGCCAATATTAGGTCTAGGGTAACCATTAGGGATATTTTCAAGATTAGGTTTTTGGTTAGGTCTAGTATAAGGGTTAGGTTTAGGGTAAGGATCAGGTTTAGAGCTAGGGGAATTATTAGGGTCATGTTCAGAGTTAGGGTTTGGTTTAGGTTTGAGTTTAGGGTTAGTGCTCGAATTAGCATTAGGGTTAGGGTTATGGTAATGGTAATGATAGGGATAGGTTTAGGGTTCAGGTTAGGTTTAGAGTAATTGATAGGTTTGAATATAGTGATAGGGTTAGGGTTAGGGTAAGGTTTATGTTTAGGGTAATGGATACAGATAGAGTTAAGTTTAGGGATAGGGTTATGGTTGGAATTACCTCTTGAAAGCAGAGCCGCCACCCGTCCCCACAAGGTAGGCAGACCTGTGACTGACCAGCGGAACAGGCCCAGCGGCCTGCCAGCATGGTAGACACATCACCCCAATTGGAGTAGGGGCAGAGCAGAGCACCCGCCCGCGCCCAGAACAGGCCCAACGACCTGCCGGCGTGGTAGTCACATCACCCCAATTAGAGTAGGGGCAGATCAGAGTCACTTCCTGCACCCAGAACAGGCCCAGCGACCTGTCGGCATGGTAGTCACGTCACACCAATTGGAGTAGGGGCAGAGCAGAGCCACCGCCCGTGCCCGCAAGGAAGGCAGACCTGTGAAAGACCGACAGAACAGGCCCAGTGGCCTGCCGGCATGGTAGACACGTCACCCCAATTGGAGTAAGGGCAGAGCAGAGCTGCCACCCATGCCTGCAAGGTAGGTAGACCTGCGACCGACCAGCAGAACAGGCCCAGTGGTCTGCGTACGTGGTAGACACATCACACCAATTGGAGGAGGGCAGAGCAGATCCGCCACCCGCGCCTGCAAGGTAGGCAGACCTGCGACGGACCGGCAGAACAGGCCCAGCTGCCCATCAGTGTGGTAGATAGATCACCCCAATTGGAGGAGGAGCACAGCCGCTGCCCGCCCCTGCAAGGGAGACTTTGCAACTATACAAGAGCAATATAAATATATAGGGGGAAAATTTCAATAACATAACAGTTTCACCAAGCAGAAAGAAACGCAAGCAGTATGAAAAGACAAGGAAAGAAATGACCACAAGCAATGCAGGTCAACTCAACTTAAGAAGAGGTAATAGCTGCAGCAGATGGAATGTCAGATAAAGAATTCAGGATATACATGCTTCAGATGATCTGGAGTCTCAAGGAAGACATTAGACAGCAAAATCAGACAATGAAAGATCACTTTGACAATGAATTACATAAACAAATCCAAGAAGCAAAAGATCAACTATACAGGGAGATAGAGGTTATAAAAAACAAACAGAAATCCTAGAAATGCAGGAAGCAATAAACCAACTTAAAAACTCAATGGAGAATACTACCAGCAGAGTAGAACACTTAGAAGATAGAACATCAGACAATGAAGACAAAGTATTTCAACTTGAAAAGAACATAGACAGCTCAGCAAGACTGTTAAGAAACCATGAGCAGAACATCCAAGAAATATGGGATAACATAAAGAGACCAAACTTAAGAGTCGTTGGGATACAGGAAGGTATAGAGGTCCAAACCAAAGGAATGAGCAATCTATTCAATGAAATAATACGAGAAAACTTCAACAGACTTGAAGAATGAGACAGAATCCCAAATCCTAGAAGCCTACAGGACGCCGAATGTGCAAAATCATAAGAGACCCACACCTAGACACATTATAATGAAGATGCCCAACATACAGAATAAGGAGAGAATTTTAAAAGCTACAAGAGAAAGGAAGCAGATTACATTTAGGGGTAAACCAATCAGGATAACAGCTGATCTTTCAACACAGACTCTGAAAGCTAGAAGATCCTGGAATAACATATTTCAAACACTGAAAGAAAATGGGTTCCAACCAAGAATTGTGTATCCAGCGAAATTAAGCTTCAGGATGGAAGATGAAATTAAAACCTTCCACGATAAACAAAAGTTAAAAGAATTTGCAGCTAGAAAACCATCTCTTCAAAACATCCTCGGCAAAACATTACAGGAAGAGGAAATGGAAAATAACAATGAAAACCAACAGTGAGAGGTAGGACAGTAAAGGGAGGAAAATAATCAAAGAGGAAAACAAACCATGTTTAGTAACATAAATAAACAAATATGGCTGGAAGAACAACCCATATCTCAATAATAACCCTAAATGTTAATGGCTTAAACTCACCAATTAAGAGACACAGGCTAGTAGAATGGATCACAAAACAAGACCCAACAATATGCTGCCTACAGGAGATGCATTTGATAAGAAAAGACATACATAGACTGAAGGTGAAAGGTTGGGAAAAATCATATCACTCATATGGACTTCGGAAACAAGCAGGAGTGTCCATACTCATATCAAATAAAATAGATTTCAAGCCAAAGTTAACCATAAGGGATAGAGAGGGACACTACATACTGCTCAAGGGAATCATACACCAACAAGACATAACAATCATAAATATATATGCGCCCAAACAATGGTGCAGCTATGTTCATCAAACAAACTCTTCTCAAGTTCAAGAGTCTAATAGACCACCAGACAATAATCATGGGAGACTTCAACACACCTCTCTCACCACTGGACAGATCTTCCAAACAAAAGTTGAATAAGGAAACTATAGAACTCAATAACACAATTAATAACCTAGACTTAATTGACATATATAGAATATACCACCCAACATCAAGCAGTTACACTTTTTTTTCAGCAGCACATGGATCCTTCTCAAAAATAGATCATATATTATGTCACAGGGCAACTCTTAGACAATATAAAGGAGTAGAGATAATACCATGCATCTTATCTGATCATAATGGAATGAAACTGAAAATCAACGATAAAAGAAGGAAGGAAAAATCATGCATCACTTGGAGAATGAACAATAGGTTACTGAATGATCAATGGGTTATAGAAGACATCAAGGAGGAAATTTAAAAATTCTTAGAGATAAATGAAAACACAGACACAACATATCGGAATCTATGGGACACATTGAAAGCAGTTCTAAGAGGAAAATTCATTGCTTGGAGTTCATTCCTTAAAAAAAGAAAAAAAAAAAAACAAATAAATGATCTCATACTTCATCTCAAAATCCTAGAAAAAGAAGAGCAAAACAACAGCAAAAGAAGTAGAAGGCAAGAAATAATTAAAATCAGAGCTGAAATTAATGAAATCGAAACAAAAGAAACAATTGAAAAAATTGACAAAACTAAAAGTTGGTTCTTTGAGAAAATAAATAAAATCGACAAACCCTTAGCCATGCTAACGAAGAGAAGAAGAGAGAGAACTCAAATTACTAGCATACGGGATGAAAAAGGCAATATCACAACAGACACTTCAGAAATACAGAAGATAATCAGAAATTATTTTGAATCATTATACTCCAATAAAATAGAAGATAGTGAAGGCATCGATAAATTTCTTAAGTCATATGATCTGCCCAGATTGAGTCAGGAGGATATAGACAACCTAAACAGACCAATACCAATTGAGGAAATAGAAGAAACCATCAAAAGACTACCAACTAAGAAAAGCCCAGGACCGGATGGGTATACAGTGGAATTTTTCAACACCTTTAAAGAGAAACTAATACCAATACTTTTCAAGCTATTTCAGGAAATAGAAAAAGAGGGAGAACTTCCAAATTCATTCTATGAGGCCAACATCACCCTGATTCCTAAACCAGACAAAGACACTTCAAAGAAAGAAAACTACAGACCAATATCTCTAATGAACCTAGATGCAAAAATCCTCAATAAAATTCTGGCGAATCGGATACAAACACATATCAAAAAAATTGTGCACCATGATCAAGTAGGATTCATCCCTGGGATGCAAGGCTGGTTCAATATACGGAAATCAATAAATGTTATTCACCACATCAATAGACTTAAAAATAAGAACCATATGATCATCTCGATAGATGCGGAAAAAGCATTCGACAAAGTACAGCATCCCTTTATGTTCAAAACTCTAGAAAAACTAGGGATAACAGGAACATACCTCAATATTGTAAAAGCAATCTATGCTAAGCCTCAGGCTAGCATCATTCTGAATGGAGAAAAATGGAAGGCATTCCCTCTAAAATCTGGAACAAGACAGGGATGCCCTCTCTCACCACTTCTGTTCAACATAGTTCTTGAAACACTGGCCAGAGCAATTAGACAGACGAAAGAAATTAAAGGCATAAAAATAGGAAAAGAAGAACTTAAATTATCACTATTTGCAGGTGACATGATTCTATACCTAGCAGACCCAAAAGGGTCTACAAAGAAACTATTAGAGCTAATAAATGAATTCAGCAAAGTGGCAGGATATAAAATCAACATGCATAAATCAAAGGCATTTCTGTATATCAGCAACAAATCCTCTGAAAGGGAAATGAGGACAACCACTTCATTCACAATATCTTCAAAAAAAATAAAATACTTGGGAATCAACCTAACAAAAGAGGTGAAAGACTTAAACAATGAAAACTACAGAACCCTAAAGAGATAGATAGAAGATATTAGAAGATGGAAAAATATACCCTGTTCATGGATAGGAAGAACTAACATCATCAAAATGGCGATATTACCAAAAGTTCTCTATAGGTTTAATGCAATGCCAATCAAAATCCCAACGGCATTTCTTGTAGAAATAGAGAAAGCAATCATGAAATTTATATGGAAAAATAAAAGACCCAGAATAGCAAAAACAATGCTAAGCAGGAAGTGTGAATCAGGCGGTATAGCGATACCAGACTTCAAACTATACTACAGAGCAATAGTAACAAAAACAGCATGGTACTGGTACCAAAACAGGCTGGTGGACAAATGGTACAGAATAGAGGACACAGAAACCAATCCACAAAACTACAACTACCTTATATTTGATAAAGGGGCTAAAAGCATGCAATGGAGGAAGGATAGCATCTTCAACAAATGGTGCTGGGAAAACTGGAAATCCATATGCAACAAAATGAAACTGAATCCCTTTCTCTCACCATGCACAAAAGTTAACTCAAAATGGATCAAGGAGCTTGATATCAAATCAGAGACACGGTGTCTGATAGAAGTAAAAGTTGGCTACGATCTACATACTGTGGGGTCGGGCTCCAAATTCCTCAATAGGACACCCATAGCACAAAAGTTAATAACTAGAATCAACAAATGGGACTTACTCAAACTAAAAAGTTTTTTTCTCAGCAAAAGAAACAATAAGAGAGGTAAATAGGGAGCCTACATACTGGGAACAAATCTTTACTCCTCACACTTCAGATAGAGCCCTAATATACAGAGTATACAAAGAACTCAAAAAATTAGACAATAAGATAACAAATAACCCAATCAACAAATGGGCCAAGGATCTGAACAGACACTTCTCAGAGGAGGACATACAATCAATCAACAAGTACATGAAAAAATGCTCACCATCTCTAGCAGTCAGAGAAATGCAAATCAAAACCACCCTAAGATACCATCTCACTCCAGTAAGATTGGCAGCCATTATGAAGTCAAACAACAACAAGTGCTGGTGAGGATGTGGGGAAAAGGGTACACTTGTACATTGCTGGTGGGACTGTAAATTGGTGCAGCCAATTTGGAAAGCAGTATAGAGATTTCTTGGAAAGCTGGGAGTGGAACCACCATTTGACCCAGCTATTCCCCTTCTCGGTCTATTCCCTAAAGACCTAAAAAGAGCATGCTACAGGGACACTGCTACATCGATGTTCATAGCAGCACAATTCACAATAGCAAGACTGTGGAACCAACCTAAATGCCCTTCAATAGACGAATGGATAAAAAAAATGTGGCATTTATACACAATGGAGTATTACTCTGCATTAAAAAATGACAAAATCATAGAATTTGCAGGGAAATGGATGGCATTAGAGCAGATTATGCTAAGTGAAGCTAGTCAATCCCTAAAAAAACAAATGTGAAATGTCTTCTTTGATATAAGGAGAGTAACTAAGAACAGAGTAGGGACGAAGAGCATGAGAAGAAGATTAACACTAAACAGGGATGAGAGGTGGGAGGGAAAGGGAGAGAGAAGGGAAATTGCATGGAAATGGAAGGAGACCCTCAGAGTTATACAACATTACATACAAGAGGATGTGAGGGGAAAGGGAAAAAAAAATACAAGGGGGAGAAATGAATTACAGTAGAGGGGGTAGAGAGAGAAGAGGGGAGGGGAGGGGGGATTGTAGAGGATAGGAAAGGCAGCAGAATACAACAGACACTAGTATGGCAATATGTAAATCAATGGATGTGTAACTGATGTGATTCTGCAATCTGTATGTGGGGTAAAAATGGGAGTTCATAACCCACTTGAATCAAAGTGTGAAATATGATATATCAAGAACTATGTAATGTTTTGAACAACCAACAATAAAATTTTTAAAAAAATAAATAATAAATAAATGCATTTTCTTAACTGAAAAAAAAAAGAATTAGCTCTTTAGTTAGGGTTAGGGTGAGGGTTAGAACTAGGGTTAGGGTAAGTGTTATGTTTAGCATAAGGGTTAAGTTATGAGCTATGATTAGGACTAGAGCGAAGGTTAGGTTAAAGGTTAAGTCTAGTGATAGAATTACGGTAGATTTAGGGTTAGAGTTAGGGGGTAGAGCTAGGGTTATCATTAGGGTTAGGGTTAGCTTTAGTGAAATGGATATGGTAAGATTTAGGTTTAGGTTTAGGGTTAGGGTTAGATTTAAGTTTAGAGTTAAGGTTAGGGCTATGGTTATGTATAGGTTTATGATAAGGGTTAGGTTTTATGCTAGGGTTAAGGTTATAGAGAGTGTTAGGTTTAGGGTTAGGTCTAGGTTTAGTTTTCTGGTTAGGGTTAGGGTTATGGTTAGGGTTAAGGCTAGGGTTACCAATAGGTTTAGGGTTAGGGATAGGATATTGGGTAGGTTTAAAGCTAGGGTTAGGGCTAGTGTTAAGTTTAGGATTAGGACTAGGTTTAGGGTTAGAGTTAGGGATAGTTCTAAGTTTATATTTATGGTAGGGGTTAGGATTTGAACTAGGGTTAGGACTAAGGCTAGGGTTAGGTTAAGATTAGGGCTAGGGTTTGGGTTAGGTTTAGGGTTATGCTTATGGCTAGGTTAAGGCCTAGGATTAGCTCTAGGTTTTGTGTTAGATTTAGTCCTAGAGTTATGGATGTGGGTAATATAAAAACTAGGGTTATTAATAGGGCTAGTTTTAGGGTTAAAGTTATGGCTTGGTCTAGTGTTAGGTTCATTTTTTCGGTTAGGGTCAGGTTTGTAGGTAGGTTTACTGTTAAATCCTGGTCAGTGTTCGGGTTAGAGTTAGGGTTATAGCCAGAATTAGGACTAGATTTAGGTCTAGGGGTAGGGGTAGTGTTTGTGTTAGGGTAAGGGTTATTAGGGCTAGGACTAGGATTAGGTTTAGGTCTATGGCTAGTGGTAGAGTTACGTTTAGAAATAAGTTTATCGGTAGTACCAGTGTTGGAGTTTAGTCTTGGGTTAGGGTCAAGTTTAGACCTAAGTTTAGTGCTAGGGTCAGAATAAGGGTCAGGGTTAGCATTAGAGTTTGGGATAGGATTAGAGCTAGAATGAGGGCCAGGGTCAGGACTATTAATGATGTTAGGGTTTGGGTTAGCATAAGGATTAGGGATAGGTCTAGGGTTACCATTAGTTTTAGGATTTTGCTTAGGGTAAGGGATAGAGCTAGGGTTAAAGTTAGTGTTAGGGTTAGGGTTAAAGCTAGGTTTAGATCTTGGATTAGCGCTTGTTTTTGTGTTATGTTTAGGGCTACGGTTAGGGAAAATGGCTAATCTAAGAACTAGCGTTACAATTAGGGTTAGTTTTAGGGTTAGGGTTAGGGATAGGTCTAGTATTAAGGTTAGGTTTAATCTTAGGGTGATATTTAGAGCTAGGGTGAGTGTTAGGATATGACTCAGTGTCAGGGTTAGTTTTAAGGTAGGGGTTAGGAGTCTAATTAGGGCTAGGGTTAGGTCTAGATGTAGTTTTAGCATGGTATAATTTAAGGTTTAGGGTTAGGGCCATTGCTCAGTTTTGTTTTACTGCTAGGGTTAGGGTTAGGGCTAGTTTTATGATTAACATTAGAGTTAGAGCTAGTGTTAATGTTAGGCTTAGGCTTAGGCTTAGGGTTAGGGTTAGATTTAAAGTTAGGGTTAGATCTAGGGTTAGGGCAAGGACTAAAGATAGGGCAAGCACTAATGCTAGGTTTAGGGCTAGGTTTTGGGTCATGGTAAGGAATAGGGTTTGAACTAGGGGTAGGGCTAATGTGAGAGTTAGAGTTAGTTTTTAGGCTAGAGTTAGGTTAGATTTATGAATGAGGTTACCATTAGGACCAATGTTAGGGTTTGCTCTATGCTTACGTTCAGGTTTAGACTTAGGGTTATTATTTGGGTCAGAATAAGGGCCAAGGTTAGCGTTAGGGTTTGGGATAAGATTAGAGCTAAAATGAGAGCTAGCTTTAGGACTATTAATAAGGTTTGTGTTTTGGTTAGGCTAAGGATTAGGAATAGGTCTAGGTTACCATTAGTGTTAGAGTTTCACTTAGGGTAAGGGATAGGGATAGAGCTATGGTTAGGGTTAGGGTTAAAGCTAGGTTTAGAGCTTGTATTAGGGCAAGTTTTGGTGTTAAAGTTAGTGCTAGGTTTAGGGCAATGGCTAATGTAAGAACTAGGGTTATAATTAGGGTTATTTTTAGGATTAGGGTAAGGGATAGGTCTAGTATTAGGGTTAGGTTTAAGGTTAGGGTGATATTTAGAGCTAGGGTTAGGGTTAGGATATGAGTGAGATTCAGGGTTAGGGTTAGGACTCGAATTAGGGATAGGGTTATTGGTAGGTTTTGGTTTAAGGTCAAGATGGTGTTTAGAGCTAGGGTGTGTTATGATATGAGTCCGTGGCAGGGTAAGTTTTAAGGTTGGGGTTAGGAATCAAATTTGGGCTAGGGTTAGTCTAGATATAGTGTTAGGGTGGTTTAAGTTAAGGTTTAGGGTGAGGGCTATTGCTTGGTTTTGTTTTACTGCTAGTGTTAGGGTTAGTGCTAATTTTATGATTAGCATTAGTGTTAGGACTAGTGTTAGTGTTAGGCTTAAGCTTAGGGTTAGGGTTAGATTTAGATTTAGGGCTAGATCTAGTTTAGGGTTAAGACTGAGGATAGGGTAAGGGTTACGGATAGGGTTAGGGTTATGGTATATGATATGGTTAGAATTAGGGATAGGGTTAGTGTGAAAATTAGAGTTAGTTTTACAGCTAGGTTTAGGAAAAGGGCTAATTTAGGGCTAGGATTAGGGCTATGGTTAGTGTTCAGCTTAAATATAGAGTAGGGTTAGAGTTAGGGTTAATTTTAGGGTAAAGGATGATGTTATAGCTAGGTTTAGAGGTAGGGTGATATTTAGAATTAGATTTAGGGCTTTGATTAGGGTTAGGGTTATGATTAAGGCTAGGTTTAGGGCTAGGATGAGGGCTAGTGTTTGTTTTAGTGTTAGGGTCAGGATTTGGGAGTATGGCTAATTCCAGGTCTAGAATGATGTTTAAAGATGATTTTGTGTTTAGGATTATGGCTATGTCTAATGTAAGGGTTGGGTTTGGGTTAGGGTCAGGTTTAGGGATAGGGGTATTATTATGGACAAGGTCTGGGTTAAGGTTTGGGATAGGTTAAGGTTAAAACTTAGGGATTGAATTAGCATTAGGGTTAGGGTAAGTGTAATGATAAGTTTATTATTAAGGTCCAGGTTAGGTTTAGGTTTATGTGTAGAAATAGGATTAGAGATAACATTAGTTTTAGGCCTATGGTTAGCTTTAGGGTTAGGGTTATGTTTATGGTAATGGATAGAGTTAGACTAGGGTTAGGGCTAGGGTTATTGTTATGATTATGGCTAGGGTTATGGTTAGGGCTTGGGTTAGGGTTGAAGCTCCAGATAGGGCTCAGATTATGGCTAGGTTTTGGGTTAAGTTAGTTCTAGGGTTAGGGTTACAGCTAATGTAAGTACTAGGGTTACATTTAGGGTGGCTAATTTTAGGGTTAAGGTTTGGGCTACGTTGAGTTTTAGGGTTAAGTTTAGGGTTAGGGTGATGTTTAGAGTTTGGGTTAATGTTAGTGTCAGAGTCAGGGTCAGTGTTAGTTTTAGGGTTCTGCTTAAAACTCGAATTAGGTCCAGGGTTAGGGGTCAGTGTATGGTTAGCATATTGCTTAATATAAAGATTAGTGTTACAGCTATGGCTCAGTTTTGTTTAAGGCCAGGGCTAGGGTTAGGGCTAGTTTAGGATTAGTAGTAGGCTTACGGCTAGTGTTAGGGTTAGACTTATCCTTCAGGTTAGGGTTAGATTTAGAGATAGGTGTTGATCTAATGCTAGTGCTAGGACAAAGGATTGGGCAAGAGTTAGGACAACAGTTATGGCTAGGGTTAGGGTTATGTTTAGGAATAGGGTTAGAACTAGTGATAGGGCTAGTGTGAGAGTTAAAGTTTGTTTTATGGCTAGGTTTAGGGTTATGTTTAGGTATAGGGCTAAATTAGAGCTAGGGTTAGTGTAAGGTTTAGGCCTAGGTTTAGAGTTAGAGTTAGGGTTACTTTTAGTTTAAAGGAATGGGTTATAGTAAGATTGAGGGCTTAGTGAGGGTTAGTATTAGAGTTAGGGTTAGGGTTAGTGTTAGGGTTATGATTAAGTTTAGGGTTTAGGGATAGGATGAGGGCTAGTGTTTGTATTAGGTTTAGGGCTAGTATTACGTCTAGGGCTAATGACAGGTTTAGGGTTACAATTAGGGATAGAATTAGTGTTAGGTTTATGGCTTGGTCCAGTGTAACAATTAGTTTTATGGTAAGGGTCAGGTTTAGAGCTAGGGTTATTATTAGAGTCAGAATCAAGTTTAGGGTTTAGGTTAGGTTAGGGTTTAAGTTTAGGGCTTTAATTGGCATTAGGTTTAGGGTTAGGGTAATGACAGGGTTAGGTTTAGGGTTTAGGTGTGGTTTAGTGTAATGGATAGGGTTAGGGTTTGGCCTAGGGTTAGCATAAGGGTTAAGGTTATCATTAGGGTAATGGATAGAGTTAGACCTAAGGTTAGGGCTAGGGTTATATATTGGATTAGGGCTTTTGTTTAGGTTAGTGTTAGGTTTAAGTTAAAGGTTAAAGCTAGATTTAGGACTCAATTAAGGTTAGGTTTGGTTAGAGCTAGGATTAAGACTATGGCTAATTTACAAAGTAAGGTTATGATTAGCGCTGGTTATAGGGTTTGGTTTAAGGCTAGGTCTAGTGTTAGGGGTTGATTTATGGTTATGGTGATTATAGAGCTAGGTTTAGTGTTAGGGTTAGGACTCAAATTAGCATTAGGGTTAGGTTTAGAGTTATGGTAATGGATAGAGTTTAGTTTAGGTTTCAGTTAAGGTTTAGGGTAATGGACGGGTTAGGTTTAGTGACAGGGTTAGAGTTAGAATTAGGGTTAGGGTTATGTTTAGTGTAATGGATATTTTTAGAGCTAGGGTTAGGGCTAGGTTATGGTTTGAGTTAAGTCTAGGATTAGGGCTAGGGTTTGGTTTAGGGTAAGTGTTAATATTAAGGTAACTGTTAGTTTTAGGGCTAGGGTTATGGTTAGGTTAGTGTATGGGTTAGTGTTTGAGCTAGGGTTAGGGATAGGGTGAGGCTTAGGTTTAGGGTTAGGTCTAGGTTTACATTTATGGTTAGAGTTAGGTTTAGTGTTAAGGATAGGGTTTTAATTAGGGTTAGAGTTAGGGTAATGGATATGGTTAGATCTTGGGCTAGGGTTATGTTACGATATGGGCTAGGTTTAGGGTTAGGTTTTAGGATAGGGATAGGGTTATGTTTAGTGTAATGGTTAGGCTTTGAGCTAGGGTTAGTTCTAAGGCAAGGGTTAGGGTTAGAGTCAGGTTTAGGCTTAGGGTTAGGCTTATGTTTATGCTTACAGCTAAGTTTAGACCTAGGATTAGGGCTAAGTTTTGTGTTAGGTTTAGGGCTAGGGTTAGTACTATGGGTAATGTAAGATTTAGGGTTATGTTTAGGGCTAATTTTAGGGTTAGGGTTATGCCTACGTCTAGTGTTAGGTCTAGGTTTAGGGTTAGTGTCAGCTTTAAAGCTAGGTTTACTGTTAGAATCAGTGTCAGTGCTCGGGATATGGTTAGGGTTAGGGTTTGAGCCAAAATTAGGACTAGGTTTAGGTCTAGGGATAGAGTAAGTATTTGACTTAGGTTCAGTGTTATTGTTAGGGCTAGTGCTAGGTTTTTGTTTAGGTCTAGGGCTAGAGTTATAGCTATATTTAGAATTAGCTTTGGGTCTAGTTTTAGGGTTAGACTTATGTGTATGTATAGGGTTACTGGTAGGTCTAGTGTTAGGGTTTGGTTTAGGGTTAGAGTCAGCTTTAGACCTAGGGTTACTGTTAGGGTCAGATGAGAGTCAGAGTTAGGTTTAGAGCTAGAATGAGGGATAGGGTTAAGACTAGTAATATGGTTAAAGTTTAAATTAGGCTAAGGATTAATGTTAGGACTATATTTAGCATTTGGGTTAGGGTTTGGTTTAAGGTAAGGGATAGTGATAGAGCTAGGGTTAAGACTAGAGTTAGGGTTAGGGCTAGTGATAGGGTTAAGGTTAGAGCTAGTGATAGGATTAAGATTGGGGTTACAGCTAGGCTTAGGGCTCAGATTATGGGTAGGATTTGTTATGGTTAGGGCTAGGGTGTGGACATAGACTAATGTACAAACTAGGGTTAAAATTCAGGCTAGTTTTAGAGTTAGGATTAAGGCTATTTCTAATGTTAGGGTTAATTTAAAGTTTGGGTAATGTTTAGAGCTAAGATTAGTGTTAGGGTCAGCGTCAGGGTCAGGGTTACTTTTAGAGTTAGGGTTAGGGCTAGGTGTAGGGTTTGGTTTTGGTTTAGGTTAAGGGTTAGGGTTAGGGCTATGGCTTGGTTTATTTTTATGGCTAGAGCTAGTGGTAGGACAAGTTTTAGGGTTAGTGTTATGGTTAGGGGTAGTGTTAGGTTTTGGTTTAGGATTATGGTTATAGTTAAATTTAGAGTTAGGTTTATATTTAGAGTTAGGTTTAGATCTAGACTTAGGCTAGTGCTAATGATGGAACTAGGCCTATGGCTAACGCAAGAGTGAGAGTTACTCTTAGGGCTAGGGTTAGGGTTAGGATAGCATTAAATTAGGGCTATAATTAGTGCTAGGCCTAGGGTTAGGTCAAGGGTTAGAGTTAGGTTTAGGGTAAGGGATGGGATTATAGACAGGTTTAGGTATAGGGGGAGGGTTAGAATTAATGTTAGGGCTTTGGTTATTGTCCGGTTTAGGATTAAGGCTAGGTTTAGGGCTAGAATTAGGGATAGGGCTAATTTCAGGTCTAAGGTTATGGCTACGTCTAGTGTAAGTGTTAGGTTCAGGGTTAGGGTCAGGTTTATACCTAAGGGTATTATTAGGGTCAGGTTCATGATTAGTGTTTTGAATAGGTTAAGGTTTAAAGTTAGGGCTTGAATTAGCATTAGGGTTAGGATTAGGGTAATGATAGGTTAGTTTTAGGTTTCAGGTTAGGTTTAGGGTAATGGATAAGGTTAAGATTAGGGATAGGGTTAGGTTTAGGCCTAGGGTTAGCATTAGGGTTATGGTTATGGTTAGGGTTAGTGTAGTGGATAGGGTTGGAGCTAGGGTTACGGCTAGGGTTATGGTTATAATTAGTGATAGCGTTATGGTTAGGGTTAAAGCTAGGGTTAGAGCTCAGAATAGGGCCAGGTTTTGGGTTAAGTTATGGCTAGGGTTAGGGTTATGGCTAATGTAAGTACCAGGATTATGATTAGGACTAGTTTTAGGGCTAGGTTTAGGGCTAGGTCTAGTGTTAGGTTTAGGTTTAGAGTTAGGGTGATGTTTAGAGATACGGTTAGTGTTAAATCAGAGTCAGGGTCAGGGTTAGTTTCAGGGTTCAACTTAAAACTTCAGTTATGGCTAGGGATAGGAGTAGGTGTACTGTTAGGGCTTTGTTTAGGTTAAGGGTTAGGGTTAGGGCTAGGGCTAAAGTTAGGGATAGTTTAGGATTAGCCTTAGAGTTAGGGCTAGTGTTAGGCTTAGTTTAGGCTTAGGGTTAGTGTTAGATTTAGAGTAGGTGTAGATCTAGAATTGTGGCCAGAGCTATGAATGGGGCAAGGGTTAGACCTGCAGTTTGGACTAGAATTAGGGTTCCAGTAAAGTATAGGTTTAGAACTAGGTTTAGGGATAGGATGAGAGTTAGAGTTAGTATTGGGCTAGGTTAGGTTTAGGGTTAGGGATAGGGCTAAATTAGGGTTAAGATTAGGGCTAGGGTAAGTGTTAGGTTAGGCCTAGGGTTAGAGTTAGCTTTATAATTAAGGCTATGTTTAGGGCTAGGATAAGGGCTAGGGTTTGTGTTAGGTTAGGGCTAGGGCTAGGGCTAGGGCTAATGTCAGGTCTAGGGTTACAGTTAGGGATAGTCTTAGGGTTAGGTTTATGGCTAGGTCTAGTTTAAGTGTTAGGTATTGGGTAAGAGTTCGTTTTATAGCTAGGAGAATTATTAAGGTCAGGGTCAGTGTTAGGGTTTGGTTTAGGTTTTAGTCTAGGGTTAGGGCTCTAATTAATGTTAGGGTTAGGATTAGGGTAATGATAGGGTTAGGGTTAGGGTTCAGGTTAGGTCTAGGGTAATTGATAGTTTTGAGGATAGTGTTAGGGTTAGGGTTAGGCCTAGCGTTAGCATTAGAGTACGGGTTATGTTTAGGGTAATGGATACAGTTAGAGTTAAGGTTAGGTCTAGGGTTATGGTTAGGATTAGGTCTTGAGGTAGGGTTAGGGTGAGGGTTAGAACTAGGATTAGTTTTAGGGTTGTGTTTAGAGTAAGGGTTGGGTTCTGATCTACAGATAAAGCTAGGCTGAGAGTTAAGTTCAGGGTTAGGTCTAGGGATAAAATTACAGTAGATTATGGGTCAGGGTTAAGGTTTTGGGTAGCCTAAGGATTAGGGTAGGGTTAGCTTAGGGTTACCCTTAGTTTTAAGGTTTTGCTTATGGTAAGGGATTGGTTTAGAGCTAGGGTTAGGGCTATGGTTAGGGATAGAGTTAGGGTTAAAGCTAGGTTTAGGGCTCAAATTAGGGCTAGTTTTTTTGTTAGGGTTAGGGTTAGGGCTATAACTAATATAAGCACTAGGGTTACAATTAGGCTTAGTTTTAGTGTTAGGGTTAGGTTTAGGTTTAGTGTTAGTGTTAGGTTTAAGGTTAGGGTGATATTTAGAGCTAGGGTGAGTGTTACGATATGAGTCAGGGTCAGGGTTAGTTTTAATGTAACTGTTAGGACTCAAATTAGGGCTAGGGTTAGGTCTAGTTGTAGTGTTAGGGTTTGGTTTAAGTTAAGGTTTAGGGTGAGGGCTATTGCTAGGCTTTGTTTTAGTCCTAGGGTTTGGGTTAGGGCTAGTTTTAGTGTTAGGCTTAGGCTTAGGGTTAGGTTTAGATTTGGAGTTAGGGTTAGATCTAGGGTTAGGGCTAGGACTAAGTATAGGGCAATTATTAGGGATAGAGATAGGGTTACGGCAAGGGATATGTTTAGAACTAGGGACAGGGCTAGGGCAAGAGTTAGAATTAGTCTTAGGTCTAGGGTTAGGGTTAGTGTTACAGATAGGTCTAAATTAGGTCTAGGATTAGGGCTAGGGTTAGTGTTCACATTAAGCCTAGGATTAGGGTTAGAGTTAGAACTAGTGTTAGTTAGAGTTAGGGTTAGTGTTTGAGCTACAGTTAATGGCTAGGATTTATTTCAGATCCAGAATTATGGTTTAAGATAGTTATAGGTTTCGGATTATGGCTAATTCTAGGGTAAGGGTTAGGTATAGGGTTAGGATCAGGTTGATAGCTAAGGGTACTATTAGGGTTAAAGTCTGAGTTAGGGTTTGGGATAGGTTAAGATTTAAAGTTAGGCCTCAAAGTAGTGTTAGGTTTAGGGTTAAGGTAATGATAGGGTTAGGTTTAGGGATCGGGTTAGGTTTAGGGTAATGGATAGGGTTAGGATTAGGAATAGGGTTAGGTTTATGTCTAGGGTTAGCATTAGGGTTAGGGTTATGGTAATGGATAGAGTTAGAGACCGGTTTAGGGCTAGGGTTATGTTTACGATTAGGGCTAGGGTTAGGTTTAGGGTTAGGATTAAAGTTAGGATTAGGGCTAGGTTTTTGGTTAAGTTATGGCTAGGGTTAGAGTTATGGCTAATGTAAGTACTAGGGTTACAATTAGGGCTAGTTTTAGTGTTTTAGGGCTAGGTTTAGTGTTAGGTTTAGGTTAAGGTTAGGGTGATGTTTAGACCTTGGCTTAGTGTATTGGTCAGAGTCAGGCTCAGGTTTAGTTTTAGGGTTTGGCTTAAAACTCGAATTAGGGCTAGATTTAGGGCTAGATGTAGGGTTAGGGCTTGGTTTAGGTTAAGGGTTAGGGTTAGAGCTTTGGCTCGATTTTTTTCAGGGCTATGGTTAGGGTTAAGGCAAGTTTTAGGATTAGTTTTAGGATTAGGGCTAGTGTTAGGGTTTGGCTTAGGTTTGGGGTTTCAGTTAGATTTAGAGATAGGTTTTGATCTAAGGTTAGTGTTAGGGCTAAGGATAGGGCAAGGGTAAGGGCTAGGGTTAAAGCTAGGGTTAGGGTTACAGTAAGGGATAGGGTTAGAATGAGTGATAGGTCTAGTGTGCGAGTTTGAATTAGTCTCAGGGCTAGGGTTAGGGTTAGGTTTAAGGATATTGCTAAATTATTGCTGGGGTTAGTGTTAGGGCTAGGGTTAGAGCTAGTTTTAGAATTACCATTAGGGTTAGGGATAGTTTTAGGATTAGGTATAGGCATTGAGTTAGGGTTAGATTTAGAGTTAGGTTGCTCTATAGGGTTAAAGATAGGGCTAAGCTTAGGGCAAGGGTGATGACCAGGGTTAGGTTTAGAGTTAGGGTTATGCTTAGGGTAAGGGATGTGGTTATAGTTTAGGGCTAGGGTGAGGGTTAGTATTAGAGTTAGGGTTAGGGTTATGATTAAGACTAGTTTTACAACTAGGATGAGTTTGAGAGTTTGTGTTAGGGTTAGATATAGTATTAGGGCTAGGGCTAATGTCAGGTCTAGGTTTACAGTGAGGGATAGATTTATGTTAGTTTTATGGCTTGGTCCAGTGTAATGGTTAGGTTTTTGGTAAGGGTCAGGCTTAGATCTAGGGTTATTTTTAGGGCCACGTTCAGGGTTAGGGTTCGGGTTAAGTTAGGGTTTAGGTGTATGGCTCAAATTAGTGTTAGATTTAGGTTTAGGGTAATGACAGGGTTAGGTTT